>NC_135623.1:61979957-62579957 GCF_053574225.1 Canis aureus | reverse complement strand
AGGAAAAACAGACACTGAGTATGAAAGTACTCTTAAACCTGCAAAACCTAAGTAAAAGGTAAGTTCAGACCTACAGTCTCTTCACTGAGATCTTTGGGGCCAGATGTTTAAGAATTTGGAATTTTTCATATTTTAGAAAGAAGTTCATACCACATATTATACGATACTCCTCCAGGGTCTAGGTATAACCAAAACCCAAAACCAAACAAATTAATATTACAGCAGGCCAAGCTATGAATATTTATGCTGAGTGGATTATTAGACAGAAACTATGCATAGCCTCACAATAGTTCAGGTTATTTCCAAAAGTCTTTTCAGGGATTTTAGAATTGTAGGATAAAAGACTGTTGACCATTGTAATGCTTACTATGTCTTAGGGAAGGTCAAAAGACTGGAATAAGTAACATTAAGTTCACCAACATTAACCCAAATATAACCAATCCCTTAAAAAGAGGACCATCAAAGTTTATAAGTAGGTTGTAACTCAGAACTTGTTTCTCCCTCCCACTGTAATAATACTATAAATGGTTGCAAGGGTCACAAGCTAAAACCACATAAGTCTTTATATAATGTGTTTGCACAGCAAAAGCAAAGCACTATGAGTCACAACACAGACTGAGACTTGGGTACTATGTACCATGCACTAGGAAGTACAGAGTTTGAGAAAAGGAGAATTCCTTCCTTTTTTCCTGAGTTCAGGCTCATGTTAGGTAAAGTTCACATGTGATCTTCATGACACCATCCCTGACCCCCTACCACCCCAGGGCCAGCATGGCACTGACAAAACCACAGAGCACTGCACTGGGCATCAGAATGCCTGAGTTCCAGGCAGGATCTATTGTCTAATCCCAGTCACACTCCTTCATCCCGTAGTGCAGTGTTCCTTCCTCTATAAAAATGATGGGTTGAGGCTAAAATCACCCCTCAAGGTCTCATTCCAAATCATCTATAAAGCATATACAGTGTAATCTAGACTAGATGACCCTAGCCAGGCACTAAGAGAAAGCAATCTTAATGAATTAATCCACATTACAGCACAGCATCCCTTAATCCTTCTAGATATACTCTACACTCTATGCTTCTTTAATATAAATACATCTTTAATCAATTGAACTTCCAAAAGATGCTTACAAAATCTCCAGAAGTACAAGTTCTTTTGGGGCAAAAGGGACACTGAGGGGGCAGGTGACAATGCCACTGTACCAACTAGGATCTGTACAAGCTACCCCTGGCTAGCTTTGCCAGATTTTGTTGTTATTATTAATAGGTTTTCCCTTTGTCTCTTTAAAAACTCACAGCATTTCTAAATATGGCTCATATTTTCCAAAATCGTTCCTTTAATTCATAGAAGAGCACTACATGTTCTAACATCTTTAAACTAGAAGCTACCTGTACTTAAAAAAAAAAAAAAGTAAGGGGCAGGGCATGCCTGACTGGCTCAGTCAGAAGAGTATGTGACTCTTGATCTCAGGATCATGAGTTTGAGTCCCAGAGTAGGTGCAGAGATTACAAAAAAAAAAAAAAAAAAAAAAAAGCTTTGTTGTTCATCTTCATGCATGCTTTAATTCAATATTCACTGAGCTAATTCTTCCATACTCTTGTCAGCACAACCAAAACAGTAGACATTCATTACTGTATTTCAGGATTACTGAAATGCATAATGGCTCTGCTAACTTGCAAAAAACATGATGTCATATCTTCTCCTGAAAGTAAGATTTTCCCACATCCCTCATTCACCCAAGGGAATTATATACTAATAACAGATAAATATTTAAGACATTGACTTGTATATTAATCCCAGATCATTTAAATTGTACACAGATAAGGTAATAACTCTATTTTCCTAGAGGGTTCCAAAGGTCAAAAGCATGGTTCTCTCCATAAGGTTTTCTTTGTTTGCAAAATCACAAAGCCAAAATCAAGAGAAACTATACCTATCTTCGGTTATAAAATATTAGCATTAAAATAAATAGGAATAGGGGCACCTGGGTGGCTCAGTCATTGAGCATCTGCCTTTGGTTCAGGTCATGATCCCATGGTCCTGGGATCGAGTCCCGCATCAGGCACCCCACAGGAAACATGCTTCTCCCTCTAACTATGTCTCTGACTTTCTGTGTTTCTCATGAATAAATAAATAAAATCTTTTTAAAAAAAGAAAATAAATGGGTATAGGTGAGCATGTGGAGGAGTGGTCACAGCCGCACTGTAGGGTCAGGCCAAGGGGCAGAGGCAAGAATCAAAATAAGGGGGAAAGAAAAAAGAAAAAACACACACACACATACTCACGTACTCTTTGACCCAGCAATTCCACTTGTAGGAATTAATCCTACAGATCAGTTTCCATGGGTTCAAAATGATTATGTACCTAAAGGTTTTCACTGAAGCATTGTTTGGAATGGCAAAGGACTAGAAACTGTCAACATGAGATTGTTATATTATGGTCCATTCCTTTTACGATGCAGATAAAAACAACAAATAAGAAAGATCCTTCTGTAATTATATCATAAGCCAAGACATCATTTTAACAGGTAGAAGTACAAAATATTGTGCACAGAATGCTACCATATGTATTTTTTAAAAGAAAAATGGAGAAAAAACTCTGGATTTTATTATACATGCATAGACTATCTCTAGAAAGATACATAATGAATTATAAAACTGGTTGTGTCTAGAACTATGTTTTCTAAGGATTTATTCATCTATTTTTAGACAAAGAGCATGGGGTTGGGGTACAGAGGGAGGGGCAGAGGGAGAGAATCTCCAGCAGACTCCCCACTCAGCACAGAGCCAGATGCAGGGCTTGATCCCACGACCCTGAGGATCATGCCCTGAGCCAAAACCAAGAGTCTTACGTTCAACTGACTGAGCCACCCAGGCACCCCCAGAACTATTAACATACATCTATCAAAACAGCATAGAGTGTAGACTCGGGAGCCAAACAGCCTGGGTATAAGTCCTTATCTGTCTCTTTCTAGTTACATGACTTTGGGAAGTTACCTAACCTCATTGTATCTCATTTGCAAAATGGGGATAGTAACACCTACCTCATAAGTGTGTGTGGATTAATGCAGAGCCAGGCACACAGCAAGTGTGCTGTAAGTACTAAGACTGTACCTTTTGAATATTTAACCATATGACTATAGTATCTCTCAAAAAATTAAAAACAAATTATAAAACTGAGGGATACAATAAGAACCTCCCCTCCCCTTTTTTAACCCATCACATATTCTATTATTGCCTTAAGACAAACAACCTTAATTACTGTTTGCTTTAAAAAGCTTCTTGGTAGCTGAAGCATGAGGCAGTGGGTGAACTCCTACAGGGAAACCACCTTAATGAATTCAAGGCATTTAGATTCAAATATGTAGTTTGGCCTTCGACAATGACATTTATTGAGCTTTCTTGTCAGCATTCATATACCACATTTTCCTGCCCTTCTTTATCCTCTGACTCTGCCAAGGACAGGACAAGTTTCTCCCTGAAAATGTAACCCCTCTTTTCATTTATGAAACCTATTTATGCCCTTTGAGTTTATTACTGTTCTAGTACTGTATCAAATTGCTTTCTACCGTATTAAATAACTGCCTTTTTTTTTTTTTTTTTTTTTTTTTACTGCATCATCTCACAGAGCCTAGAGATACCACTGTCAGAAGTCTGATGTTTGCAAACAGGAAGGGGAAGACTGATCAGAAACACACAGCACACACACACTAACAACTGCCTAACATTTTAGAGTTTGCCAAATGCTTTACAGAATTTACTTTACTTGAGCTAACCTTCACAAATGTCCTGTGAGAGCTTGTATTACATGTTTTATACAGAAATTAGGAGACTCTTAAAAAGTTATAACCAATAAGTGACAATTGCTCTTCCAATTCTGCTATACTATCTATATATTCTAAGTATACTGTATACTTAATATCAGTAGCAAACAAGTCAGGATAACATTCTCTACATCCAGGACATCCCTCTGCATTTCCTTCTGAGATATAAAAACATGTTACATTTGAAAAATAAGAATACTGATGATATATAACGTTAAGTCTAAAAGGCAGAACACAGAATTGCATATATGGTATGAATGACCACAAGCTATGTAAAAACCAAAATAAATAAATAAATAAACCACCGTTATCAAAGCTTTCTAAAAAGTTCACCAAAAATTAGTAGCTTGGGTACCAGTGGCTCAGTTGGTTAAGCAATCTGCCTTTGGCTTAGGTCCTGATCTCAGGGTCTTGGGATCAAGTCCTGTATCCAGCTCCCTGAGAGGAGCCTGCAAGGAGCCTACTTCTCCCTCTGCCTAAGTCTCTCTCTGTGTCTCTCATGAATAAATAAATAAAATCTTAAAAAAAAAAAAAAGAGCAAGATTTGTAAGATCTCCAGATTATACTGAAAGTCAAATAGCAAAGAGCAGATTCTTGTGCATAGCATGCTACCTTTTCTGTAAGAAGGAAGGATACATATTTGTATTTGCTTACTTCTACACAAAAGAAATATAAACAATTTTACTTTATATAAATTGAATTTTTAAAAGTAGAAAAAGGAAGAATAGTTCTCACCCTTAAAGCAAAACTCACAAGAACATCCCGTTTTCCCAGGTAAAGAGCAAGATTAGTTTATCAGAAGTGGTTTTTCCTTCCATTATTTCTAAAATAAATTTCTACATCTTCTAGTCCACTCAGGCCATGCAGAGGCATGGTGATTAAGCAGGCAAAAGAAGGGCAACAACTTGTCCAGCAAGCACTGCCAAAGCTTGGTTTTTAAATTTATGGCCCAGATAGTTGATAAATTTGCCTGAAAATGCTCTCTCCATTGAGTGGGGAAGACAAGCCTTTCAAAAGGCAACACTGGATCGCTGTTTCAGAGAGAGAGAGAGACAGAGAGAGCGAGAGCGAGAGCGAGAGAGAGAGAGAGAGACCAGTGGTCTGGGAGTCGGTAGTTGAGGTAAAATGCTGTTAGAGGCCAGAACATTTATTAATGCACAAAAAAGGCAAGTGAGTGGCCATGGGCCCTTGCAGGGAGGGGCTGAAGCCAATGTTAGGAAGCGTACACACTGTCATGCCTGTCACATGACAGTGAGGACAGTGGGGAAGCTCTGAGCAATGGCAGCCAAGAGGCTGCAGAAAAAGCTCCTGCTGCTTTCTCACCCACCTGCACCAGGTAGACATCTGTGACCTCTGCCTATTGTTCCTGCCATCCAAAGTGTAATTTCTTTGTCCAAAAAAGAGTCTACACAAAAACATGTACAGGAATATTTATGCAGCATTATTCATGATAGCCAAAAGGTGGTGGTGGGGGACCACATGTACATCACTGGATAAATAAAACGTGGCACATCCATACAATAGAATTTTATTTGGCAATAAAAAGGAATAATGTACTAATACATGTAGAACATGGGTGAACCCTGAAAGCATGGTAAATGAAAGAAGTCAATCACAAAGAATCATATATTGTGTGATCCCATTTATAGAAAAATGTACAGAATAGGCAAATGTACAGAAACAATAAATTAGTAGCTGACTAGAGCTGGAGGTAGGGAGATTGGAAATTTGTGGAATGACAGTTAAAGTTTGTGTTGAGTGTCTTCTAGGGGTAATGAAAATGTTCTGAAGTGGACTGTGGTGACATCTGCACAATTCTGTGAATACACTAAAATGTACTGACACTAAAATGTACTGAAATACACACACACTTTAGATGGGTGGATTGTGTGGTATATGAATTACATCTCCACAAAACTGTTTCAAAAGAAAACAAGATAAATTTTCTGTACAACTCCCACTCCCACCTCACCCAAAGATGATGAGCAGTGGGAACATTCGTGCACTACTGTTGAGAAAGGAGTTGAGGCAACCGCTTAAATATCTACTAAAGAGAGAGATTATCTACCAAACCCAAAGATTCATATATCCTAAAACCTAATAATTCCATTCTACCCAATGGAAATCCATGCAGATATGCAGAAAAACATAAATGTGATACTATTCACTGCAAAATTATTTATAATAGTAAGAATTATGGGCATCTGGGTGGCTCAGTGGTTGAGCATCTGCCTTTGGCTCAGGTCATGATCCTGGGGTCCTGGGATCAAGTCTTGCATCAGGCTTCCCATGGGGAGCCTGCTTCTCCCTCTGCCTATGTCTCTGTCTCTCTCTGTGTCTCTCATGAATAGCAAAAATTTTTTTAAATTTAATTTTTCATCAATAAACTAATCAATATAGTAGCATACTAAGAATTACTAAACTAGAATTATATGAATATGAATAAATCTCAAAAACATACAATTGTATAAAAAAATTTCAAAATAATATGTATGGTATGATATTTGTTCTATAATGTTAAATATGTGTGATCCAGTATTATTTATCAATATATCATGGCCAGTAAACTAATAATACGGAGAGGCAAATATTCCGAATGTGGTTACCTCTGGAAGAGAGAGAGAGGGAGAAGATGGGGCCCATTAAGGACTATGCAGTAAGCAACATGTATTCCCCTAGCATTTTAGATCTTTTGTTTTTAATTATATATGTGAAGCAGAACTGGAAAATGTTAAGATTTAAGAAAACTGGAGGGCATCTGGATGGTTCAGTCAGTTAAGCATCTGCCTTTGATTCAGGTCATGATCCTAGGGTCCTGGGATCAAGCCCCACATTGGGCTCCTTGCTCAGTGGGGAGCCTGATTTTCCCTCTGCCCCTCTTCCTCCTCATGCTTCCTCTCTCTCTCTCTTTCTCAAATAAATACATAAAATCTTAAAAAAAAAAAGATTTAAGAAAACTGGGTTGTGAATACCATATGGTTATTATAATATGTTCTGCATTTTCTGTATGGTTGAAATAATTCATAAGAAAATGAAAATGCAATCCCTTTGAGGTTCTTCAAAAAATTAAAAATAGAACTACCCTATGATCCAGCAATTGCATTACTGGGTATTTATCCCAAAATTACACAAAAAACAAATCCAAAGGGATACATACACCCCTATGTTTATAACAGCATTATTTACAATAGTCAAACTATGGAAGCAGCCAAAGTGTCCACTGACAAATGAAAGGATAAAGAATATGTGGTGTGTATATATATAACTGAATATTATTCAACCATAAAAAAAACAATGAAATCTTGCCATTTGTAACAACATAGCTAGAGAGTATAATGCTAACTGAAATAAGTCAGTCAGAGAAAGACAAATATCATATGATCTCACTCATATTTGAAATTTAACAAACAGGGCAACCCCGGTGGCACAGCGGTTTAGCGCCGCCTGCAGCCCAGGGTGTGATCCTGGAGTCCCGGGATCGAGTCCCACATTAGGCTCCCTGCATGGAGCCTGCTTCTCCCTCTGCCTGTGTCTCTGCCTCTCTCTCTGTGTCTCTCATGAATAAATAAATAAAATCTTAAAAAAAAAAAAAGAAATTTAAGAAACAAAACAAATGAGAAAGAAAAAAAAGAGAGAGAGAAACCAAGAAACAGACTGCTAACTCTAGAGAACAAAATGATGATTACCAAAGGGAAGGTAGGAAGGGGGATGGGGGAAATAGGGGATAGGTATTAAAGAGTACACTTATGATGAAAAAATAAATGGTTAAATTGGGGGCAGTGCAGAGACGATGCTGGCATAGACTACAGCATAGACTACGCTGTAGTAGTGGAGGTGGTAAGAAGTAGCCAGATTTTGGGTAGCATTTGATGTAGAGCCAGTTGGAGTTGCTATGGATTAGATACAGTGTGTAAGGAAGAAAAAAAAAAAGACTAGTTCCATAACAAGACCATCAAGATGAAGAAGGCTGCAGGTGGGGCAAGTTGTTGGATATAGAAATCTGGAGGTCAGGGGAAAAAGTCTGGTCTGGAATTACAAATGTGGGAGTTGTTGGCATACAGATGGTATTTAAAGCCAAAGGCTGAATGAGATCACTAGGGAAGTGACTGTGGGTCCAAGGACTGAGCCTTCAAGCACACAGACATTAGGGAGAAAAAGAGGACTCAGCAAAGAAGACCAAATTGGAGCAATCAGGAAAAGGGAGAATGCTGGAATAAAAAACAAAAGAAAAGAAAATGCTAAATGGGCTTTTTAATGAGAAAAAAAAAAAAAAAAGATGTGTAAAGAACTAGTGAAACTGATTACCTAGAGCATGGGGAAAAATAAAGAGGTGGGAATAATATATTTCAAATATATATATATATATTTTGTTGTTGCTGTTGAACCAAGTGAATGTATTATCTCTAATAACATACAGACATGATTTTTAAAATGTTAAGACAAGGGGCACCTGGGTGGGTCAGTCAAATGTCTGCCTTTGGCTCAAGTCATGATCCCAAGATCCTGGGATTGAGCCCCACATTGGACTCCCTGTTCAACGGGGAGCCTGCTCTCTCTCTCCCTCTGCCTGCTGCTCCCCACCCCAGCTTGTGCTTTCTGTCAAATAAATTTTAAAAATCTAAATAAAATACTAAGAAAAAACCCTCGCATTCATATCCTTTAAGAGGTGATTTAGCCTACAAAAGATGTTGGGGTTACAGGGGAGGGGAGATCACCTTACCTTTGCCTCAGGTTTCAAAGGAGAGGCAAAAATCCCAATTCTTCCAACACTCCTGACTGTCTTCACCCCCACCTGGCTCCTTCCCAGGGGAAGAAGAATGATTTCTGATTGACAAAAATTCCTTTATTCTTTGGTGTCTATCTGCCTGCAGAGCACACACAAGCTAATCTGATCCTCAACTACTCAACATCAAGTTTATAGGGGTAAGCTCCTATGTTCAAGACCTGTGTGTGTCCTAGGCTACTTACAATAAGATGTGTGAACAGGTACAACTTTGAGGTTATTAGGCAGCTCCTTGTTGTTACACATACTACTCATTTTCCAAACGTAGATATTTTGGTTTCTATCTGACCAGTTTCTATCTCTTAATTTTCAAATTCCACAGGGTAAGGGAAATGGGTCTCCCTTAAATTTCCTATAAAGAAAATTATCTTCCAAGGAGATTGTCAGAAATGTGAACAAAAATGGTTTCTTTCTATGCATTTAGCAGTCAAAAACTGAAAACCTAAACATCCACTAGCAGAATATACTCTAAGTTTTTGAAGCCGACCATTTAAGAACATACTATGAAGTCATTAAAATTTGTTCTCAAAAACATTTTAATAACATAGGGAAAATGTTAAACTGAGTAAAAAAGCAGATTATATAACTTGATATATATACAACATGATTCAGTTAACACATAATACAGCTTATATCCATGTACTGAAAAAGGACTACAAGGGGGAACCTGGGTGGCTCAGTTGGTTAAGCTTCTGACTCTTGATTTCAGCTCAGGTCATGATCTATTGGGGTCACACCCAGCAAGGAGTCTGCTTGAGATTCTCTCCCTCTCACTCTGCCCCCTCCACCCACTTGCTTGCTCTTTCTCTCAAAACATCTTAAAAAGACTCTAAGAAAATAAAAATATTAGTAGTAAAATTTGTGATAGCATTATGAACAATTTGAATTTAATTTTATATTTGCTTGCATCTTCCAAATGTTTTGTAATAAAATTTTATCATTTTGATAATCAGAAAAAATTTAAGAAAAATCTTAAAATAAATTTAGTAGCAATATAAAAGAAAAAGACAGAGGAATTTAAAAGGAAAGGGGAGAGGGTGCCTGACTGGCTCTGTTGGAAGAGCACGTGATTCTCGATCTCAGGGTTGTGAGTTCAAGCCCCATGCTGGGTACAGAGATTACTTAAATAAATAAAACTTAAAAAAAAAAAAGAAAAAGAAAAGAAAAGAAAAATAAAAGGGTAAAGTAGGTAGTTTGGCAGCAGTCATGCTCTGGGAAATATACCTGTTAAAATATTTTTTAAATATTTCAAAATAAATAAATAAATAATTTCATATACCAGCAATTAATAAGTGGGATTTATTTTTTTTAAAGATTTTATCCATCCATTAATGAGAGACACACACACAGAGAGAGAGAGAGAGAGCAGCAGAGACACAGGCAGAGGGAGAAGCAAGCTCCATGCAGGGAGCCCGATGTGGGATTCGATCCTAGGTCTCCAGGATCAGATCCTGGGCTGAAGGTGGTGCTAAACCGCTGAACCACCCAGGCTGCCCCATAAGTGGAATTTAAAACTAAAAGCACAATACCATTTATATTAGCGTATTTCCCCCCAAAAAGAAATTCCTACGTAGAAATCTAACAAAATACGTATAATATTTACATGAGACAAACTACAAAACTCTGATAAAAGAAATCAAAGAACTGAAGAAATGGAGAGATATTTCATGGTCATGAATAGCAAGACTCAAGATGCCAGTTCTTCCCAACTTGATCTACAGGTTCAATACATTCCCAGTCAAAATTCCAGCAAGTTATTTTGCGGATATTAATAAATTTGTTCTAAACTTTATATGTGGAGGCAAAGTATCCAGAATAGCCAACACAAAACTGAAGGACAAGAGCAAAGTTGAAAGACTAAAACTACCCAACTTCAAGACTTACTATAAAATTACAGTAACCAATACATGATGGTATTGATGAAAGAACAAATAGATCAATAGAATAGAATAGAGAGCCCAGAAACAGATTCACACAAATACAGTCAACAGATCTTTGACTGAAAAAAGGCACAGACAATACAATGGAGAAAAGACAGCCTTTCAACAAATGGTACTGGAACAAAAGGACAACCTCATGCAAAAATAAATAAATAAATGAATCTTGACATAGACCTTAAATCCTTCACAAAAATTTAATTCAAATTGAATCACAGACCTAAATGCAAAATGGAAAACTATAAAACTCCTACAAGATAACATAGGAGAAAAACCTAGATGACCTCAGGCATGGTGATAACAACCAAACCACATATCATCAAAGAAATCATTGGTAACCTGGACTTTATTACAATTTAAAACTTCTCAACTGTGAAGGACAAAACAAGAAAACTAGAGGATAAGCCACAGATCAGGAGAAAATATTTGCAAAAGACATATTTGATAGAGGCCCGTTATCCAAAATATACAAATAACTCATAAAACTCAACAGGAAAATGAACCCAATTAAAAAATAGAAAAAGACTTGAACAGACACCCCACAATAAAAATATATATAGATGGCAGATAAACCTATCATTGACGCTCTACATCATGTCATTAGAGAAATACAAATTAAGACAACAGTGAGATACCACTACACTCCTATTAAAATGACTAAAATCCAGAATACTGGCAAAACCAAATACTGACAAGCATGGGGAATGACATGAACCATCATTCACTGCCGGTGGGAATAAAAAATGGTACAACCACTTTAGAAGTATAGTGGTTTCTTATGAAACTAAACAAACTTTTACCTTATGATGCAGCGATCACATCCCTTGATATTTACCCAAAGCAGTAAAACCTATGTCCACACAAAAATGCACACAGAGATGTTCAAAGCAGCTTTAATCATAATTGCCAAAACTTGGAAGCAACCAATATGTCCTTCAGTAGGTGAATGGATAAAGAAATTGTGCTACATTCAGCGGAATACTGTTCAGTGGTAAAGAGAAACGAGCTATTGAGCCATGAAAATGGAGGAAGCTTTAGTCCATATTACTAAGTCAAAGAAGCCAATCTAAAAAGGCCACATACTGTAGGATTCCAACCAAATGACATTGGAGAAAAGGCAAAACTATGGAGACAGTAAAAAGATAAGTGGTTGCCAGGGGTTAGGGAGAGACAAAAAGGCAGAGCCCAGTGGATTCTTAGGGCACTGGAACTAATCTGTACTGATACAATAATGATGGGTACATGTCATTTTACGTTTGTCAAAACCTAGAGGATGTACAACACCAAGAGTGGACCTTAATGTAAGCTATGGTTTAGAGTAATAATGATGTCACTGTGTAGGTTCATCAACTGTCACAAATGTTCCACTCTGATTTAGGATATTGATAGTAGGGGAGGCTGTGCACATGTGATGTGTGGGGCAGACCACTCTCTGTACTTGCTGCCAGATTTGATATGAACCTAAAGCTGCTCTAAAAACTAAGGCTACTTAAAAGGGAAAAACTTTTCGATTGTCAAGGGAACTTTTAAAATATAGGAACTTTCAGTAATGAGCACTAGGTTTTATTTTATTTATTTTATTTTTTATTTTTTGAGCACTAGGTTTTAAAGTTCATGATAGGAGTACTCTCTAAAGATCATTTTGGTCTGTTATAGTCTGCTAGAGAATTTCCCGTGAAGATGAAAACAAAGAACACATTATTTGAGCTCTGGATATGGCCATCAAAAGTCTCTGTCCCTATTTGGCTGAGCTGTCTCCCCGGCTTGTCCACTCAGCTGGAGAGGAGAAGGTCAATCCTCATATGCTGCTCTACAGAATGAGCCCAACCCTTTCATATGGTCTTGTTCCTCCTGACAAAGGAACAAGTTCTCATAATAGTTCACACTAACATTTCACTTACTACCTTGAGAGAACAAGGCTTCAATATGAAGAAATGAGGTTCTAATAATAGGAACTGTTGTTATCAAGCAAAGGCCAATGGGAGAGAAATTAGGGAGCCACACAACTCCCACCTGCCTCTCCTATGGCAACGTGCCACTGCTAGCCCTATCTACTATCCCACTTGGGACCATTCACATTCCCTGGAAGGACCATTTACTTTGTGGATCCAAACCACTTTTGCCCCTAGGCACATTTTTTCTTTTTAGGGTGCACAGCAAACATGTTCCTGTCTTAGGATCTCTGTCCTTACCAGTCCCTCTGTTGAGAATATACTTCCTCAAATATCCATATGGCTTGCTCCCTCAATGGAAAAAGATTACCACTGAGATAGTTCTGGTTCCCTTGATTACCCAAGGTCTTCACATTTCTCTAACATCCTTGTTACTCATGGGTCACTGACAGATAATCAGAATGTTAGAGATGGAAGAGACCTCACACACCACCTATCTGATGGTTCCCAGACTTGACTCATCATTAGAATTACCCCAGAAGTTCTCTGTATTGGTTTGTTTTTTAATCAACAGAACCCCACAGGCTCCGCTTCCACAAATTCGGTCAAGTGGATCTGAAACGGAGCTCAGGAAGCTACATTTTTAAAAACAGTTCACATGTTTGACGATCACCAACCTAATTTACCACTTCTATTATTTTTTGTAGAAGAGAAAATAGAAGCACAGAGGGATGAGGTAATGTTCCCAAAGACACAGTGAGTTCAAGGCAGAGATGAACCCTCAGATCATAAGATCAGAGTAGCGAAGATCCCCAGATCAAAGATGCTTCCACTTTATCTGGTACTACAGGCTAGACTCTTGCATGTTAGATGTTTTGTTTTGTTTTGTTTTTAATTAAGTGAACAAACTAACAGCATTACTAATTTTTTAGGGTTTTACCTTCAGGCAAGGTAGGTGTACAAGTGAAAGAAAAGGGCACATCAAGAAAAAAAGACAGCATTTTAATTCACATCTGTTCTATAAAGACCAGAGAGTAGCTTGGGGTTTTGGGTTGTTTGTTTTTTAAGAAAAAAAAAAAAAAAAGATGTATTTATTTATTCATGAGAGACACAGAGAGAGAGGCAGAGACATAGACGGGGAGAGGCAGACTCCCGGCAGGGACCCTAGGATCACACCCTGAGCAAAGGCAGACGCTCAACTGCTAAGCTACCGAGCTTGTGGTTCTTTAAACCTCTCTAAACTAGTAAGAGAAGGATTAAACCCTTCAGGATACAAATAATGATGGATGAATGTAGGTCTGATACCCAATAACCCATATAAACTTGGGATCCCACAAAAGGGGAAGAGAATTGCCAGGAACCTTGGTGTTGTTAGAGCCCACAGAATGGATTCCCTTTGGTGAATTCTGATGGGGAGTTTAATTATGATCTTAGATGGGTCACAGGTTACTGCTCTCACCAGTTCCCACAAGGGCTTGCTACATCATTATTCAGCAGTTATTCAGCTTTTGTTACTGTAACAATCAGAGGATAAGGGTAAGCCACAGCTTGACTCACAACAGGAGTCATAACAGAAGAACCAGGAATCATGGACTGGTGCAGCCTAGTATTCCAGCTCAACACACAGCTGAGTGAGACTCAAGGGAAAAAGACTTCGGAAGCTGCCCAATAACTTGGCCTGCAGACCCCAGAGCTGGAGTATCCGTATCTTCTGTCTGAAACACAGTCATTCTAAACATAATTAGTTATGCTAACTACTAACAAGGACTTCACCCTGTTAGGTCATCAACACTTAGCTAAAAAAAGACCCAGACAAAAGTTTACGTGAGTTGTCCGTCTACATCAAGCAAGTTCACACTCCCTTCAAAACCCCTCGATGCCAAGACTGCTCTGATTCATTGCCAAGAAGAAACATGGCCTCAGAGGGAAAAGATGGATGTTTTTTAAAACCTAAATCAGACACGACTTTGCAGCCATACCAAATTACCACTGCATTCCTTCATTCATTCACTCATTCTCAAATTACATCTCTGAATCCCAAACATCAGCCAGTGGAAATAAACTCCTAGTGAGTCAAATAAAATTCCTGCTGGCACATAAAATCAGTGAAAAGGGAAGGAATGCAGAAAGGGCAGAAGAACTTGTGACAGCAGTACTCGTTGCATCTGAAAGAGTCACACCCAGCAATTTCAACCTCTCTGTGAAGCTTGTTGCAAAGCACAAGACCGTCAGCTGACCAGGTTTTGGTTTTTTTCTCTACCCACTTCATTCAACCTGTCGGACAACTACATTTTCTACTTAGTATCAAAGCAGGATAGTTTTCACAGTGTTTCTAAGTGAAGAACACATGAAAAACACTCTCCCCAGCCCTACAAACTGCATTACATTTCAGCCCTTTTTCACTAAATTCTTCAGAACAGAATGCTTTGATCTGTTGCCTTAGCATATCTCTCTTTAAATCTGTAACTATCTTTGTATTTCCTACTCAGTCATCCTAACAGCTATAAAGACTGGTAGTAAAATCGTCTCAGCTTATCTCTGTGAAGCAGTGAACTAGGGGAAAGGAAATAAACCCTGGTTTCTGTACTTCTTCTCTTAAGCAATTACCCCAAGCAAGCTAATCCTCTTTCTTTTTTGATAGAATTGGTTCATCCAAATTGCAGACAAGTCAGATAATACACACTCATCAATTCTTCAGCCCTTCCTGTCCTGGTGATTTCTAAGGCAGTACAAAGAGTCTCTGGTGAATCCAAATTCCAAAATATAAAAATTAAAGCACCATTGACTCTGAAGTGCTTTGTTTCAGTTCCTCTTCTATGTGGGGAGTGTATACTTTTTTAAGACAAGGTTATGTAAAATTTTCTCTTGCCATCAGAGAAACAATGATTCGCCGATAAGCTTGGCAAATAATACCAGATTTCTTATATAAACAGCCCCTATGGTTAACTAATTTGTTGGTAAAGTGAGAAAAATCAAGTCACTGACAGCTTTGCTATGGTTGGTATCTTAAGAAAGAAGGACACAATTACGGAAGACTATACTATATACCCAGCATCCTACAGTTACTAGATTTGTTGATTCTGGAATTTTGCAATATAATAAATGAAACTCCAATATCTGTCATTATTAAGGAGAACAGAAGTGAAGTCAAGAAGGACAGAATTCTATCCTGAAATATTTCATTCCACATGAAACATAATAGGAAAGATTAAAATGTTTCTTTCTGCAGTGAACTGTGTCAGTTTTACACTGTGGGCTGCTGTTAGGTATCTAAAATGACTCCTCCATATTCGCGGAATCTTTCTTTTCATCTTTAGAGTAACTGGAAAATCATGATGAAAGATGGGGGGGGAGAAAATAAAAACCCTATTTATCAGTGTGGTCTTTAGCTAAAACCACCTAAAATTATTGATTTAAGATACACAGGAGCAAAAAGTCATACTTAACTGACTGCTACCTCATTTAGATGACTAGTGAAAACTTTGGAACCTAATCTTACAGGGTAAGCCCCTGTCAATAATTCACTCTACCCCCGAGACTGGTCCAAGTCCTAAAGAAATTCAGGAAACCAAGCACAACACTGCAAATAACGAATACGTTTTCAAGATCGTAGGAAGGGGAAGAGAAAGTGGATGAGATCTACCATGACAATTGGTTCTGACTAGAGATGAATTCCGATTCATTGACAAATATATGTCCTCACTCTACAGAATTCTTTTTTTTTAAATTTTTATTTATTTATGATAGTCACAGAGAGAGAGAGAGAGGCAGAGACACAGGCAGAGGGAGAAGCAGGCTCCATGCACCAGGAGCCCGATGTGGGATTTGATCCCGGGTCTCCAGGATCGCGCCCTGGGCCAAAGGCAGGCGCCAAACCGCTGCGCCACCCAGGGATCCCCCTCACTCTACAGAATTCTTTAAAAAAAAAAAAAAAAAAAAAACTCAGCACCAAAGAAGTAAATCTAAAGGAAGTTAAAATAAGAAAAGGCAATAGTGGATATGAAAAATTTTTGTTAAAGTGTTGTTCAATAAAAATGATTAAAATCCACTAAAGAATATCAAGTTCACTGAAGTGATAAACAGACGGTCATACCAAAATATTTTCAAGTTTAAAAAAAAAGTTGTGTGGTCCTGCACATGTTTTCTTATGCTGATACTGTCCGCTCATCCCAAATATCTTTTTGGGGAATCTAGAAATGTATGAATAACACAAACAGAGATTACAAAAGGTCAGGATGCTACATCTTAGAATTTCAGAGGAGGAAAGGATTCCCCCCCCCCCCCCCCCCAATAATCTGACCCAACTTCATGGCCTAGAGTTAAAGTGAGACCAGAAAAGCCTCGAGACTCCCACATGGTGACAAGGCCCTTGGGCAGCAGAGCCAGGGATCAGGATCAGGATCCAGATCAACTGGGTGCCAATCCATTTCTCTTTCCTATCATTTAGCTGTCCTTTCTTGATATGAAACAGATAATATAAAAGTGAAATTCTTTTTTTTTTAAGATTTTATTTATTTATTCATGAGAGACACGGGGGGTGGGAGGTGGGGGCAAAGACATAGGCAGGGTTGGATAAGCAGGCTCCACACAGGGAGCCCAATGTGGGACTTGATCCTGGGACTCCAGGATTACGCCCTGGGCCAAAGGCAGGCACTAATAAACCCCTGAGCCACCCAGGGATCCCCTAAAAGTGAAATTCTTATCTGAATACTCAAATGTATTTTTCTAATGTACATCATTCATTGCCACTTCCTCTATAAATACCTCTCTTTAATTAAATGGACAGCATGTGACCCAGCACCTAAAAAATTACTTCCATACTTCTCCCTACTCTTCAATCAGCTGGGCTCTTATACTGGAGTAGACTATATACCATTTTGTTAAGTTTCTACTAAAGAAAGACAATGATTTTTATATGACAGGAAGTATATTCTGATTTTTAGTGAACCAAGAAATGTACTGATAAAGTTTGATGTTAATTTTAAGAAAGGCTGTATAAGGAAAAAAAATAACACTTAAGTGAATTTAGAAACTTACTTTTACACTGATCATGAGAATCAAGCTTAATTTGACTCTCCTACCTGTCTACAACAGATTTTGAAATGAAATGCAATTTTCAAAGGATTTTTCCTTTTCCTTGACATGTGATAAAATTCTTCACAAATATGTTTCAATTAAGAATTATTACTAATTAAATTAATAAATTCTTCCAAATGGATGACATAATCACCCTTAAGGAAAACAGTAAATGTAGTATTAGTCTCTTCATGTAAGCTCCATCATTTTTTTGTAAGCTCCATTATTAAAATTAGTTAAGCATGATACCATCCTTCTCATGAAAATAATTTTCCAGGAGACTGGACTCTCTCCCACCACCCTGCTTCCACCTACCATTCAAACTAAGAAGTGAGAACTTTCAGCCCTATGCCCCATCTACCAACTGCAGAGGTACTTCAGGACTGCAACCCTTTTTCCCCCTGATCATCTCTGTGAATGATACATATTGTTCAAACTTCAACACAGGACAAGGATGTAACCATTCCTTGCAAGCTGGCTCCAATAAAAGTAATGAAAAGTTAAGAAAGCAGATGGGTAGTAGAATTGAAACAGTAAAAAATGATAATAACAACCATGCCTACACCTTTTCTATACAGGAAAGGACTTGTTGCTACACACCCACCAACCACCCCATGACCTACAAAAAGTACTCTTGAAAAACAACTTTCAGATCAATATAATTTCATCTTTTTGGTACACAGTGATTTAAAGCAAAATTTCTCTGAGACTTTAAATAAAAGTTTCAAACCTGTGGCTGAGTTCCAAGCGATCAGTAGTACCCCTTCCTGCCCTGGCACGTTTTCGAGTCTTTGTGCATAAAGGTGTCTTGATAGTTCTCCCAGCACCAGAACCGGCATGACACACACATCTGGCTGACTCCTGCCAGCCCCCTGGCCGATTTGCAGTCTTCGCTGTGCCGCCACACATCCCCTAGGTGGTTGAACTTTCTTCGGGTTTATCCTGACTACCAACATGGACTCGGGACACAAATGCTGAAGATTCTTTGTTGTCTGAGGGATATTCCAAACTGACCAGCCATCCAAAATAATCACGGTACTCCCTATACAGTAGGTGAGGCGAGCTACTTGGCAGTAGCTACTAGTTTCCTCTTTCAAAATTAAAAATAGAGAGAGAGAGAGAGGGAAAGGAACATTCATGTGTTATGTAAATTAAGCCTGCCAAAGTATTAGGAAGTCAGATGTATCCATCCAGTTATAAAATATGCTCTCAGCAGGACCATTATAAACAGACACATCCAAATCCCACTTCCTACTTTTGTTCCTAAGCTTGCACTCCGGTCTGCAAAAGACAAAACACTCCACAGGTTGAGCAGCTTGGTCTGACTCATTCCATCTGTGCTCCCCTGTTGGAGATTATGTAGTAGTCAATTAATTGGTCACAAGACCTATTCATATGGCTCTGGGCAAATGCAGTGACTTGCCTTCAGCTGCAAGGTTGTTCTGACATTGGCCACACCACCCTCTTTAATGGCTCTCATGTGAGCAAGTGTCAGCTGACTGGTCTTACTCTGCAACCTTGCAAAACCCTACCCATAGCAAGTGAGGGAGATAGTTACACACAACAAAGGTAGGGCTTAATACACAGGAGTTGGGGAGGGAGAGTAGGGACACATCATTGCTTTAATACCAAATAGACACAGTTATATAATTAAGAAAAATTATATACATACACATACATAAGAAAAATAATAATAAATGAGAAGCCATAAACCCTCTGACATAACTCTTACACTAAATTCCCGATTCCTGGGTATATTCAGGCCAAGAAAACCCTGAACTGCCAGAATGTAAGGACAGAAGTTCACTTTTGAATTCTGACATTAACATACTTCATCTGTAAAATGAAATAATGCTATAGGATCAATATGATTTTTCCACAGTATTATGAGTTCATGGAAAAAGTAAGAAGAAATAAAAAGCATAGGTCCTTAAAATACAGGTCAGATCTTGAAAACTATAAGAGATTGTCTTAACTCTTTTTTTTTTCCTCATCCTTGAATTTGGCTGAAGAAAATATTAATAGATCCTTAAAATCTGATGAACCTTTGGCTGGGTCTCTAGCATCAAGAGGTTTTAAATGTGTCTTTATAATGGCAGCCAATTATTTTACCCCACAGTGTGAGAAAAATCTAATGATATTGGGGCAGAGGCTTCAATTACATTAAGACATCATTATCTGTGTGACTCTAAAGTTCCTTTATAACAAACCCAAAAAAGATCTTAAATACATCCTCCCTTGAGAAATAAAGATTGCAACACACCTACAACAATGACTAGATTTCTCTGTTCACGTGATAAACTGATAGTGCCAAGATAAAACCAGATTAGGAGAAAATGAATTCATTTTTCCAGAAAGGGGAACACATTTTGACCTTAAAGCTTAACTATGTGGCCACCATGTGATCATGGGTTCTTCTTTTTCCCCTGAACTGTCTTTAACATCACTTTCTCTTTTTAAACAGAGACTCAGAAGCTCACTTATGCAAGCACTATAACTCTTCCACTTTAGGCACAGAACAGCTGGATGAGCAAAGGCTGAAAGGAAAGCCTCCTTTTGCCATTATCACACTGACTTCTTAAGTGGCCCAAGTGAGGCTCCAAATCAGTGTCTCCAATTCACCCACATTTTTACCTCCTCTAAAATCACAGGAGAAACGAAAGTATAGTTTGTCAGAAAGAAAACTGCAGGCCCCAAATGGTGTTACTCCAGCCACACCAAGTCATCAAACCGGAGCTTAATAACTAACTTCACTGCAGTTTCAACCTCCCCTAGCATTCTGTTTTAACCTGTCAAATCAGGAATTTTCAAATAAGCACCAATGAGGAAATCTAGCACACGGGTCCCCTCCACCAACCCCTACAAAGGAAGCTAAGGTAATCTGTATAGTAAGACCCCTGACCTTCTTTTGTTTTCTTTGGCTTATACCTTTCTTTCTCCCCCCTTCTTCCTATAAAAACATTCCATTTTGAACAACTCCTTGGAACATCCCTCTGTTTGCTAGGTGGGATATTGCTTGATTCATGAGTCATTTAATAAAGCCAATTAGATCTTCAAATTTACTCAGCTGAATTTTATTTTTTAACATGTTCACTGTTGATGTCTGGCACCTAAAAATGCCAAAATAACTGAATTTTATAAACTATGTACAAGTGCTGGGGGAACATACCCCATTTTTTATATGTAAAAAAAGAATGAAGTTTTAAAAATGTAATACTAACAGATATTTATCTAGGATCTAATGAAAGGACATGAAATCCTCTTTTTTTCCCCTAACTTTGAGACAGGGGTGGAGGCGCAGAGAGAGTAAGAGAGAGAGGATCTTAAGCAGGCTCCATGCCCAGTGTGGAGCCAGACGCAGAGCTTCATCTTACAACCCTGAAATCATGACTTGAGCCTAAATCAAGGAGTTGGACACTTAATGGACTAAGCCACCTCGACACCCACGAAACTCTCTTTTTAAATACGTATTCTAAATAATTATTCAACCTATATTATCATAATATTTGCATTGATAGCAGTATTTGAAGCCTTTAGAAAATATAAGATATCAGGATGATTGAACAGCTTCATGGCTAACTATTAAACATAAAAAATGAAGCAAACATTTTAAATGATCAGAATAATAAGAGATGAAATGACAACATAGTTACAAAGCATAACTGGATGAAATAAGGATCAAACTGCATTGGGAAGGAATTCCCTTAAACAGAAGCTAAACACCTTCTGTATGTTTCTTTCATTCAGCCAGCCATCTTTAACTAAACACTACACACCAGTCACTGTTTCTCCCTAAATTGAGTCAGCATACCTTTTATCCACCTAGGCTAAGTGGTGCTCAAACTCAGTATGCTTATAAACACAGATTGCTGAGCCTGCCCCCAGGGTTTCTGATTCAGCAGTTCCCAGGTGGAGTCTGAGAATGTACATTTCTAACAAGTTCTGAGGATGCTGTTGCTGCTTGTCTGGGAACTACACATTTGAGAAACACTTCCTTGGTAAAAAATTCATTTTCCCCATGATGACTTCCTAGGCTAGAAGATCTTTTTCTCCCTTGAATTCTTCTGTAATTTTTGTTTAAAGATTTATTTTAGAAAAAGAGAGACAGAGTGCATGTGAGTAGCAGGTGGGGGTGAGGGGCAGAGGGAGAAGAGAGAGAGAACCCTCAAGTAGACTCCCCATTGAGCATGGAGCCTGATGCAGGGGCTCAATCCCAGGACCCTGAGATCATGACCTGTGCTGAAATCAAGAGTCGCGTGCTTAACAACTGAGCCACGCAGGCATCCCCCTCTATAATTTTTTTAAACCACACTTTTAATATTTAACACATAACTGCTTTGCAACATAGTGTATGTACCTTATGATCCTAACTAGATCATAAATTTTGAGTATAAAAACTGGGTTTGACATTCATCTTTGTACCTCACACAGGTCTTACACTTGGTAGATGTTTTTTGATAGTTTCTTTTTTTTTAATTTTTATTTATTTATGATAGTCACACACACACACACACACACACACAGAGAGAGAGAGAGAGAGGCAGAGACATAGGCAGAGGGAGAAGCAGGCTCCATGCACTGGGAGCCCGACGTGGGATTCGATCCCGGGTCTCCAGGATCGCGCCCTAGGCCAAAGGCAGGCGCCAAACCGCTGCAACACCCAGGGATCCCCTTTTTGATAGTTTCAAAGTAAACATTCAGTGGTATTAAACCAATGATATGAATCTATCTACAACAAGCAGTGTTCTCCTTTAACAGTCTAATGCATATTTTCTGACCAAGAGGGTGATTGTGCTTAAACACACACACACACCATCTTTCTCTCATTTATGATGGCAAAAGTTCCTTTAGATGCTTTAACATTTTGTGTTCACTCCAATCAATGCGACTCATGCAGCATCGTAACAGAAAGAAATTTAAAACTTTTAAAAAGTGGGGATGCCTGGGTGGCTCAGTGGTTAAGCGTCTGCCTTTAGCTCAGGGAGTGATCCTGGAGTCCCGGGATCAAGTCCCACATCGGGCTGCCTGCAAGGAGACTGCTTCTCCCTCTGCCTATGTCTCTGCCTCTCTCTCTGTCTCTTGTGAATAAATAAATAAAACCTTAAAAAAAAAAAAAAGCTTTTAAAAAGTGAAAGAGCCATTTCCTCTGTCCCTCCCCTTAATAACCTTTAATTCCACAGCTCAAAAATCTGATAAAATGTAATAGAGATGTATATCAAAACCACAACCACTGTACTTAGATGCCTCTGTATGACTCCAGATTTCCTTTTATGTTTAAATGGGAGTTTTAAAACTTCTTCAGTAAATGGAAAAAACAAGTAATAGTTATATCAACATAACCATTCTTCTGAGAAGTTCTGAAACCACTTTAAAGCATAAAGTTGAACAAAAATCAAAACGGCTGCACTAATGCTTCAGCAAAGCTCAGTTTTTAAAGTCACCTTTTCCTTCTCTTCTGCAAACCTCCCCTCCTCCCTTCTTTGAGGCTTTTGTTTCAGGAACCCAGAACCACTCTAAAGACATGATCGAGAAGGCTAGTAGCAGAGACATAGTTCCTGCCCAAACCAGCTAGATCCTCTATTTCCTTATAAAACCCCCTTACCCCTTCCTCGGGGAGGGCTCGCAGTTTTTGAAGGCCGTAGCCTCCTGCAGCCTCGTTTGCCCAGCAAAGCAGTAAAACTATTGTTCCTCTTTATCCCAAACTCTGTCTTCGTGTTATATTTTGGCTCCAAAGCACAGAGGTCATTTTTCAACAACAATCAGAGTAGCTCATACAGTAGCTAAGAGAAAGATACCTTTAGATCTTTGGTGCCCCAAATTCTGTTCTATACCTCAATTTGATCTTTCTTTTCTCTCAGTCTTCTGTTTCCTGAAATGGAATCATACTCATCTAGGTACCCATACTATATGACTCATTATCACGCTGGACATCCTGATATTTAAATACTACACAACATACATACAAAATTTATCATCATCCTTTGTAATGCTACTCATGGTAAAGTTCTCTATTTCCTTCACACATTTAAGAAAGTATCTGAAGTCACTGCCTGAATTCCTGCATTCTACCTCCAATTCAATACATTGACTTGAACTGCTGCTGTCACCAGAGATACTTTCACAATACACATGAACTATAGCAGATGTTAGAGGGGAAGATTAGGGAAGTGTGGAAGTATGGTGAAGTCACATGACAGTTGTAAGGAAGGAAGACTACTGGTTCAACTTTTTTTTTTTAAGTAAATCCTCCCCCCCCCCCCCAATGGGGCTCAGATGTACAACCCTGAGATCAAGAATCACGAGGGATGCCTGGGTGGCTCAGTGGCTGAGCATCTGTCTGGCTCAGGTCATGATCCCAGGGTCCTGGGATCAAGTCCCACATGGGGCTCCACCACGAGGGAGCCTACTTCTCCCTCTGCTTATGTCTCTGCCTCTCTTTCCCTGTATCTCTCATAAATAAAATAAAATCTTAAAAAAAAAAAAAAAAGTCATGTGCTCTAACTGACAGAGTCAGACAGGTGTCCCTGGTTCAACTTTTTAACCTTTATGTGTATTGTTTCCAATCTCATAGCTGGTACTAAGTGGTCCTAGAAAAGAATGCTACATTTATGAGTCCAGAAATGGTGTAAGTATCATTGGGATCACACAGCAAATACTTGTTACTGAAAATACTAGTCCAACCCCATTTTTTGCCATTGGCCAAAATCTCTAATCAACCAGAACACTATTTCCTGTTGTACACAGACTCCTCTGCAACTCCTTCCAATGCGGTGTTCTGGGGACCCACTGAAATCCAAGATTTAGTATCTGAGGAAAAATCCATTCCCATGCCTAATTTAGAGATGGGATAATTAAAGTTAGGAAGGTTTCAAGGTAAGCATTCATGCATTTCTGCATCCCCTTGACTTCACACTCTTCAGGTGATAAAAATAGTGATCACTGTATGTAATGAAAAATTAACTTAAAAGCCACAACTGAGAGAGATGGGTTTAAACAGAGAAAAAATGAAGGCCTAACATAACATAGTTTCCAAAAAGTCCAGCCTAATTATTCCTATCTAATGTAACTTTCTATGAAGAATCTTTCTCTGGATGCCTGGGTGGCTCATTCAGTTAAGTATCTAACTCTTGATTTCTGCTCAGGTCACGATCTTAGGGTCGTGGGATGGAGCCTTACGTCAGACTCTGCTCAGCACAGAGTCTGCTTGTTTTTCTCCCCACCCCACCCCCACCTGCACACGTGCTCTCTTGCTCTCGATCTCCAAAATAAATAAATAAAATCTTTAAAAAAATCTTTCTCTGCCTATTCACATTACCTTAATGAGAAAAAGGGAACAATAAATGGGGGGAACTCCTGATCCACAGCTACTACAACTGACCCTCCTTTTATCAGAACAACTCACTCTCTTCCATAAAACCTTTTCCACATCCACGAACAACTGATCACAAGCCTTTTTACCAGTAGTTTTCAAAGCATGATCCCCAGAAGCAGACAAAAAAGGTTATGAGATGCTGGCAAATTACTGTTTCTTGGGCACCTAGGTAGTTGGTTGAGCATCTATCTGCCTTTGGTGGTGATCTCAAGGTCCTGGGATTGAGTCCCACACATCAGGCTCCCCATATGGAGCCTGCTTCTCCCTCTGCCTATATCTCTGCCTATGTCTCTCTTTTAAAAAAAATTGTTTCGGGAATCCCTGGGTGGCTCAGTGGTTTGGCGCCTGCCTTCGGCCCAGGACATGGTCCCGGAGTCCTGGGATAGAGTCCTGCATTGGGCTCCCCACATGGAGCCTGCTTCTCCCTCTGCCTGTCTCTGCCTCTCTCTCCTTCTCTCTGTGTATCTCATGAATAAATAAATAAAATCTTTAAAAAAAAGTATTGCTTCTTATCTGAGTGCTGGTGCTGTGAATATGTAGCAAGCGGAATATGTATATTTTTTCATCTGTATATTAAAGTTCAATTTGATTTTTTTAATTTACTTGAGAGATTTAAAAAAATTTTTTTTGAGAGAGAGAATGAGAGAGAGAGAGAGAGAGAGAGAGAGCATGGGGACACACAAGTGGGAGGAAGGAGCAGAGGAAAGGAAGAAGCAGACTACCTGCTGAGCAGGGAAGCAGAAGTGGTGCTGATCCCAGGACCCGGAGATCATGACCTGAGCTAAAGGCAGATGCTTAACTGACTCAGCCACCCAGGCACCCCCAAATTATTTTTTTCAATAAAAGGCACTCATGCTAGGCTAGCACAAATGGATTAAGGCAAGGGGATAAGATAGTTTTCCTGAAGCAGTATGCTTTGGGGGAATGGGCTTTGGAAACAGATAAACAGATCCAGGATTAACATCAAGTCTGTCAATATTTGGTTGTTTTCGGATATGTGATCATGAACAGCTCCCAAAACCTAAGCAGCAGCCCATCTATACAATACTATTTAAGTATGCAATCAGAAAATAATACACCTGCCATAATGCACTCTAAACTTCACTGACAAGCTTAGCACTCAGGAAATTTGGCAAAATGTACAAACTCAGTCACGCCAGGTAGATAATAACCTAGCCAGGTTTATAAAGTGCTTATTCTACATGCCAGGCATTGTTCTAACAATGTTTCATTTGATCACAGAAGTTGGTAGCTCTAATCTCTTCTTTTAACAGAGGAAGAGAATGGAGCACAGGAAGGTTAAGGAACTGGTCCAAAGTATGTAGCTTGTTAGAGGCAGAGCCAGGATGTAAATCCAGGCATCCTGGCTCACAAGTGAGCCACACCACTCATCCTCACACTACTCTGGCAGGAGGTGCATAACGGCACCTGACCATGTGAGGACTGATTTAGGAAGAGATTTGAGAGGAGGCAGTTGAATATCATTGACTGACAAATTAACTCAAATTCTTTCTCTTACATCTCGAAACCCACACCACTTACAATGTTTGGATTCTTACTAATGCAGTCCTCTGTGAGGACAAGGTCCCAGTCATGTGCATTGTGGGTGACTAAGTCTCTTGTCAGACACCTTGCCATGAACCCTGCCCTGCTCTCTGGTAAACAAGCCCTGTACAGGAGCCAAGCACACCAGCCATCCCACAGGATGCCTACTTTGCCCTCCTCTCTGACCCTGTCCAGTTCAGTACTTCAACTGAGGGACACACTCCTAAGCAGAGTGATTTTTTGATCCATACAAAGTTAGCTCAAATGTACAACAAAGTCAACCAGTATTACTCCTTTGACTTAAAGTGAAGAACTACCTGGAGACAATTTAGCTTTCAGATTTAGATAAAAGGTACATGGAAATTCAGGATGACCTTGTAGTACTCATAATTATAACCCAGATTATTTTCTACTCCTATATACCCATACTTTGAAAAACAAAGCATATGTTACCCAGCACAGAAAAGCAACTGACAGAATGAATGAATGAATGAATGGCATGTTTTCAAGGAATCTTTGAAATACAGAAAAATTATGTTACAAACTTAGATTAAAAAAACAGGATACAAAATTGTACATGTACTTTTGATAACAAGTGTGCTTTTAAAAAACCAAACCTAGAAAAAATAACAAGGAAGAAAAATTAGAATGTCTGAATGGCGAGACTAAGAATGCCTTTCCTTTTATTTTTCTCTACTTTCCAATTTTAGGATATGTATTATTTACAAACAATGGTAAGAGCTACTTTATTTTTTAAATTCTTGCTGCCAAATCAGTAATGAACACTTGATTTCTTTATTCTATAACAATTCTGCAGGCTTTATTGTAAGGAAATTGTCAGAGTCAAAACAATTTCAGACAGCTGAAAGGAAAAGCAAAGCATTCACCCTGCAAGAGTGCAATTCTACTCACACTATTTGTCCTTCAACATAATTGCTATCATTAAGATTTATATAAGCCAGCAAAAAGTATATAGCTGCAGCTATATACTCTTTTACAGTGTCTAACTAAAAACAAAACTCCCCAATTTCCTTTTATTTGGAGATTCAGTTTTATAACCTAGTAGCAATACAATATACATAACAATGACAGGATTTTTAAGCTACACAACGTTACACTTTTTTTTTTTTTTTTTAAGTGCTTTTCAAAGGCTATCTAACCAAGTAATAGCATGCTTACAACACAGATAAGGAAAAGAAAGATGAGACTCCAGGAGATTCTCAACTTAATAAATGAAACCGTGGATCTGAGGATGAGAGTTACAATTAAACTGTGGTTGTACCGATTTCACATCTAAACTTTAACATGACAAAGAGGCGGCCAGGCCTGCTAATTCAAGGCTAGAAGGCTCTGCTGCGTTAACTCCCCACCCACAAGAAGGGGCACTGCTTGTCTTTTTTTTTTTTTTTTTTTTTTGCTTGTCTTTTTGTCTCAGTAAAATGATTCACCCTTTCTGGAATCAGCCAGATAACCAGCAATTTAGGTAAAAACTTAAAAACTTTCATCAGTTCTTTTTAAGGGTCACTATCAGACCTCAATCTACAATCCTTTTCCCTATGCATGATTTTTACTCATCCCCACGTTTCACTGAAATTAATAACCACACAATGTCTTTTAAGATCTCCTAAAGTTTGAAACATATTAGCAACAAAACATTACACAACTTTTAAAGTTTAACTCTGATGTCCAGCTGGGTTGTCACTAGCATTTGGACCTTAGCATAAGTATCAGCAGTCCAAATCTGATTAAGAAGTTGGAAACTGAGCTACTGAGCTGGAGCTGGATTTCATCTCTGAAATCATTCACTGGCCTCTGATTCTCTGCGAAGCATGTGAGCAGGGCACCCAGTTACAAAGAAAAGAAGAGGAGTCTGACCACAACTGAGGGTGGGTGGGGCCGCGGACTGGGAGTCCCAGGACACTTGGATGGCCTGGCCAGCCATTCAGACTGCAGAAGGGGCAGTAGCAGTGGTGGTGGCAGTGGGTGCTGTAGTGCAATGTGTCTAAGCTAATAATGGGCTGAAGAGGCAAGATGGTGTAGGGCTGCCTGGGCGTTCTGGCCTCATAAGGTGCTTACGGCACCAGTTGATCTCCCCCCCCCCCACACACACACACTTATTTTATCATTATTTTAGACAGTTAAGCTGTTTTTGAAGTTTCAGAAGGAAGGATGTGTATAAATAAGGCAGGGCTCAAAACAGGCCCGGAATGCTGCTACCCACCCTCCAGGGCACAGAGATAGCTTATATATAATGTCTTGAAATTTGGTGTGTCATTGGAGGGGGCACTACCGCCTGCCCCTGGGGTCCTGTTTTATTTTCTGAAAATCACTCATGAGACTGCTGTCTTCACTGCTCCAGCCTCTGTACCACCTCTGCTGCTGCCTGGCAAGAGAAAGGGGCGGGGGGGGGGGGGGGGGGCGGGGAGGGCATGGTATCCATAATTCTTAAACATGAATTCAATTTTTTATAAAAAAAGTTGCCTTAAAGAGCTATTCAGAAATTCCAATTCAACACAGTGGCTCACTCACTCAATTTTTTTTTAATTTAAGTATTTTTATTTATTTATTCATAGAGACACACACAGAGAGAGAGAGGCAGAGACACAGGCAGAGGGAGAAGCAGGCTCCATGCAGGGAGCCTGACGTGGGACTCGATCCCGGGGCCTCCAGGATCACACCCCAGGCTGCAGGTGGCGCTAAACCGCTGCACCACAGGGGCTGCCCCAATTTTTTAAAGATTTTATTTATTTATTCATGAGAGACAGAGAGAGACAGAGGCAGAGACACAGGCAGAGGGAGAAGCAGGCTCCATGCAGGGAGCCAGATGCGGGACTCAACCCCAGCTCTCTGGGATCATGCGCTGGGCAAAAGACAGGCACTAAAACACTAAGCCACCCAGAGATCCCTCACTCTACCTATTTGACCAAAAATGACTCTATGCTATTGCCAGTTTTCAGTGTACCCACTTTCCCCAACAAAACTGTCACTATTATTACCAAATTGTATAATTCATGAGAAGCATACTAGAAAAAAATACCTAGTAGAGAACTCTCAGCTATCTCCATCCCTTCCGTTGAGGTAAGCTATAGCATAATGAAATTTTTCTGATGATCTGGAACAGAATCAGCCTGGATTACTCTAACTCCAAGTCCTAAAATGCTGTCAGTACTGAGACACAGCCCACATGCCCAAGCCACAACTAAAGATTCAGGCACCCTGGCTAGGCATTAAGACCCTCTGCAATAACCCTTCTCATTTTTCTGCACCTTCATTTTTTTTTTAAAGACTGTATTTTAATTTGTAAGTAATATCTACCCCCAACATGGGGCCCAAACTCATGACCCAGTGATCAAGAGCTGCATGCTCTACCAACTAGGCCAGACAGGCGCCTCAGTTCTGTACCTTCTTATGAGCCTTGTTCCATTCAGGTAAGCTACCCTATGTCTCATACTAGACAGGTGTCTGAGTCTTCCTGGAGAAGAGTTTCATTGTAAAAAAGACTTTCTCTCCCTCTCTCTTATATTTACAGCATTAAAAAAAACATTTTTAACCATTTGTAATTTTTCTTGACATTTATAACGTGAGGATACAACTATCTTACAGAGGAACAAATTAATTCAATCAAATTACTGTAAATGGTATTACACAAACAGTAACTATTATTATTGTAACAATTATTACAGCCATTGGGATAATTCTGGAATTTTACAAGTTATTCATCAATCTGTGCTGTAATTACATAAAACATTAAATGGGATTAAAGAAAATCAAAAGCATAGGATACTCTTCTACAATTTATAAAGACAGCTCATTGGTTTGCAGAATAATTTATTAACTTGCCTTCAATATATACTATCTAAAGACTTAGGACTCCATTTATTTATCCTTTCAAATATTTGATGTGTCAGCCTCCGTTCAGGATGCTGATGATACAGAGAAAAATGGTATTAGTGTGCTAACAGTCTCAAGGCAGATGTGGCAATGGTGTAATTAGGCTGCAGTGTTGTGGGCCTGGGAAGAGCAGGAGAGGGTCTTGCCCCTCTCTTCACTCACCACTGGGGATATGAAAGCTGGAGAAAGGGAAGAGGTTTTATCTGGAGCATGTAGTACTTGTGCCTCCCTGTTGACCTGTCTATAGAGACACAGAGCCTACATCACAACTTCCACTGCTACCATCCTAGTAGCTACAAATACTAAAAAAATAAAAAATAAAAATAGTTGCTTGGGAGTGGATAGAAATCAGTTTATGAGAAGAGAAAGCTGAGAAATGAGAGGCTGGGAAAAGATATTCAGCTCTGAATCAGCAGAGTCTCATTTCTCTGAGTCAGTTCCTCATGACAAGGCTGAGTACTAGGAACTCAGGAGATGCCAGCAACAAGATGAGCAGTCACCGTCAGCAGTGTCTCTGCTGAGAGGATGTCATACTAGCAAAGAAAACCCTGGACTAGAAGGAAAGAACTGTATCTAGTTCTGACCATCATTCACTAGCCACATGACTCTGAGGAAAGATACTCAGCCTCTCTGAACCTCAGTTTCCCCAGCCGGAAATAAATGAGTGATGGTGATACTTATTCCACCTATCTTAGAAGGATGTTAAAAACTTTAAATGTGAGTATGTGAAAGTCCCTCTGAAAAACTGTACAGCTCTAAACAAATGTGATGTGTTTTTTTGGTATGCACGTGTCCAGAAGTACTCACTGTCCTATTTGAGTTGCTACACTCATAGATGACTGCATTGTATTTATACAACATGAAGCCAAGATAAATAACTTTGGCCACAGTGACATCTGGCAAATAATAATTTTATCCAAGAAAGTTAAGTCACCTCTCCACCCCACCCCCCACACCCCAAAACATGGCCAATTCTCTGGAAGTTCCAGGCAATTAAGCTCTCTAAAATAGATTCACTGCAAAGTCCTTTGGGAGTAATCCACTCTAGAACAAATTAATTTAACAGCTAGAAAATTATATCTACAAAATAATTAGTTTTCAAAATAACATAAGGCATTCTTTCTTCCACTGATAAATTCTTTTTCCACCTCTTGTGTACTTTCAACCATCCTAGTTCCCCTCCTAAAATACCTTTTACCTAATTCTCCAAGTCAAATCCTCAAAATTTTTTCAGGACCCAAAACCAAGGGCCATCTACCCCATAAAAATTTCCCACAATGATCCTTTTCTGAAGATGTTTCAACATCTATAATGGGAAAAGATAATTGGACCCTATACACAATGCTTCTGGAATTCTCTATTTGTTTCTTAAAGCACAGAATCTCTCAACAACCATTGTTTAACATGGTTCAACTTTTCCCATTGGCTACATCTTAGAATGAGTCTCTGTCCCTTATACTTTGCCATGGTCATGGTGTAAAAAAGAACAGATGCAGGATGTACACAATTCCCATAAAAGAACACATGTGGAAGTGGTGTTTACCCAAAGTAGTCATGAATCTGCATTTTTGTAATAAATAATCTCCAGATTTTAATGCTCTGTCACTATTGTGAAGTATAAATCTCTCTTCATCTCATCACATACAGAATGCTAGAATGTCTGTTAGGAACTTCTAACACCTAATGATGAACTTCTTGAGGACTGCACACTACATTTTACTTTCTTTCGTGTTTCACTTATTTAGCTCAGTTAACACTGAGCAGAGAGAAGGCACCTAGGAAATGGTGCTTAAGTTAGAACAAACCTCTTTTCTGTCATATTTACTAAGGCTGCCTCAAAAATAGCTGTTCACCTAAATTATGGAAATAGTCACTCTCCCAGGGAAAACAAAACTCTTATACTACAGCTCAAGGTGACATAGATTCAAATGTTCCTTTGAAAAATAGTTATACAATTAAAAATCTGACTGTATTTAATTATTCCAAAACACAATCTGACGGCAACCCCGCTATCAGTTCTTAAAGGGATTCAGTTATATTCCATCCAATAGAACTGTTGCAAACACTGACTTTATTATAGGAGAGGTTCCAAAGAAAAAGAAAAAGGGTCTCAAGGGGGAGGGTTTCTTAGCAGGGAGAATTTCTAGTATTTTGACATACTCCTTTGCTGACAGGAGCTACATTCAGTTACATCAGCAACTTCATTGGCATCACAAATACAACTGGCTCCCAAAATTTGGTCTTCAGAAGTACTACCACCTAATAGTCCTTTTCAAATTATTCCCTGAAAATTCAAAGGGCGCAATGAAACACTGTTGATCAGAAATATATCACAAGCCCCATATATTATTTAAAATCTTCTAATGCCCAAATTTTTTAAGTTTTTTTTTTTTTTTTTTTTTAAGTAATCTCTACATCCAACGTGGGGCTCAAACTCACAACCCTGAGATCAATGGTCACATGCTCTACCAATTGAGCCAGCCAGGGATCCCTCTAGTACCCACATATTAAAAGAGCAAAAAAGAAACAGATGAAGTGAGTTTTAACTATTTTATTTAGCCAACATATACACAATCTTATCTCAACATGTAATCAATATAAAAATTAATGAATTATTTTCCATTCTTTTTTCACACAAGTCTTTGAAATCCAGTGTGAATTTTATACTTCGAGAACATCTCAATTCAGACTAGCCACATTTCAAGTGTCCACTAGCCACAGGTGGCTACCCATATGAGCAGCGCAGCTCTGGAAAACTCTTGAGAAGAACTACGGTGGTGGTATACATGTACAATTTGCCTATCCTATATTTCCAAATTCCATCAAATCGACCAATGAGAAAAAAGACAAACCTAACCCAGTGGCCAGTGGGAAAATTTGGAAGACAAGTGTTAGAGTCAGAGTGTCCACAGTTGTCAGCGAAACCTTACAGACATTCAAGAGGAAGCTGGCTCACTCCCAACCCCCACGCAAACAGAACTGAGAGGAATCATTACCTCTATTCACCAAGCAGTGAGTACGCGCATTCGCCAATCTCAAATACTGTAATAATGAAAATCACATGACAAGGGAAATGAAAATTGAAGAATTTGGGGCACCAAGAAATAATAAAGAAAACTCTGGAAGTGTAACATAAACCTACCTCCTCTACAGAAGAAAAACGATCTCGTGACAAATATTTTGGAGCAAATCTTGACCATTCAACTCCATTTCTCTTCTAAATCTAAATCAACAAACAAGTCTTGATTCTTCCTTGTGTCCTTCCCATGGTACAAAGAAGGTGGGGACTATAAACCAAAGAAGTGTATTGCACTCTGTGTTGGAAAGAACCTTGCCACTCATTTGATACTCTGCATAGGCCTCTTTATACCGGCTTTTACACCTGGACTTTTAAGATTCCTGGGTCATGTCTCAGGACTCTTGGAATCTCTGGAAACGTGCACACGGTTACACCCCTTGGACACTGAAGTTATCTTTGTTAGCTCTCTGCACTCTTTGATCACTGTATCATCCCTTGGGAACTCAACATTCCTTCCCGTGAATGCTGATCCACCAACAAATGTGCTGTTCTCTGCCTTCTTTAAAAGCAGCCTTGACTTCTACCCCTACCTATTTTCCAATATGACTTTGACTATAACCTTCTATTCCATATTCCCTTCAAGCCTGACCTCTGACTTTACATAGTCTTCCAGCTTCTTCCAATATCAAGCCCATTCTGGTTTACTTCTTACCCTGCAAACCCTAAAAACCATCACTTTGATTCCCCATCTCATCATCCTTCAGCTGGAACAGCCCCCAAAATTCAGAATCAGTTGTTCATTTATCTTTTCCACTCTAAAGCTGATGAATGTTACACAGTACTGCCATTGTACAATCGATTCTCGTTATTCGCAGTACTTATGTTCTATAAAGTCTCTGCAACAACTAAATTAGTGAATAATGAACCATTGCTTTTAGAGGAAATACAAGGTTGGGTTCCTACAAGCCTTGTGGCCACAATGTTTTCATCAATTGATTACTACTTAATATTGTTTTATGTGTGTTTCTTTATTTCACTAATGGTGGAATCAGAGTCAACGGCACTATAACTCATGCCTGAATGAAGCTCACCTAATATATATATGTGGTCTCTATAAACACAATACATCACAGCCTTCTTGCCTTAACTAGACAACACATCAGCCCTATGTTTGGGGCCATTTCAAACAGCAAAATCACCAACAAGGACAAAGAGGCAAAACAAAAACAAAAACCAAACAAACAAACAAAAATCTCCAACCTCAACACTAAATAAAGACACTGAAAAAAAACAACAATACTTGTTAACACCATGAGAGCGGATGTAAGAAGGCTGTGCTGCCTGACCTCCACTGGGAATGCGCACATCAGTGACTCTAATGTTTTACTGCTCTGTGATGTCCCTGAACGACCATAAAAGCATCATAAGTATTGACTTTGGTGTTATAGGCAACTTTTAGTGAGTAGGAGAACACACAAACCTGGAATCCACAAATAATGAAGATGGAATGTACGTAGGATATGACAGGGCTTTTGTGACCATTTCCTTGCTAAATTGTAACCTTCCTGAAAGCAGATCATAGCTCAGTCCTCCATTTATTCCCAGAAACTATCACAGTGCTTGGCATACAGAAATCACTTCGCCACATGTCACCTTTGATTCCTGTGAGAAAACCTTTGCTCTTGCTTTCTCTAGTCTAGAACAAAACTAGATAGACCCTGATTTCTGAGTCTCATTGTCTCTCACTGCTCAGGGACACTACTGTATCAGTTGCCCCCACCACCAGCACCACCTCTTAACTACTTTCACCCCTAATAATGCACTCAAAATTATCAACTTATGTAACCTTCATTTTTTATTCTACACAATGCAGAGAACACATGGGAAATGAAACACATAGAGTCATTAGTGATAGTGTATGCTGACAGTTGGGAGGCTTTACCCTCTGTAAGCCTGTGGAAGGCAATGACGTTCCTTTTTTTTCATGATTTTATTTATTTATTCACGAGAGACACACACAGAGAGAGAGGCAGAGATATAGGCAGAAGGAGAAAAAGGCTCCATGCAGGGAGTGCAACGGGGGACTCGATTCCAGGACTCCAGGATCACACCCTGAGCCAAAGGTAGATGCTCAACCACTGAGCCACCCAGGCATTCTAAGCAATGACATTCCAAAACAGAATTTTCTACATTTGAACAGTGGCCAGCTATGACTGGTAAAATTCCTAGTATCACAACATACCAACATGAAAACTGCTTAAAAGTTCTCAATGAAAAAAATAAATAAATAAAAACTAAAGCCTGTAGTAGGGGCAGCCCAGGTGGCTCAGCGTTTTAGTGCCACCTTTGGCCCATGGCATGATCCTGGAGACCTGGGATCGAGCCCCACATCGGGCTCCCTGCATGGAGCCTGCTTCTCCCTCTGCCTGTGTCTCTGCCTCTCTCTGTGTCTCTCATGAATAAACAAATAAAATCTTAAAAAAAAAACAAAAAAAAAAACTAAAGCCTGGAGTATTTGTGAACAATAAAACATAGAATGAAGTTACAGAATGGACTGGAAATAATACTGCCTGAGAGTGTTTAGGAAGAAACCACAAATTCTCATCAGAAAAGTCCACCTTCTCATTTATTGCTGCTCCCTCCTCCACACACCTGTCACCCTCACTGCTCACACCATTCCATAGAATTAGACTTTCAGAAACCTAGTAAACCAACTCTGATCATGATAACCTAGTATTTATTTTTAAAAAATCATCTGCAGGTAAAATGGAAAGAAAACAAGAACAAAAAAAATATGAGAATGACTTATGCATATTTAGTATTTAACTCTCCACATGCAAAGATAAAAGCTAAGAACGTACTAAGTGAAAAAAAGAACTGAAAAATGAAGGAATCTACCAAGCTTAGAAACTTTAGTCATTTAATAGCCATCTACTGAGCACCTTTGTAAGCCTCCCCGCCTCAACCTTTCGATCTACCATCAGGACCTATTATACACATTACAACACAACAGTATGAAACAAACCTTCAGAACCTGAACTGCTCAGGGCAGGGATGTGTCTTATTCATTCCTGTAATTCTACCAATTCATTATATCTGAAATATCAAAGATATTCAACAGATGTTTTTGAATGAGGATTCACTATATAAGATCTACAAGTTCATTCATAACTTAGGGTTCAGAATACAAATCAGAAACACTATGATAAAAGAGTGGTCAGAATGCCTGGCTATCCTACAAAAACCAACTTAACCTTTAACACAGCCATTATCCAAATAAATAAATAAATAAACAAACAAACAAACTGTTCTTCATAGCAATAACATCTTTAACATTTTACCTATGGGAAAATGTCTTCCAAGTGGTAAGAGCCTACCATTTTACATAGACACATCAACACACACACACACACACACACACACACACCCCAATCCTGCTCTTTTAGGGGCTCTGAGGGTAGAGGAGGATGGCAGGAGACTGATCAAAAGAGGATAAGGAGCAGTTGCTGGAGGGAAGAACGGCTTTACGGAAGAGTAATTTGAAGTGGCTGAGACACCATGAATACATCATGGTCCCCTCTTGGCTCTGGGAAACAGAGTGATTCAATGAGGCACCATTACTTACTGGTGTGAAGAAACACACTAATTTTTTCTAACTTTACAAAGAAATAAAGAACCAACAACAAGGGGTGACTGGAGATCAGGAAAGATCTGGTAAGTCTGGGCAGACCTAATAATAAGAGACTAATCTCTTATTAGTAGACAATGGTAACACCATCAAAAGCACGGATAAATGTGCCTAATTAACTTCCCAGTTGGAGTCATAGTAGAAATGCTCTGAAATTTTTCACAAATTTCCCTGGACAGCAATCAAATCAAAGGTCACACCCAGTAGAAGACAGTATAACAAGTGGTTACTTACTAACATAACTCTGCTGCTTACTATGAGCCTAGCACAGTACTTTGTTCTCACTACTCTCATCTAATTGGGATTTTATTTGTTTTTAGATATAAAAAGTGAGATGGACAATAATTTGAGTGCCCCAAATTGCACAGCTAGTATGCGGAAGGGGGGTTCAAACCTGACACACATACACTCTTTTGCATCCTGCTTTGCTTTCTTTGTAAAGAATAAAAGACTATATAATATACTGTAAGTAATGAGCATATATACATTGGCTATATATAGAAAGCACTTAGAACAGTGCCTGTACTAGTCTGGGCTCACTAAATTTTATTATCATTATTTATTAGGGCAGATTACATTTAGGAAGGCAAGAACACGCTCAAGAAATGAAACCTGTTTTTCAAACGATACTGCTGTGAAAGTCCAGTCTGGAGTTAACCCTTGCTTTTTACTACTGCCCCTTGAAAATCCAATAAAGTCTACAGCAATTAATTGTTAGTCTCATTCTTCTAGTACTCCAAATCTTTAATGGTTTTAATCAAAAGAATCAGGGGATCCCTGGGTGGCTCAGCAGTTTAGCGCCTGCCTTCAGCCCAGGGCGTGATCCTGGAGTCCCGGGATTGAGTCCGATGTCGGGCTCCCTGCATGGAGCCTGCTTCTCCCTCTACCTGCGTCCCTGCGTCTCTGCCCCACCCCCCCTCAAATAAATAAATAAATAAATAAATAAATAAATAAATAATTTTTTTTTTTTTTTAAAAAAAGGATCATGGCATCATAACAAAGCCCTTTCTCTTCCATTCTTTCCCCTAAGAAAGACCTTATTTTTACCTGGAACAGCCAACCAGCAGGGGAACTGCCATGACTGTGCCAGATGACTACTACCCCTGGAGTAGAAAAAAATCTGTTACTATCAGCCAGAAACTATTTATTCTGACATAAACTTTTCCTTTTACATTGTTTTTATTCTTGACTATAAAGACAGCTAGTAAGGGAGAAAGTCAAGTGGCTTCTACTGCTACATTACGGCCATAGGAACACCTGACTGACAACAAAAGCTGAATGCCCGGAAATCCTGTGATTTCCAAGGAGGCTGTGACAATTATTAGATTAAATCCAGATTGTGGTCAACATCAATCAGGTGATCCTCACAAGTCTAGCCTGTTCTGTGTGGAACCCACTTTAACCTTTCTTAAAGAACACAGCAACTTTTCAAGAGGCCTGTCCTTATGTACAGCCTCTTCTCTCAGAGTGAACTACATTAAGCAATAATGTGTTACAACTCCAAAAGTTTCTATAAAGAAATCAAGGCTAAACTAGAAGATGATCATTCCTATCATCTCCCTTGTTCTTTTTGGGTTTTTTTAAATATTTTTTTCTTTATTTATTTATGATAGTCACACAGAGAGAGAGAGAGAGAGGCAGAGACACAGGCAGAGGGAAAAGCAGGCTCCATGCACCAGGAGCCCGACGTGGGATTCCATCCCGGGTCTCCAGGATCGCGCCCTGGGCCAAAGGCAGGCGCCAAACCACTGCGCCACCCAGGGATCCCCTCCCTTGTTCTTTTTGTTGTTGTTGTTGTTGTTTAAAGATTTTTATTTATTTATTCATGAGAAACAGAGAGAGAGAGAGAGAGGTAGACACAGGCAGAGGGAGAAGAAGGCTACATGCAGTGAGCCCAACATGGGACTCGATCCCAGATCTCCAGGATCATGCATGCCCTGGGCCGAAGGCAGCACTAAACAGCTGAGCCATCCAGACTGCCCTATCCCCATTGTTCTAAAATTACCCCCATCAAATGCTCCAAAGAGGACCACACCACTGGCTCAGTCAGTAGAGCACGTGACTCTTTATCTCACTGTCATGACTTCAAGCCCCATGTTGGGTATGGAGCCTACTTTAAAAAAATAATAAATAAATATATTTTTTTTAAAGCTTCAAATAAAAGTCTAAAAGGTCTTCACAAAAGGAAAGTAAAGCTGAGGTCAAAGACATTAAGCTTACCACACGAGATAACAGAGCCTTGCTTATTCATCTATTCAAACATTTCCCAAATGCCTATGTGCCACAGGCTGTATCCCAAAGTGAACAATACAAATATGGCATGGTCATCCCTAGCCTTAAATAGAGTGGGAGAATCCTACATAGGCAATTCCAGTCCAGCAGGATAGGGTGCAAAGTGCAATGATGGGTATGAGAAAGAGCAGCAGGCGTTATCTAGTCCGCTGGAGGGTCAGGCCACTATCAGCACTGGCTTCCAGCTATCAGCACTTACCAAGGACCAGGCACCATTCTAGCATCACAAAAACCAACCCATTTACTTCTCATAACCACATCATGAGGTGGTTACTATTACACGCAATGTACCAAGGAGAACACAGTACAGAGCAGCTCAGTAACTTGTTCAAGATCTTCTTTTTTTGTTTTAAATTTTTTATTTATTTATTCATGAGAGACACAGAGAGAGGCAGAGACATAGGCAGAGGGAGAAGCAGGCTCCCTGTAGGGAGCCTGATGCGGGAGTCGATTCCAGGACCCCGGGACCATGACCTGAGCTGAAGGCAGGTGCTCAACCACTGAGTCACCCAGCCATCCCTAACTTGTTCAAGATCTTACAGCTACTGGGGAACCTGGCCGGTTCAATTGGTAAAGCATGTGACTCTTGATCTCGGGGTTGTGAGTTCAAGCCCCATGCTGGGTATGGAGATTACTTTAAAAAATAATAAAATCTTAAAATTAAAAAAAAAAAAAAAGGATCTTATAGCTATTAAGTGATGGTGTCAGGATTAGAAACCTGAAGTCTGGTTCCAGAGTCCACACCTACTCCTAACCACCACACTAGGTAGGAGTCAGTAGGTTAAGATGGAAGAGAGGAAGTGAGTTCCAGGCAAAGCAATCTTTATAAAGGGAAAGCTCAAAGTTGTTTGAGGAACTGAGACAAGTCCACTTTGACTGGTGTTAAGAAGTGTGAGGGGAAGAACAAAGAGAAATGAGACCAGGCCAGCCATGTGAAAGAGTCTAGAGTTGATTTTTAAGGCTTACTAGTTACAGTTCTAAGCACCTCAATACCAGAAAAGGGCACAAATCTATGGAAAATAACACAAAGGTTCAGCACACAAAAGAATGTAGATTTATGATCATTAAAAATAAGAAAGATGCACTTTAGCTACAAATTCATAGCAGCTTTTATTAAACGCAAAACAAAGGAACCTGCCATACTTTTAAGACTAAAAACTGCCTGAAGACCAATGCCTCAGGTCTGTGTTCTGGATCTGGCCCTATCCATATGGGCAACCATCTCTGTGACCTTGGCCAGTGAGCCTGGTTTTTATTGTATAAAATAAATACAACTCCTTTGGAAAATAAAACCCATGTAAATGTGAACTATTATAGTTAAGCCCAACTTATTACCTTTCTCTGAAATACTGATCTTTATTACACAACAGCACATTTAACCAATATACATCTTTCACCTACAATTTATAGACAAGAAAATCATGGGGAAAATTGGTTTGCATCACATGTAATGCCTAACTTTGACATCTTAAACCTACAGCACGGCTTCTTTCTGCTTTGAAACCATCACCACTACACTGCATGGGCTAAACCGACCTTTGTCTTTGCCTAGGAAAAGAAATTATTCCATGAAGAGGATCTCTGGCTAATCCCACTCATGGAGGGCAGACAGTATGCCTACCTTTCTCAACAACACCTAATTACAATATCCTCCAACTCCTGATGTTCCTCCTCCTAGACTACTGGGAGATGACAGCAACCACATGCAGTCACAGGTGCTTCTGTCTCAGGTGTAATATTCAAATCGAAGACTCGGGGATTGAAAGGAACTTTAGGGCCTCAAAAAGCAACACTCAGAAAATAATCTCTCCCTCTGGTGTCTCCTATCCCTATCCCACTAAGAAATTACCTCATCTAAGTAAACAAAGAATCATAAGGAGAAGGAAACCTCAGGAGATCAAAACTGCAATACCTTTGACTCTGGTTAATTTGTCACTACTTTTTTTAGGAAACAGGGAGCCAGAAATCCCACAGAATAAAGGTTGCAGAAGGTGACTATCAGAACCTCTCCTCTTCTCTAAGCTGCATTCTCTGGACTGTGATAAAAATCACTGTCAACTCTTATTACCATTTGAGAACAGCCATAATCTATAGGTGAAATAAATACTTCCAAGCCCTGGTTAGTTCACTTATTACAAAACTGATACCCACAAAATTCAATTAGGAGAAATGAACTTCTGATAGACCACTGAAGTTGCAATAGTATATGACTTATGTACTAGTAAACTTAGGGTTGTTTTTTCTTCTTAAACTATATCCATGAGAAACCAAAACAAGTATTCCTTTATTCACCTAAATCTCATTTGCCATTAATGTTTTTATTACATGGACTGCATTAGTACACAGGTTATTTGGCCACTTGTTTTTATGAGGATAAAATAGTGTGAAGCCAGTAGAATATTTATCTTGGACAGAGAACTGGATTCAGACCAGAAAGCAAAAGTAGGAATAAACAAACATTTCTCTGGAAAAGAAGTATAAACAGAGTGGTCTTTCAGTGATGAGTGTGAAGACTGAACTTAACATTTTTATAACTGATATGAGTGACAGAGTGGCCAGGGATAGGGCCATATTTATAAGTGGCATTAAATATTTTCACCAAGAAAATGTCCAACTGAAAGGAACACACAGTAGATCTCTCAGGGTTCTCTGAATTCTTTGAACAAATGGATAAGTAGGTACCAAATGAATTTTGGTTTGAGCAAAAGTCTGGTCTGTCTAGGTAAGATGGTGTTCAAGCTATTCTTATGACAGGCCAAAGCTCTAAAAAAAGGATATTCTTACTAGAATACATCATACATTTCTTGTCAGTGAATCTCAGAAATCTAAACTGAAACCGGTATAGAAAAAAATAAAATGATCCATAGAGAAGAGTCTTTGAAGTTTAAAAAAATTACATCACCTGGTAACTGAAAAGGAATTACAGAAAAGGGGGTAAACACAGTAAGAGGTATGGACAGGATAAACACACCTGCTGGTTCAAATCTGAAATACAACCAATAAAAAATGTTTTTTTTGTTTTTTTTAAGATTTTATTTATCTATTCATGAGAGACACAGAGAGAAAGAGAGGCAGAGACACAGGCAGAGGGAGAAGCAGGCTCTATGCAGGAGCCTGACGTGGGACTCTATCCCGGGTCTCCAGGATCAGGCCCTGGGCTGAAGGCAGCGCTAAACCGCTGAGCCACCCTGGCTGCCCAATAAGAAATGTTCTTAAAAAAAATAATAAAATAAAAAAAAAAAAAGAAATGTTCTTAAAGCTTCAAAGATGAAAGTTTATGCAAACATTTAAAAAGAAATCCTAGAAAACAATAAATTTATATTTCTGTAAGTAGTGGTACTAGATGGAAATAAACAGGTTTACATAAATGCATTTAAATACTTACTGAGCTCCTATTAAGGAACTCAGTGCTATGCTATGTACTACAGAGAGATACATATGATGTTCTTTGCACTTAAGCTATAATCTGGTAGTGCTTGGATAATTTAAAAAAACAGCTAGAAGACTAGTGTAAGTGCCATAAAAAAAAGAAAAACACTAAATTCAGGAGTTCACAGGGCATGTACATATGGGGCAATTTGCAAAGACAATCAGAGGTGGCATCTGGACAGAGTTTGGAAGAACAATTTCAACAAATGTAATTTTGGGAAAGGGAATAGAAAAAGAAAAGTCTTAAGAGCAAAATATGGATCTTCCAGGCCCTCTGGCAAATACTGGCTTAATATGTGCTCTGATCACCACTGCCTCATGAAAAGCACTATTTAAGGAGTATCCAATTACACCTCAAATTCAGTATGTGCAAAAACCAAACGTATATACTCTTTTATAATTTATGTATTTTTAAGTAGATTCCATACCCAGTGTGGAGCCCAACACAGGCCTGAACTTATGACCTTGAGATCAAGACCTGGCTGAGATCAAGAGCTGTATGCTTCACCAACTGAGCCACGCAGACACTCCAGGAGAAATTACTTTTAAAAAGTGAATATAGGGGTGCCTGGGTGGCTCAGTCGGTGAAGCATGCAACTCTTGATCTCACCTCAGGTCTTGATCTCAGGGTCATGAGTTCAAGCTCAACGCTGGGCTCCATGCTGCGTGTGGAGCCTATTAAAAAAAAAAAAAGTAATTTCTTCTTATAGCTGTCCTATTTCCATTAATTATGCTACCATTCTCCCAGTTTACTCAGGCTCAAGACCTTAAAGGTATTTTATATATTACTACTTTTTAAAAAACTGTTTTTGTTTGTTTTGTTTTTAGTAACCTCTACACCCAACATTGGGCTTGAATTCGCGACCGAGATGAAGGGTTGCACGCTCTTCCGACTGAGCCAACCAGATGCCCTGATTATCACTACTTCTTAAAAATTATCTATTCTCTTTATAATTCACTCTCTCTTTCATATACCATCCAGTTTTTCCTCTAAAACATACCTCACATACATTCCTCCATGCATACCAGTTAGGTTCCCAAGGAAACTACATTCAGAGAAAGCAAAAGAAGATATATAAACCCTTAATTACTTGCTAAGCTTTGATGCCAAATCTCAGCCTCAAATCCTAGTAAGCTGGACTGGCCAGGCTCTGGAACTGGAGAGGATCAGATGGAGAATTCCAGCTGTGAGGATTTGAGGCCACCCAGAGCCTAAACCAATGTAGGTCAAATGACCTCCTCTTCTGCCCCCAAAAGGTCACACAGGACCTAATCTGGTGGTGAGGAAAAACCCTTACTGGGAATCCCAGCCAGCAAGAAAAAGAAAAGAAAAAAAAGAATTGTAAAGACTGCTTGCTCCGATGCAGAGGGAAGAGTTGGTCAAGGCCCTATATCCCAAATATTTCTAGGATGGGAAGACAAGAGGAGACTTCTAAGCAGAGGGGTGTTAACTGACAGATTAACAATATTTTGGGATTTCTTTTGAAGGAGATGAGAGAGCCCATTATTTTCTCGTTGAGGGTAACGTTGCCCCTCCCCAACTAAATATATCTCTGGAGTACTGGAGGCCCAGTGTCTTGCACATACAGGTTTCTAAAATAAAGGGAAGGAAAACAGGTCTGACATTATGACAATACTTTAAGCCAAGGAAGTTACCTACTATGGCCTGCGGATTGGACCACAACAATTCTGACAATCAAGTGCTAATTATGACACAGTTCTGAAAAGAAGCTTCCTCTTAATCAGGTACTTAGCATGCTAGTGGGTCAAGGCAAGCTCAAGAGAACTCCCATTGCTACACTGTGTTAAACACAATATTGACTTTTAGGGTCCAAGCTGTAAAAACTCAATACACGCTAGAATAATCTAAAGAACAGCACAGCAAAGCAATCAGACACCAGATCAAAGTCCAACACACCCTGGACTTGAAGGAAAGAAGACTGGAAGAAGGAAGACACAATGATGATCATATTATAAAGTATGAGTTTGCACCTACTGCAACTAGACTGCTTTTTAACTGCTTTATTTGGAACAAGCAGAGGTTGCACACTGCTCTTGGCACATCATCTAAACTAGTAGTCCATGCAATTATTGAGGGCAGTACTTAGCACTTCAGTGAGATAAGATCACTGGACAATTAAAAGCTTTTCCTCTTCCTAGTTTCTGAGGCAAATGCCTCTCCCTCTCTTCCCCTTTCTCCCTCCTTTCCATTTGTAAAAAAAAAAATCTATCATAAGTAACTGCACTAGTCCTCAAACACAAACTCCTTGGTGTAAGTCTGGAATTCAGGACACGGCCAAAACTGGCTCTTCACAAATGTTTGGGAAACTAATCAATAAAAGAAGCAGAGCTCTCAGGAAACGACTTAGAGAAAAAAAGAGGTCCTGAGATATACAAAGAACTATCTGGGGCGGCAGGGGGACGATTAGGCCGAGCACAGAGGCTTTTCAGGGCAGTGAAAATACTGTGTGGGATATTAATAAGGATGGGTATATGCCATTTTACTTTTGCCCCAATTCACAGAATGCAAAATACCAAGAATGACCCCTAAGGTGTACCACAGACTTTGGGTGAGTTTTATCATGTGTCAACGCAGGTTCACCCTTGCGTTGTGAAAAAAATGTACCGCTCAGGTGAGTGATGATGATCCTGGGGGAGGCTATGCTTGTGCGGGGGCCAGGCTATAGGAGAAATCTCTGTACCTCCCCCTCAATTTTATCTAAACCTGAAACTGCTCCAAACAACTCGTCTTTATTGAAACAAACAAAACAAACTCTAGGTTTATCAGATAGGTAACTCTATCTGATAGGTTTACCAGGGATGGATTCCACCATAGGCTGGGAAGCCAAAAAGGCAGGAATGTGAGGTTACTGGCTGGTAATCATTTGTGGCTTCTTCCCCTCAGAGATGAGAGGTCTGAGGCTGGGGAAGGTGGGAAGACTAAGAAATTGTACAAATGTGTTCTGCTTGCTGATGTCATCTACAGTAAAGCTGCACTAACTTGGATCCAGCACCAAAGTTTAGGGTAAGGTACCTGTGCTGAGCAAGTTGGTTCACCAATCCATTACTCAAAACTGTGGTGGCACTCCAATGCCTTCAGAGAAGGAACTCCACTTTCAAATGGCAAGCTACTTGCCATTTCCCTACAATCTGGAGATGGCCAAGAGATGGGATTAAAACAAGGAAGTAGCTGGAGCAGCTGGGGGGAAAAACAAATAATACTTAAGTCTCTGAGAGTTGTTAGAATTACCATTTATCAAATGCCTGATAGGTGCCAAGCGCTGTATGGCCTAACTGATATATATTATCTTCAGTCTTCAGAACAACCTTGCAAGAAAAGAGATTTTACAGAGATTTTACAGATGAAAAAAACTCAGGGTGGCATACGTCGTAAGTGGGGGAGGCAGGTTTGCTTGCAAGAAATGCAGACCCACAACAAAGTCCTTACTTTTTCCATTAATCCTCAAAGTGTAGAATGAAGACCCCTCTCATCAACTCTTTGGGGTCACCTAAACTTAAATTTAAAATGAATGATGCTTTCAAGGCCCAGCACAATCTGGTCCCAATGGATCTTGCCTCACTGAAGCATTCTTATTTCCAAAAACCCAGTCCATTCATTAAGCCAGGAACACATCGAAGATACATCATCATCCTCTTCATCTCTCTGAACATATTCTCCCATCAGATTTGACCTCCTCCGTAACGCCTCCCCTAACCAGCTCAGACTAAAGACCCCTATTGTTTGCTTTCATCTTAATCTGACGAGGACTACATGGCCCTGGAGTCTACTGCTTCGTATTATCACTTAGCTTTTTACACTTAATGACTATTACTTTTACAATTAAAATGAGAAGCTCCCTAGAAATAATACTTCAGACACATGTCTCCTTTTTTTTTTTAAGATTTATTTATTCATGAGAGACACAGAGAGAAAGAGAGAGACAGAGAGAGAGGCAGAGACACAGGCAGAGGGAGAAGCGGGCTCCACGCAGGAAGTCCGACGCAGGACTCGATCCCCGGTCTCCAGGATTACGCCCTGGGTCGAAGGCGGCTCTAAATTGCTGAGCCACCCGGGCTGCCCCAAGACTACATGTTTCCTAATAAACCTGACAGAATTTACCACAAAATCTAAATCTCTTAGGTACCTCAAATATTAATCTACAGAGTAGGGATACAGATCATGTACTAGTAAAGAACTCAGTTGTGGGTTTGAATTCCCAGCATCACTAGTTAACCACTCAGTAATCTCGAGCAAGCCTCAAATTTTTCAACTGTGAATTATTAACAACTTTATTTAAGATTTTTTTATTTATTTATTCATAGAGACAGAGAGAGAGAGAGAGAGAGAGGCGCAGAGACAAAGGCAGAGGGAGAAGCAGGCTCCATGCACCGGGAGCCCGACGTGGGACTCGATCCCGGGTCTCCAGGATCACGCCCTGGGCTGGAGGCGGCGCTAAACCGCTGCGCCACCAGGGCTGCCCTTATTAACAACTTTATAATATAGAAATTAGCTAATAAAAATACCTACCCTCAAAGAAGAACTATGAGACATGGGTGAAATGATTTAAGTAGAAGCAGTTTAGCACAGTGCCCAGCATTGGCAAAGTTTTATTTTCGACAGATATTAAAGTGGTCTCTTAAAATTCTTGAGAAGGAGCTATACATAGGCATCCTAAAAGACTTCAAAGAAGCCATTTACATACGTAATCTATGTCTCCACTGATTAACAAGATTCACAGTATGAAAATACGTCTTTAAAACCATAGCTATTTGCACTATAAAAGAATCTGATTTTTCCCCTAATTTTTAGTTTTTGCTCACACAATTTTATAATAGCAAAGAATAATTTTTAAATTATCCTTAAAAAAATTTTTTTAAGATTTTATTTATTTATTCATGAGACACACAGAGAGAGAAAGAGAGGTGCAGAGACACACAGGTGCAGAGCAGCAGGCTCCATGCAAGGAGCCTGATGAGGGACTTGATCCCGGGACTCCAGGATCACGTCCTGGGCCGAAGGCAGGCGTTAAACCACTGAGCCACCCAGGGATCCCCCTATCCTTAAAATTTAAGACATTTATCTGCAAGCTCATTACTCCATCACATCATCTGTTGTATTGTTGTTTTCCCTTTTATATTACTGTTATATTACAAATTAATGTTAATTATATATTAATACTCATGTCATCCATACATTAATACATTAATTATATTAAAACATTTGTAATTTGGTTATGTTAATAAGTCATCGCAATCATTTAACCATCATAGAACATCCCATGAAACTAACATCACAATTTAGCCACCCTTGTGCTGCTAGACTATTATGATTCTTTTTAGATTTTATCATTGTAATGATAATGTCTAAAGAACATCTCCATGCACTAAAGTTATTTTGCTTTTTTAAACATGTTCATGCAGAGAACCTTTTTTTTTTTTTTTTTGTAAAAATCACTGAGGTCAAAAAAAGCCAAGCACTATCATGTCTAGATAGCACTGACAAATTAAATTGTAAAAGAGCTTAAAACAATATGCACGGACACTGGACTAGAGAAGTGATCAATGACTAGCAAGAGGGAGCGAAAAGTCCAAGTTTCACCACCACCCCACCAGTCAGCATTGTTTCCTTGGGGTACTTAAAATCATCTCCACTAAGCAGCCACTGTTGTATGCTATTGGCAGGAGTATAAATAAGTGCAACATCCCTGAAGAGCAAGGTGGCAGAAATTCCATCCCAGATTCTTATCCTAGAAATATACTTGAGCTTATGCATAAGATCTTCTAACCAGCAGTTCACCATCTCCAACAAAAAAACCTGGAAACAATCTAAACATCTATCAATAGAGGACTGATTAAAATTAGTGTGCCTGGCTGCACACTAAAATTAGCTGGGTAGGGTTTCATAAAAAAAGACATGTGGGGTGCCTGTGTGGCTCAGTTGGTTAAGTGTCTGCCTTAAGGTCAGGTCATGATCCCAGGGTCCTAGGACTGAACCTTGCATCAGGCTCCCTGCTCAGCAGACAGCCTGCTTCTCCCTCTCCCTCTTTCCTTGCTTAGAGCCCTAACTCAGACCAATTAAATCTGGATCTCCAAGAGAGCAGTATTTAAATCTCTCTAGGTAACTTTAATGTCCAGCCAGATTTAGGAACTACGAAGTTTAAGTAACGTATTCATACATGCATTTATTCAATGGAATATCAGGTTAACTATTAGCAAAATGCAGAACAGTATACAGGCAACTACCACTTTGTGTGAATGAAAGAGAGTATTTTCTTCTTGTATTTGCATAGAATATTTCCAGAAGGATATAAAAGAAACTGTCATAATAATGGTAGCCTTTGGGAGGAGAAATTGGGGTGTTGAGAGGTTTATATTTAAATGTATGTCATTTTATATTGTTTTGCTTTTTAATCAAGTGCATTTAAAAGTTCAATAATTCAGATAATTTGAATCCATTCAAAAATTCTAATAATGTTGAACAAAAATCAAATTATCATTTATAGACAATTTTTTCAGGAACATATGGCACTAAGAAATGTATAGTACCCCATAGCAGGGGCCAGGTAGCAACGTTCACAGGGTCTCTGTGGAGACCCACATACTTGGGAAGAACCAAGTGGCTACCAGGGGTCCTTCTTTGCCCTTTGGGCATAGACAGTAGTTCCTGCTCTGCTACCTCCTTCTGCCCTAGCAACTAACTTATTCAGTGTACCATTCTAAAGCAAACAGTCATTGCCTGTTATGCTTGGCCAAAATGTTTACTCATAGTTCACTTCCTCACACAGTGTAGGTCATCTTTACATGTCTGGGTTATACATTTCTTAAAGAACATATCAGATTTATAACCCATGTGTAAGTTAGTTTCTCAAACAGAAAGCAGACATGATTCTATCTCTTCTCTGAAGCACTTACTTCATGTTACATGCAAACCATGGTCTCTGCAGGGCTTAGGGGGCCAATACTGTTTCTATAATTAAGTATGCTAAATCTTAAACTTGAAAATAACCAATGAGGGACGCCTGGGTGGCTCAGTGACTGAGCTTTGGCTCAGGGTGTGATCCGGGAGTTCCAGGATCGAGTCACGCATTGGGCTCCCTGCATGGAGCCTGATTCTCCCTCTGCCTGTGTCTCTGCCTTTCTGTCTCTCATGAATAAATAAATAAAATCCTTAAAAAAATAAAAGAACCAATGAGCTAACTTCATTTTATAGTGTATTTCAGATTTACCAAGCCAAACAAGAATACAAATAAATCTAAAAAGTATGGAAGAGTTTTACATTCATCAACACAGCTAAAAATTTGAGAGGTTTGCATTATTTAAATACTTTTTCAACAGGTTACTTTCAATAGCTGCAGGATTTTATAACTGGGTCTCAGATATATTACTTATGTCTCTTTTTTAGTTGTGTTTTGTATTGTTTTGCTTTGAAGAGGAGATAGGTCCCTTTAGAATGAATAGTTATATGATTTTGATATCAGAAAATGTTTCATTATAATTAATGGGAAGAAAAACTGAGTTGTGTAAAATAACATTCCTTTACACAATGCCAATGCATTACAACACATGCCAGAAACATCAAGAAAGGAAGTGCCCTACAAAAAAAAGCATTAATATTTCAAGAGATCAGATTCTGGAATACCAGAGAATCTTTAAGGACTGTTGATTTTCAAAACTCTTAAATGCATTCATTCATTTATTCCTTCATTCAGCAGGCTTTTACTAAACGCAACTTCCTGCCAAGCACTGCATTAAGCCCTAGAGACACAATGACAGGGCTAGGATATAGAATTCCCATATCAGTGCTCTAACCATGACATGTCCATTTCCTTGTTTCAAATATCAAATATATGCTTTAAAGTGGGAAATTTAAAAGATATTCTTCTTTTTTTTTTTTTTTTTAAAGATATTCTTCTTATTTCTCATATTTTATAAAAGACCTTGAGGAAACGAGGATAATTAAGAGATGACTGGTAACACACAATTTTTCCCTATAAGCCTAATGTTTTCAAATGTAAGAAAAAGGAAAATGCCCAATCTTCTGGATAAACCAGGGAGAGAGAGTTGGCAGTAAAGTATTTATAAGGTGTTAAAGGCAGAACAGATTAGACTGGTGATATTGTTGCTTCTTCCTAACACATCTTAAATCAACACCTGTTTCATCTCTCGAGGAACGTGCAGGTTAACATCTAACTTGCCTTCAACTTGCAAAGAAATAGAGTTGCCATGACAACTGAATGAAAAGTTTAGTTAGCAGAATTTATCCAATGAAATGCAAAAATCCACTCAATGCCATTTAACTGATACATGAACACTTGTAAGCAAATTCTATTTTTCTGTTTGTCAAACTATCAAAGTAAATGTCAACCTATTCTCTAGAAAGTTTCACGGATAAAATATTAACCATATACATACATACCCCTTTTTGTCAGGGGGAGCCACAGATAAGCAAAATTGAATAATAATCATTTGACCGTTAAATCTTTGGCAGTGCTGCATTTAGTATTACAGGGTCTCAAGCAAACCTAAATTAAGGATAAAGCAGACACTTATAAGTTTGTTTCTTGTTATTTCCAGTTATCAAGTAAACTCATGTACATATTTAATTTCTACTTGTATCTATTGCACAGTGCAACTTATTCAAATAAGTAGACTATCAATTTTTTTTTAGAAAAAATATTTCCATCATAAACACACAGAGTTTAGGCTGTTCACATATGCTGCATAATCATTAACTTCCAATATGCAAGTAACCTTACTGAAACCAGACTAAAGTCCCCACCAGATACACAGGTTCTCAATCTGTCCTCCTCAGTTTTGGTGGGATAAACTTCTACTGCACCTGTGCCTACTTTCAACATAGCATGAATTGGTTGTTATTTTTGATTAGACAGCAGTGGATAATCAAAAACCTGTGATCATTTATTTAAAGACATATTATAACAAATACAGAAGTGCTCTTATTTGATAAAAAAAAAAAAGTTAGGTGTAGTGATAAAATCATCTTCCTAAAGCAGTATATATAACGATAACACTATGCTAGGCACAAATTCTAGAGTATAATCTCTAAAATAAACAAGAGTATAGGGACAAATAACTAGAAAAACATTCTAAATATATATAAATTAAAGTCATACAGGGAATCCCTGGGTGGCTCAGTGGTTTAGCGCCTGCCTTTGGCCCAGGGCGTGATCCTGGAGTCCCGGGATCGAGTCCCCGCATCAGGCTCCTGGCATGGAGCCTGCTTCTCCCTCCTCCTGTGTCTCTGCCTCTCTCTCTCTCTATGTCTATCATAAATAATAAATAAATATATATTTTTTAAAAAGTCATACAGTTAAAGAGAGAGAAGTATGATAATTGGGAATCCAGATTATCCATGCTAATACTAAAATCTTATATAACAGAAGGAGCACTCTGCTATCCAACACTTATCCACAATGTTATAGTATTAATGACGGCATTTATGGCATTTCACATATTGCATTATTTTGGCACAAACAGAAAGCACAACAAGAAAAAAATGCGTAGCATGGTGTGTTAGAAGACACATTGTCCTTTTCAGAAGTCCATTATAAAGGCAGCTGGTCAGATTCTGGCTAAACACAAGTGGGATGCCAGCCCATCTCCTTCCATCCCCATCCCACCCTCCCATTCAAGCACTGGTTACAAAAGTGCCTGTGTAGCCCTGAGAAGTGAGTCATGGATATTCCATTTACAGATGGGGTGGGGTTGAGGGAAATCACTATTACATGCCCAGTTAGCTGGAAAAGTCCATCCTGTTTTTCCTCTTTTACATAATAATCATTTTTCACAAACCTGAGATAAAGAACACTTGGTAAGTAGGAACTCACCAAATATTTCAGCACTCATACACAAAAGGGAAAGACTTACTTTTACAGCCAAGGACATGACCTCATAGAGCAGGCCTAACAATTCACATTAGGCAAGGGGCTTGTACAATCAGGATAAAACATTTGTTCCTTTTCGCCCACACCAAGAAAAACAGTGGCTGGAGAAATAAGCACAGTGCCAGTTCCCAAATCAGAGTCACCCACCAGGAGTTCACACAGACAGCCAAAGCATTTCATGAGTGCAAAGACAATCTTTTACAACTTCCTTTGCCAAGGAAACAAAACAGCAAAGTGGCTTCCTTAAGCTGACCTCACAAGTAAACCATGAGAAATACAACCTAAAGCCATAATGACAAAAATCAATGCTCTCTTTAGATCTATACTCTGTGCATTAAAACACCACATGCCTGGCCCATCTCTCTATACCACCTACTAAGCCAAATGACAATGCGTATCATGACCAATTCACATTTCAGAACTTAAAATGATAATACATAGCTTAGCTTTAAAAATATCTATTCCAAGCCCCTTGATTTCTCCAAGTTCTCCCAAAATCCAACAGGTTGTCACTTTTTCTAAACATATTTGAAATAAATCTTAATTAGATCTCTCAGTCATCAACTGAAGACCTGCACATGGATCCCAACTTGTGTTCTGAGTCACAATAAAGATTACAGTGGGCTCTGAAGTGTGGGGGAAGCAGTGATCCTACCCAATTAGTAAAATTTTTGCATATGTTTATTGCCTCCAATTATCAGTATCACCAATTAGGGACGCCTGGGTGGCTCAGTGGTTGAGCCCCTCTGCCTTGGGGTCAGGGTGTGATCCCGGAGTCTCAGTTAGGGTCCCACATCGGGCTTCCTGCTTGGAGCCTGCTTCTCCCTCTGCCTGTGTCTCGGCCCCTCTCTCTGTCTCTCGTGAATAAATAAATAAAATCTTAAAAAAAAAATCACCAATTAAATCAGCCTCCTAAGGCTTGTAATGAACTTAGGTTTTAAGCACATTAAAATTCACAGCATATTACCTTTAATAACAGGAACTACCAGTTATTTTAATGAGGAAGAAAATTTCTATGAAGAGTTTTTATTCAAATCACGTTTCTTCACAAATATTATCCTTACTCCTTCCACTTCTCCCTCACAGCATAAAGTACTCTGAAGACTAACATTTAAAACAATTTAAACCACAAAAGCCACACAAATCCACCAGAGGAAAATCCAAAATACCAACCAAAAATAATACACAGAAGAGCAAAATTAACTTTTCAGCTACACCTTGGCAGTCACTGGCTGGTGTACAGTGCTCTCTCTCTTCCATATATGCATAATCAATCACACACTCCTATTTTTAAAAACTAATCATGTAAGTTTGTATCTTTTAACTTTTACTATTGAGAACTCCTGTGTGTGTGTATATATACACACATGTATGTATATGTGCACTTGTGCATGTATATATGTATACACACCTACACGTAAAATAATGACTCGGCTGCTGCAGTGTGCAATGGGTATCATTTTGCCTAACAGTATTTCCCCCTTTAGCTAAATAGGATTTCTTTCTTGACAAGAAAAATAGCATATAATTCTGGAAAACAAATACACCATACTCCTAAAAACATTCCTGAACTCCCAGTCACCTCTATCCAAGTCTGAGTTAACAGCCTGCTGCTGAGTGTCTTAACACTCCTCTAAAAATTTAAGGTCTCTATTTCACCACTGACAATGTCAAGGTAAAAAAAAAAAAAAAAAAAAAAAGAGTAAATATAGACATGTCAATTCAGTTCTGTCTCAGGTCTCCGAAGAATGGTTCAATTTTAATAAAGCCTCAATGTGAATAATAATGGGGACGCCTGGGTGGCTCTGTCGGTTAAGCATCTGCTTTTTGCTCAAGTCATGATCCCAGTGTCCTGGGACTGAGCCCTTAGGTGGCTCCTTGTTCAACAGAGAGTCTGTTTTGCCCTCTCCTCCCCTGCTTGCGCTCTGTCCCTCTCTCTCAAATAAATATAAATTTTTTTAAAGAAAGGTAAATAATACTGAACTCCATGACTTAAAAGGCTCTTGGTAATACTTAAAATCATCTTGCACTGCATTAGATTCTTTTGAAAAGATTTTCAAACTCATTGTATTGCTTCCTTACCACCTACATACTACCTAGGACATAGGACTGGTGCTGTGAGTTCACAAATGACAAAACTGAGCAGAGAGAGAAATGAAGAAACTTGCCCAGGCCCATGTCAACATGGTCTCAATTTGTCTTCCAAGTGCTTTTAACAGAACCCATTGCATTAGCTGGAACAGTCCATTCTTGACCTCTGCCAAAAAATCTTTAATAAACCCCCACGGTGTTGGGCATGTTTCAGGACAAGGAGGAATGATGTAATGATTATGCCAATAAATCCAAAACCACAGGCAAGGAAACTTCCAGGAACACTTTTAGAAAGTAGAAAAAAAGAAATCAAAACTGCTATTTATGTCATGTGTGTCACATGTCTTATGTTATAGGCATTAAAAATGAGTGTCATAGAACTACACTGTTTTTTTTCTCAAGAAAATTCTCCCTACTTCAGAAAAATCTCATTAGAAATGCATATATTGGGCAGCCCGGGTGGCTCAGCGGTTTAGCACCGCCTTCAGCCCAGGGCCTGATCCTGGAGTCCAAGGATCGAGTCACACAAGTCACAAGGAGGAGTCGGGCTCCCTGCATGGTGGGGCCTGCTTCTCCCTCTGCCTGTGTCTCTGTCAGTCTCATGAATAAATAAATAAAACCTTAAAAAAAATGCATATATCTTAGGAGCTAGCAGTGGGAGGGGAGGAAGCACTTTGTGTGTAATTTCACCCTGTCCTACCCTCAGTCATACTAGGCATGAGAACAGAGAGTTCTTAATGCTGTACTTAATGTAAAGATTTACTCTTTCTTTATCATTGTTTCATTTATCTTCTTGTTATAGTTTCCAATGTGTGTTTTGCTGTTTATTCGTCTTGGTAAATAATCTGTTATCCTTTAGATTGCTAATTCCAGTAGGCAGGATCATGAGTGTCCTACCTTGATTTACACAGGTGGAGCACAAACACATGAGCATCAGATGCTATTTGATAATGATGATAGGTGGATTGAATTATACTCATACTAACCCTGTAACAGAGTACTTAAATTTGTTCTAACAGAACAATGTAGATTAGTACTAACTAGGCCATTTGGCCTTGGAAATTCAGAATTGGAGGGGAGAAGGAATGGAATCTACTTCTAGCATTTATACTACTGGCTACTGAGCAGCTGAAATGCTTCCACTTACTACTCACGTCACAGGTAATATATAAGCTTACTCACTTCATTTAATTGGTCCAAAATAAAATATTTGATAACCTATTATCTTTCCAGCTCCCTGTTGCATATATATTTTAGGTGAAGACTGGCCCACTAATTTAACAGAGACATTAAAAAAAAAAAAAAAACACCATAAGATAAAACCTCAAACTTGAACCAGACATGTGAGTCCATGGGCATAAGTTGGCTTTTAAAAACTCCTAATGTGAACATGCTGACCTCAAATCTAAAGTAACCAGGAACCCAATTTTACTTCTGACTTGAGCCACTAGACAAATCACCTCTTTCTGCTCTACTTTATCCTTCTAAAACAAAGGGTTGTTCAAATATATATTTATGTCTCAACCAATTAAAAGCAAAACTAACCTGAAGACAAGCAAATAGAAAATACTCTCAAATTTCAAGACCATCATGGAACTTTATAGTTTACGTGGAACTTTAGAGTTTACACTTCACAAATACCATAGTCATATATTGTTCCTAGCTACTTCTCCCAAACACGTGAATTCAATCTCTTTTGATTTCTTTTGTTTTCCTAGAAGGCTCTTTCCTCAAAGTTATGAAAGGGCTTTTGTTGAGGTCCCAAACAAAATACACTTAAGGAGTCTTGACTGTGATGTTCCTCTTTTTAGATGGAACACCAGAAAGCATGAAGATCTGAAAATGACCTATGAGATAAGCTATTATATTGAACAAAAAAAAAATCTCCTCTCTAATCAACTATAGTGTGTGAAAGCCAGAGCAGTGAGAAGGAACAGTAAGAAACAGAGGGAAGTGCCCGGGAAGTGCACAAGAATCAAGAGAATAACACAGAGGGCAAAACCTGATGAAAGGCCAAACTGCAGAGAACTTGAGAAAAGTTTAAAGTAACTAATGAGGGGATCCCTGGGTGGCGCAGCGGTTTTGCGCCTGCCTTTGGCCCAGGGCGCGATCCTGGAGACCCGGGATGGAATCCCACGTCGGGCTCCCAGTGCATGGAGTCTGCTTCTCCCTCTGCCTCTCTCTCTCTTTCTCTCTGTGACTAACATAAAAAAAAAAAAAAAAAAAAAAAAGTAACTAATGAAAGTCCATCAAAGAAAAAGAAGAGAGATAAAAAAGGCTTTCCACAAACCCTAAAACAAATACATATATGTGTGTATATGTGTATCCCCAAACATGTATGTAAATATAGTATTATAAAGTTGGATCTTATTTTTTACTTAGACTTTTCTCCAAAATGTATGTTAATATACTCTACAAAACTGCCCAAATTCTGATTCCCCTAGGAGACTTTCATTCCCAAGATCCACAAGTTATATACTGTATTTAAATGCACTGAAAAATACAAATTCATGTCAGGAATACTAGGTCTTTAACCTAAGGGTTTCACTTGAACTTCTCTAAATCTATTCAACTGTAAAGTGGGTTCCTAAGGGCAGCTAATCCCCTGGATTAGGCACCCACTTGCCCCAAAAAGCAAACACCAGCTCCTGTCTGGTAAAACCTGGATAAAATGAAGCACAAGGGCAAGAAAAGGAAATTTTCTAGAAGACTCTTCCTACGAGGGCTACCCTGTATTTAAAAGTTAGGCTGGGTGGCAAGAGCAGGAGGAAAAAGACCTGCTTGGGTATCTTTTGTTGAGCTGGTGTGCACAAATCTATTTGTCCCCATCACCCTGCATCTTTACAGACATGTCCTAGTTCACTTCTTTCTGCTAAGGGGCCTCATCAAGTGAAATGGTCAACTGACAGCTCCAATTCTCCCAAACCAATGTCAAAATTCTACCTTAAAAACTTGTAGAAAAATCCCAACGAGGTCAAGGGAAAAAAAAAAAAAAAAAACAGTCCTTGGCATACTTTTGTGTTCTTCATTATATACCAATGGGACAACAGAACACTATATTGAAAATGTTCCCACAAAGTGGGAATCAATTGCCCTCATACGGCCAAGCCCTAAATATAGACACAATTTTTTTGTTGTTGTTCAAAATACACTCAATTAAACTCGTGGATAGAGGAAATGGTGGTGGGCAACTGGGCCGAGAGCACAGGAAACCATGACAGTGTAACTCCACTATCTCCACCAGCAGTAAAATGGCTTTAAATGTCCTTGACAAGGGCTGCCAAAGCAAAGACACCCAAAGTAAAGGGCAAAGTAACACATATGCCCTTTTTTCCTCCAGGCTTTGTTCCCTTGATCGAGTCTGGGTTACTGGGAGGGAAGAGAAGACATTCCGCACCCTGGGTCTCAGGTGATTCTACCTTTGGGCGGAGGGACACGACATCACGAGCACTCAGAGCAGTGAAAGGAATAGGCTTCCCTACTCAGATAATAAGGATCCAGTTAGTCTAAAGGAAACGTGAGGGGGCGGCCCGGGTGGCTCAGTGGTTCTGGGGGTTGGGGGTGGGGGCGTCCCCTGGAGAGCCTGCGTCTCCCTCTGCCTGTGTCTCTGCCTCTCTCTCTCTGTGTCTCTCATGAATAAATAAATAAAATCATTCACAAAAAAAAAAAAAAAAACATGAGAATTTAACTGGGGTAAAGTCCTCACAATTTACCTTCCAAACACCACCACACCCACACACTCCCACACACACCTCACAAGCACAGAAACACTGGTCTTCAACATTCCCGCAACTGCAGCAAGCAGCTGTGTTTTAAGTGAAGGGAATTCGAGAAGAGCGAGACCTGGAATGCAAGCAAACCTTAAAACCAAAATGTATTCCAAGCTCTTCGAACTTTCAAGCAAGCTTTATTACACTGGCTCTGGACTTGGTCGGCAATATCCCTGCTTCTGCACGACGTCTGGGCCAACACACGCGGGAGCAGCACGGTGTGGGCGGCCGGAGGTGCTCAAACTCAAAAAATTGTGCTGAAACCGTTAGAGGGACAGGGCTTAAACCTCTCCACGGGAGGCGAGCTCAGGGGCGACGCGGGACACCGGGAAGTCACCTTCCTTCCGCAAGTGGGCTCCTGAGGGCGGGAGAACACGGAGGGTTTTCAAAGCCGGGATCCTGCGGTCAAACTGGGTCAAAACGCAGGCTGCGCCGCTCACGAGGGCGCGTGGCTGTCAAGTTGCCTGCGACTCCGAGTTTTCCTCATCCGCACAATGGGACTTGCGGCCGCACCCACCTCGCGGGCCCTCCACGCCGCGCAGGAACCGAGCGTCCGCCCGGCTTCCCGGCGGGGGACGCGGCCCCGATACCCGCGGGGCCTCCGACGGCGCGTCCGCTCCGGGCCCGAGAGGCGCCGCCGAGGCAGGACCTCGACCGTCCCTCAAAGCGCCTGCCCCGCCGCCCCCCGGGCCGCGGCGGCCTCCCAGCAGGCGGGGACCCGGGCTCAGCGCCCCGTCAGCGCCGTCACAGACCGCGGGGGGCGGGGGGCGGGGGGCGCCGCCTCAGCTCGTGGCTGTCGCTCCTCCGCCAACTTCGAAATACTGTCACGTACACAATAGGTCGGAGCGGCCTGAGGGACAGCGCCCGGCTCCGCGGCGCCGCCACCCTCGCGTCTGTGCGGCGCGGCCGGGGTCCCGGGTCCCGGGGGCGGGCGGCGGGCGGCGGGCGGCGGGCGACCCTCCCGGGCCCAGACGCTCCGGGGCCCGCTCGCGTCGGCGCGTGCTCGGCGGTGGCCCGGACGCGGCGGCGGCGGCGGCGGCGGCGGCGGCGGCGGCGGGCTGCGACGTCCCGAGCGGCCCCCTCCCTCCCTCCCTCCCCGCGCCGCCCCCCGCCGCGGGTCCCGCTCCCGCTCCCGCTCCCGCTCCCGCCTCGCCTCTCGGCGCCCGCCCCGCTCACCTAAACGCGGCTCCCTCCTTGCAAGCCCTGCCCTGGGCGGACGCCGCCGCGGAGCCGCCGCCGCCGCCGCCGCTGCCCTTTTTGTTAAAGAGCTTCTGGAGCAGGGTCGGGGCCATGATGCTGCCGCCGCCGCTGCGGCTCCGGCCGTGGCGCTCGGGGGGCCGGCGTCTCAGCGCGCAGCCGGGGGCGGCGGCCGCGGCGGCGGGGCCATCGCGGCGGCGGCGGCGCGGCCGCCCAGCCTTGTGGGAGCGCGGGGCCGCTGCGGCTGAGGAGCTGTGCGCGGCGTCGGGGCCGCCGGAGGCCGGTCATATGACTGAGCCGGCCCGCCGCCGCCGCCGCCGCCGCCGCCTCGCGCGCTGACAGTTATCTCCTGCGGGAGGAGCCCGCAGCCCCACGGCGGCCGCGGCGGCGGCGGCGGCGGCGGCGCGGGAGGAGCGCGGCCGCCCGGGCGGCGGCCATTGGCCCGGCGGCCGCCCGCCCCGGGCTCACGTAACCCCGGCGGGAGGCGCGGCCCGGAGCGCGCGGCCCGCGGGGGGCGGGGGCGGGGCGGGGGGCGGGGCGGGCGCGGCGCTTAAAGGGGCCGGGGGCGCGGGGGCGGGGCCGGGGGCGGGGCGGGCGCGGCGCTTAAAGGGGCCGTGGGGGCGCGCGGGGCGGGGCGGGCGCGGCGCTTAAAGGGGCCGGGGGCGCGCGGGGCGGGGCGGGCGGCTCGGGCTGCGGGCGGCGGGGCTGCAGCGGTCGCCGCGGCCCTTCGGCAGTGAGCGAGCGAGCGGCTGCGCCGATCTTTGTTCTTGTTGAGACAAAGCCCCTGGACTTGGGTCCCCGGTTCGTGCAGGTGCAAGTGCTCGTTTACTGAAAGCCCAGGGTGGGGGCAGGGGGGAGCGGAAGGGCTTAACCCACGAGGTTGCTGTTTCGCGGGGCTGATTGGAATCTCACGGCCCCCGGGGCAGTGGCCTGTGCCTACCGCGTCCGGCTTGGATCTCTAAGGGGTCGTGTTGTGTTTTTTTGTTTTTTTGTTAACTGTGCAGTCGGATTATTCGCTCTCCAGCATCTTGGGTCACTACACCAGAGTTCTATAAAAAGTTGCCTGTGAAATTAAAACAACACATGGAATCCACTGCATAGGTTCAAAAAATAAGAGGAGCTGGTTTGTAACGGAATGCTGTCTTCATGCGCGCTCAGCCATCGAGGCACAGAATAAGCTGCGTCCGCAGCAGGTGCGGAGCGTCCGGCGGGGGAGGGAGGGAGGGAGGGAGGGGTGGTCGTAGTGGAGCCGCCCGAGAGCCTCGGCCTCCGCCCGACGGCGTCCCGACCTCCTGGGGCGGGGAGGGAACCCCGGCTCCGGGCTGCGTCCTCCTCGGCCCTGCAGCGTGAGCCCCTCATTCTTCCTCTCGAGGACTCACAGGCATAAAAGGACGATTCCACGCTTCTCCTTCAGGAGCAGCGAATAGGGAGGGACTCACCTGGATTCTCTTAGACTTGTTCAGGGGCGGGGGCGGGGGGACTCCTGGAAACTCAAAAAGGCAACTGTCTTTTCATGAACGGAAGTAATCGACGGAGTGATCCCTCCTCCTGGCTTTGGTGGGAAACCAGCTGTGAATGATGATGTGCTGAAATTTCACGAAGGTAAGGGAAAGGTGGCAGGAACTGAAACTCCACTCTTTTTTTTTTTTTTCTTTCAGATTTCTACGATTAAAACGGTGGATTGAGTGTTCAGGCCAGCAGGCAGTCCTTGTTTCACGCAATGGAGTGGACACAGTCCCCTGATTTGCAGCTTTGATCAGTCTACCCCATGGGACTACCAGTATTGGCCAGAATCCTATGTGACAGGTATTGGCTTCATTGGCTGTGACTCTATGAAAACATGGTCCCAGGTGGGGTTATGGCTGGCACTTGACCGCCCTTCCTTACGAGATCCCTGCTCAGAAGATGTCCTGTATTGTCCAAACCCAAGCACTACCCTTGTGCCTACAGCTTTTGTAATAGCACATTGAAGACAAATTTGGCATGGTGTCTCTTGTGTCCCCCATCCCCACCCCCAAGGACTGTTTCAGTTCCAGCCCCAGTCCAAATGCGCGGAATCGCCCAAAAGAGGCAGTTCCAAAGTCAGCCTGCCCCAGACATCACGCTCAACTTCACTGGTCAACTTTAAGTAAAGGGGGGGTGTGCATCTCAAACTGTTAAGGACAGACTTCAGTTAAGGAAAAAAAAAAGGAACTGAAATGGTTCCCTTCTCTCCCTTTGCTTCCTCTCAACACCATATTCTTCCTCTTTCTGGTTCTGGTCACACCACTTGCTCTGAATTTTAAAAGCATACAAAAATCCTGACCAGCAAAATGTGGGGAGATCACTCTCTATAGCTCTCCTCTTCCCAGTTTCATTATTTCTTTTCCTGTCTGCTCAAGGCCTCTTCCATCCATTGGTCACCGCCTCATTCCTGAAGCTTGTCATACACCCCGTCTCCAGCCCGGTCGTAGGCCTGTCTCCCCGTTCCATAAGTCTCATTCACCTCATCCCACTCACCCTACATTAGAAAAATCTATCGGCTGGATCCTCCTGTATGCAGCTGTCACGAGGAGCGGGGAGTAAAAAAGTGTCCTGAATTCTTGGAAAATGACAGAAAAATGAAACAGGAAAGAGGGGAATTGTAAAAGGGGCGACTTGCCTGTCCTGTCTGCTCTGGGTCCTGGTGATGGTTCTCTCCAGTTGATTAATGTATGAAAGTTGCTTCAGGAGTTTCACTTGTGTGGTCGGCCTGCCTTGTACTCGGTGGCCTACCTGCTATCTGCTACCGCTTCTTCCTACCAGAACTCCAGTTTTGTTCAGGGCCCATCCCTCCCCCAGGCCAGTGTGCCTCAGGGTAAACTGACATATCCCCAAACTCTAGCCTGAATGATCTGAGGGTAACCCCATTGCTTTTGCAACCAACTAGGTTGGTTTACTTCTTGGTTCAGGAATGAGCCCATGAGGCAATTCTCGCCAAGGGGACAAGAAGGAAAGGAGCCAGAGGAGGAGTGATTCTGGAAGGTTTCTCTCTCTTAATAGAGAACTATACGGAGAGATGTGGGTCGTTGTTTCTTCCTTTGGATGTTGTTTGTCTGCATCTTATGCTAGTTATCTTACTAGCAGCCTGGGTCACCCTAAGCTGACCTTCCCCATTTGATGGGATAATATTTCTAATTTGAAGCCAAAAGCAGTCTATAAGAGAGGGTCCTGTTTTGTGTTCTCTATTGCTTGTTATGCAAAACAAATAAACCCCTGCTTGTTTAACCCTCAGTACACCAGTCATCACCAACAGACTTTATTTTTTCATATTTTTCAGCCATTTGCAAATCATTTATAAGGAGCAAGAATAAAGGATAGTGAAACAATTTTATTTATTTATTTATTTATTTATTTATTTATTTATTTGAAACAATTTTAAAATGAATTTTAGGGACGCCTGGGTGGCTCAGCGGTTTGGGTGTCTGCTTTCGGCTCAGGGCATGATCCTGGGTCTGGGGATCAAGTCCCACACCAGGCTCCCTGCACAGAGCCTGCTTCTCCCTCTGTCTATGTCTCTGCCTCTGTTTGTCTCTCATGAATAAATAAGTAGAATCTTTTAAAAATAAATATATAAATAAATAAACTTTAATAATAATTTAAACTTAGCAAAATCAAATTTTTATCCTATATTTTTCTGCAATTAGAGAAATATTACCCTGAGCGGGCCATATCCTTTATTTTTTTAAAGTAATTCCTGTGTGCGATATGGGGCTCAACTCTGAGATCAAGAGTCAGCATGCTGTACTGACTGAGCCAGCCAGGTACCCCAGGCCGTATCTGTTAAATATTACTATGGGCAGCCCGGGTGGCTCAGCGGTTTAGCGCCGCCTTCGACCCAGGGCCTGATCCTGGAGATCCGGGATTGAGTCCCATGTTGGACTCCCTGCATGGAACCTGCTTCTCCCTCTGCCTGTGTCTGTGCTTCTCTCTCTGTCTCTCATGAATAAATAAATAAAATCTTTAAAAAATATATTGCTATTAATCAGTCAATGTATATGTACCAGGAACAAAGTCATCTCATAAATATTGACTCTAAATTAAAAATACATCTCTAACATGCTAGCTTATTCTTATTTTTGCTACTTCTTGCACTTGAATCAACAAAAGTACTTTTGAAAATGTGGGTGGCCTTCAGTCTTGTTGAAAAGAAGATAGCCATCTTTGGGATGCTTGCCTGGCTCAGCCGTTGAGCCTCTGCCTTCCTTTGGCTGGCTCGGGGTGTGACCCTGGGGTCCTGGGATGGGGTCCTGGGATGGAGTCCCACATTGGGCTTCCCGCAGGAAGCCTGCTTCTCCCTCTGCCAGTGTGAGAGGCAGACGCTTCTCTGTGTGTGTCTCATGAATAAATTAATTTAATTAAAAAAACGAAGATAGCCATCTTCTTTACTTCTTAGCTGTAAAGCATTTTCATGTTTAGATTTATAAACAACAATTAGAACTAGCAAATCAAACACATTGGACTTCTTAAATGTATACAATGTATGTCAATTGTATCTCAGTAAAACTGGAAGAAAAAAATTAGCAATTCAATGAATTTTTCCTCTCTACATCATGATTTCCTTCCAGTTATATTTGCATATACATTCCCTTTAGCATTTGTTGACTCGCAAACATATCAAGTGTATATGATACAAAACATCAAAAAAGATGACAAAATATATCAAATCTTTTTTGGATGGCTCAGGTTCTTGTTCCAAAATATTGAATAATGAAATCATTCCTGTTGAATTGATAAGAATACCATAAATCTGCTTAATAAACATATATTGTTGAATTAACAATTCTGGAGTTTGAGAAAATTTAGGATACCATTATCTAAAGACTCGTCATTTGAGGTGTAGTGATTACTTTTAAAAAAACCAACAACAAATAAAATCTTTAAAAAATAAAGACTCATCATCTGATATTCCACTTGTATGATACATTTTACCATCATCATTAAAGCCTAGTGTCTTTTTACGTTTATTTTATAACTTTTCTAATACTTTTGAAGTGTTTTCTTCCATCAGTTTTCTTTGCCATTGTAGGACAAAACATGAAATTTCTGAATTCTCATCAGTGATCAATAAAAGCCTTAATAAAAAACTAAAAAGATAATGTCTCCAGATATTTTTTATACCTTCTTAAAAGATGATGTAGTGCTTTGGACAATACAATAAGATAATGGAAGGATGATATAACAGTGATAACAGTTGATTTACTGTTGAATCAACTTCCTAGGCAATTCCAAATTGTTATTTTGTCTTCTCTAACATAGTATGGAATAGTTGTTGAGTAAAGTTGAAATAACTCCTAGAATGATAATATAGCAAAATGTTTAAAGCTAAAGAAAATTAAGATCACTAAGATCCCATAAATTATGAAAGACTTCAATGTGTCCATATGGCAATTGCAAGATAAAATGAGTTATCACATTTTTAAAGTACATTTGCTTTTTGTTTATTGGAAAAAGTGGGAGTTTAAGAAAGAATAAAAGTCATGAAATATCCATCCTTATAAATAGTTAGAACCTCTCGGAAAAGAAGCTCATACTCTTAAAATTGGATCCAATAGACTCTGGTAGTGCAAGGGTTAATCTATAGTAAATTGATTCTCTGATATTTGCAGTGGAACTCAGTCCACTTGATAATCTCACTAAAGCAATCTGTGACCTACATGGTGCCAAAATCAAGGGAGATTTTCCATCTTCTTGGCAATCAATACAATTGGCCACTTCTTCCTTTTTGAAACTCTCCTTTTTAGTACTATGGACCTCTTCTAGCTTTAAACAACCTGACCAACTCGGTCTCTTCTGGAGGGTCTTCCTTTCCCATCCTTTAAAATATAAAACTCCTCAGGGCTTCTCTTCTCATTCATACTCTCCCTCTCCCTAGATAAACTCATCCATTCCTGTGACTGTAAATGCTATCTATATATTGATAACACCTAATCTTTTACTTCCAATCCTAACCTCTATTCTAGATCTTCATAACCAGTTACCTACCTGATGTGTTCAACTGGATAACTCACAGGCATCCCACATTGAACTCTCAATCATTCCTTGTTCCAGAGCCTGCCTCTCCTGCCTTCTTCCTCTTTACCCATTTGTAACACCTGCCTTTACACATTTGTTTACAGCAGAAACCTAGGAAGCATCCTTAACCCTTTGCTTTCTCTCATCCAAAATAATTCTCACATCCACTTCTCTCCCTGACCATTGCCACCACCCTAGTCCAAGTCATGATTATTTCCTGCCTGGTTACTTTCTTGTCCCATCTGGAATCTATTCTACATGCAGCTGCCATAGGGATCATTTAAAAATGTAAATTGGGGGTCCCTGGGTGGTGCAGTGGTTTAGCGTCTGCCTTTGGCCCAGAGCGCGATCCTGGAGATCCAGGATCGAATCCCATGTCAGGCTCCCGGTGCATGGAGCCTGCTTCTCTCTCTCTCTCTCTCTCTCTCTCTCTCTGTGTGTGACTATCATAAATAAATAAAATTTTTTTTTTAAATGTAAATTATGGGACGTCTGGGTGACTCGGTGGTTTATCCCCTGCCTTTGGCCCAGGGCATGATCCTGGAGTCCAAGGATCGAGTTCCATATCAGGCTCCTTGCAGGGAGCCTGCTTCTCCCTCTGCCTATGTCTCTGCTTCTCTCTCTGTGTGTGTCTCTCATGAATTAAAAAAAAAAAAAAAAAAAACATAAATTGTTTCTCGTCACTTCTTTGATGAAAACTTTTTCATGGCTTCCCATTGCACTTAATAAAATCCAAAATTCTTCACATAACCTTCCATATAGTTGGGTCCTTCCCTCCCTCCCCAAACTTATCTCACATCCCCCTCCCAGTCACTTGCTATCCTCCAGCCACACTGGTGTATTTTCCTTTCTTCCACCAGGCCTCCTCTGCCAGGAATGCCCCCAACCCCAGCTCACAACTCTGTCTGATTAACTATCTTTCAGTTCTCAATTTAATGTCACTTATTCACATCTACTGTTCTGACTCTCTCGGTCTCTAGTCTTAATTAACGACCCTCCTTCCCTCCAGTGTTTGATATAGAACCCTTTTCTATTCCTTAAAGCACTTATCAAAATTTATCATTAACCAATAAATATATAAATATAAAATTATATAAATATATAACATCTTTGTTTCCCACTAGATCACGGCCTATGTCTTGTTGCCTAATATGCCTGACACATGGTGTCTTCTCAAAAGTATATTTGTTAAACTAAATGAATGAATGAGCCAATGAGTGAATGAAGTTCACAGTCCCTCCTGCATGTAAGCTCTGTACGCTCACAAAAGAATTCTCTGTAATAGTCACTAGATGAAGAAACTTCCTGAACTTTTTTCACTTATTTGGTTAGGAAAAAAGAGATCACTGCCAGCCAACTCTAAGTCCTCATTATGAAACTGATCATTCATGGGGCTCACAATTTTGCTCCTAATTTCCTGGTTTAATTTTGAAGCCCTTTTGCCTGAGCATCACCAGATTGGTTCAGCAGAGAATCCTGCCCCAGGTGTAAATTTTTTCTTTCTCATTTGCCTAACAATAATACCAACTGCTTTTTCTCTCATCAGCCCCTTACACAAAAGCCTCTTCCTGAGACAAAGTATCCCATATTAGGTAGGATGACTTTGCTGCAAGTAACTGAAGCTCCAGCCCAAATTGGAATAAACAATAAAGGGGTATTTTTCCTCAGAGAACAAAAGATCCAAAGGTAGATCACTAGGGCCCAGGCATGGTACATCAGAGCTCTGATTCTGCTTCTCTGTGTATCTTTTGGCTCTCCTCTCCTCTGTGTGTTGGATTCAGGCAGATAGCAATATGGTCCCCACAGTTCCTGGGATTATGTGCAGATGCAACAACATCCAATAGAAGATGGGGGTGGTCTCTTCCCATGTGTCTTATTTTCTCAGAAGCTCGATAGTTTTTAATCATTGGCAAGTGAAATATGGTGTTACCGTGATTAGCTTTGACTAATGGGGAGATTTCCTTAATCACGTGGGGAGGGTGAAGTCACCGAAACAAAATCAAGGCTCTAACAAAGAGAAGCACAGAGTGGGGAAAGTGACTGTTAGGTAACAGACCAAGAGAATCTGCCACATATGCATTCACTTATACATTATAAAATGCAGATGGCTGTATTTCCCCCGAGCATTTTTCAAGAACTCACGACCCCATCACTATGGATTCTTTCTTACACTGGGCTACGGATTCTTGATCTCCAGCTCCGTGCATGGAATCTGTCTGTGAGATGATAGGCACCAAACACATGGTTTGTTTTGTTTTTAAACAAATCAAATGTAAAAACGTTGATATAACACTGTTACTTTTCAGTTTTAAAATTGCCCACAAGATACTTCCTGCTTCTAAACTTTTCAAAAACAGTTTCTTTTCAGATCATGGTTCAGAAAATATTTACCTATTTATTAATGCCTCTGAGGTATGCAGCTTTGGTCGAGGCACTCAGTAAAAGCTTGTTCAATTAATCTGTTGATTTTATTTCACCTCCATGGGTGAGGTATTGGGAAAGGTACAGAAATTTTCTACCATACACTCATTCACACTCGAAAAGTAATGATCCACTGTGCATACAATTTAGAAAATATAGAAAAGTACAAAGATGAATATAATAATGTGTCCATAGATCTATAGATAGCTACAGTTAGGAGTGCTGGCTCAGTCAGTGGAGCATGAGATGTTCAATCTCAGAGTCATGAGTTCAAGTTCCACATTGAGGGTAGAGATTATTTTAAAAAATAAATGTAACATCTCTTTTAAGAATTAAATAGCTACAATTAACATGTTTGTGATTTTTTCTTCCTTCCTTCCTTTTTTTCCCCTTTCTTATTCATTTGTTTGTTTGACAGGAATTTTTATTTCAAGATGATTTCCCCCACCAGATTGATAGTTCAACAAACACCATAGTTTGTTTTTCTTAAATCATTAATTCTACATAAATTAATCTAGTTCGTGTACTAAGTCAGCATTTGTCCAGTATTCCGTGTTCTAGCCAGTGGCCTTCAAGTGTGTGTTGCACAAGATCTATTTTAGAATTCTGCTTAAAACTGTGATTTGTCTACAAGCATTCTGCCTCTACTCCCCCTCCCTCCTTATTCAAATCTCTCTAAAATGACAGCAAAGGAATTCAAAAAAAGGCGTTAGCTTACAAAAAACAAAGATAAGAGGCAGGCAAGGCAGTGATTACAGATTGCAGTAAGTGTTTGGCCAAGGGTAAGTGTTTGGAAGATAGAAAGTGGATGAAAGAGAACCCTGGGTGGCACAGCAGTTTAGCGCCTGCCTTTGGCCCAGGGCACGATCCTGGAGACCTGGGATCAAATCCCACATCGGGCTCCCGGTGCATGGAGCCTGCTTCTCCCTCTGCCTATGTCTTTGCCTCTCTCTCTGTGTGTGTGTGTGTGACTATCATAAATAAATAAAAATTAAAAAGTAAAAAAAAAAAGAAAGTGGATGAAGGAGTAACAATCAATTAAGCAGAGAGGAAGAATTCAAAACTGAAGAATGAAGATGAAGGGCAGTTCCCCTCAAAGACTGTAAAGCCAAGATTTGGGACCTGTCAGGTCACTGAAGGGGAGGTCAGGTGCAGGCTGAATATAGGAGGTATAAGTAAAAGTCTACATATGAAATAGTTAGACCCCAGGTTCCTTCCTATACTCATCCTGCCCAGCCAGACAACTTTGGGTCAGTGGATCAGAAAAGGAGCATTAAGTACATGCTCAGTTCCCAAAGAAATAGAATGATGACAGAGAACAGAAAAAAGTGCTCTAGATATTTATAATTGGAGGATCCCAGTAAAAATCTGGTTCATTTCTAGTGCATCTACTTTCACAAATCAGTACTCCACACAGGAAATTCTAATAAAATTTTTAGTGTTATTCTTAAATATGAATAGAAACCCAAGAATCACTAAAAATTTGATGAATACCTCCAAAATGGTAAGAAAAGTACACACGAAAAGGAAAGGGACCTGGAGGGAATAGAAACAATTCAAGGAGAAAAGGACTCAAAACAACTATAATTTATTATCATCAAAAAGACAAAAGAATATATGTCTATAAAACAAAAACAAGAAGTGACCCCCCTCCCAGAAAAAGGGGAAACATAGCAAGAAAGAGCTCTTAAAACTAAATCTATGATGGTGTAAATTAAACCTTCAATAAAAACACTGGACAATCAAGTTGGGAAAGATGGAAAACAGAAGAGGAAAGATGAGGACATTATCAAATCCATTCAGTGACTTACTAATATGAGTCTCAAAAGAGGGATCAAGAAAAAACAGAGGGGAACAAATCATCAGAGAAATAATACAAGAAAATTTCCCAGGTAGAGCTCATCCAGAATGAAAGAAGAAAATTTCCCAGATAGGACTTACCCAGAACAATAAATTTTTTAAAAAACCCACTTCGAGGTATATCATCATTACATTTCAGAGCACCTTGAATAAGGAATAGAATTCTAAAATCCTTCAGAGAAAAAAAGCTGATCACACAAAAAAAGGAATGATTCAGAATAGCATTTGGAATCACTACTAATCACTCTTGATTATAGAAGACAATAAAGCACTACCTTAAAAATTCAGAGGAGGGGCACCTGGGTGGCTCAGTGGTTGAGCATCTGCCTTCAGCTCAGGGCGTGATCCTGGGGTCCTGGGATCGAGTCCTGCATCGGGCTCCCCACAAGGAGCCTGCTTCTCCCTCTGCCTGTGTCTCTGCCTCTCTCTGTGTGTGTCTCTCATGAATAAATAAATAAAATCTTTTTAAAAATTCAGAGGAAAAACTATTTTTAGCTTAGGATCCTTTACGAAACTAAACTGTAACTCAAGTAATGTAGAATACACCCAATTTTCCTATCTAGAAGGTATCAAACTGTAGACCTCCACTATTTCTTGGGAAGATAGAAAGATGTATTTTAGGAAAATAGGGGATTAAAATATGAAAATGGAAGATAAAGGAGAAGATCCTAGAAAGAAAAGCAGTAAGGAAATTTGTAAGGTGGCAGGAAGGAATATCCCAGAACTTGTAGAAAACAGCCAGGCCGGAGAGGAAGAGGAGGGAAGAGGGCTCTCAGAGCAGCTCAGAAAAATGGAATAGAAATTTGTGAGTATGCAGAGCATATAATTAATAAATATATGGCTGAGATGCCAGGCCCCTGGGGGGGGGGGTGTTAACAATAGATAGACGGAAAACCAAACAAATGATAAAATGAAGCAATTATTAACTTCAGAAATAAAGAAAGCTTATACCGGAAAAGAGGTGTGATTGCAATGCATTACTTGGCTCAGTGAACAATATTTATATAGTTTCAATGATGTAATGTTAACTGATTTAACAAAAAAAAATTGTATATAATTATATTGGGGGATAGAAGGAGAAAAATGGAGTCAGGAAGTAATATTCTAGTATTTATTCACAATGGCAGGAAGTCAACAGGCAAATCAAGACACAGTAATGGAAGTGAATATAAAGACATGGAGGAAAATTATCAGTGAAACTAGCTAGAAAATGTGAGGGTGTTAACCTGTAATGGTGGAAGTAGGCGTGGGGAAGGGCGGGGTAGGAGACTGCAGGTTTTTATCATAAGCCTTACAGTACTCTTTGACTTTTATTTATTTTTTTAAGATTTTATTTATTTATTCATGAGAGACTCAGAGAAAGAGAGAGGCAGAGACACAGGCAGAGGGAGAAGCAGGCTCCATGCAGGGAGCCCAACATGGGACTCGATCCTGGGGCTCCAGTATCATGCCCTGGGCTGAAGGCAGGCCCCAAACCACTGAGCCACCCAGGGATCCTCATATTTGACTTTTAAAATGATACACAGGACTATGCATGTGTGCCCACATGGACACGCACATGTCTTTTCCTTTGACAAAAAAAAATTGTTTATTTTGGGGGTCCTGGCTGGCTTAGTTGTAGAGCATGTGACTCTTGATCTTGGGATTATGAGTTTGAGCCCCACATTAGGTATGATTATTTAAAAATAAAGTCATTTATTTATTTATTTATTTATTTAAATAAAGTCTTTTTTTTTTTAATTTATTTATGATAGTCACAGAGAGAGAGAGAGAGAGAGAGAGAGGCAGAGACATAGGCAGAGGGAGAAGCAGGCTCCATGCACCGGGAGCCCGACGTGGGATTCGATTCCGGGTCTCCAGGATCGTGCCCTGGGCCAAAGGCAGGCGCCAAACCGCTGCGCCACCCAGGGATCCCCAAAATAAAGTCTTAAAAAAAAATACCTCTGGATGGCACAGTTGGTTAAACGTCCAATTCCTGGTTTCAGCTCAGGTCATAATCTCAGGGTCTTGAGATCAAGCCCTGCATCAGGCTCTGAGCTCAGCAAAGGGTCTGCTAAAAATTTGTCTCTCCCTCTCCCTTTGCCCCTCCCCTCCCTCTATCTATAAAGTAAATAAATCTTTTAAAAACAGTTTATTTTTAAATAGTGTCATCTATGGACATTGTTAAAAGTCTTATTTCTGGGCTTGATCCTATGAGATTGCAATCCAGCGAGTCTGCAGTGGGACTCAGGAATCTGAACTTTTAACTAGAAATTTGGATGCAGATGGTTCACGGATGATAGTTTAAGACATTTCACCCAGATTCCCTGAAATTACATACAAAGGTTCATAAAAGCGTGCAGATTTTTGGAAAGAGTCCAAAATTTTTAGATTCTCTTTGATTCCTCAAATCCAAAAAAGTTTAAAATTTGCTATTCTATGTCTGCCTTCTACTTTCCTTCCAAGAATAATTGAGATTCCATTAATTATTTAAGGTTGAAGCATAACTAATTATTGTTATAGTGAATTAAACACTTCATAAAACTCATTACATAAGCACTGGCAAAATTCTTAAGTCAAAGGACACCTGGGTGGCTCAGCGGTTGAGAGTCAGCCTTCGGCTCAGGGTGTGATCCTGCGTCCTGGGATCGAGTCCCACATTGGGATTCCTGTGAGAATCCTGTTTCTCCCTCTTCCTATGTCTCTGCCTCTCTCTGTGTCTCTCATGAATAAATAAATAAAATCTTAAAAAAATTATGAAGTCAATTACTTAGTATATTACCAAAGTAAATACCGGTGCATTACTACTGCAGTGTACTGAATATAAATCAGGTAGCTTGAAAAAATTAATACAAATCCATTGCTACCCACCAGTGGTGTTGACCAAATCTATAGTTAAATGTATCCAGCTGAATAAAAGTTCATTTATGGGCATTCAGTGTTGTCTTTAGTGCTATAATAGTATCATATAAATAGTGCCAGAGTCCCACTAGAAAATTTAATGCAGGTATTTTGATAATCTTGTATTTTTATTTAACAAATTTGGTAATTTGGGGGGCACCTGGATGGCTCGGTCAGTTAAGTATCTGCCTTCAGCTCAGGTCATGATCCCAGGATCTTGGGATCGAGTCCTACGTTGGATTTCTCCCTCTCCCTCTGCCTGCCATTCCCCCTACTTGTGCGTGCTCTCTCTCTCTCTCTCTCTCTCTCTTACTCTCTCTGTCAAATAAATACAATCTTTAAAAAGAAATTTAGGGGATATCTGGGTGGCTCAGTGGTTTGATGCCTGCTTTTGGCCGGGGATGTGATCCTGGAGACTTGGGATCGAGTCCCACACCAGGCTCCCTGCATGGAGTCTGCTTCTCCCTCTGCCTGTCTCTCTCTCTCTCTCTCTCTGTCTCATGAATAAATAAATAAAATCTTTAAAATAAAAGAAATTTAGTAATTTTATGGTAAAAGCTAGCTTTTCTCAAATGTAGGCTTTCAGCCTTTTAAAAACTGTTTTTTCTCTATGAAACATTACAAGAATTCATGAGAATTCTTGGATTTGGATTTGGATTTGATTTGGATTAAACTAGATAGCGAAATGTGATTTCTGATTAACTGCTAGAAGGAATTAAATTTTATTTTATGTTTTTCTTTAAACTTTACACAATAAGTTAGAGAAATGAATTTTTTAACTTTAGTGACTATAGAAGATATAAAATATTTTATTTTATTTTTAATATAGAATATTTAAAAAATAAATCACGAAAACTATCACAAACCTGTGGTAACAAGTTAATATTTGTTGTGTGGACAATAACATACAGCATGGCCATTTTTAGTTATTTAAGCTGATTATGCACCTATTTGCCTATCAAAGGTCCCTGCTTCATATATTAAGTCATCTCTGTCTGCTATTCTTAGAAGTGGCGCACCATTTCTTAAAAATAATAGCAAGGCCATCCATAGTATTTACTGTGTTCAGGACATAGTTGTAAGCATTTTCCTTATATTATCTCATTTAATTCTGGCAACAGCACTACGAGGGAAGTGTTGTTATTATCATTCCTATTTTGCAGACAAGAAAATCGGTACACAAAGTGATAGAGCTGAACACAGTCAGTGAACAGCTGAGCTGTGATCTGAATGCATCAATCTGGCACTGGAATCTGTCCTCTTAACTACTATGCTTTACTCCCACAGCCATATTAATGTAGAACAATCACACAAAAAATTACATCAATATATATGGTAACTTCTCATATATAGATTTTTAAAAGACGCATCTTAAAAGAAAAATATTGAAAAACATTGTTTTTCATCGTTTTCACAGAACAACTAGCAACTGACATCTTGTGGAAACCTCATCTTTCAGGGAACACATTTTCTGAAACGGCAGCCTGAATAATGGCTTAAAATTTTCATTTCTGTCTTTCCTTTTTGGCTAGGTCCTTCTCTCAGCCCCTTCTGAATTTACTTGCCTCCCGTGAGCTGCTACTTTTTCAAGACTCAGTAAGAAGACACGTTCATGCAACCCTCTGGCTGCTGAATACTTACCAAGCCTGCATTTCCTGTTCTTCCCATCCCCAATTAAATACTTATTCTTTGAACTACATTTCTCAATTATTTTCCAGTCAAGGTGTAAATGAGAGCTAAATATCACTACATTTTATTTTCGGGAAAAAAAGTTAAACCATATTACATCAGTGTAAAGAACATAAATCACATGAAATCTAAGTATCCTAACAAAGTGGCACCTCTTCCTAATAACCAGAGATATTTACATCACTCTGATATCCTTGAACTAATATTTCTAATTTAATTCTCCCATAACATTTTTTTAAAGATTTATTTATTTATTTTGGAGACAGAGAGTGAGCCAGGGGAGGGTCAAAGGGAGAAAGAGAATCTCAAGCAGACTCCCCATTGAGCTTGGAGCCCAATGTGGGACCCTGAGATCAGGAGCTAAGCCAAAACCAAGAGTCAGTGGCTCAGCTGACTGAGCCACCCAGTGCCCCATCCCATGTGGTTTTATCTTAATGTAAAACTTTAAAATATAGATATATTTTATTTATTTACTTGGGAGGGAGAGAGCATGAGTGGGGAGGGGAGCAGAGGGAGAGAGAGAAGCAGACTCCCCGCTGAGCAGAGAGCCTGATGCGAGGCTCAATCCCAGGACCCCGGGATTATGACACGAGCCAAAGACAGATGCTCAACCAATTGAACCACGCAGGCACCCCTGTATAACTTTTATACCTAAAAATCTTTGATTACTCACTTGTCATACTCAGTAAAAAAAAAAAAAAAAAAAAAAATTATATATATATATATATAATATCCTGGGTTAATTAATGTTCTAAATATGAAAATACTCTGTCAGTTTAATTATTAGTAGTATGAAATTTATCAATATAACAAATGCATAATTCTTTTTTTTTTAACATTTTATATATTTATTTATTTGAGAGAGAGACAGAGAGAGAGAGCACAAAAGGGGAGGCAGTGGGGGGGGGGGCAGAGGGAGAAGCAGACTCCCTGCCAAGCGCTGAGCCTGACTGGGATCCTATCCCAGACCCTGAGACCATGACCTGAGCCAAAGTCAGATGCTCAACTGACTGAACCACCCAGGCACCCCAACAAATTTGTAATTCTTAAACAAAAAATTTAATTGTGTTGTAAATGCATTTCTCAATGACAGATGGAGCTAGATTCAATTTTATTCACTCTTATGGATAAACATTACTCATTCTGAGAATGAGACAGGTTCAACATTAATTTATGCTTTTTGTTTGTTTTATAGTTATAAATGCTGAGAAACCTTATTTACATAAATAAGGAGATGAGAATTCAAGGCGTTTTGTTACAGAATTATATTTTTTTCCATCCAAGTCTTATTTTAAAAATCAGTCTAAATTGTATCATCATAAATTAGACTGGTGTCCAGCATGTGGAAAACCCTCTATTGGAAGTTAGCATTATGTCTCAACTGTTTTTAATGAACTTTTTATTCTCTTCTATTTGTTTTTTTCCTTTCCAGTTAATTATCCTACTCTGTAATCATTACAGATTTAAAGGATATTTTGATAACTGTCCAGGGCCATTCCCTCACTCTCAAAATTATTTTGGCTCATATTTACTCTTCCCAAAGACTTTTATGATCAACTTGTCTTAAAATTTGAGGTTTGTATACTTATCGAAGTGCACTGAATTTTAGATTAATCTGGGCATATTTGATATTGCTCCACTACAGAGTTTTCTCATCTAGGACCTCAACCAGTCTTTCCCTTTATACAAGTCTTGTTTCATGTCCCATAATAAGGTTTATAGTTTTCTTTTCATAGGTTTCACATATTTCTTTCTGAATTTAAGATAACACAAATACTTTGACCACTTTAAATGCATTCTTTCTTTCTTTGTCCTCTTTTACTTCTTTCATTCCTTGTTCTTTTTCTCTTGCTATTCTGAATAGCTTGTAAACTCTCACAAGATTGGGAATGGATTGCCCTTATAACCCTCTAAGTGGTTAAAGCTATGCTAAAATGGTTGCTAAGGAAAGAAATACTTGTTGAATAAATAAATGAATGAAAGGCTTGATTCATAAACTAGAAATGCAACAGGAAGAATCTGGGGGATATTCCAGGAAAGGCCTCAAAAGAATTATAATTCCTTAAAATGGATGACAAATTATGGCTTGGTTATATCACAGGACAGATTCGACAAGCTATTCGATAAATATGCATACATATTTTTACATGCATACATACATATGCATAAATACATATATATTTTTTTAATTAAAGAGTCAAAATGACCTAGATATTAAATAAATTCTTCTACTGTGGATTCACTCAGAGGTCCAGAGGAAATCAATATATGCTTCTGATTTCCTCAGATTTTGAGAAAAATACTGAAGTTTTTCTACCTGGGAGGTTTTCTGAAACATTATTGAATAGCAAAAATATTTTCAACTTTTTTTTTTTTAAGTGTGCCTAAATGTCCTAGACTTAATTGGTCTTTTAAGTAAGAAGCACTTTATTTATTTATTTATTTATTTATTTGACAGAGAGAAAGCGCCCACACAAGCAGGGTGAGCAGCAGGCAGAGGGAGAGGGAGAAGCAGGCTCCCCGCTGGGCAGGGACCCCCCCCGCCCCCCCCCCCCCCCCCCCCCCCCCCCCCGGGATCATGACCTGAGGGCAGATGCTTGACCCATGGAGCCACCCAGGCGCCCCAATAGGGAACATTTTAAACCGGAAGACTATGTAGTATTAGGGGTGAAGGGATTTCTGAGTGGAGCCTTTCTGTACATTTTGTCACCTCAACCACTCACAGTCTGGGGTGAAAGACTGGCATCACTCTGGGCTGCTCCCACCTTCCTTTGCCTACTACCTCCTACCTTGTAGACAGGCACATGGAGGTCGGTAGACCTTGCCTGGGGCTGGGAAAGGGCAAGGGGCTCTGGGGCTCTGCACTTGGGGTGGGGATGGGGGGTGTGGGACAGGGGGACAGGGGAAGCATATGGTTTTGAGGCCCCAGAGAGGTTGCACCAGCAGAGGAGAGACCCTGTCTGTTCTGGAGTTAGAAACTGAAAGTGGACTAAAACTTCTTAGGCAGCAGGAATTCATTCAGACAGGAAGTTCCCCTGACTGGAGACTCCTGCCCCAGCTTAAGGAACAGGGGCTGGGGGTGAGGGGGTGGGGGGCTGGGGAAAGAACTGATCTTGGTGCTGCTTCTCCTGCAGGCTTCCCTGTTGCGTTGTGGTCCCAGAGTGAGGCTGAGGAGCCACCAGAAGACATCAGAAGCTTTCATCCAGAAGCCTGAGGAGAGCCTTGCCCTTCCTCAAGAGAGGGAAGTCCTGGAAAATGACAGCAGTTTTTCTTAGTCTTCGCAGGAATTCACCGCAGCTTCATGTGCAGTGGCACCACAGCAAAGAGGTGGTCTCAGAATTTCTAGAAAGACCTCAGTCCTCCCTCCCCAACAACAGGCACAGCCTTGCTGACATTATCTACCCTGAGACCATCAGGATTAATCACATTATCCCTTTATCCCTGTTTACATCATTACTGCAGGAAGCCAGTGGACTCCCAGGTCACCCTCCACCTCCTTTACTCCAATTCCCATCAGCTCTTAATCTCCTTCTCCTCCCTTCTCCCGCCCTCCCCTACTCTCCCTGTCCTGCCGTCTGTCAGCAGCAAAATCTACATGTTCTCACCCTGGCTGTGAAGGTGCCCTTTCACTGTCCTGCTCCAACTGAAATCGGAATCTCCCCAGGAGTTACCCCTTCCGTGGGAGCCCTTATCTCTGCTGTCTCTATTGCATCCTACCTGACCTTTGGCCTGGAGACAGACTGAGGTGGCTCCTTGCTCCTCCTGGCCATTTTCAAACTGCTCCTCCCTGCAGATCCTCGGCTTCGAATCTCCTGTCATCAGCTGTACCACCTACTGTCCCTTATTGTCACTTGTCCTTATTTCTCCAAGAGTTTAGCCGCTGACTCATGGTCACTTTCTCCAAGAGTACTCCCAACATAATTCTCGGTAATTTCAGTATCCATTTGGTCACCTTTCAAATATCCTGGCCTGAGTTCCTTGACCTCTTCTTCCTATAATTTTGCCTTTTACCCTTTATCAGTTACTCACTGTGAAGTCATGCTGTAGACCTTGGCATTATTTGTCACAGTAACTCCTTCATGTTCTCAATGGCAGGCATCCCTCTAGTACCACCAGTGCTCCCTCCCAGGCCCTGACTCCAACAGCCCTCTCCTTCTGCCAAGATCTACAGTCCCTTGACTCTACTACCTTTTGGTTATGGGTTATGCCTCATTCCCTTCAGATCCTCTAATGGCCTCTTAGTGTTAAATCCCTTGGTCAGTTATTAGAATCACTCCTTTGCCGAGAGTTCTAATTATTTGCTAAAATCTCTTCTCCTTCCTTCCAAAATGAGAGTATTGTAGCTAAGCACAGAGCTGACATTTCTCAGGCTTCCTAGCATTTAACTGTAGCCAGAGGACTAAAATTTTGCTAATGGAGTGCAAGCCTAAGTAATGTGTGGTGCCCACAGGCCAGGCCCTTAAAAGAAGAGCAATGCTTGCTCCTTACACTCTTTCTCCCTCCTGAAAACTGGTAAAAAGGTGTGCCTGCTACCCCGTTTCTGCTTAAAATTGACATAAAACCTGCTTTAACTCATAGAATTAATGTTGGGTTGCTTTGTTACAACAACCTAGCTCTACTCTCAACAACACAACTCACCACTCCCTTGGTGATCTGTCATTTGAAAACTGGCAAAACCATTCATGGAAGCTGGCCAGAGAAAACCCTGCTGCTTAGTCTTAATTACATTCAATTTTTGGCCACGGAATTGCATTAGGCTTGAATGCTGTCTGGCTATCATATCAGATCTTCTTGGTACACTCAGTCTCCCACTCTTCTAGACAAACCATTCTCCTTTCTCAGACCTCCAACACTCTCCCCCAATCCTCACTCTTACCTTATAACCCTGCATTCTATGTCACTGAGAGAATTGAGGGCTTCAGAAGACAGTTTCAACAAGCTCCTATCTCTTCCTCCTATCCTCTCACACCTGTGCCCACCTGCTCTGTCCTGCTCTGCCCCCTGTTACTATGGGTCAACTGTCCGTACTCCTATTTAAGACCCACACGTCCATGTTTGCACCAGATCTCAACCCTCCTCCCTGTTCAAAGTATCTGCCCTGATGATTCCCCCTTCTCTCCTCCATCATTCAGTTTTCTCTCTCTGTTCCATCTTTCCCATGGCTTACAAATATACCTTTATTTCTTCCACCTTGGAATTTTTTTTTAAAAACTCTTTCACACTTCCTTCTCTCCTAGCTATCACTTCATCTCTCTGTTCCTGTTTAAAGCAAAAAAATCCCGAAAGAGATCTGTATATTTCTTGGATTTAACTTTCGTCTTATTTTCTTTTTTTGAAAAAATTATTTTGAAAAATTCAAGCATATGCAAAAGTAGAGATACAGTAGAATGACTTCTGTATATCATTACCCAATTCCAACAATTATAAACATATTGTCCACTTTATTTCATCCATCCTCCTTCCCTAAATGCTTCTTTTTTTTAATTTGAGTATGATTAACACATAATGTTACATTAGTTTCAGGTGTACAACATAGTGATTCACCTTCTAGACTATTTTATTTATTATTATTATTATTTTAGATTTTATTTATTTACTCATGAGAGACACAAGGAGAGAAAGAGAGAGGCACAGACACAAGCAGAGGGATAAGCAGGCCCTGTGCAGGGACCCCGACGTGGGACTTGATCCTGGGTCTCCAGGACCACACCCCGGGCTGAAGGCAGCGCTAAACTGCTGAGCCACCCGGGCTGCCCTATTTTTATTATTTTTTAAAGATTTTATTTATTTATTCATGAGAGACACATGGAGAGGCAGAGACCTAGGCAGAGGGAGAAGCAGGCTGCTTGCAGGGAGCCTGATGTAGGACTCGATCCCAGGCCCCCAGGATCATGACCTGAGTCAAAGGCGCTCAACCACTGAGCCACCCAGGTGCCCCTGGACTATTTTAAAGAAAGTTCCAGATATCATTTCACTTGTGAGCAATCCAGTATACATTTCTAACAAATAATGACTGGTAAAAAAAAAAAATGACAGTCACACACCAACTTAATATCCAACAAGTCTAAATACATGATCAGAGTTTAAATTTCTTATATTGCCTCAAAAACATCTCTCTATAATAGATTTGCTCAAATAAAGTTTGATTTGAGCAAATCATTGCATTTGGCTGCTATGTCTTTGGGTTTTTTTGTTTTTGTAGATTTTATTTATTTATTCATGAGAAACAGAGAGAGAGAGAGGCAGAGATATAAGCAGAGGGAGAAGTAAGCTCCCTGTGGGGAGCTTGATGTGGTAATTGATCACACCCTGAGCTGGAGGCAGATGCTCAACCACTGGGCCACCCAGGTGTCCCGGCTGGTATAAAAATATATATATATTAAACAAATAATATATATTTTAATATATAAATATATTTATATTTATTATATATTTAAATATATTATATATTTATATGCTTTATATATTTTATTATATATTTAAATATACAATATATTTATTATACAAATAAATATATATGTTTAATTTTTAAGTCATTTCTCGTATATAAGTTTCCACATTCTGGAGTTGGCTGTTTGCATCCTCATGATGTCATCTCGTCTACTGTGTTCCTTTCTCTTATACTTCCTGGAAACTAGTAATCATTATTTTGAGGCTTGATTCTCCACTTTCTTCAATCTATTCCAGTCACACATTCACCCTACTACTACTCTAAAACTGTGTGTGTGTTGTCAAGTTCACTGATGACCCATATCGCCAAATCTAATGTCCCATTCTCAACCTTCTTCTTCCTTGATGCCGAGGCAGTATCTGAAATGATCACTTCATCCTTCTTGGTGCATTGCCTTTATTTAGCTTACAGGACACTACACTTTCATAATTTTACTTTGACTTACCTGTTGCTTCTTTTCAGTTTCTTTTGCTGGCCCCTGTTTACCATCACTACCTCTAAACGTTGGAGTGCTATAAGATTAATATTTGGTTCTCTTCTCTAAGTCTATTGGTGATCTCATCCAGTTCTCAGATTTTAAGTACCATTTTAAAAAATATTTTATTTATTTATTCATGAGAGACACACAGAGAGAGAGAGGCAGAGACACAGGCAGAGGGAGAAGCAGGCTCCACGCAGGGAGCCCAACGTGGGACTCGATCCTGGGTCTCCAGGATCACGCCCTGGGCTGAAGGTGGCGCTAAACCACTGAGCCACCCAGGAAGCCCTAAGTACCATTTTATACATGCTAACTTTCTAACTTATAGCTTCAGCCTGGATCTCTTCCAAGAAATCCAAATTCACATAGCTGCCTGTTTATTTGACAACCATTTGAGTGTCTACCAAGCACCTCAACTCAATCTTGTCCATAATTTGACACCTTACCTCCTTCTAAATCTGCTCCTCTCTTAGACTTCTCCATCCTATTTTACAGCAACTCCATTTTCCAGTTCAGGTCAAAAGTCAAAAGTCTTAGAAAAAGTCTTAGAATCACTCTAAACACTTTCTCTCTACCCCAAATGGAATCTGTCAGCAGATCCCACAATCTGGTCATTTCTCACCACCTATACTGCCGTCATGGATTCCATTGTCATCTCTTGCCTCTTATCATAGCCTCCCAACTGATTTCTGACCTACTCCTTTCTTCTTATCACTACAGCTAGAATGATCTTTTTTAAAATGTAGGTCACATCAGGTCACTCCTCTACTCAAAATATCCCAATGATTTCCCTATTTCCTCACAGTAAACATGGAAGTCCTTAAAATGACCTATAAGGCCCTACATGTCTCGCTCTAATACTTCTCTGACGTTTCTTCCAATATTCTACCCCCTTGCTTATTCTACTCAGGCCATGCTGGCCTTCTTGCTGTTTCTATCACATACCTTCTCTCAACTCACCTTAACATTTGGTGTTTTACCCGGTATGTTCCTGCCACAAAATCAGCATGGCTCACTCCTTCAAAAGGTAAAAGGTTTTACCTTTCAGTGAGTCCTTTCCTAACCACCTTCTTTAAAATTGCATTTCTCCAGAAGTAAAATTAATGGATCATAGATCACAAGCATTTGTGTTTTGATAAATATTAAAATATTATCAAATTACTTTCATCAATTACGTATGTGTATACAGGTTTTCCCCATAACCTGGCCAACTGAGGCTATTACCAACTTCTGAATTTTTGAGAATCACAGTCTAGTTTTAATTTTCACTTCATCTTTATGAGGGTGTTTAAATATCAGTTTCAGAGCACTTAGTATTTCCATTTCTGAAAACTGGAAGTTCATATCCTTTGTCCATTTTTCTAAGGATGTTGTTCTTTCTCTTATTTATTTGTAGAAGCTCTTTGTACACTATGGAAATGAACACCTAGTCTGTCATATGAGTTAGAATAAAATCTTCCCAGTTTGTCATTTGTCTTTGACTTTATTTATAGTGGGTTCTTCTATGCAGAATTTTTAAAAATTGGAAGTCTGATTCTTCGTTTTTTTTTAATGGATTCTGAATATAATGTCATACCATAAAAGGCCATACCATATCTCCCACCTGAGATAATGTTTTATCATACATTTTTTTTTAACATTTAAATCTTTTATCCATCTGGAATTCATTTTGGTGCAGAATGTGAGATATACTTTCAATTTTATGGTTTTTCCAGATGGCCAACCATTTGTCCCAAAACCATTTATTGAATGCTCTGTTTTTTTCATTGACATGAAATGCCACTCAGGAGATTCTTAGGCAACCTTTAATGGCTGTGAGCTTAGGTTGATGTAACACTGTTTTCTCTTTGTGAAACCTCTGCTGGCAGGCAGAGACCTCAAACTTGCCACTGAGAGCTGCAAACAGGTCGAACCTGTAACATGCTGAAAGCCCACACCCAGTAAATGCATATATAATGTCTTCAAATTGTAGCTTGAAATGTAGTGAGCACATGATTCTCATGTAGTTAGTTCCTCCACCCCACCCACATTCTTCCCAATAATGCCAAAAGGTGGCACATGGTTTTTGGTTGTTTGTTCAATATGTGAGGAAAACCAGAACGTAATATTTGCAAATCACTTTGAACTGTGGAGAAGAAAACTGCTATTGTAATCCTCGTGTTACCTTTTACACATCAAGTAGGTTGTATAAACATCAGCATTCTGGGCTTAGCGAAGTTTTATTATGATTAGTACAAATTCATCTCTCTTTATTCAAGTAGCTGTGAAACCAGATTACCAAGTATGGATTTGAGGGCCAAAATTTGGGAGGATGAAATGAAACTTTTCAGAATTGATGATGCCATACGAGACCATTAAAGCCAGTTCACCTGGCATCTACCTATTAGGATGTTTTAAAAACTAGGACACGTATTTATTGTTCACTGATAATTATTCTGATAATGCTGAGACTAAGATACTGCAAAATACTGCTATCGTTTTTGGATTAAGAGCTGAATCATCAAAAATAATTACAAGGAATATAATTTAAGTTTCAAGGCATTTGGCTCTGTTCCTTAATGAAATACTATATGACATAATAGGAGTTTTGTTGAGGAGGTAGGCAGGGTGAGTTTAATCCTGATTCTTCCACCTTTTATCTAATTTAAGCAAGTAACCTAACTTCTGTAAGCTTCAATTTCTTCATATTTAAAATAATAATTGGAAAATGCTCTGCATTACTTGCCATCAGGGAAATACAAATCAAAACCACAATGAGATACCACCTCACACCAGTGAGAATGGGGAAAATTAACAAGGCAGGAAACCACAAATGTTGGAGAGGATGTGGAGAAAGGGGAACCCTCTTGCAATGTTGGTGGGAATGTGAACTGCTGCAGCCATTCTGGAAAACTGTGTGGAGGTTCCTCAAAGAGTTAAAAATAGACCTGCCCTACGACCCAGCAATTGCACTGTTGGGGATTTACCCCAAAGATTCAGATGCAATGAAACGCCGGGACACCTGCACCCCGATGTTTCTAGCAGCAATGTCCACAATAGCCAAACTGTGGAAGGAACCTCGGTGTCCATCGAAAGATGAATGGATAAAGAAGATGTGGTCTAGGTATACAATGGAATATTCCTCAGCCATTAGAAACGACAAATACCCACCATTCGCTTCAACGTGGATGGAACTGGAGGGTATTATGCTGAGTGAAGTAAGTCAATCAGAGAAGGACAAACATATGTTCTCATTCATTTGGGGAATATAAACAATAGTGAAAGGGAATAGAAGGGAAGGGAGAAGAAATGTGTGGGAAATATCAGAAAGGGAGACAGAACATAAAGACTCCTAACTCTGGGAAACGAACTAGGGGTGGTGGAAGGGGAGGAGGGCGAGGGGTGGGGGTGAATGGGTGACGGGCACTGAGGGGGGCACTTGATGGGATGAGCACTGGGTGTTATTCTGTATGTTGGTAAATTGAACACCAATAAAAAAATAAATTTATTAAAAAAACAATAAAATAAAATAAAATAAAATAAAATAATAATTGTAATACTACCTACTGCTTTAGGAATTAATAAGAAAATCCACCTAAATCATAGCAAGGCATTTCCTCCCTATCTGATTGGCAAAGATCAAAGAATGTCATGATATGTCGGGTGGTGAGAGTATGGTGGAGACAGGTACTCTCATACATGACTTGAAGGAGTGTAAATTGGTACAACCACCATATCAATTTGGCAATATCTCTCAAAATCACAACTGTACATACCTACCTACCTGCCAGCAGACACTCAACTGAGTAAACTACCCAAGCTCTCATAAACAGACGTACTTTTAAATGAACATATTGGGACACCTGGGTGGCTCAGTCAGTAAAGCAGCTGCCTTCAGCTCAGGTCATGATCTGAGTCCAGGGATAGAGCCCCCACATCGGGCTCCCTCCTCAGCACAGACCCTGCTTCTCCCTCTGTGCCTGCACCTTCCCCTGCTCGTGCTGTCTCTCTCAAATAAATAAAATCTTTAAAGAAAAATTTTTTAATTAAAAAAAAATCAACATAAAGTATATAGAAAACTCATGACATATAGTAAGCATGCAATGCATGTTAGCACTTACATAAAACTTCAACTTAATTATAATTATCTTGCACTAAAATGTGATATCCAGAAAATTTACAAAATCAGCTGCTTAAAAATCTAAATACATGAGTTTTATAATACATGAGTAATTTTAAACAAGAAAATTGGTTTTACTATAAATTGTAAAGGCATTTCTCTTAGCCCATGAAGTCTTGCAGTCTGGGTCTATTATCACTTACATTTATTATAAAGGTATTAAAATATCTAGTAATTTAAAAAAACTACTGATGCAAAGAACATGATTAGAAGGAAAGGTTTTCCGTATACAAATGCAAATATCTCCTGTTAGTCATTGAGCAATTACAGTTTTGGTAGATAAGAGGTGTCATTTAAACTTCTCTCCAACATTACTGGATTTTGTTTTATTTTATTTTAATTAATTAATTTTTAAATATAAATTCGATTCATTAACATATAATGTATTATTGATTTCAAAGGTAGAAGTCAGTGATTCATCAATCTTATATAATACCCAGTGCTCATTGCATCATGTTCCCTCCTTAATGTCCATCACCCAGTTACCCCACCCCCTATTCCCTCATTACTGGATTTTGAAGAAGAAATGAAAATACTTAGAATTACTTATTTATTTACAGTTGAGTTTGCTTATAGTTCTGAGTTTTAAGCAAATTTGGATAAACTGAAAATAAATAGAAAATTCTTTTTCTATTTTACTTATGTGTATTTAGACCGTCAGGCTGCCCTAGTTTCTTTTTCAATAAACTGTGCATCTAGGTTTGTCACACTTATCAGATATTTTACTATTAATATCTTATTCACCCCTATACTTTGGTAATAATATTTTCTCTGGTTTTTATTTCTTAGACATAGACAGTTTTTAGGCTATGCTATACATATAATATTAACATATGTCCCTCTATACTCTAATCTCCCAATCTGGTAAAGTATTTTACAGAGTAAGAAGACTTAGATCCCATGGAATCTCACCTATGAAACTGTTTAGAGACCTCCAAAGCTGGATCTCCCAATTTTTTCCCAGTGTCTTGAATCTACCTCTCTATATTATACTGCATATTCGTATACTGTAACAATGTCTCTTTTAGCAAACAGCACACTCCTTAAAAACATCAACTCTCTTTTTCATCCTTCTAACTATGTGCCAGGCCTGGCAAATATTAGGTAGTCAATAATGTCTGCTGAATAAGACCAGTTTTTTCCAGTAGATGTTATACTTCTAATGAAAGTACTTCAGCAAATGTTATTACTTTATTACATGTGAGTATTTTATTAAATATAAAAGTAAATCAAATAGAGTTTTTATCTAGCTTGTCTCAAAAATCTGAATATAGAGGAATTGTTTTCCTCAGTAGAATTCCAATTTAATAGTGTAAGAAATAATTGTGATCTAAATTCCCCATTTTAAGCTTAAAAGATTAATTATTATTATTATTACTATTTTTAAATATACGTGCTGCTGGAGTCAGCATAATTTTTTTTTTTTTAATAATAACTGAGTGAACAGCCTCCTTTCAACAGCTTGGCTCAACGATCACTTTTAGGGAAATATTCAAGAAGCAACTGAATCTATCAGCTATTTTTTTTCTCAAAAACCACAAGTCACATCACTAATGATAAAAACAAAATTGTTATCATTGGCAGATATTCCCGAACAGAGAAATGCTTGTTCTGACCTAGGGGGTACTGAGATGTGGTCTGAGATGGAAGCAAGCAGGACTCTGACAGTTTGGCCTGGAGGCACATTCACCAGCCTCAGCCAGTTTCTTCCTCTGTGAAATGAGATCCAAACACCAGCCTCACGGGCTGTGTAGCCAAGGTTATCTGTTTTGGGCTGATGCTCTGTAGTACAGATTCTGGGGCTTCCAGAATCTAAATAGATCCACTGTTTCAAACCGAGAAAAGTCCTAACCCCTTTGTAAAGTTCCTCCTTAACAAGGTGAGCTATTCTTTCTGTGGGCGAAAATATAAACCCGTTTCTTTGCTGCCCACTGGTCTGGTATCCAGGGCACTTAAATTTTACTCTTCAGTCAACAGGACAGAAATCCTTCATTTCACATTGTCAGCGGTGATCTTAGTGATGTAGCTACAATGCAGAGCCTGTTAAAACCTTGGGGGTGGCAAGTGACAGCAGGAATTGCATAAGGAGCATAATAACCCTTCAGTCCTATGGCCTCACTAAATATATCCATCCTCCAAATTTGAATTCTAGAAATCTGTACACATAGACAGCACCGTGCTGGCCGCCTGTAAAAATGACTTCACAATATGTTCATTTGCATGTTTGTTCTGAGGGTCAATATAAGAAAAGACCTGGGGGAGTAGAACATTCTGTGCTGTCGGTATTCTCAGGAACACCAGCCATCATGTTATTTAATGTTCCTCTTACAAATTAGGGGAGAACCTAGAGATGGCAGGCCCATTAATAACTATTTCACTTGAGACTGAAGGCTCCTGAACAGGAGGGAGGTACCTTTGAGAAACATCAGTTGAAAGACAGGAGGGAGCATTGACAAATTGTGACAACGAACATTGCTGACTACCTACTGTGTGCCAGGCACCTTAAATATTTCTCAGCTATGGTACCTTTAAAAATAGAGGAGAGCATGTAATTTGAGTGTTGGGATTTGTAGACAAGAGTTCAGGTTTGAACACAGCAACTTTGATGAGACAGGATATAGGAAAGAAGATTCAAAAACTTCTATTGCTCCAACTCATCTTTTTAAAGAACTTCAAGCTGTCACCACCAGTAATCAATATTTATCTAGAATGGTTGACATTCGCATTAGGATACAGAAGATAACTTATAAGATATGTAAAAGCATCTGGCATACAGTACATTTTTAGTAACGCTACTTTTACTTTTAATTCTCACGAATTGTTCTGCCAAAGGTACTGGATCTCACCATGGAAAAAAATTCTTTTTCCAAAGACATTGATATGTCTACAGGTATTCTATTGTACTTAGTATTTTCAATAAGTTTAAGGACATTAAAAATAATATTGATTATTGGGAATAAATGTTGGTATTATGTATTTAAGATATTAATAAACCCAAATTATTCCATTAGAGACATAACGACATTGATATGAATGTCTCAGCAATGCCACCAAAGACCTCCATGTCACTAAATTCAGTGGGTGCTTATCAGTCCTCTTTTTACTTCACATCCCAGGTTTACCTGTCAACCCGTTTCTCACTCCATCCATTCTTCTATGTCATTTCATGTCCAATCTATTACTTGGAACTGTTGATTTTATATCCCCTCCCCATATGCTTTTCTCATCCATCAATTTTTATCCATCTTTACTATCATCACTTTAGTACCAGCTAGATTCACACCTCATCACTAGTAACTGGCTCACTGCCCTCCCTACATCTACCATGGCTCCCTTTGATTTTCTTCTACATTGCTAGAGCCAAAATAATCTTTTAAAAATGCAAATCTTTTAAAGTTAACCCTACTAAAATTCCTACATTGGCTTACTCAACAGGTCACAATAGTCTCTGTCAATAGGACCTTCGAGACCCTGTCTACGGAAACTCTTCTACTTAGTGTAACCCTTCCATCAGAGCCACTAGGATTTATATTCGCATATCTTCTATTAGCTTTTTTTGCCTTTAATCTCTGCCTCAAATTGGGGGAAATTCAGGGAGATGCCAGTAGGTTGGCACCAATTCTCTAACCTCCATGCAAAGTGATTAGGAGGAAATTTTATGACTGCTTTCAGTTTCTGTGGAAAAATGTTTTTTCTCACTTCACATTCTGTAGCTATAGAATACCCTTATATTCCTCAGAAGCCTAATCCGTTTTAGGATGCCAGATCAAAGCCAAGTTATGTAAGGATAAAACAAATCTGATGTTAATGCCACGAGGAGCTCAAGATCCTTTATATATCATGATGTTTCTTATACAACGTCTAAACCTTATGTGTTTATTTTTTAATTTTTACTTTTTAAATGTTTATTTTTGTGAGAGAGAGAAGGAGAGAAAGCATACATGGGGGAGGGGGAGATGGGGGAGAGGGGTAGAGGAAGAAGCAGACTCCGTGCTGAGCAGGGAGCCGGATATAGGGCTCCACCCCAGGACCCTGGGAAAGTGACCTGAGCCAAAGGCAGATGATTGATAAACTGAGCCACCCAGGCGCCCTAAACCTTGTATGTTTAAAGATAGGTTGTTAGGTTCCATCTTTCTAATACATAGGGAAGTGGCTTTGGAGTCCTATCAAGTAACTTTCTTAACCTCTCCAGCCCTTAGATAAGTAAAACAGGATAATAAGATTACCTTTGACATGAAGTTATTTTGGAGGATTAACTAACATAAAGTATGTAAAGCACTTAGCAGAAAGCCTAGCACGTATTAATGATCAATACGTTCTAGTTATTATTTTAGTTTGTGATAGTCACAAAATCCATTTTAAGGAGGTCCTTTTAGATGAATCTAATTTTTTTTCTTTGGAGGAATGGAATACTAAGGATTTGAACATTGGTTTTGTTGGTTGAAATCATCGTATCACTGATATTGTTCTATCAGATAAATGCACATTTCACAATGCGTGAACTGAAACAGTTAAGATTAATCTTATTATTACTCCTCAGGAAAGGAATACACACCAACCCTCTCTTACTTGGTGTCATTGTAAACTAATAATCAATATCCTTTTTTTTTATTACATTACTTCCAGCTCCTAGAAGAAGATTCTTATCATTTTGGGACTTTTCAGGCAGAAAGTTCACTGCACTATTTTTGTCTGTAGGATGATTTCTGTTGGTGGCAGAGACTCTACTGGCCCCTGGTGGCATCTTCATTGGTTCAATGCTGTACCTCAGAAATAATTACGATTATTCTTAGTCATAAATTTTGCAGGCAGGCAGAACTTGAGAGTTGCTTTTTCATTCTGATCTGTCAGAGTAGGGATTCTTAGTTGGGACTCTCTCCTACACACTAGTATCTCAACACCAATGCTTCCTCTAGGAGCAGAATCATTTTGCCTCCTTTAAGAGTCATGCATTAGGGCAGCCCGGGTGGCTCAGCGGTTTAGCGCCACCTTTAGCCCAAGGCGTGATCCTGGAGACCTGGGGTCGACTACCATGTCAGGCTCCCTGTGTGGAGCCTGTTTCTCCTTCTGCCTGTGTCTCTGTCTCTCATGAATAAATAAGTAAAATCTTAAAAAAAAAAAAAAAAAAAAAGAGTCATGCATTAACCTCTTGAGTTCCAATTTTGCTGTCAGAGTTTGACTCAACAGACAAGATCCTGAAAGTTTCTCCCCAAACTCTGGTGTCCTTTCTGACTTCTTACCTGTGATGAAGGGGTTGGGTGTTACTTCAAACTTTTCTGGGTCCTAGTTAGGATCTCAGTGATCCCCAGTCTACGCCTGTATAAAGATATGAACTCAGATGTCTGAAACACAAGTTTTTTTTTCCTATTACTCCCTTTGGGTTCAATTTTGAATTGCCTACTCCAAAGGGTTGATAAGGTCATAATCTTTGCCAGTTTCTGGTATCTCACTTTTTTCCTCTTGGGATTGGATGTAAACTTGATAATGTCTAGTATGGTAATAAGTTTTGGGGTTGGGAGCCTCTGGGTCTCAAAGTCGTCTGTCAACATAGGCTTCTAATGAGACACTAGACATCCTACCTCAGTCATCAGTTGTCCAGGCCTCTGCAGAGTTCAGATTCCCCTTCTGCAAGCTCCTGAAGTGTGGAGGTCATCTTTCCTCTTCTGTGGCACACTTGGGAACACAGGGATATTGTTTTGCTCTCACTCCAAGTTAGGGCATAGGAAATCTTTGGGAGTTTGTCTAGTTCCCATCCATCTACTTACACCATTAATCCATACTCTCTCTGGGGCCTGCTGCCTTCTTGAGGCTACATTGGGGAATCTGGGTGCTCTGTTCCCGCTGCTCTCAGATCTCATAAACCTATCTACGGAGGTTTGCTGACTTCCTGGCGAACATGGTTCAGAGACTTCTCATCTTTGGGCAGTGGAAATCTGCCCTGACTTTGCTTCCCCTCCTCCTCTACCATTCACAACCCCCTCATTTTCCAGCATTGGAGATGTTGGAGTTTTACTATTATTATTTTTTGCCAGTGGGAAGCCATGCTTTTAAAAAAGATGCTTTGTCCAAATCTCTTGCTATGCCAGCCGGCTTTTATGTTCCTGTAAAACCAAGCCTTTTGCAACTCCAAAGCCAGGAAAAGACTCTGTTTTCCCCCACTCTGTTTTCTTTGCTGTTACGTGTTTCTCCTTAAAGCAACGAGCACAGGATACCTAGCTGCTTGTTTGGGTGGGGTAATAAGCAAAGATACTGAGAGAGAACATTGGGTGGGGGATGCAATCTGTTAATATTATCCTACCACACTTATGGGAAACAGAAATAACAATAATGATAATAATAGAGCTCTTAGAGCAAATATTCATCCTTCTATCTAGATGAAATTGTGTCCTTAGCCCTAAGAAATAGTACATGCTCCTTACTCTTTCTTTCTACACATAGACGAGAAGACTTCAGAATTCAGAAGCCCTATTTTAAGCAAGCAGACTAACCATGGGACAGGTTGTCTTCTAGGAAGATTTCTCTTTCCACTAGAGATCAGTACTAGAGTGGCTTTGAAAGGTATGATTCTGTTATTCAAGTTTGTTCTAGGAATACGACAGTTTATATAAAGCTGTTACGTTACTGTGAAAAATCTAGGCACAGTGAGAGTAACATTTAGTCTTTTACACCCCAAAACCTGTGTAACAGAAGAATCACGTTATATTTCCTGAGAATGCAGAGGTATCCTCACAGTACCTTTGCAGTTTTAACTTCCATTTCGGAATACATTGATACTAGTAATTATTTTAGTAAAGTATCAGCTATTTGTTTTTATTTTTTTTTAAATTTATTTATGATAGTCACACACACACAGAGAGAGAGAAAGAGAGGCAGAGACACAGGCAGAGGGAGAAGCAGGCTCCATGCACCGGGAGCCCGACGTGGGATTCGATCCCGGGTCTCCAGGATCGCACCCTGGGCCAAAGGCAGGTGCTAAACCGCTGCGCCACCCAGGGATCCCATATCAGCTATTTGTGATTATTAACTGCTTATACTGGTTGAGCGCTTACTATGTTTCTGATACTAAAACATCCAAATCAGTCTTCACCTAATGCTGCCAGTGCAGCAGGTGACACTTGATCTGGGGGCCATGAGTTTAAGCCTCACAGTGAGCACGGAGCTTACTTTAAAAAAAAAAAAAAATTAAACAGACAAACTTAAGGGCTGCATATCATAATCCTAATTTACAGATGAGGAAGCTGAGGCACAGAAAGGCTAAGCAACTTGTCCAAAGTCCCAAGTTAGTATCTTTAGCGATTGAATTTGAACCCCAGAAGTATGATGGTGCAGAAGCCCTTAACCATGTTCCCTAATTAATCACAATGACGTTCCTAATGGCAATAATGCTTAGGAGGTTATGGCTAAAAGTGACAATTCCTGGACTGCTTAGCTAAAGGCTAATTTTAAGCTAGTAGACCAGAATAGGGCTTTCAATGTGAACTTATCATTTGGTATTTCTGAGACAAGGTGTAAATGACCAGTTTGCAGCCTGGAAGTGACCCTACACCGGAGAACAATTTATTTTGACTCCTATTCATCAAAGGACACAGAGGTTCTGTGCTGGGCTGACCTAGATCCTCCGGGAACCACAACTAATAAACACCATGGAATTCAAGGACATCAACTTATAAGGAATTAACATTTGACATTCATTTTAATGTGCTGGAATTTGAAAGGATCAGCATGAAGCGCTGATAATCTTCTCAAATTACACATAAATATACATGGAAATGAAATCTCTTATTAACATTCTTACAGAAATCCTCAAGGCCATTAGCATTCTCTGGAACTCATTCGTTCATTCAAGAACATGTACTGAGCAGCTATGGGGCACCCGGGTGGGGGGGGGGGGTGCAGCTGGTTGTTAGATCTCGGTTTCAAATATTCTTTTTTTTTTTTAAGAGATTTTATTTATTAATGAGAGACAGAGAGAGAGAGAGAGGAGGCAGAGGCCCAGGCAGAGGGAGAAGCAGGCTCCCTGCAGGGAGCCCGACGCGGGGCTCGATCCCGGGTCTCCAAGGTCACGCCCCGGGCTGCAGGCGGCGCTAACCGCTGAGCCACCCGGGCCGCCCCGAGATCTCGGTTTGGACTCAAGTCATCATCTCAGGGTCCTGGGATCCGGCCCGTCGCCCACCTCTGAGCTCAGCAAGGGGTCCTCTGAAGAGTCTCTCTCCCCCTAAAAAAATCAATCAGAAAAACAACATTTATGGAGCACCCACTCAACAGCAGTACTGCGAGTGTAGCGAGCTGCAAAACCGAATTCTCGTCCTCTGGGAGCTGGACTCTAAGGGCCGGGGACAGTTGAAATCGGTGATGAGCACTAGGGATGCGCCCCAGCGCGGAGAACCCGCCACTTCTCTCCACAATCAGCCTCTTACCCAGAGCGGAGTCTGTCCAAAAACAAAACAAAACAAACAAAAAACCAAAAAATTAAAATAAATAAATAAATAAATAAATAAATAAATAAATAAATAAATAAATAAGACAGGTATGATGCTCACACAAATTTTCCCATAAGGGGACAAGCACAGAGTTTCATCGGGAAAGGAAACTGCGCTCTCCCCGGGACGCTGAGCTTCGGAGCCTTTTGCCTCCCCCCCTTGATCACTCGTCCTGTTAATATATTTTTTAAATATTTTATTTTATTAATTTATTTAAGATCTTATTTATTTATTCATGAGAGACATAGAGAGGGGGAGAGACGGAGACACAGGCGGAGGGAGAAGCGGCCCGATCCCGGGTCCCCGGTCCCCGGGTCCCCCGGTCCCGCCCCGGCCCCGCCCCGGCTGCAGGCGGCTTCCGACGGCCGCCGCGGACTAGCCCCCCGGGAGGTGAGCGCGCCCGGAGCACTCCGCGTCCGTAAACGACGCGGCAAGGGGAGCACTTCTCTTCCCAGTTTGCAGACGACGCAGCCGAGCGCCGCACAGGCGGCCGCACACCCGCGGGCTGGGGGGGCCGGGGCCGGGGCGCGCGGAGACGCCGACGCCGGAAGTCGGGGCGCGGCTGCCGGAAGTGGGGGCGCGGCTTCCGCACGTCCCGCCGGAAGTGGCTCGTCAGCGCCGCCGCCGGGTGTGGGTGGCCGTCCACGAGGTTCTCCTGGGAGTTGGGTCCCGAGCGCGTCCGCCGTTGGAAATGTCGCATCCGTCCCCGCAGAGGAAGCCCTCCGACCCCGGCAACCCCAGAGTCTTCTTTGACGTGGCCATCGCAGGGGAGCGAGGTGAGCGGAGGCCGCGAGGAAGCCGGGCTTCCCGGGGGTGCGGGCGACCCCGAGGGTGGCGAGCGGCCGGGCCGCGGGTGACCCGCCGGGGCAGCGCCCTTGTGCCGGGGCCGTCGGCCGCGCGGAAGCTTCTGGAACTCTCTGGGTCGGGGACGGCGGCGGCCTTGACGCGGCCTCGCGCGGTTTGGGTCGGACCCCCCGCCGCCCTGCATCGATCGTCGGGCCGCCGTGAGGAGATCTCGGGTCCCACCGCGCCGCCCCTCACGCCACGCGAGACCCGCCTGCAGGTCAGAGCGGCTTTTCGCTTGTGGCTTTTCTGCTCGCGACGGAGCCGCGGCCCGGAGGCCCCGCGGGGCCCGTGAAGGCGCGCCCGGCGTTGGCCCCGGTTGCCTAGGCTACGTGCCCGGCGCCGCGGCCCCCGACGGCTCGCGGAGGAGCGCGGGGCTCTGCAGCCGGCGTCCTCCGGGTCTAGAGCAGGGCAGGGCAGGGCAGGGCAGGGCTGCAGGCGCCGGGCTGGGCACCGCAGGGTTCGCGCACCCCGTGGCTCGCTGGGACGCGCACGTGTATTTATACGCAGATGCAGTCTGTCCTGAAATTAGGGGCAGGTCTCTATTTCCCCCTCCTAGGAGTTGTCTAAAATGGGAACTTTCCCATCTTTGGCTTCAGCGGATGCGCTAAGGAGGTTTCGTGGAACACAAGGACTGCAGCTGCCCTCAAGACTCAGCCGGCCCCAGCCAGCCGCGCGAAGGATATTTGATTTTCCCCTGTGGGTTACTTCCGGGGGGGGGGGGGGGAGATTTCGGAGTACAAGTAGAAGAAATTACCCAGAATTTAAAACTGTTTACTTTGTGGTGTCTCTTAACACGGGTGCTGATCTTCTGGCTGCTGTATTTATGATCCTTTATTAAGATGTAGGAAAATAATGGTTTCCCCTTCATCTAGATACAGGACGCTTAACATGAGCCTAATTTGAGTATTAGAAAAATGACCAAAAAGGAGAACTTGATATCTTAGTCACTATGGTTCTACCAAGTGTCCTTTTTTTTTTTTTTTTTTTTTTCTTTTTTTAAAGATTTTTAGGGCAGCCCTAGTGGCTCAGCGGTTTAGCGCTGCCTTCGGCTCAGGGCGTGATCCTGGGGACCCGGGATTTCTCCCTCTACCTGTGCCCCCCCTCCTCTCTTTCATGACTAAATAAATCTTTATAAAAGAAAAGGGTTTTTATTTATTCATGAGAGAGAGAGAGAGGCAGAGACACAGGCAGAGGGGGAAGCAGGCTCCATGCAGGGAGCCCGACCTAGGACTCAATCTTGGGACCCCGCGGTCACGCCCTGGGCCAAAGGCCGGCGCTAAAACGCTGAGCCACCCGGGCTGCCCCGCCAAGTGTCTTTTTCATTTGCTTATTTCGTTGCTTGTTTTGCATACTGACGTGATTTCATTTTTTTTCTTTTAGTTGGTCGAATTGTCTTAGAATTGTTTGCAGATATTGTACCCAAAACTGCAGAAAATTTTCGTGCATTGTGTACAGGAGAAAAAGGCATTGGACCCACCACTGGGAAACCTCTCCATTTCAAAGGATGCCCTTTCCATCGAAGTATGTGTAAAAACTTTGAATCCGATTCTTCTAAATCTGTATAGTAGGAATTAGGGAAGAAAATACTAAGTGAAGAGTCAAAGTTAAAAATTACTGTTAGTCTCAGGAGGATGTTTGGACATTTGAGGCAGTAGCTCAGTTTCATAAAGCTTGGTCTGTGAACAGTGGAATTCTGAGAGGGTACTAGAGTTTGCTTAGAGAGAAGTGCACTACCCAGCTTCAGCAGTGCCATAGCTCTTCACTCCAGTGGGATCAAATTGAGAAGAAAGGATGTGCCATGATAAAGAAGCAGACTTTAGATAGTTTGACGCCTGGGGGCAAAATTGGTGTAATACGTAATTAAAAAATGACATTTCACAATCTTCATCACACTTTGTAATCATACCTTTGTTTAGTAATTATTTGATGCTTCCCCTAATAGATTGTAGGTTCTATGAATTCAGGAACTGTATCTTCTCATCATCTTGTCTTCAGCATGTAGTATATAGTTACTGAGTGGACACTCAATAAATATTTATTTAATGAATAAACAAAGTATAATCATGAGTAGTTTTTTTTTAAAAGAAACATGGAAAAAAACGAATTGATTTTTAAATATTTGAACTGTTGATTTACGTTCATGTTTAGTAACATGCTGAAATATACTGTAGAGTGGAGTATTTAGAAAAGAGTTGACCTAGTGGGCCTGAGGCTGCTTTCCTTGGAAAGGTTTGCTTGCAGCGTGGCTATAAGCTGGAGTTTATGAACTTGGCACTGGGACCATTCCCTGAGTCATAAAGATGGTTTACTATGCCTGGATTGTTTGTACCAACACTTTGATTTATGTAGAACATCTGCTTCCCTTTTTGGGAGTGTGGAATTTTGGTACATGCAAGGTAGGGAAAAACTGCATGATCAGCCCTGATAAAAACTTGGGTTCTGAGTCTCTAACAGGCTTTCCTGGGCAGCGACATTGTGCATTTGTTGCAGCATTTTCTTTGCTGGGAGAAGAATGTACTCTCTGACTTTTCATGGGAGGGAGAGACTATAAGGAAGCACATGGATTTTTTTCCAGGCTCCGTATCTTTTTCTTTTATCATCTAGCTGTGTATCCTTTATTGCTGTAATACGACCAAATGCTGAGTCCCATGAATCCTAGGAAATTTCTCAACATGAGAGTGGTCTTGGGAACCTTTGACACCAAGTGATAATACTTGCTGAAGTCCTTCCATTATGGTGTCACAAATCTACTGGGAATAATTGGTCTTATTTAGTAGACATTAATGAGTAACACGTGTCTAGCCATGTGCACAATGAAAAACAATTGTTGTACTTATGGAATGGTTTTCTGGAAGAGCTAGATCATTACAGTATATGTGGTGATGTAGAGGTAGGGTCGACATGGTGTGTGAGAAGTTAGGAGATCCAACTTTGGGATCTCAGTGACAGTTATGTAGAGGGGGTGCCCTCTGAACTGATTCTTGGATTATTAGTAAGTGATTGGGCCCTAAAAGTACTTTGGACTCAGGCTATGGAAAGACTTTTAAGAGTTTGGAGTTGTGGGGATGGGTGGGGAAAGACAGGAGAGTGTTACAACTAGAGTCATGTTTTAGGAAGTTAACATCTTACTACGGGTTCATTAGTTAACATTGCTGGAGTAATCCATATTTAGTTTTTAATAGTTATTTTACTTTTTTTGTAGTTATCAAGAAATTTATGATTCAGGGTGGAGACTTCTCAAATCAAAATGGGACAGGTGGAGAAAGTATTTATGGTGAAAAATTTGAGGATGAAAATTTCTATTATAAGGTAAAGTAGACAAAAGCATGTTCATTGCTAATAAAGGTTGTTACATGTGTGGGATACTTGTTGGATTAAGACGCCAATAAATGTCTCAGAAGAGTGCTTAGATTTCTCCTTGTAAAAGGTATCATATTTGCAAATACGTTCTTTAATTTAGAAAAATTGCATCTACCCATTTTATTTGGCAAAAATACGATGGTTATGTCAGTGTGATCCAGGTTTACACTCTTCACTAAAGCCAATGAGTTTTTAAGATTGGCCACCATATAGCAAAATTATTTCCAGGAAATATGTTCTCATTATCAGAAGGATGGTAACTTGTGCATCTTTATGCTTGAATTTGAAGAGCAACAAAACCATCGCTAATATCCAGGATGTCAGGGGATTTGAAAAGTAGCGGATATGATTAATGTCCAAGCTCCTAAAAGACATTAGTGGTGCCTGTGCCTTCTTATCTTCATTGTCCCAAGATGTAATCGGGGTTTATTGCATCATTCAAGTTGTAAGAATGGACATGTAAGTACAAAAGTATAGTAATATCTTTGGAAATGAGGAATATGAACAAGGTAATTAGGATAATTTGAAAAAAAATGTCATCGGTCTTCCAAACAGTATTTATTGGCAGCATCTATATGTATTTAGTACTGGCACCAGGAGTTTATAAAAATGAACGGCCTTGAAGACAAGGAATTTATGATTTTATGGGGAAGACAAGATTAAAACACATGGGACAGCTGAAGAATAATATAATAATGTGCAAATAAATGCTAAATTGATTAAGACTTTCTGTATAATAGGAGGAAGGTGATTTATATATTGCAAATTACTAGGGGAAGACATTGAGGAGGAATGGGTATTTAAGCTGGGTCTTGCAGGTTGGCCAAGACTTGGTTAGACAGGAACTAAAACATAGATTCCAGTTTGAAGGAGGGATATTATTAAGAAGAGCACAAAGGCAATGGGAGGCTGGGAAATAGTTAATCTATTCAGTATTGTGGAAAAGCACCAAACTTTGGAAAGGAAAAAGGAAAGCTACCTGAAGGACGAGAACAGATTATGTGATTGCTTTAAAAGAAAGGTTCTATTGAAAGGACGCGCAGTTTTTGCCTTCTAGAAACTTGGTAGCCCTGAGAGCTGAAGTTTTTGAGTTGGCAGGGGTAAAAGGCATTTTTGGTGGGAAGACTGACATGAAAGTACAACGCACATGGTTCAACAAAGAATAATTTAGAAAGCTTAAGGATAGAGTGGAAGGATGAAGAAACTCGGTTTCACAGAACCTTTGGACAGGTTGATGCCAAGTAGAAATTTGATTTCAAGATATTTGGGGCAGTTTCCTTAGGTCCTTCTTTGAAGAATGGTTCTTTGAAGATTCATGTGGGACGAAAGCCATAACCTTTGGATTCCTTTGAGATTAAGAAACTACCTAACAAAATGTCCTGTCTAAATTGAATATCCCATCACTGCTCCCAGTTTATTGATGTGTAAATGAAGAAACCTAGTGTAGGCCCATAAAAACGGAAAGACTATTGAGTTCTCAGAAAAGAGAGCTTTCATTATAAAAAGGGGCAAAGTAGAATCATTAGATTTCCTTAATGCAGCATCTTCATCTTGAAGTTGAGAACATAAGCATATTCTCAAAATGGCTGCTCTAGAAATCTGCCCCCGCCTCGTTTCTGTTATTTCATTTGGTTTCATAAGTTTTTTTAAAGTCTAAATGATTAAGTACCCCATGTTTGTGAATTAAAGGTTGCAGTTTATACAGAATAACACTACATTGTTTGCTCTAAATATTACGGCCCACCCTAGTTTTATGTGAATGGCGAGTAAAAGAACAGTTCAGGACTTCTAACCTTGGTTTTCTTTTATTGATTTGTATTTCTACAGCATGATCAGGAGGGTTTATTGAGCATGGCAAATGCAGGCTGCAATACAAATGGTTCTCAGTTCTTTATCACAACAGTTCCGACTCCTCACTTGGATGGGAAACATGTGGTATTTGGCCAAGTAATTAAAGGAATGGGTGTGGCAAGGATATTGGAAAATGTAGAAGTGAAAGGTGAAAAACCTACCAAAGTAAGTAAAAAGTTACAGTGAAATACACTTGTTATCTTAATTACTGTCTTTTTTTTTTTTTAAAGATTATTTATTTATTTATTCATAAAGACACAGAGAGAGAGAGGCAGAGACACAGGCAGAGGGAGAAGCAGGCACTATGCAGAGAGCCTGATGTGGGACTCGATCCAGGGTCTCCAGGATCACACCCTAGGCTGCAGGCGGCACTAAACTGCTGCACCACCGGGGCTGCCCTTAATTACTGTCTTAAAGGAACATAAATAAAAGGATCAGATGATTATTAGCTGAGAAAATGTTAGGATGACTTTTGGCATAGAAGCTTGGATGGACCTGCCACTTTTTCTTGAAACTTTTTTACGGTGGGAAAGATAAGATTAGAGTAGTTTAAAAGGAGATTTTTATTATTTCAACTTCAATTTTGGTGATTTTTTTTTTTTTTTTTTGGTAGGTTTCTTAACTCTTCTATGCCTGCAAAACTTTAAATCATTATGTACACTAATATATAGTAGGAAGAGGACAGGAAACCAAGAATCCTGTCTAGACTCAGCCTTTTAACTGGTGGTTTGGGTTTGATCATGTTACTTAAGCTTTCTGGGCATGTTTCTTCATCCTATAATAAATTACTTAAAGGTTTAGACTAGTTTATCTAATAAGTTTATAAAGAGCCTTGTGTTATAAATGTCCATGAAATCACAATGACCACAATACTACTTAACCTAGTTGGCAGGGTTTTGAGTGGGAATTGGAAACTGAAATATCTGCGGGAGATTAGCTGTCATTCACTGCATGAAAGAAACAGTAGTAAAATTGAAAGGACATGCCTCACTTAAAGAAAATTACGTACAGAATGATAACATTTTTTTAAGATTATTTATTTATTCATGAGACACACAGAGGGAGGCAGAGACAGAGGCAGAGGGAGAAGCAGGCTCCCTGCAGGGAGTGCGATGTGGGACTTGATCCCAGGACCCCGGGATCACGCCCTGAGCCGAAGGCAGATGCTCAACCGCTGAGCCACCCAGATGTCCCGAGAATGATAACATTTTCAACTTATCCTTTGTATACTGAGCTGTTAAATAGCAGTAAAACACTTTTCTAAAATAGTGACGTCATATTACTTGGAATGTATATAAGCGGCATTACTGTAATTAGAGCAGATAGATGGGACTCCGTCAGTCTGTCATTTGAGAAGTGACTTGGACAGTTTTGCACGTGACTTACAGCTGTTTAGCTTTTAAACCCAGACCTCTTGTTTTTAATCTCATTAATGTGATAGTACACCTCTACAATTTAGGATTATTTTTACAGTTGTGCGTTATTGCAGAATGCGGAGAATTGAAGGAAGGGGATGATTGGGGCATATTCCCAAAAGATGGCTCTGGTGACAATCATCCAGATTTCCCTGAGGATGCAGATATAGATTTAAAAGATGTGAGTACCTTCAGATTAGTCAAACTAAATTATTAAAAATAGTACTAAAATTTTGAACTTCTCATACTAATCTGTTTTAATGATAGAACCTAGCATTAAACCACATTAATTACTAAAATGCAACATATTTGTATTTTTTATACAGGTAAATAAAATTTTACTAATAACAGAAGACTTAAAAAATATTGGAAATACTTTTTTCAAATCCCAGAACTGGGAGATGGCCATTAAAAAATACACAAAAGTTTTAAGGTAATCAATTTATTTTTAATTTATTCTAAGAACTTGTAAATTGAATCATAAACTGAAATCCAGACTTGTTTATTATCTTTGGCAAAATTACTTGGCAGAATAATAACCAGGTGTGTTGAAATAGTTGCATTTCTTTTATTTTGTCTAGCTGCTGCTTTTGAAAAATTACAAAATATGGGAAAGTTGAAATAGTATACAAATACAACCACACCTTCACCTCTTCACTGATTTTTAACTTTTGCTGTATTTGTTTTTGTAGGATCATTTTGAAAGGAAGTTACAGATACCTTGATGCTTTACCCCTAAATAGTTGGGATAACCTTGACAAATTGAAATACCCCTAAAATATCACCAATAACAATAATATCTAATATGTAATATTCACATTTCCCCAATTATTTGTTTCCTTTCTTTAGTCCAGAGTCCGTTGCATCATTTGGTTTTATGTCTCTCATGTCCTCTAATCTTACAACTCTACCTTCGATTTCTTGAGTCATTTGTGCCTTGTGGAGTCTCTGGTTGGTTGTCTTACGAACGCCGCCTGTATTTGTTGGATTGCTTCCTCAAGATCAGTTTGAGGCTAAATATTTTGGCAAGAGGACTTAGATCACTGGTGGTGAATATTTCCTGTGATATCACATCCTGAAGGCACATGTCACTTAGGCCTATTTTGAGTTTTGGCACTTGGTTAAAGGGGCATCAGCCAGATGCTTGTGTCCTAAAAGCTGCCTTTTCCCTTTTGTAAATGTACTTTGTGAGGCGATCCTGTGAGGTTGTATGAATATTCAGTTGCTAAGCTTTCTTTCATCCTGTGGATTTTAGCGTCATTGAAGATCCTTGCCTAATCAGTTATTATAATGATTTTCTAATTTTATCACTTACTCTACAGTTATCTGGAATTTTAATGCTTGAAAGGGCCTCCTTCCTTCCCCCACCCCTTTTTAGTATCGTTATATAGATCTGTATATATCTGAATTTTTTTAAGGTCTGTCTATTGTACTATCATTCTTTTTGATGTTCAAAGGATTCCAGATGTGTCCAGTGGAAGCCCCCTTTCCTGTATCCATTGGATGTGTCCTATTAGTCTGCGAGCACTTGTTTGCTTTTTGGCACAAGGTGTTTCAGGTTCATCTTTTACTTAACCTTGTTGCCATATCTATTAATGGCAAGGAGCTCTGGTTCTTTTTATTAGGGGATAGACTTTAGAAACCAGATTCTGAGGGCCAGGTGTGCTCATTTCTGGGCCCTTTTCTGTGGGCAGAGCTAGGAATTGTATTAAAATACAGTTCAGAATCAACACTGAAGGGTTCTTCGCCTTGCCTCATTCCAGTTCCCTCTCCCACAGTGAGAATGTTGACCCAAACATAATTACACTGGAAAATACGTAATAGAGACCAGAGTTTTAAAAAATGGGAAATGGTAGGGGCCCCTGGGTGGCTCAGTGGTTGAGCATCTGTCTTTGACTCGGGTCGTGATCCTGGGGTCTTGAGATGTAGTCCTGCATTAGGCTCCCTGCAGGGAGCCTGCTTCTCCCTCTGCCCCCCCACCCCCCCTCTGTCTCACAAATAAATAAATAGACACAGGCAGAGGGAGAAGCAGGTTCCCTGTGGGGAGCGTGATGTGGGACTTGATCCTGGAACTCCAGGATCACGCCCTGAGCCAAAGGCAGCTGCTCAACAGCTGAGTCCCGCAGGCGTCCCTGGTGAATGCTGTTAAATTGGTTTCTTTGAATGCTTTGGGGAAAAAGTTTGAATAAATAAAAATCAATCTTAAGGAAAATAATATGATTGGGATCATTAAGAATATTAACATTAGCTTTTTTCTTTTCTTTAAAGATTTTACTTATTTGGTAGAGATAGCGAGTGCACAAGCAGGGGGAGAGTGGCAGAGGGAGAGGAAGAAGCAGGCTCTCTGCCGAGCAGGGAGTCCGACGTGGGGCTCTATCCCGGGACCTCAGAGCATGACCTGAGCCAAAGGCAGACAAACATTCAACTGACTGAGCTACCCAGGCGCCCCTAATATTAGCATTTGATGAGCTTTTTAGATCAGAAATGACATAACACTTATGTTCCCTTTATTCACCTATTTTCCAGATATGTGGAAAGTTCAAAGGCTGTTGCTGAGCAAGCAGATAGACTGAAGCTGCAACCTATGGCTTTAAGCTGCGTGCTGAATATTGGTGCTTGTAAACTGAAGATGTCAAATTGGCAGGGAGCAGTTGACAGTTGTTTGGAGGTGAGTCTCTTTGACGTCAGATTTTTTTTTTTTTAAGATTTTTAAAAATTTATTCATGAGACACATACAGAGAGGCAGAGACAGAGGGAGAAGCAGGCTCCCTGTGAGGGGCCGATGTGGGACTCGATCCCTGAACTGGGATCACGTCCTGAGCCAAAGACAGACGCTCAACTGCTAAGCCACCCAGGCGTCCCGACGTCAGATTTTTTGAAGGAGTTGGATTATTTATCAACTTGAACAAAAGCAACTTTATATGTACATTAATATATTTTATTACAGAGGACTTGAGACTCTATGAAACAACTTAAAAGTCATTTTATCTTTACATTTTTGGGCCTTCAATTCTTCTTGTTAATCCATTCATTTCATTGATAACATTATGTAACTTAATATCTCTGAAGATACTTTTCCTTTTTCCCTCAGAGCACATGTGTCAGCTCATTATTTACTCATTGAACATATTGAGCGCCTGTTATGTGCTGGGCACTGGAGGGCAAAGCCAGGAATGATTAAGAAAACGGGTTGTGGAACCAGTCAGCCCTGGTGTTTAAAAAAAAAAAAAAAAAAAAAAAAAGGCTTGGTGTTTTTTTTGTTGTTAGATTGCTGTCACTAGCTTCATGATCTTGGTTAAGTCCTAATTTTAGAGGACTTTATATTTTATAAAGTCCTTTATATTAAATGAAAATAATACTTGCCTTACAGGATTGTTACCAAGATTATATAATATATATACCATTTAGCACAGAGTTGGGCACATGTTAAGCACCTAATAAAGATTAGGTGTTTTAATTAAAAGACTCTTGTACTCTTTTTTTTTTTTTTTTTTTTTTTTTTTAAAGATTTATTTAGTTGACAGAACACAAGCAAGGGAACAGCAGGCAGAGGGAGGAGCAGGCTCCCCACGGAGCCGGGAGCCCGACCTGGGAGCTGGATCCCAGGCCTCCGGGATCACGCCCTGAGCCAAAGGTGGACACTTAACCTCTGAGCCACCCAGGCACGCCAAGACTCCTGTCTTTTTTTTTTTTTTTTCCCAAGACTCCTGTCTTAAGGAACCTTTCTTTGGGCTGAGGAGGGAGGCTGCTTCAAGTTAGGGTCACCTGTCTCTGGGGACATCCAGGAAGACTAACTGATCAAACCAGATGGGTGGCAGCATTACCTCCTGAAATAGGGCAGTTATGACATGCTCCCTATTGTATAGTTGAAGAATTTTCCAAACTGAACTTTCAGTGTATTTAGAAAGACCACCCCCAGTGCTTTTTATGGATTTTGCACATGAAGCTGTGTGCTTAAATCCCTGTGCCCAGAGCAAGTAGAAATCGTGAGATCTGATGTGTCTGGCTGGCTCAGCTGGGAGAGCACGGACTCTCCATCTTGAGGTTGTAAGCTCCAGGCCCTTGTGAGGGGTTAGGATTAAAGAAGAAAGCTGAGATCCCATTTGGTAGGATAGCTAGAATAAGGGAGAGGAATACACTTAGAAGGGAGCACGCAGCAGAGGAAGAAACTAGCCCAAGGAAAAGGTGGGTCTTCACTCTGGATTTTTTTCAAGTAGGCTCCATACCCAACGTGGGGCTGGGTCGCATGGTCTACCGACTGAGCCCGCCACAGGTCTCACCTCGGGATTTCTTGACTTTTGTGAGGCAGATAACATACCTTTTTCAGTAAAATCTTAGTATCGACTTTAGAAGATGTGACACATTCTAAAATGTTTATTTCACAGGAGAGACCTTTTCAATTTCACTTATGCTCCTAAAAAAACCCCTGGGTGGCTCAGTGGGTTAAGCATCTGCCTTCAGCTTGGGTCATGATCCCAGGGCCCTGGGATGCAGCCCCACATCAGGCTCCATCCTCAGTGGGGAGCCTGATTCCCCTTTCTGCCTCTCCCCCTCCTTGTGTGCACTTGCACACACGCTCTTTCTCTAAGAAATGAAATCTTTCAGAAAAGTGTTAACAAATTTTGATTCGTAATAGTTTTATCATGTAGGGCCCAATCAGGAGACAGAAACTATACAGTAATTGGAAAAGAGGAAGTTTAATATAAAATAAGGGGATTGGAATAATGAGGGAATGGCTAGTAAAGAGAATTCTAAAGGATATGGGAAAGCAGATACATACACATAGACCAGTCACACCCCTAGGCTAGGATGGAGGCCCCGAGGAAGAGGAACCTTTTTTATTTATGAGAGAGAGACACACACACAGACAGAGAGGGAGGGAGGCAGAGACACAGGCAGAGGGAGAAGTAGGCTCAGGTAGGGAGCCTGACGTGGGACTTGATCCGGGGTCTCCAGGATCAGGCCCTGGGCTGAAGGTGGTGCTAAACCGCTGAGCCACACGGGCTGCCCTGGAAGAGGAACCTCTTGACTGCCCCTGGGCTGAGGTCCAGACCTCACTGGGGAGGGGATGGCTGTGACTTCCTAGGTGGCAGAGAGGTTCACGGGCCACCGTGCTTAGGGAACTCTGCTGCAGTGAGCTCTGCTGTGTGCTGTTGACCAAGCTCAGTGCAGGACTCAGCACACTGGAACCTGGGGAGAAACAGCTTTTCTCGGCGATGTCCTTCTAGCACCCTCTACTGACAAAATGCAACGTGCCAGCTGGCAGAAGAAATTTGCAGGGTCCATCCAGCTCCTTTACCGTAGAGCAGTGAAGAGTCGATGTCCTGACAGGCAGTAAATTGAACTCTAGTACATATATTTAATATTTAGATAAAAATATAATTTTTTTGTAGGCTCTTGAAATCGATCCATCCAATACCAAAGCATTGTACCGGAGAGCTCAAGGATGGCAAGGATTAAAAGAATACGATCAAGCATTGGTAAAATTTTGTTCTACACTTTAATTTCTTTACAGTCACCTTCATAAATCATATATCTAATATTTCTTTAAACGTTTTTTTTCAATTAAAGGCTGATCTTAAAAAAGCACAGGAGATAGCACCAGAAGATAAAGGTAAGTTGGCAGTTTTTATGGTAAAAATTCATTTTGTCTTGTAAGAATTTATTGTCATGAACCATTGTACCCTTTGCCACTTATTTGTTCAACAGATACCACAAAGTGCCACTTACTGGCACTGACCTTCCTGCAGCCAAGTCAGGGTCCCTGCCCTCAACGAGCTTACATTCTGGTTCCTTTTCAGAATACTGATTTTCACACATTCAAATATTGTTTTTCTGTTGTATCATTTGAGATCTGATTCCTATTAACTAATTGTAGTTGAAAACACAGCACTGAAAGCTAACAGTATTTATGATGCATTTAATGTCTGGGACCATTCCTTAAAGCAGAATGAGGCCGTAATACAAGTATTCTAGTTACTGGATGTATATTTTAGGAAAGCTTTGAAAAGTTAGGACAAAACTTAGTTTTTCAAATACGCCTGCTACAAATAGTGATAAGAGATCTAGGTACTGAAAGACGTCCCGGTCTCTCACTGCTAAAGTACAACAGGGGAGGCACTCAGTTGCCTTCTCTAATGGGGAGACAGAAGGCAAATCTACATAGAATTCAGTTAGACTTTCCTCAGTTGAGAGAGTTCTAAAATTCTCAGTGTTCTAAAATTATGTGGTTTTTGTGTTTGTGTGATTACTTTTGTCAGTGAAATATGTTCTTAATTGAGCTCAATTACTTTACAGAGAAGAGTTTTTATCAGCAGGGAGGAAGAAACTATCCTACTAAAACATCAGTTGGGCATTCTAATTTTTTGGATGTTTTGAGAAATAACTCCTATTACATATTTATTTTACAGCTATCCAGGCGGAATTGCTGAAAGTCAAACAAAAGATAAAGGCACAGAAAGATAAAGAGAAGGCAGCATATGCAAAAATGTTTGCCTAAGAAGAAACCCGGTTTTACTTAAATTTAAATATGCATTGGTTGTGTATAAAGGCAATAAGAACATTTAAAGGCTTTGTCTGTTAATGTATGATCCCTGATGTGTTTCCTTTGATACTTCAGTTTCCCATTGTTTACAGTTTAAGAATACTGAAAAGAATTCACTCTTAACAGTGTTACAGAAACAGTGAAGTGGATTTTTTTAAATGCCTATTTGCATTAATCACAAAGAATAATGGTATCCAATGTGTTCCAACACATCGTGTTGAATAAACAGGATTGTGACTTAAGTTTGTATTGTTTCCCTTAATTCTTTGATGTATTTCTCTGTGGTTGGTTTTTGCTGATGTTTTGTTACAGATATTCAGGGGTCGGCAAACTTTCTCCAAAGGGCCAGACAGTAAAATATTTTAGGCTTTGTGGACCATGATCATCTGTCACAACTACTCATTTCTGCAGTTGTAGCCACAGAGTCTGTAGGCCATTGGACATCCTCGTGTCCCAGTAAAACTACCCATGAGAAAAGTGGTGGGCTGCCTGCTGACCTCTGGCCTAGAATATACATTTATACCTGAACTCTTGAATTTGACAAGTCAAATCTGCATTAAAGGCCAGCAGTGTATTTGCTACTGGTACTGAATCTTTGAATAAACAACCTCATTTGTAAAGTTTTATGTAGGAGAAATACTCATAATTTTTTATAGGACAAATTTAGATTATAGGTATAAAGTTTTTATTTCATTGATAATTTTATGAACATTCTGATGAGTAATACACGGTAAACTATTTTGACACCTGTTGACTTCTAAATATGTAAAGTTACCTTGCCATACATTTTAAGGAAACTATCAAACGTGCCGCAAATGCAATCAGTTGCAGTTTACATTCCATTGTAAGCAGGTCCTCCACCACCTTCAGGTACCACCCAGTTAATATTCTGACTTGGATCTTTAATATCACATGTTTTACAGTGTACGCAATTCTGAGCATTTATCTGTAACCGAAATCCATCACCTTGTTCCAAAGGTACAAATTCATAAACTCCTGTAAGGAAAAATAAATAATATTGTGAAGTACCTATTTTAACTTTTAAAATACACAAGTTAGAAATTGAAGCCCTGGAAACAGCTACAGAAACCATGAAGGTTTGTTTTCTGAATGTTTACTCGTGAAGATCACGAAGATCTTGGTGTGTGCTATTGCTATTAGTATAAATATCGAGAAAAGCAGAAGGTGCAGCAGTATTTGAGTTCCAATTTTACGTGTGTGTGAAACTGAAAAGACAAATTAAAATTAGCGCCAGTCCTTATCCTTCAAAGAGTTTACACACCAGCGTAATGACAAATGATTTAAAAATAAAACAAAAGCCCGCCAAGGTCCCTACCCTCAGGGAGCTTACATTCTACTCGTCCCTCCCAGAACACGCTGGCCTTCAGACGTCTGCACGCCAGTCTATGGTATCATTGGAGAACCAGTTCCCATTATGGTTCTAGTTGAGATTCATGAAATGCTAAACTATTCATGATGAATTTAATGTCTGGGACCATTTTTTGAGCTGATGTGGCTGTGCCCTAGTATTTTAGTATGTAATTTTGTGTGTGTGTGAGAGCGAGCGAGCAGTCATGACAACGGATTTAAGTCGTGAACATGGAAAGGTATTCAGTATTCCATGATCCATATCTTGGTCTGGACAGGAAAGCTTTTTTTTTTAACTTGACCTGGGATCAAGGGTTGGCCGCCTGATTGACGGAGCCACCCAGGCACCCCAGGAAAGGCTTTTGAGAAATGACAATGGAATCCGGCTTACCAAAAAAAATCCCCATTGTCTTAGCATTGCTAGAGTAAGAACCATAAAAATGAGTTTTCTAAAGGAAGCTAGATACGGGGGGTCATTTACAATTATCATGCAATGGAAAGAGAAATTCCTTAGAAGAATGGAAGCCTATTTCCACGTGGTTAAAACAAACCTGTGTGTGAGGGAGCGGGGAAGGCACAGGACTGACCTGCAGGGCAGAAGCGCTGCTCCGGTCCATCGAATAGGGACAGATTTCGATTTACGGGGATACTGTCGTCCCTTAAGGTTAAGTGTGCTGGCTGGTCATGCTCGTGGTTAGTACCACTCAGTGCCACAGACGACAGAAGGTCAAAACTGATCTGTCCATCTGGTTTTGGATACTCAATAGGTGTGCAGTCCTTGGCTGGCTTGAGCTGATCAGAGTCAGAACCTTAGTTTTGAGGAAGATTTTGAACAAAAATGTAACATGAATGTAAAAGTATTTTCTCAGGCATTTTTATGAAAACTTGAGAATATTATACTTCAGTTCCCTTATAGCAAATGATAACACTATTATGGACACTGAATTTATTATTTCTCTAATAAAACAAGTCTGAAACATTGAAAAATTCACTGTATTAATCAATCCCATCCCTGAAATTACAGAGATTTTTATTATTTTTTTTTAAGTAAAGTACCCCCAACGTAAGGCTAGAATTCAAGACCCCAAGATTAAGAGTTGCACACTCTACTGAATGAGCCAGCCAGGCACCCCCATTCATGAGTAGCCGGGGTAGGTGAGGATTGTAACAGTCATACTCAAATATGTCAGAATTACCTTTGTGCTTTAGAGTCCATGGCTCCATTCCTCTAAATATCCAGTAAAAGATTCCAGTGTAAATCATCCCGCCATATACGCCCAGTATTCCATGGCAGGACGGCCTTATATTTCTAACAGTATATAGCTCTTTCCACACCCATGATTTCTTTAAATTGTCTTCATACTCAGTTACATGGAGTCCTTTTATTAAAAACATGAAATGTTTTGTGTCAAATTACCTTAAGTATAAAATATCAAGGTATTGCGCTACTGAAATATCTTTTTTTTTTGATGAATGAAATCTTAAATTTAGTAGTCATGTAAGATCACATTTGAAGACTCTTTCATGTATAAATGTTGGCATCTTCCAAAAAGATAACCCTTTGATACATGTTAACAGGTGGTAAGGCATTTGATTTCTTAAACTTAGTAATATGGAAAATTAGTTTCAAAATTCAGTGAACCTGAAAAGGCTAAAGAGTTCATGCTAACTATAAAAGTGAAAAAATTTTTTATAATTGATTAAATGAAACACTTCTACCTGTTACAGGTTGAATTTGTCCCCCCCAAAACATCATTTTCAAGTCCTAACCCCCAGGATCTCAGGATGGGTCAGAACAGGGTCACTGCAGATGTAATTAGTTGAAGTCATATTGGAATAGAGTTGGTCCTTAATCCACTGACTGGCATCCTTATGAGATACAGAGAGGAGAGAGAAGATGGAAGCAGAGGAATGTCAGACTGTCAGGAAGCTGGGAGGGACAAGAAGACCAAAGACAGGAAAGAGTAAGGTCCTACCAATACCCTAGTTTTGAACTGCTAGCCTAGAGACTCACAGTAAATTCCTGTTGCTCCATGCTGCCCAGCTGGCGGGACTCTGTCGTGCCAGCCCTAGGAAATTTATAACAACACCGAAACTTGGTGCATGCGTTTAATATTTAATGGGATAAACTGGTTCTTAAGTCATTTACTCTGTAGGTTCTACACTTTCCTGTTCTGGCTCCACTCCCTTTCCCTCAATCTAGTCTTGGTGACCTTTGTGCTCCAGTACCTATGGATGTGCCGCCACTAGGAGTACATGGCGTTAAGTATGACTTGTGGTCCCAACAAGGAAAGAGACGTGGCAACAGAATTAGAAAAAAAATTCCACTAAACAATTATACTCCTGCCTTTTCTAAGCTCTATCTCCTTCCTCTCTCACACCTCAAATGGCCTCCATTTCCACAAAGATATTTGAAGGCATCATCAGGTTTCATACTTCGACCTGGAGGAATACTTGTTATATGGAATTCTAAGGAATAAAGTTTATCAAGTACCTACTGAGTTGCTACTATGTGCCAGATATTTGGGATTCATAGTGAACAAAGTCCCTTGTTCTCTTAGTTTTCCATAAGGCAGGAGACAAAGTTGCTAAATAAGTAAATTATGTGCCAAAAGGGGGTAAATTTTACAGAATAAAAACCAGTGTGGGGAGGAAAGGGGTTGGGAGTACTTTGTGTACATTGCAAATTAACTGGTTTGGTCCATGTAAGGACCGTGAGATGGTCTTTACAGGAAAGATCAGTGTGGTTGGGAGGGAGAGTAAAAAGAGATGGGATCAGAGGAGTGAGAAAACTTAGGCTTTTATTTTGAGAAAAACTGAGAATTGCTAGAGGGTCGTCTTCACAGAGTAAGGGTTCACAGGGGCAGAAGTGTTAGCTCCTCTCCACCGCGGCAGAGGGCTCCTATCTAGGTCTGTGCTGGCAAAGCCGTAAAGGAAAAGGTGCTGCTGGATTCTGCAGTCTGCAAAGCTGTTGTTTTCAGACTGAAGACCCTTCGGGATTTGTGAGGTACTTAGTGCGTACGTTACACATCTGAAACCCAACACAAATACTGTCAAATCTGAAATCAGTTTTTAAAATTTTTCTAAAGATTTTTTTCAAGTTTATTTAAGCAATCTCTGTACCCACACTCATGACCCCGAGATCAAGAGCTGCACGCTCTACCGACTGAGCCGCTCAGGCACACCAAACTTAGACTCATTTTTAAGTAGGTGGGACATCACTGGTACTATTCTACTTTTGATGTGAAAAAAACAGAACATTGCCATAAAAATCTAACCACTGAGATTAGATCATACAGTTTTTTTTTGCACAGCACATACTTGAATGCTTTGTGAAAAGGGAAAGATCTTTTAATATCAACTGAAACATGCAAAAGGAGGCCTCAAGATTTTTAACTATTTATTTTCATCCTCTGCCTATAATACTAAGGGTATGTTTAAATAGCTTCTTTTTAAATATCTCAATAAAGAACCTGACAGTTTTCAATGCTTTAAATAAAAAGTTCTTACCAATTGTCTTTGATTGGAGATTTTCACTAGTTAGTTGCTTAAAAATAGATTCTGCTGCCAAAATTCCACTTTTCATTGCTGTGTGGGTACCTTTGATCTTGGGTACATTCATAAAACCAGGACTACAACCAATTAGTAAACCACCAGGAAAAGTGAGTTTTGGTATAGACTGAGGAAAGAAACATTCAAAGTACATTTTTAGTTCAAATTAAACAAGCAAAACAATACTACAAATTATAGTCTCTTAAAATCTTCTAAGGCTGTAGGAAAAAATGTGAAATGTGAAGGAAAACAATCAGAGCAAGGGCAGTTATTTGCCCCCTTTCCTAAGAATGAAGATCAGAACTAGTATTATTTTTCTAAGACTTTTTCCTCTTCGTCCCCATGACTAACCTATGTGAGAGACAGGTTTAGGACCAGGGCGTTAACATATTTAAATAAAATGTTATTATTTTTACATATCCATGTCTAAAAATATTCCCTAAACAACTATTATCTAAATTGCAAGCTGCTTTCACATGCATTCTCAGTAACTCATGATTTACAAATCCTGTGGGTTTTTTTTTTTTTCTTTTTTACTCTGATATCGAGGGGCGGAAACTTAAGTTCTCATCATAGCATCATTACAATTAGCTACTACCTTAAAGAATACATTTTAATTAACTTAAGAATAAGCTGAATTTCCAAAAGGAATTTTAAGACCGTTGTTTGGGCCTCAGTATATAATTCTCATGAAAAACAATCTGACAGAAGGTGGTGGTATTTTTGGGGGTAGCCAGTAAAAGTTTATATCTACCCTACGAAGTAGTGGCTAAATTAGATTGTCTGCATGGGAAAATGTCGTCTAATCTATAGTTTGAATAGGAAAGAGGAGGAAACCAATGCTGAGTGTTCTTTCTTCTTTCTGTATTTTTTCCTCTTTAAGGGCTTTCTGAAGCTGCAAGTCTTTGTTGAGAAAGTGGTGCGTGGTAGAGAATTTGGCTGATGGTGCTGACGGGCTCAGAGGGGAGAAGGATAAACAGGGAAACCAGTGCTGTCAGCGGCATGAGCCACAGGGAGGGATCTGTGGCCACAGCTCCCATCAATTACAGAATTCTAACTATGAGGGAGAGGTGGTGAGAAGCAAAGCTGGAGGGCAGAAGGAATGCTGGGAGAAGATGGATCAGGGGTCATGTCCTCTCATGGTACATGTGGGGAGTGAATTTATGATTATGGTTCTCGGACTGAATTCAGTATCAAAACCACCTAGATAAAAGAGCATGAAATCATGATCACAGAGTAGATAAGAGCAAGGAAGGGCTTTCCAGAATGTCACTAGCTGGAAAGAGATAATTAGGAATTTGGATAATGACAACACGTTTCTTAAATAGGACTGTGGCCTTGCTAACACTGTTTGATTAAAGTACCAGAAGACTGTGAATAAACTGTGAATAAAAAGGCCTGGACTGCTAGTGCAAATTCTTCCAAATTGGTGTGTAAGTCCTATGAATAAAACGTATTTTTAGATCCTGGGAGGATCCTATCCTGTATAGGCAGGTGGTATCTTGTTACAGAACTATGGACTGAAAAAAAGCTGCACTGAGAAATGTATTATGGGACATTCATTAAACACAAATAATTAGAAACCCTCCAGAAAAGGTTTAGTCTTGGTACAGACTGAAAAGAAAGAAATAAAAGAAAAAAAAAAAAGAAAGAAAAAAGAAAAAAAAAAAAAAAGAAAAGAAAAGAAAAGAAAAGAAAAGAAAAGAAAAGAAAAAGAAAAGAGTGAGTCATGTACACATCAACAGCCTAATTTATAAAGAGAACTGGCAGGTGCCAGAGCAGAGATGAGTGGGGGATGGCAAAATATGTAAAGTGGATTAAGAGGTATAAACCTTCAGTCATAAAACAAGTATGATTTTAAAAATTAAAAAAAAGGGGAAAAAAGTCATGTCACAGTTGTTAGCTCAAAATAAACCAAATCAAAAGTTCCAGATTATTGTTTAAGGTTCTTCAAAAACTTACTAGAAATAAATTTCTGTATCTTTGACTAATTAAATCAGAAAATTTTAGTTAAAAGTGAGTGTGTGTGGTCAACTCTTCCCACCAATCTAAAAAATTACCTGAGATGTTCAAACACAAGGCAGATGTTTTTAAATACAAATCTGTATGTCCTATTGACTATACTGGAGTTTAACTTTCTGGTTAAAAACCAACCAACAAAAAGCCTATACATTTATCTCAGGAAATTAATATATTCTTAACACTAAATTCATGGTGTAATTTTAACTATGGTGTGCTTAAAGTTTCTTTATATGAGATAATTTTCCATTCTTTATCTAAAGTTATTAATTGTATTTTCAATGTTTACTTTATAATACAGAAATAAGAAATAATAAAAAGTTGGATGAGTTACCTGAAAGCCACCTTCGTTCAGGGCTCTGGCTCCATATGCAATCCTTTTTCCACCTTCCAGTGTTGGCTGAATGCTAGGATGGTGTTTCCACCTCTGGAACTCTCTGAATGGACTCAAATATGGATTCTGGTAGTCTAGACCAACCTTAAAAATTTTTATATTTAAATCTGGTAAACTTATACAATTGGATATTCTTATTTCAAATTAAATCAAGCAAAAATGTTATCAATATTTATGAGAAAACATGTACATTAAATTTCTTGTATCCAAAGTACTTGGAGAAATATATGCAGTAATCCAAACTTGAATAAATAACTGAATAAATTCTGTTTGGAAAAAAAAGGGTAAACAAAAGGATACCATGTGTTTATAACTGGACAACCTTTAAAAACTCAGAATATATTAATAAATCATTGTGCTCTGTAAATAAAAGCCCAAATTAGAAAAATATTTGTAGGTAAGGGTCTAACATTATGTTTCTACAAAAGGAGTTGTAATTATTTTTCATTTATCAGTACCCACTCTAGTAAAGAATAAGCATATGTGATACTACTGAGGCAAAAATGAAGAAACAGAACGTAATCATACTTAAAAAAAAAAGAGGACAAGAAATATTAGAAGTTACATTTTATAAGGCACTGTCAAAATGTGAAATTAATAACCAAACCTTTTTTTATGCTTTGAAAAAATTAAGTCACTTGAGAAACGATGCAAAGATGAGAAACTGAACACTTGGCTGGGTGTCAAAAAAATACCAATAATGCAAACATTTAATGATGTGTCATATACAGGTCTAATTATGACACTGAAATATAAAGCTGCCACCAAACTACAAGGTGCAGAAACCCTTATTTTTCCATTGCTTGCAATGTTCAAAATGTAATTTACTGCAAAGATGTAAGTGGCCAAAACGGAAAAAAGGTGTACATTCTGTAAAAGTTACAGATTCAAACTCAGTGCTGATTTCATTTTTAGTGACAGCATGCCATAGTAGAAAATGGGCTTTGAAGTCACACAGACTCAGGTGTGAGTCCTGCCTCTCATTTAACGGGTATATTTGGGAAAGTTATATAACTTGTTTGGACTTCAGCGTCCTGTCAGTAAAATAATATACATACTTCATAGGATTTTTACAAAATTTAGAATTCTCCATGAAACATACGTATATAATGTCTGGCATTTAGGAGCTACCATCACTAAAGTTATGTGTGTTTGAAACTACAGGCCAATGTCTGTAGTGGCCACAAGCACTTGACATACTGACAAAATGAGAAAGTAATCTTCAAATGAAAAGCATTTTACATGCTTCAGATTTTATAACACTGATGATCCAAGGACTCAAACAGTAGAGTTTTCCACAATGGCCATGTAACTTACCACAAAACCAAGGGCTACCAGGGGTTCGCCTTCATTTAAGTGGTAGAGGAAGGAGCCTCCATAAGTGTGTCTGTCCAAGGGCCAGCCAACAGTGTGATCCACTCTCCCTGGCTTCCACTTCTTTTCATCAATAATCCATAACTAAGAAAAAAAGGCCTACAGTATTATTTAATTTTTTTCTATCACCACAATATATCAAACTTGCCAGGTTTTATGTCTTAGTTATAAAAATGTCAAGGGAAAAACTGTAATAAGAGAAACACAAAAAAAGTACTTCACATATCAAAGAAAATTGTATCAAACAGCAGCATGATGAATTGGACTAAAAAGAGGTCAGAAAAGCTATGAATTCTTTCAGAAGTTGATTAGATTTTCAGATTGGTAAGACTTTCATACTATTATAGGGAACACTGCTGAAGAGAGGAGGAAAACTTCTGAGGTGCTGGTAATGTTCTAGTTTTTTTTTTTTTTTTAAAGATTTTATTTATTTCTTCATTGGACACAGAGAGAGAAGCAGGCTCCATGCAGGGAGCCCGATGCGGGACTTGATCCTGGGATCACACCCTAGCCAAAGGCAGACACTCAACCGCTGAGCCACCTAGGCAGGGTCCCTAATGTTCTAGATCTTGATCTAGGTGGTGATTCCATGGGTGTGTTCACCTTATAAAAGTTAATTGAGCTGTACACCTAAGATCTGCTGCTCTCCAGGATATGTGTTATTCTTCAATAAAACAGCTTATGCTCTTCTCCACTCCCCCTTTCCCAACTGAAACAAATCATTCATCTATTTTCAAAAGGGTAAGTTTTAAACAATTTCCATCTGAAATATTATCTAAAAATCACAGAAGTGTGATGCGCAACCTACCAAAAACAGTTAAGGATTTACTCACAATTAATCTAGCTATATACAGAATTGGAAATGTTCTGAGCCTTATCCTAAAAAAATTTAAACAAAAGGTAATGAATCTTTTACACTCTAGTAAGCCTAAGATTTGGGAAACAGAGACTGGATACACTGAGAAAATATACTTAACCTAATTAAATTTTAGATTTCAGATCAATAGGCTATGGATGAGTACATATTTCATAAACTGTTTTCACAGTGCAATTTTGAAGAAAGAATTCTTGTACGACTGGTCACCATACAACAGCATAGGGGTATCAGGTCAAATCTTATTAGGGCAGATGGTATTACAATGAAAAGAAATTCTTATTAACTAAAATATATTATATAAATATAAAATATAAAATATTAAAAATAATTTCAATCTAGACTTTGATTTCAAGAAACATTTGATGAAACAATTACAACACGTAGAAACAACTTAGATAACAGAATTTGATTAGCAGTATTTTCTAGCCCCTTAAAAAATATCCCAAACGTTTTCAATTATAACGAATGCTTCAATAAAAAATAGAATTATAAAATTATATCAATGTTACAAACTGCACTATAATACAAATGAGTTTAAACTTCATAGTTTAAAATTAAAATTACAAAACCAAATCAGGATACCTCCTTCAGTCCAATTCCATAGGTTTGAGGATCACAATTGGCTCTCAAATCAAACTTCTTATACAGTTGTTTGGCTAGATGTCCATGGCAACCCTCTGCAAAAACTGTAACTTTTGCATGTAGTTCTAGTCCCCTCTCAAATGTTGTCTAAAAAATAAAAACATGTTAAATTGCAACATTTGACAATTTAAAAAATACATTCTAGTCACTTTTGAATTAAACTATGATTCAAGTACAGAAGAAACAGTACAAATACATAATACTAGAAATAAAACTATTGTAAGTGGAATCTAATTTAAACTTTATCCTGTCTGTTGCATTTTTCTTTTTTAATTCCAAAGTATCTGAATGCTTAAGTGCGTAAGAATTAAAAAAGCAAATAAAGCACACTCATGCTACAAAAATGCTCTACAAATGAAAATAAAATCAAAAGTGAAAAACCATTTCCCCTCTGCTCCTGGTTTTCCAGTCCCATCATCTGAATCAAAAAGCACTATTAATAGCTTTCCTGTAGGGCAGCCCGGGTGGCTCAGCGGTTTGGTGCCGCCTTCAGCCCGGGGCGTGATCCTGGAGACCTGGGATTGAGTCCCACGTCGGGCTCCCTGTGTGGAGACTGCTCCTCCCTCTGCCTGTGTCTCTGCCTCTCTCTCTCTCTCTGTCTCTCTCATGAATAAATAAAAATCTTAAAAAAAAAATAGCTTTCCCATAAATCGTGAGAAAATTTCCATGAATAAAAAACTATATAGAGCCTATTTATATACTTCTAACACACGTAGAATCATACTAAATATACTCTTTGGTTATAATTTTACTTTTTCTCTATTACTGAATGCATATTCTAAAACTGAGTTTTGTTTCCAAGTGGAAAAAAAAGCTACAATTGAAGTCTTTACTTCTCTTTTGCTCTATATATTTTATACTTACACCTAGAGAAATACCAGAAAAGATATATTTCATAAGAGACTATCCGTCTATTCCGTATTCCTTTATTAAGTAAGATTATTGAGGACCCTGGGATCACGCCCTGAGCCAAAAGCAGACGCTCGACCACTGAGCTACCGGTGTCCCTCCCCTAATTTTTCAAACAATTCTCAGTAGTGGGACATTTTAGCTGTTCCACTGTGTTCTGCTATTAAAAAGCATTGCTTAGGGCAGCCCGGGTGGCTCAGCGGTTTAGCGCCACCTTCAGCCCAGGGCTTGATCCTGGAAACCCGGGACTGAGTCCCACGTCGGGCTCCCTGCATGGAGCCTGCTTCTCCCTGGCCTGTGTCTCTGCCTCTCTCCGTGTCTCTCATGAATAAATAAATAAAATCTTAAAAAAAAAAAAAAAGCACTGCTTAGATGAATATACTTGGTGCTAAATATTGTCATTCTGAATGATAGAATTATGTCATTATTAATGTATTAATTACTTTGATTACTACAAAGTCTGAACATCTTTCACACATTTATTGATAACTACTTTTTTCTTGTGCAATACTTGTCATACATATGCATAGGTGTATATTACACTTGCATACACATCCTCTAATTTCACTCTTTTTTATTTTGTTCTTGTCTGCTCCCTCTTGTTACACTTCACTCATCCATAAAGCATGTTAACAATCTAGTATGTACACTTTTACCCCAAATATGTAAACACACATACAACTGAGATACATATATGCTTAAATTTTTTTGGTTCCTGATTTATTTTACAAAAAATAAGATTACAAAACACAATGCATCTGACTTTTCTCAATAATACTTCACGGAAATCTTTTCAAGTCACTGTAGAGTCAAATATTTCTCTTCAATGGCTGGATAGTAGTCCATGTGAAAATACCATAGCTTATTCACCAATTCTGCTAATGTTTAATAGCCATTCACTGTTTCCAAGTTTGTGACCAAAAACAATGTTATAAAATATACACCGTGTGTGTGTGTGTGTATTTGTATTTCTATATCCTTACAGTACTGTGCTTTTATCCATGTAAGATAGATCCCCCGGAGTGGCACTGTTGGATCAAAGGGCACACCTATTTTTATTTTACTAGGTATTATCAGTTTGCTTTCCACCAGCAGTGTGTAAGAAAGGCCTTTTCCCTATAGTCCAGTTACTGAGAGATATAACTGTTCATTTTACATTTTTGGTAAAAAAATGTTATTTTAATTCGCATTTTCCTGACTACTGTTTTAAGCACTTTTGTTTTTGAGTCAAGAAATATGAATGAATGGTGTGCCAGGTTCTATGCTAGGCATTGGGAGTACAGAGATGAATAAAAGCCACATCTCTTTCCTTCAGGCCAGTCATACAGGTAGACATTAAAGAAATACGTGAGTATATAATTACAGATTATGATTAAGTGCTCTGAAAGAAAGCACAAGGTGTTGAGAGGGAATAACAGAGGAAACTTATGGATTGGGTGAACTGAAAAGGCTTCTTTGAAAAAATGACATTTAAACTGTGGACTCTGAAGAAAAAGTACTTAAACATCTTTCCTTATAAGTAGTAGTCACCTGGATTTGTTCTTCTGTAAATTGTCAATTTTTTAGGTTTTGCTCACTTTTCTAAAGCGTTGCCTTTTTTCTTGTTAATATATATGTGCTATTTGATATTACAGGTAGTCAAAAACTTTTTCCCCAATCTGCTGCTTATCTATAGACTTCATAGTATCTTTTGGTATACAGAAGTGTTTTTTTTTTTTTAATATTTTATTTATTTATTCATGAGAGAGACAGAGAGGGAAGCAGAGACACAGGCAGAGGGAGAAGCAGGCTCCATGCAGGAAGCCTGATGTGGGACTCGATCCCAGGACTCCAGGATCATGCCCCGGGCTGAAGGCAGGCACTAAACCACTGAGCCACCCAGGGATCACCAACAGAAGTGTTTAATGTTTATATAGTTTTAAAAAAAGTCTGTTACAGGTTTGTAATTTCTTTTCTCTATAGGATGGCTTATCCTACCTTTAGGTTGTAATTGTAATCTAGGTTTCCAATTTTTTTTATGGTTTTAAGAAATTCTCAGAATTTAAAAAAAAATAAAGGCCCAACTCTATTTGTTTCCAAATGGACATGCAGTTAGCTTTTGAGCTAAACATTCCCCCCTACTCACGTCCACACAGACGGACCATGGAGTCACTCCTGGAATAATGGGCAGTGACCTTTACCTCATTGTAATACTAAAGTCTCCACCCAAGAAGAAGCCTCAGCCTCATTTACATAACATACAGGGTAAAATTAGGCACTTCTCTACATACAGTGATGAGGCATCCCTATCTAAATATTCATTTAACTCTAAAAAGGAGGTACCCATTCACCTTCTCTCAGGAGTAATGGTCTTGGATGCTATTCCCCATGATCTTATTTGCTGCAAATAAAGTTTACTCTTTGTGTGAAAACTCCACCTGGTGTATCTGTGCTTCACCAAGCAGCAAACACACTGGTTCGGTGTAGAGAACAAAATGGAGTCTCATGTCAAGCAGGAGCCTGTGTCAAGCAATGACACAAGTAGTTAAGGTATGCGTCGAGGAGCTATCACCAGGACCAGCATCAGCTGACATCCCAGAACTAAAAACAAGCAGGACCAGAGGAGGTCTGTGGGGAAACTGATCAAATCACTTCAAAAAGGGGAGGATTTTGGCAGCACACCATCCTACTCTTCCGATCTGACCCCCTTACGTCTGACCACTTAAAAAAGGCAACAGCCACCAAAAGGCTCCGCCCCACTGATCTCTGAACAGAACTGAGATCCTTCGTTGTTGGGACATAAGAAGCACTATGGGCCGAGAGGTGGCCCAGACCAGACCAAGGCCTCATCTCAACTGTGCGCCCACAGACTGACTTTGTGTTTGGTTCCTTAAATTCCTATACCCTCTGTTACCTTGTCTGTTGTGTGATTTGTCGTCTGTCCTGCTTTGTGTGCTGTGTAAGAAGCCATTTCACATGGTGAAATGTTATTGAGTCTGGTATCCTGAACCTGCTTTACAATTGTGATTTAACTTTGCTTTATGATTGAATAAAGCTGACGCTGTGGAAAGACATTAACCTGTGTGTGTACCTTCATAGTATGTTCATGACATTTGGTTACAAAGGTGGTGTGAGAAGCCAACATACTGACACAGTTGACTTCTCTCACCACCTTTGTAACCAATACAGTAAACACAGTCCTTGGTTCTCCCCACTCCAAACTTGTGGTACTAAAACAGTTATTTTAAAAACTTAGATTCTGGTGCTCACAAAACTAAGACTCCATTTTATTCTTCTGTTTTTATATCTATATAAAAAGATATATTAAATAGATGTTTTTATAACTACAAAGCCCCAAACAGAAAAATTTACTTTTGAACAAATTTGGGAACACACACAAAAAAAATCAGAATAGCAGAAATTGTGGCCTCAGTTCTGCTGTAACATTAAATATAAAATCTTAAAAGAATAAAATACGGCTTAAAATTAAATGATCACAATACAGTTAAGAATAACTACAATACAGGAAAGAATATAGGAAAACCAATATTCTTTTATCATGAATAGTAGTATGAAATAATAGTTGTTTGCAAACCTAGGTATGTATCAGAATTCTTTGGGGGCTTGTTAAAAAAATAGCTTCTTGCACCCTACTCTAGGACACACTGAGACCCACATCTTACAGAATTCTGATGAAACCAGTCAAACCTTTAGAGGAACAATGTAGGTAAGACTCCAGAGCTTTGCCACTTGCTTATCTCTAAGCAGGAAGCAGTGAGAAGCAGGAGGAGACTCTACACTCGATTCCCCATTCTGTTCAGGAATGGCAGTGAGAAGGATAAATTCTAAGTTAACAAATATTTATTGAGGATCTGATATCACCTGGCACTATGGTGGGGACTTGAGTAACCCTGCATGATCTCTGCCCTCATGGAACTTAGGATCTACTTGAGAAATTAAGACAACAGCAAATAAATATCAGTTGACAAATTAATTTATTGAGATAGTAACTTGTGTTTTGGTCTGTTATTATGGGAAAGCAAGGAGTTTTTTTTTCCTTGTTCGTTTCGAGGAATCTTGCACAGTGAGAGATCCATAGCCTGAGAGCTTTTCTTTCGCAAATTCAAAAATAAAAGTTGTAAAATCTGAAAACCATCCAGGATTATACCTGAACGAGAGGAAAGCAATCAGTTTTATATTTACCAAAAGATATCAAAGACTATCAGTGTTACTGATAGTAATGCAAATGATTCTTGTCCATAGAAATGGAAATTATGGAAGTGGCAATGCAGTTGACTGATGACCTATATATATGTATGTGTTTTGAATTCTCCTCGAACTGGCTAGAACATCTTACTGATTCTGTCATTTATTAATGAGTGAAATAAAATCTTTGTCACATGGTTTTTTTTTTTTTTGTATTAGTCATGTTTTTATCTTTAAGAAAACTATTCTTAAACATATCACATCTATTTGTCTAAGTCCTTTTCAGTTCAAAGATGCTTCTATACTTTTTTTAACAGGAGAAAATGTCTACATTAATAGTTATATTCTAACATACATTTTATTAATCTGTAGTTTGTAGCTAAACTAAATTATTGCATTTAAGTTGATTCCTTCTTCTTTTGTCAGTTTGTTACGCACGTAACTGTTAAAAAGTTTACCTTTGGTGCACCATCCTTTTGTATCCCTACGTCATTAGTGGCAATTCCTTTTACACTACTATCTTCATGAAAAAGGACCTAAAATGAAAACATATTTTGTTATCACCTTAGGATTCATAACCACATTAAAAAGAAGCAATAAACAGCCTTAGATATTTAAGAAAGTGAACATGTTCTCTAGATTACATAACAAGCATCAAAATGTTTAGGCAAAAAAAGAAATGTTTTAAAGATACTCCCTTTTAGAGTATAAAAGAACACAGCTCAAACAGTTGGAAATGAAAGAAATGCCACAACCTTAATGAAGAAGTAAAGGAGGAAGCTACTGTAGAGGTCACTAAGGAAACTAGTAAGAATAACCTGAAGAAACTAGGCATCAAAACCAAGTATACAGACCCTGAAATCAGGGCCTCTAACAAATGAAGACCATCAATCAGTGTTGGGTGGGAAGACAACAGGGTCAGGAAAGCCTCTGCTCCAAATGAGCTAAGATCCCAAAAAACAAAAATCAAAGAAAATGAAACAAAACAAAACAGAAAGAGGTTCAAGACAGCCCAAAAGTGATTACAATTTATTTTTGGAGCAAGTAGGACTGAATTGTCATTGAGAATGAGAACCAGCAATATTCTACCTTTCTTACTTGGTTTCTGTTTTCTCTGTGATGGAAAATGCCCTTTAGATAGAAGTACAAAATATACACCAGAATCATGCAGACAGCACAGGAGTGGAAAGGTAAAGCAACGATTAGCAGCAATGGATATGAAAAGAAAAATAGAAACTTTTTATTTCATACCCTGAAAATGAATCAACAGTAGAATGTGGCTTTGAACTATAATTAAGTCTGGCTCAGAAAATTTAAAAACCTGACCAACGTATCATTAATCTATTGATGACGATCTTTATGGGATTGAGAAAAAAAGAAGGGTAAGAGATTGTGTGTGTATGGTATGTGTGCGTGTGTGTTTGTGTACACAAAGTGAAAATCAGAGATTCTACAAACCACCCTACTTGTGATTTTGATACTGATCCCAGTCAAGAACCAGAAGAAATGCAAAACCCTACACTTGTGTCCCAAAACCCAAATGCACATATATATGAGCTGGGAAAACAAAAATTAACATAGCAACAAGTATAATACAGTGACTTATGTGTTTTGACTTACATATTGTAAGGGTAAAAAACAAAAACAGTTTTTTGAATTTCCCCTGAGGCCAAAACAAACAAAAAAAACCCTTCTTGTCAATTTTTCCAATCATTTCCTTTAGAAAAGTTTATTGTAAATCTTTTCTCTGTCTCTCTGGGATATAGGAATGTTTTTAAAAGTCTTATTTGAGACTCCCACTAGATCTGCATCTCAGAAATGTGTTTCCCAGGGGTGTCATATTTGAAATGTGAACACCAAAAAGACTGGTGTCCTGTTTCCCTGTCTCTAGGAGTCTGAACTAGGTGCTTGGCTCTAAGTTGTAACTTCCTGCTTGTCAAGAAGATACAAGAAACTTTATTTTTCCCCTGGACAAAGACAATTAACATGGATATAATGGACTGTATATGTGTGGCTATGCAAGAGTGAGATTTCTTTCTGTCTTGGCAACCTCCCTAGCAGACTTCCTATCATATGCACTGCAGTCTTAGTTTGATGCTCATTAAATAACAAAACTTTTAAAAGTAATTTATAAAGGTGACTTTTCTGGGTTGGCAGAACATATTATTTTTAATCATTTCCCCAATAATACTTGGTGAGAGTCAACAGTATGATACATTTGCCAAAAAAGTTATTTTAGAGAGAATTAATAGAAGAACAGTTTCTAGAATGACGAAGGCAATAGCCCTGCTTTACACTAGGCTTGAAGTAGTTTTTTCTTTAAAGATTTTATTTATTTATTTATGAGAGACACAGAGAGAGGCAGAGACATAGGCAGAGGGAGAAGCAGGCTCCATGTGGGGAGCTGGATACAGAACTCAAACCCAGGACCCTGGGATCACAACCTGAGCCAAAGGCAGACATTCAACCACTGAGTCACCCAGATGCCCCTTGAAGTCATTTTTTTCATTTTGGGTGCCACTTTATAAAGAGGATAGAAAGAGAATGAATTCAGGTGACACTGAGAATACTGAAGGAACTCAAACTATATGTAACATCATGGTTAAAAGAACTGAGAATATTTAGCCTAGGAAAGAAAAAAACTGAAAGTGGGGATGGAGAGAATAGGGCATAATTATAATGGAAAAACTGTCCTTGGAAGAGGGCATTGATTTGTTCTATGTAGTTTAAAACAGAAGATATATTTTTATTCAACATAAGACAGAGTATTATGTCAAATGTTAGATAGAGATTATTTCATCCCTGATGGTGTTCAGTTGTAAGTTAGACAATCACATGATATATGTAACAAGATAAGGAATTCAATTACTCTTTGGATTTGATCTTTCCAAGATTCCCCCTAATCTTACAATTCTAAAATTCTATGGCTTTTCTAAAATACTTATTTATTTACCTCTGTACCATTAACTGTTTATATTCAAAACAAAGAGAGATTACTTCCTACAAATATTAAAAACATAATAAAACTATACAAACCTCAGCAGCAGCATAACCAGGGTATATTTCAACACCAAGGGCTTCTGCTTGTTCTCCCATCCAGCTTACTAAATGTCCCAAGCGTACAATGTAATTGCCATGATTATTCATTGGAAGACCTATAAATACGCTTAATTTATCAATCTGAAGTTTACTGATAAACCATCTCAAAAACATACTTAATTTAAGAATTCTAATCATGTATAATCTCTGTGTAAACATACACCTTATCTTATGGTCATAATTTCATTTATTTTCTACAATTTTGGCATACAATTCTAATCATTAAATTTAAAAAACATTACAACACTAAATTAAAATTCCGGGTTGCCTTACAAGGCTATCTCAATTCTTCTAGACTGGAAGACAGAAGAACTAGGTGCTAGTCTTGTTATACTACAAGCTAGTTCTATAACTTTGGGTAAGTCCTTCAAATCTCTGGGTATCAGTTTTCTCATCTGTAAAAAGAAGGGATTTCACCAGGTGAAATTCCATTCCTTCCAGGCATGGAATTCTATGATTCTACAAATATTGATCACATCTTACCTGGGAGAATTGGCACAGGAATTCTGTATTTCTCTGTTAAAATTCCAAATCTGTCTTCTGTTACTGGAGTATTCAGTGGAGCCTAAAAACAAAAGAAGGAAAGAGAAGGAAGTTTTAGTTTATATTTGTAATGGTAAATACAAATAATAAAAAAAACTGGGTAAAAAGGGAAAGTGAACTACTCTCCTCACTTTTCTTTCATTTCCTTTAGAAAACTTGGAACTGTAAATCCTCTTTGTCTCTTTCAGACGTATGGGAATCTTTTTAGAACCTAAATAAGCCAGTTTTACATCCCAGAAATCTTTCTTGGGGGCTTGGAGACATCCTGGACATGGCTTCCTGTCTCCCTGTCTCTGTGCGAGTTTAGCCTAGGTGCTTGCTCCAAGTTGTAACTTCCTGCTTGATGAAAACATAAGAGAGGTTTTATTTTTCCTTGGATACAGACAGTTAACATATATGTCATGGATTGTATCTGCTCAGTTATATGGGGCTCTGAAAATCTTTTTCTATTACAACTGAAATTATGTCCATAATAATTCAATAATATATATTTTTGATATAATATTGAAAAAAGAAAGTTAACTAGGTATAACTAAAGTATTTCTAGTTTAAAGGAGCTTGGTATTTTAGAAAGAAGAGCACAGATGAAATTTTTGGAATTCAACTTATTCCATATAGAAATAATACAGAAATCATATGATTTTTGACCTTTACAAAAGTATATTCACAGACAGCGAATATTCTAACCTTGGCAGGTATAACATAACCTATCTTACAGAAGAAAAGGCTAAGCTGAGATACAAAAAATGTAAGATTTTAACTAAGGTCATACAAATTATGAAAGCAGTAAAACTAACATTCAGTTCTTTGCATATCATACCAGTGCCTTTTCTTCTTAGGTTATGAGAGGCCATATTAATTTATTTCTTTAGAACATTTGATTAGATTACCTTCTTTGGCTTTAGATATTACAATGTTCCAGGAAATGTATATAGAACTTCATGAAGAACAATGATAGAAACACGGATCGAGTTAGGAAATAATCCTCAAAATCAAAATGCTGTTATTTTATTTGGTACAAATATTCTAAAATCTTCTCCAGATAAGGCCTTCTCATAAATCCAGTAGATAAATACAACATGTAGGAGGCATTATACAAATAAATGAGTTAATATCTTAAAATTATAAGTATAGTTGATATGATTCAATTTTTTGGCTCTTTTTAAGTTAAAAAAAACTTATCTATAACAATCCTCTAAGAAACAGAATTACAGAAAAAGGGTTTTTTCCATATTCTAGTAGTTTGGAAATAGAGATATGATAAAGAGTACACTTTGTATAAAAACCAATTTTTCATACTCCCTTCTCCTTCCAGTCTGGGAATAATTCTTCAAAAGCACGTGGATCAAGGCAAGCCCCTGAGAGAGTATGAGCTCCTATTTGAGCAGCTTTCTCTACTAGACACACACGGATGTCCTTTTCATGTTTAGTAGCCAATTGCTTTAGACGAACAGCTGCAGAAAGTCCTGCAGGGCCTGCACCAACTATAACTACATCTGCTTCTTCTGCAAACCTCTCCATGTTCACTCCTGGGAGGAAAAATGTTTAAAAAAATACATGAAAATTCTGGGATGAGTATGATCTGATAAAAATCACAAACTGGGTTACAAATACTCACTATGCTTTAGAGCATTTATTTTTTTTTTTATTTTTTATTTTTTTGCTTTAGAGCATTTATAGAGATTGTCCCTCCAATTTGCATGAGAATTACACTAAATATATTATTGTATTAATTGGATGTTCTCTTAGGTTTTGTTCCAGTGTAGATCTTAATTTTGCTTCCATAAACCCCCTTTTGGCTTTGAGATTTACTACTATAAACTTAGCAAATATTTGCTTATCTCATTATCAATGTGTAATAGATTTGGTAAAGCTATGAAATATTATTTGATGATTTTATACTATCATGAAAAATCTTTCTCTGCACAAAATGATACAAAGTATCTAGAAAAGCCTAACACATCTACAGAAATTATTACTTACCTTCCCATCGCTTGTCCTTATCCCGGGGATAAATAGTATAGTGGGTAGTAATTCGAGGTACAACAGAGGTTGAAGACCATCTTGCATGACACAGAGGTAGATAACTTTTCTTAATTTTTAAGGCATGAAAGCACTGATATGCTGTATAAAAATTATGAACATTATTATTATTTTTTCAATTAGTTTTCCTTAGGAGTAGGCTGAAAAAACATTTTTTAAAAGGAAAAAAATTCTAGGATTGGGAATCAGATCTGATTTCTTTTTGATTTTCTAATAATCAGCCCTAAGATCTTAAACAAATCATTAATCTCTCTAGATTTCAGTGTCATCATCCAAAAAAGGGTCACTAGATCATCTTGATAGTAATTTCTTGATCTAAAATTATATGATTTCATGTGATATCTTATACTTAAAAATTTGTGTTTATATTCCAACTATATCAACATTGCAGAAATTCAGTGAAGTTAGATCTATGCTGTTGAGGCATTAGTTGTGATATGAACTGAAACAGACTGTATTATTTCCTAGATGAACTTAGCTTCTTCTCATAGAGCAATGTTTTCAAATTATATGTTAAAAGTTCCTAATAAACTAATATATTCCATTTAGCTCATATTAAGCTTAACCTATAAATAGGATGACTATATAATTTACCAAACTGGGTACTTTTGAGAGTAGGAACAGGCAGTATTGATGATTATTATGCTGGGACAATGTGGGCAAACTAGGTTTTATGGTCAGCTCTTTAAAACACTGACTCTCCCGTATGGCAACATCTGAGAGTCTTAAAAATGTACATATTCATTAAGTTAGCAAATAGAAATAAAGAGAAGCGTGCAAAGATTTATCTGCAATAATGTTCATTAAACCCCTGCTTTCCTTAAACCTTCAATTCTACCTCCTTCCCTTATCTGAAGCAGATACCCTAACACACCACCAAACATCACAGAAAGATAGAAGCAATTAGGTGAGAACTTTCCTATTTCCTTGGCAACAACCTCTAATGTCATCTGTATTTGTATCCACTCTTTTTTCATTCTCTCAGGTTATAGCAGATATCTTTTCTCTTCACTTACATTAATCCTTCCACCTGGATGATGAGGCTTATTCCCTCACGTTTTCTTAGGGACATCCCTTCATCTGAAGCCTTCCCTTTCACCTGTATCTTTAATTTCTGTCTCCCTTCTCTGGTACTCTTCTCCTTAATACTCTTTCCCATTATATATAGACAGACATTGCTCCCTTGGGATTAGCCCTAACAGATATAAAAACTTATATAGAGGGCTATAATAATTAGAAGTCTGTTATAGGAGAAGAGATGGAATAATCAAAAGAAAGGAAAGGAATAAAGAGTTCAGAAACAGAACACACATTAAGGATTTGGTGTATGATAAAGATGCCATTTCTAATCAAGGAGAGGAAATGGTTACTCATTAAATGGTCAAAGATAGGGAAAAAGTCATTTGGAAAGAAGTATACTTTTCTTTATCAAAATGAGTTCCATTTGGTCTATAATTTTAGCAGAAAAAGTCAAAGCATAAAAGATGTTGTTGATACTGCTACAGATTTGTTTCTACACTTTTTGAGTGTGGACTGCAATTAATGACTAGCTTCTAATAAGTAGAGTATGAATAGGAAAAATATTAATTTTACAGTAGGGAAATATAGCAAACCCTTTAACCAAATGATCAAGTTTAACACTATTGGCAATAAGACATGTTGGTATCACACACTCCCTGAAATAAGAGTTCTTTACCCTGTGGCATACTTCCCCAAAATCTATAACCTCAGTCTAAACATAAGAAATCATTAGACAAATTTAGATTGAGGGACTTTCTACAAAATGACTGGCCAGTATATACTGAAGGTATCAAGATCATGAGAGACAAGAAAAGACAGAGGAACTGTCACACTGAAGTAGACTCACAAGATATGACAACTAAAAACACTGTGGTGTCCCAGATTAGATCCTGGACCAGAATAAGGAAATTCAAATAAAGTCAGTAGTTTAGTTAATAGTACTGCATCAATGTCAATTTCTTGGTTTTTTTTTTTTTTTTTAATTTTTATTTATTTATGATAGTCACAGAGAGAGAGAGAGAGAGAGGCGCAGAGACACAGGCAGAGGGAGAAGCAGGCTCCATGCACCGGGAGCCCGACGTGGGATTCGATCCCGGGTCTCCAGGATCGCGCCCTGGGCCAAAGGCAGGCGCCAAACCGCTGCGCCACCCAGGGATCCCAATTTCTTGGTTTTGATAATGGTACTACGGTTATGTAAGGAGTTAAGCTGAGCAAATGGTATATGGGAACTCTGTGTTATCTTTGCAACACACTTCTGTAAATATAAAATTATTTCAAAATAAAAAGTGAAAAAATAAAGATTATAGTGATACAAAAGTTAACTCAAAAAGCTCCAAAGACCCAAATGTAAGGGCAAATGGTATAATTGTTAAAAAAAACAGTGGTATAAATCTTTGTGACCCTGGATTAAGCAATGGTATCTTTGCTATGACACCAAAAACGCAAGCAACAAAAGAGAAAAGAAACTGCACTTCAACAAAACAAAAACCTTTTGTCTTCAAGGGATGCCATGAAGAAAGTAAAAAGATCACCTACTGAATGGGAGAAAATATTTGCAAATCCTCTACCTGATAAAGGACTTGCATCAAGTATATATAATATACTCATTTCTAATAATAAAAAGACAACCTGGTTAAAAAACAAAGAATTTGTATAGCCCTTTCTCTAATGGAGATATACAAGTGGCCAATAGGCACATAAAAAGATGCTCAACATCATTAACTGTCAGGGAAATACAAATCAAAAACCGCGATGAGATAATATTTTGTATCCCCTAGGATGATTATAAGCAATAAGAGGGATAGTAACAAGTGTTGATGAGGATGTGGAAAAACTGGAACCCTCATACACAGCTGGTAGGAATGTAAAATGGTGCAGACACTTTGGAAAACAGTCTACCAATTCCTCAAAACATTTAAGTTTGGGGTTTCCACGTAACTCTCTCCTAGGTATATATACCTAAGATAAATGAAAAAACACAGAAACCTGCATGAATCTTCATAGACGGATTATTTATAACAGCCAAAGTATAGAGAAAAATACAAATGTCTGTGAATGGATAAATAAAAAGTGATATATTCATAAAATGGAATATTATTCGGCAACGAACATGTATGTATCACTACTGAACTCCTTTTTGCTGCTGATAAACAACACTATGCTAAGTGAAAGAAGCTAGCTATGAAAGACCACATATAATTCCATGTGTATAAACTATCCCAAACTGACTAATTTGCAGAGACAGAAAATAGATTAGTAGTTGCCCTAGGGCTGGAGAGGTTGAAGAGTGACTGCTAATGAGTGTAAAGTTTCTTTTTGGGGTGATGGAAATGTTCTCAAATAGACTGTAGTAATAGTTGCACAACTGTGTGCTTATACTAAAAACCACTGAGTTGTATATTTTAGATGATTTTAGATGATATGATTGTATAGTATGTGACAGATCTCAATAAAACTGTTATTGAAAAAAGAACATTTATAATCACACACAAAGAAGATTAGGAGAAAACAAGGATGTGGAGCAACAGCAACTCTCATTCATTGCTGGTGGTACTGCAAAATGGTACAGCCACTTTGGAAGATAGTTCGGCATTTCTTACAAAGCTAAATACACTCAACAAATGATCCAGCAGTTGTATCCCTTCACATTTAAAACCTGCAGTCAAGCAAGTGAATAAGCTCTAGAGATCTAATGTTTAACACTGTACGTATAGTTAACAATAATGTACTTAAAAATCTGTCAAGAGGGTTTATCTCACGTTAAGAGTTCTTATCCCAATAAAAGAAAGAAAATGTCCAGGTTAAAAAAAAAATCCCTTAACATGAATGTGTATAGCAGTTTTATTCATAATTGTCAAAACTTGGAAGATGTCCTTCAATAGATGAATGGATAAACAGATATGCTGGGGTGCAACCATACAGTGGAATATTACTTACTGCTAAATAATACTGCTAATATTACTTACTGAAATGAACTACTAGACATAAACATGTGAAAAAACATGGAGGGAACTTAAATGCATATTGAAAGAAGCCAATCTGAAAATGCCCATCTACATACTGCATGATTTCAACTGTATGACATTCTGGAAAAGGTAAAATTATAGGGACATTAAAAAGGTCAGTGGTTGGGGCATCTGGGTGGCTCAGCTAGTTAAGTGTCTGCCTTCAGCTCAGGTCATGATTCAGGAGTCCTGGGTTTGAGCGCCACTTGGGCTCCCTGCTCATTGGGAAATCTCCTCCCTCTGCCCCTCCCCCTGCTCCTTCTCTCCCGCTCTCTCTCTCAAATGAGTAACATCTTAAAAAGAAAAAAGGATAAGTGGTTGCTATGCGTTCAGGAAGAGTGAAGAAGGGATGAATATGTGCAACACAGGGGATTTGGGGGGCAAACTATTCTGTGTGATAATGCAATTTATGATGGATATATGTCATTACACATCTGTCAAATGCACATACAATGTACAATATAAAGAGTGAACTCTAATATAGACTAGGGACTTGAATAATGATGTATCAAAACTGGCTCACCAACTGCAACAAATGTACCACACTAATGCCAGATGTTAATAGGGAATGGGGGAAAGTCATATGGAAATTGTTTTCTGCTCAACTTTTCTTCAAACCTAAAACTGCCAAAAAATTAACTTTATTAACTAAAAACAAGGTAAATAAATAGAAAAAGGCAACATGGAAAAAGGCAGAGGTTAAGTGCATAGGTTTTGGAGTCTGTCTACCTTGTGTTTGAATTCATTAACTGCAATGAAACCTTCAGCAAGTATTTGAACTCTCATCCCACCAGTTCTAAAGTCTATGGTCAACTTTGTCCATATTTTGGTATAGGATCTAGTATAACTCTTACACAAAACAAGTGGCTAATACATATTTGATAACTATATAGATATCTTCCTAGTTACAGTTATCTTTTTTCTTTTAAGATTTTATTTATTTATTCATGAGAGACAGAGAGAGAGAGGCAGAGACGCAGGCAGAGGGAGAAGCAGGCTCCACGCAGGGGGCCCGATGTGGGACTCAATCCCGGGACTCCAGGGTCACGCCCTGGGCTGAAGGCAGGCACTCAACCACTGAGCCCCCAGGTGTCCCCAAATGATTATTTAATAAATATTCTTTTGAATGATGACAATGCTGTATTTGAACTCTAGAACTGAATTCTCCTATAATATCTTTATTTATGTATCCCATGTACATTTTTCAGGATTTAGGATATGTGAAAGGTTACCTAACAATTAAAATATTATTCCCAATACTATAATTTTTAGTATGCCTTTGCACATAGAGAAAATTAGTTTCCTTGCCACTTTAAACTTATCAAAAATAGGGTTTTTTACTGCTTAAAAGTCTTTAGAGTTCACTCTCAATCTCTTTCTATATTCATCTTTAATTATTGATTTCTGATGCCAGTTTTTACTTTAAAAAAAGTATTTTATTGTAAAGTTTAAAACATAAAAATATGTTAATTCTGCAGTTGGGTACTAAAGAAGAACTAAAAAAAAAATCTTGTTTTCATCACAGCTTAGTTTTCATTATTTCACAGATCATTTCAAATTCAATAGTAGTCTCAAAGCTTGACTGATGTTGGAAGGATTGAGAAGTTGGGTGGTATTGTCTGAATTCCCATGTGTCTACTGTAAATGGAGTTGTAGCTGCCCCACAATTCTCATAAGGGCATGAAGGATAGGGAGTGATATTATAATTTTAAATTGTTAACTGTTCAGTATGGCCATTAGAATGTAAATTTTATTACATATTTCAAATACATGGGAAAGTCTTTGTTGAGCTTTACTATTTGTTATGGTCCATGTTTAGGTATTCGTTTATTTGCAGATACACTGCAAATACAGTATTCATTATAAGAGACATTATGAGTTAAAAACAAGGCCTCATTATTATTATTGCTGTATAACCCATGTTGGTTTTTTGAAATTACACTAGAGATTTGCAGGTTCTTAAATTACAGTGAAAACTGTAACTGGGGGGGATCCCTAGCGTTTGCCTTCGGCTCAGGGCGTGACCCTGGGGTCCCGGGATCGAGTCCCACATCTTCCTCTGCCTCTCTCTCTCTCATGAATAAATAAATAAAATCTTAAAAGAAAATAATAATCATTTGTATTATTTATTATTAGAAGATATTAAAAATCTTTGTCTTACGATGAATCCTAGTTTAGTATATAGAAGTTACCATTTGCTGCTGAAAACTGAGGATCTGATATCAGATAAAACTAATTCTATTGCTTACACGGCTACTTATTTTCTTGAGAATATCTGGACCTGGGCAGTTTAGATTTCGCCTAGGAGATAAAATTAGAAATCTTGGTCACGGGGATCCCTGGGAGGCTCAGCGGTTTAGCACGTGCCTTTGGCCCAGGTCATGATCCTGGAGTCCTGGGATCCAGTCCCACGTCGGACTCCCTGCATGGAGCCTGCTTCTCCCTCTGCCTGTGTCTCTGCCTCTCTGTCTCTCATGAATGAATAAATAAAATCTTAAAAAAAAGATCTTGGTCACGACCTTTAGTTCCTTTCTGAAAACAAATCTGATATTCCACTTTAGACAGTTAAACAGTTAGGCACCTTGGCTGAGTTTGGGTAGAGAGCTAAGGTCAAAAAGTCCATTGAACTCAGAGCGTCATGGTATCAAAGTCACACTGCCAAAACATTTGTGTCCATCTCTTTGTTGCCAGTAGTGTTGACACTGAGCTATGAAAATGGCAAGGATTTAAGTATCCAAGGAGAATGGAAATGCTAATTTTGGTGGACTGTAGTTAACCCTCGGCCAAAGAATAACTTCAGCTGAATTAGGCAGTAGGCCAGAGAGCAGCTCACTCCTTTGAGATTTCACAAAAACATAAGGCAGATCTACACATTCGGTGTGGTATTTACACGAACGAGTATCAGGAACTTTAAACAAAATCCTAATTTAACATCTGGTGGCCAAATCCACAATTTCCACCTTAATGAAATGTACCTAACGAGAACAGCCTTGAATTTGCAGTTATGTATACTGGTGTATTCTATGACCAAAAATTAACTTCAAGAAACCAACGCTAAAAAACTAAGCCAAATGTGACAAAATTCAAGAATCCCTCCCCCGCCTCCCCCCCCCCCCCGCCCGTAGTGAAATCTTTTTGAATGTTTAAGCTTTTGTTTGTTTGTTTTTAGGTACAACAAAACAAAGAGCATTCCAACTGCATCATAATTATTCTTTTTTACTCAGGAGAAAGGGAAGGTTAACAGGGTGTTTTCACAAGTCGCTGTGATGGTTCCAGGAGCAGCCATATAACATCCTCAGCCTCTAAAGTTAATTTTAGACACGTCGGATTAAAAACTCCTGGCCCAAAAAACCCGCACAAATTCCTGGCCCCAGATACAGTCTGGAGACCTGAGCAGCGCATATTGTGTTAATCACGATGTGACAGGTCAGACTTCAAGTTCTTTTCTTTTTCTTTCTTTCTTATTATTTTCAGACTTCAAGTTCTTAAGCATGGACTAGGAGGGAGGAGGGCTGCAGGTCAGACTTCAACATAGATTTATTTATTTATTATGTATTAAGTTTTTAAATTATTTATTTATTTAGTTAGTTTTTATTTATCTGTTTTAGTTTTTAATTAATTAGTTTTTATTTATTTAGTTTTTAGTTATTTATTTAGTTTTTAGTCATTTATTTAGTTTTACTTATTTATTTAGTTAGTTTTATTTTAGTTTTATTTTAGTTTTATTTATTTTAGATTTATTTATTTAGATTTATTTTATTTATTATTTTTGTATTTTGTATTTTTGTATTTTTTTAAATTTTTAATTAGTTAATTAATTAATTTATTAATTTATTAATTTTCAGACTCCACGTTCTCAAGAATGGACTAGGAGGGAGGAGGGCCGCGAAGCCAAAGGCGGGACCCGACCCGAGCTCCGGGTAAGGGTCCCAAGAGGGTCGGGAAGGTTCCCCCGCCGCGCGTGACCTCCGGCCCAGTTGTCGGGTCCTCCAAGCCCCTCCCTCCGAGGGGAGGGCGCGAGGTGCCCGCGAGGTGCCCGCGAGGTGCCCGCCGCACGACCTCTGCCCTAGTTCAAGCTGGGGCGGCCCTGCCCGTTCCGCGCCCCGCGCCCCGCGCCCCCTCTCACCCGCGCAGGACAGCTTGGCCAGCGGCACCGACATCTTCACGGGTCCCAGGGCCGCCTGCGGCTCGCCGCGGGCCTCGACGTCTAGGCCGCGGGGGGCGCCATCACTCGCCGGGAAACACCGACACCTCGGCGGCAGTCCCCCTCCCCGCGCTGCCCGCGGCTTCGGCTTCCCCACGGCCCCGCCTCCTTGTCGCTGTGCGCCGGCGCCGCGCGTGACGCTCACGGCCGGCAGGGACTTCCGGGTCAGGTGCCGAGGCGGGCGAGGGAAAAGAACTCCAGGTCCCAGCAGGCCCCGGCGTCAGGCTGAGGATTGGTTCTCCGTTCGCGTCTCAGCAAGGCGTGGCGAGGCCGCGGGAGGGCGGGTGAGAGGGACTCACAGATCCCGCGGTATATGGGTGCGCATCAAAAGTAGTGTTTGTGCGTGTGCGGGGGGAGGGGGGGCGGAGCGACGCCCACAGCATTCTGGGAGTTGTAGTCCTCTAACCCAGGCGCCTTCGGAGCCTCACTGGAGTTTGCGCAGGAGCGATGAACTGCCCCAAGGTGAACGAACTGACCTCTGATTGGGCGTCCGGAAAAAAATGACCGGCATCCGCGGCCCTGGGCAGAGGGCCCCGCCGAGACCGGGCGGGGCTTCGGGCGGGAGAGGCGGGGCTTCCGGGCGCTGGGCGCGAGCGGTTTGAACGGCGGTGGGTGTGGGTCGGGCTGTCGGGCTCCGACCCGCGGTCCCAGCCCCGCTGATGGCGGCCCCCGAGGAGGCGCGGGTCTCTTCGCCGCCGCCGCCGCCCCCCTCCTCCCCCTCGTCTTCGGAGGCCTCGTCAGCCTCTTCCCCCGGCGTTCCGGGGAGGTCGGGCTGGCCGGCTCCGAGCAGCGGCCGCGGCCGGTCGGCGGACCCGCTGGAGGAGGTGGAGCTGCAGATCGGAGACGTGAGTGTGGGCGGACGGTCCCGGCGCTCGCGGCGGCCGCGGGAGGGGGGGAGGGGAAGGGGGAGGGGGGAGGGGAAGGGGGAGGGGGGAGGGGAGGGGAAGGGGGAGGGGGGAGGGGAGGGGAGGGGGCTGGGGAGGGCCGCGAGCCGGCGGCCGGGGGAGGGAGGCAGGGGTGGGGAGAGGGTGGCCGCGAGCAGGCGGCCGGGGAGGGGAGGGGAGGGCCGCGAGCTGGCGGCCGGGGAGGGGAGGGGAGGGGAGGGCCTCCGGCTCGCGGGGGCTCGCCACCACCCCCCATCGCGAGACCCCGCTGCTCTGGGTGGCCGCCTGCCGGGTGCCCGGGCCGCGGGCCTCGGGCGTGCTGCACCCCGTTTTGGGGCTCCCTTAGGGCTTCTGTGGCCCCGATTGGTTTCCTTGACGGCTGGGCCCGAGCCCCACGGTGTCCGTTGCATCTCCTAATGCGGCGGTCACACCCCCTCGCACACCCACTCCGGGGGGTGGGGGAGGCAAGCGAATGAGGTCCGCGGGGTGCAGTCCTCCTGGGAGAACCGTGCGCTTGCACGTTCGACCCCCCGTGCAGGTGGGAGCGTCGCTCCTCGCTTAGCAAGCGTTTGCGTTTCCGTCTTGTTTTGTTTTCAAGATGATCAAAGTGCTGACACAGCTTCAGTTTTCGCTGAACGGGACTGGTTATCAAGGGAATATGTAGAGTGGACCGCTGATATGTTATCTAGGAGCAGTGTTATGTTAGATTAATAGGTGAAGAAAAAACATTTGAATAAGAAGTGAATTGCACCAAGAGTTGGATATTTTGTGTATGCTGCTCTAGTTTGTTTTGGTTTTGTTGATGTTATTTGTCCGTTCGGAGTATCTCTCTGTTCTTTGGTCTGTGCATTTTCATGGTGTAAGTAGTGTTCACAGGTTAAATTAGTGGGACGCTACTCCTGTTACCTGCCAGGCAGTTGTTTACGATGAAGGAAGCCCTTCAGAGGCTTCTGGAGCTTAGTGTCTAGGGATCCAAGTCCTCTTTTTTTTATCTTAATGAGAGTCTGATGTATTTTCTTTCTTTTAAAGGTTTTATTTATTTATTCATGAGAATACACAGAGAGGAGAGAGAGAGAGAGAGGCAGAGACACAGGCAGAGGGAGAAGCAGGCCCATGCAGGGAGCCCGACGTGGGACTCGATACCGGGTCTCCAGGATCAGGCCCTGGACTGAAGGCGGGGCTAAACCGCTGAGCCACCCGGGGATCCCTATTTTCTTTCTTTTGAAGATTTTTTTTTTTTTTTTTTTTTTAATAATCTCAACACCCAATGTCGGGTTGAACTCACAACACTGGGATCCAGAGTCGTCGCTTGCTCTAGGACTAAGCCAACCAGGTGCCCCTAGAGTATTTTCAATTAAAAAAAAAAGGTACTGACTTGTTATGTCTGGTACATAGTGGATGTCCTTCCAGCAGACATATTCCTCAAAGCTTACGTCATATTAAAGAATTTCTTAGGTTTCTGGAAAGAGCTGGTGTTTTATATTGTTTGACTCTATTTTTTTTTGTTTTCATTAAATTTCAGGCAGCATTTTCATTAACCAAACTTCTTGAAGCCACATCTGCAGTATCAGCTCAAGTGGAAGAGCTTGCCTTCAAATGTACAGAAAATGCACGCTTCCTTAAAACCTGGCGGGACCTCTTGAAAGAAGGCTATGATTCTTTGAAGCCTGACAACTGATTTGGCTGTGTGATAATTCATACTTGCTCATTTATGATGTTTGCATGTGTACCATAAGTATAAGGTTGTCTCCAGCAGTCTGTGTATTCAGAATGCAGTTTTTTTTTTTGTTTTCTTCACTTTTGTGAAAGCAGAATACCGATGCTATTTTTGATGCTGGCCAATATCTATCTATCTTTAAATACTTTCTGTTCTCTAAACTTTCATAGAATCTTTTATGAAAGTTATTTCATCATTAGATAAGGTTAATAATGCCACAGTGTTACCAGTAGAAAAAACAGGTAGAGCATTCTATTTGATTTCCAAGAAGATGCTGAAAATGCCCGAGTTTGAAGTTGAGCTTCATTTTATGGACCAAAGGAAATAACTTTAAGGCTACTAGTGTTGGCCCAGCTCCACTAGGCCAGGTTCCCTGGAACTAATGATTGTGTCTGTCTTCTTTATCCCCAGCACCTAGAACAAGGGTAGTGTTCAAACCAGTAAATGTTTGTTGAATAAATGAGTTGACAGTACAATTAAAAGCTGTTTTTTTCTTCTTGTTTTTAGCGTGAAAATTGTAATTGTTTTTCAAAAAAATATTTGAATCAGAACCTGACTTGAAGGAATTTTTTTTTTTTTTTTTTTTTTTACGGGGATTTGATATTTAACTGATGACAGTTTTTAAAAATATATGGTAAATGTTTTTTATCCTTCATCCTTCATGATGCTTTTTAAAGTTTTTATTTCAGAAAATGAAAGCTGTCTAGAAAGAATGTATATATATATTTTTTTCTCTGTTTATTTCTCAGGTTACATGCTTTGTGATGTTGTATGTTCTTTTTAAAGTGCCTTATCAAAATTATGGCTCTGTACCCTTTTTGAATTTTGCACATAATTCTAAATATAATAATTCTAAAGATACTGTTTTAATGGATCAAATTTAAATGATGTGATTGGTTTCATATTATTTGACTTTAATGACAATGTTCTACTTGTCCCATATCTAATGTTGTTCTATTTCTTTTCTTTTTTGGTTTGTGTCATATGTATCTGATTAAGCCAGCTAATTCTCCAGAACTTCTAGATATCTTTGATATGCATTGTAATTCTTTTGAAGATATGGAGATGTGTGCAGAACTATATTCTAAGGCCCTAGAGTGGGGTTATGAAAAGGAACAAATAGATGCGCAAAGAATACTATTGTTTAGTATATTAGGTCATAGTACTTGATTAAATTTTTAAGTTAAAAATAACACATATGATGTGTTTATACCAAAGAGATACTTATTTTGCTATTAGAAAAATATTTTTCTTCTGTGTCATCAAAACTGCAGTTTTTAAGATGTACAGAAATAAATGTGTTCAAAGCGAGTTTCATTTCCATTTCTTTGGTTCATTATTTTAAAATTTTTTATTGAAATGTTTCAAACACATGAGTAAAACATTAGAGGATCTATTCCCACATTTAATAAATGTTAGCATTTGGCTGTACTTTCTTCTGATCTACCTATGTTTGTAATGTTAGATACATTTGTAACTTTTGTTACCTCTTTGTGTCAGTTGGTCCCATTCTTCCCCCTCCCCCCTGCTTTTCTCCCCAGAGGTAACCATGGTCCTAAAAGTGTATATTCTAGTTTGTGTTCTTTTATTTTTAATGCATATGTATGTTTTCAAAGTACTACAAAATATTGTTTTGTGTATGTGGTAGGTGGCCTCCAGATAGCCACAATGGGCGGCCTCCTGGTATGCATGCCCTTGTGTCCTCTCACATACTGAGTAGTGCTGACTTACATAACTAGTAGGAGCTTGAAGAATGCAGTGTGTGATTTCTGAGGCTATGCATACCTTTGTCCATTTTTCTATTATGTTTTGTCTTTTCCTTGTGAATTTGTAGGTATTATGTATTTTGAATACTAATGGTCTGTTACCTATGTTATCTATCTTTTGTAGTTATTTATCTTTGTATTTGGTTGTGCAATTTTCTTAAATAAAGGTTTTTAATTGAATGAAATCTTACCAATTTTTCATGATAGTGCTTTCTGGATCTTTCATAGGAGATGTCATAAAGGTACTCTACATCTTATCAGCGGTTAAAAAATTTTTGAATTTTTTTAAAACTTTATTTGAAAGAGAGAGTGAGCATGAGAGAGAGAGAGAGAGAGACAGAGAGCGCGAGCATGAGCAGGGGAGTAGGGTGGAGGGAGAAGCAGATACCCTGCTGAGCAGGGAGCCCAGTGTAGGACTCCATCCCAGGATCCTGGGATCATGACCTAAGCTGAGGGCAGATGGTTAACTGATTGAGCCACCCAGGTGCCTGACCTTGTTTTTAATGTTTACATACTTAGCTTTCTATTATTTTCTGATTTCTGTTGAAAGCCTAACCATATTCCTTATGTAGAAAATTTATTGGTATTATTCCAAGTAAGAATGGAAAGGACTCAAAGTAATCCATATTTTTAATAGAATTAAAGTTCAGGCAATTTACTTTCAAAAGAAATCTATACAATTATATACTCAATAAATAATTTTTTGATTCCAGTATTTTCATATTTCAAACATTTTTGGTGTTTTAAAAGTAACAAAACATTTTATTCCTATTTGAAGATTTCAAATTATGAAAGCAAAAAATTCCAATAGCTCAGTTAGAGCCTAGAAGAATATCTCATGAACTGGCCACCATGCAAAAGGAAGGTCAGTCCGTCTCTTGATGACAACTACTTCCTCTTTGAAGTAAAACACCTACATGCAGATCTTTCTTTCCTTCCTTAACTTCATGAATCAGTGCATTTTAGCTCTTCTTTCTTTCCCTTTTTAATTGTTTTTATCAAGATCGAATTCACACACCATAGAATTCACCCATCTAAAGCGTACTATTCAACAGAGTTGTTTATCTATCAATTGAGAAACTTTCTTTGCCCCAGAAGATACTCTGTACTTTTTAGGCAGCATCTTTTCAATCCAATCGCCCCCAATAAGTTCTAATTTACTTTCTGTCTCTATGAATTCACTTCTAGATATTTTATGTAAGTAGAATCATATAGTATTTGTCCTTTTGTGTCTGGCTTATTTATACTCCTGTTGTAGCATGTGTCAGAACTTCATCCTTGTAAGTGGCTGAATAATATTTCATTGTATGTACCTACTACATTTTGTTTATCTGTTTATTAGTTGATGGGCATTTGTGTTGTTTCTGTTCTTTGGCACTGAGCATTTGCATACAAGTAGCTGTTTGAATCCTGTTTTCTATTCTTTTGGGTTTACCCAGAGTGAAATTGCTGGGTTGTATGGTAATTCTATGAAGCTTTTGAGGAACCACCAAACTGTTCTCTATAGCAGCTGCATCATTTTACATTCCAACCAGCAATGCAGAAGACTCTCAATCTCCATGTCCTTGTCAATACTTATTTTCTCTTTTTTTCCTTTGTTTTAATTACAGCCTTTCTATTAGGTATAAAGTGAAATCTATCTCATTGTGGTTTTCATTTTTCTAATGATTAGTGATGTTGAGCAACTTTTCAAGTGCTTATTGGCACAGGTGGCATCTCCTGCATTTGTTTATCTTGTTTGTAGAAATGTCTTCTTAAGTTCTTTTTTTTTTTTTTTTTAAAGATTTATTTATTTATGATAGACATAGAGAGAGAGAGAGGCAGAGACACAGGAGGAGGGAGAAGCAGGCTCCATGCAGGAGCCTGATGTGGGACTCGATCCCAAGTCTCCAGGATCACGTCCTGGGCTGCAGGCAGCACTAAACCGCTGCGCCACTGGGGCTGCCCTCTTCTTAAGTTCTTTGCCCACTTTTTAAATTGGGTTGTTTATCTTGTTTGAGTTCTAATAGTTATTTATATATTCTGGGTATTAAATCTTTCTCAGATATATGATTTGCAAATATTTCATTCTGTAGTTGTCTTTTTGTTTTTTTAAAGATTTTATTTTTGGGATCCCTGGGTGGCGCAGCAGTTTGGCGCCTGCCTTTGGCCCAGGGCACGATCCTGGAGACCCGGGATCGAATCCCACGTCAGGCTCCCGGTGCATGGAGCCTGCTTCTCCCTCTGCCTATGTCTCTGCCTCTCTCTCTCTCTCTGTGTGACTATCATAAATGAATAAAAATTAAAAAAAAATAAAGATTTTATTTTTAAGTAATCTCTATACCCAAGGTGGGGCTTGGCTTTATAACCCCAAGATCAAGAGTCACATGCTCCACCAAATGATCCAGCCAGGTACCCTGTCTTTTTACTTTTTTGATAACATTCTCTGGTTCACAAAAGTCTTTAATTTAGATGAAATCTAATTTATTAATTTTTTCCTCTTTTGTTACTTATGCTTTTGTTGTCACATCTAAGGATCCATTGCTAAATCCAAGGTCTTGAAGATTTACCCCCATGTTTTCTTCTAAGAGTTTTATGTCTTATATTTCGGTTGATCATTAATTTTGAGTTGATTTTGTATATGCTGTAAGGTCAGGATCCAAATTCAATCTTTTGCAAGTGAAAATCCAGTTGTCCCAGCATCATTTATTGAAAAGATAGTTCTTTCTTCATTTGATTGTCTTGGCATCTTTGTGGAGAATCAATTGACTATAAATATGAGGATGCACAGAGAAGTACTACTTTGAGTTTATATCAGAACATCTTTTCTCAGAGTAATAAATATCTTGTATTACCTCCCAAGTGTATGGGGACTTCAAGAGAGGTAAGATGAATTCTTAAAACATCTAGTTCGTAAATAATCAGACATTTTCTCATTTTTCATTATACTGAATATTCCAAAGCCTTAAAACTTTATTTAGAACTGTCCATGACTATTATGTTTGCTGATGTGCATGACAAAGCTCTACCTTAAACTAAGAGCTGCAGATAGTCTTTGTATATTTTGTTGTGGCTAAACATAATTTAACACTGCAAATTGAAAAGATTCTATACTATGCACTTCCAAGAATTTACTGCAGTGCTGTGTGCAGAATGGGTACTCAATAAATGCACGGTAAAAGAATGAATGAATATTTCTGAAGTAGATTTCTCTTAATTTCCTATGCAAAATACATACTAATATATACACATTATCAATATAATTTAGTTCCCTTTATACGAGCCTCAGTCACTTTGATTTTACCCGAATAACCTCATGTCCTTGTAATGGCTTTATCTTAGCCATCATAAATTATTAATTTTGTGGCATCCATTTCATACTAATAAATCCATCATGAAGCATCTCACAATATTCTCCGTGTAGAAATGAGTTTCAGAGTCCATTATGAATAGGAATTGAGTCTAGTTGATTGAGAAATTAGTGACAATTCACAGGGGTCTGTGAAAAGAGCTGGCTTTATTAACTCAGGTGGCATCTCCTGCAGTGGCCACATTTCTACCCAGATGAATGATGGAGCATATGTTTTCTGACTTCCTTTGCTGTCAATAGATCTTCTTTGTCTATAGTTATACCAAAACTGATGGATCATTTCTTTGAATGGTCTTGTGGTCAGAGTATACAGAATTGGGTTCAAAGCACTGTTGATAGGCAGAATAAAAATCACTACCCAAGAGGTTATGGTACCTAAAAGAGAAAAATACAATAGTTTTAGTGTTAATGGATGTTTACAAGATATAGAAATCCCTTTTCCTTGTTTCTCCCCCAGCCCCCTTTTGAGTCTTAATTTTTTCCCTTTGATGTCACATAATTATATACCAAGTCTAATGTGTTTCCAGGATGTCTTTCCAGGGTGCCAGTGTTTGAGGGGAGTGCTGGTGCTGCAAAAAAACAGGGTTCTTTGCTAAGTAGCTTTTCTTGAATACATCAATATATAAGTATTCCATTAGGTAGAAGAAACATTTTCCACCAAGTGATTATATATTATTGTGATATGATTCCATTTTAGGAAAATATAGTTTAGCATTCAAATCATACCTTTTCCAATATTTTAATTGCTGGATAGAACATGTATTATTTCGCAGAATATACAGATGATTTCTGTTATTTATGTGGTTTTAAAAATAGATATGCATTTTTAGACTTTTGGGTATTTTGATAAAAACATCTTTAGCTAAACTTATCTTAAAAATCACTGTAGTGATTTGTTATTATAATTTATCTGGTGCTATTTTCCCTCTTCGTTGCTTATAAAAGTGTAAAATACTATCACCACCAACCATGAGATAAAACAAAATTAAAATTTTTATGTTTGTAAATTTTTAAAATGTGAATATATACTGCACTAATAACAGCATTTTGCACTTTTTTTACTGTGGTAAAATATACATAGCATAAAATGTATCATTTTAATCATTTTTAAGTGTGCACTTCAGTGGCATTAAAGTATATTCATATTGCTATGCAACCATCACCACCATCCGTCTCCAGAACTTTTTCACTTTCCCAAACTGAAACTACATATCTATTAAACAATAACTTCATCCCCTTTTCCTCCCAACTCCTGGCAACACATTTCCAAACTTTCTGTCTCTATGAATTTGACTACTCTAGCTACCTCATATAGTGGAATCATACAGTATTTGTTCTTTTGTGACTGGCTTATTTCACTTAGCATGGTATCTTTGGGGTCTGTTCATGTTGTACCATGTTTAAGAATTTCCTCCTTTTATAAGACTGAGTAATAATCCATTGTGTGTGTATAACACACTTTGTTTATCCATGCATCCATTGACGGACACTTGGGTTATTTCGAGCTTTTGGCTGTCATGAATAATGCTGCTATGAACACAGGTGTACCAATGTTTGCTTGAGTTCTTGCTTTTAATTCCTTTAATTCCCAGAATTGCTGGGTCATATGGCATTTCTCTGTTTAATTTTTTGAGAAACCACCATGCTGTTTTCTATAGCAGCTGTGCTATTTTACATTCCTACCAGCAATGCACAAGAGTTCCAATTTCTCTAAATCCTCACCAATTTTTGTTATTTTCTGTGTTTTTGATAGTAACTATCCTAATGATTGTGGTGTACATTATTTTTAAATACTAAGAATGCATTCTTCAATCATCTCTCACATTCTAGAGAGAGTGTGTAATGTTCTTTAAATTGCTATGTATTCTGGGAAGAAAAATGTCTTATGTTCTCAAAAAACGAAGTAAAAAAAAGACAAAAATGAAGTAAATATTTGATAATCAATTTTATCTGTTTGGTCATCTTAAGCATGGGATTCTCAGAATTACAAAACAGAGAGTGTTTTTTATTTGAGTTGTTACTTTGTTCCAATGGTAATAGTGTTTTTAGGCATTTATGGAAATAACTGAACAGCTTCCTCCCAGTAAATATTTGATTGATGAACAGAACCTGAAGTATATGTAATTCTGACTTACAATTCTTAAAATGAGTTGGTATTAAGGATCTTTATTTTCTTTCTTAGAGGTACACTGAGAAACAGACTTATTATTTTTTTACAGAAGGAAAAAAAAGTTGTACCTGGTATTTCTACCTGAAGCAATGAAAGAAATTTCAGTACAAAAATGGGTATCCAGCATAATGCATCAGTAAATACAATAAAGAAAAACCGTTTGGCAAGGATCATCTCTTTTTTAACTTGATTCCGTATTTCAGTTGCTGTTATGGCACTTTGATGAACGCTATAAAACATGCTTCCATAGGAAAAAACTATGATGATAAATGCCGCCAAGTTAACACCTATTTAGGACACAAAGATTATTATTAATGTGTATGAGCATTCTTTCAAAACAAACACACATACCCTTAGCTGATTGGACATGAACATGTTTTTTGTTTTTCATAAGAATTACTAAGGTACACAAAAATAATGAATTTTTTGGAAATTTGAAGTATTGTTGAACTAATGAGGAATGAGGGAGTTTTAATTTAAAAATGGCACATTATGGGCACCTGGGGGGCTCAGTGGTTGAACGTCTGCCTTTGGCTCAGGTTGTGACCCCAGGGTCCTGGGATCAAGTCTCCCATGGAGAGGGAGGAGCCTGCTTCTCCCTCTGTGAGGAGCCTGCTTCTCCCTCTGCCTTGTCTCTGCCTCTCTCTGTCTCTCATGAATAAATAAATAAAATCTTTAAAAAACATTGGCATATTAAAATGAGATTATAGTGATTCAGTGAATATCATGGGTCTTTTAAGTTAATCTTTGTAGTTTTTAAAAAATAATTCAATTAGTTTAAGTTATACTTTGAGAATAGATATATACACACATATATATGCCTTTTATTAAGGAGCATGTTGGAATTTATATGATAAAGTGGTAATTTAGGGGGAAAAAAGTCCCTTTAGGGGGATTTTGACAGAATCCATCCTCAATGTCAATGAGAAAAACTGGTTAGAATATATGAAATAAAAGTTTATAAACTTTAGAAGAAATTATTATATTGAAATTATGATTTATTAGAATAAATAGTTGAGTGAAAGGGCTTATAATACAGTTTCTTACCAAGAAAAATTGCCACCGAATAAATCTGGGCTCCAGTACTTTCGATATCTTCTGAGTGAAGAGGGAAACACACTCCATTGGTGCCATAGTAGTTCTTGAAAAACTCCTTATTGGTCAATGGAATGAGAGCCACTATAAACCCACTAGTCCAAATGAGAATCAGAACTGTAATTGTTCTGCACTTTCTGGGTCTTAAACACCTAAAAGGATAGACAATGCAGATATATTTTTCCAGTGTCAGAAATGTAAGAAGTAACACGGATACTTCAGTGGACAGAATGGCTAAAGATCCCACAAGCTGACAGTGAATACTGTCCATCCACAGCTGCGCATGCTTGTTGTATTCTCCACGAAACTTCAGGTCAAAGGCTCCGATCACAAACAGATATATTCCCATTAGGCAGTCAGCACCTATAGGATCAGTAAGTGTTGCAAGTTTAGAGAAATAAATAGGTATCATGGAATTAACGATAAGCGGTAATATTTTTAGCATTAGCAAAAAATATCTAATTTACTTCTATCTTGGGAGGAGGTACTTTTTATCCTAATAGTTCACTTATGGGTAAGGACCTCTTCATCAACTCTCTTCGATAACCCCTTTTGGAGCACCCTCTACAGCTAATTATGAAGTCATTTCCTCTGTCTTTTTCTAACTGTCAAGTCTGTGTGAGAGGGACTTTGTTTTCCTTTCTGGTTTCATCACCTAGAAGTGTTGAGTAAACGAATAACATATAATTATGTTGAGCATTCGATTAGGGACCAATATAGGGATGTTATTATTTGCATCACTTCTTCTGCTGAAATATGCTCCTAGTTTGTTTTTGTTTGTTTGTTTGTTTATTTATTTATTTATTTATTTATTTTTTATGCTCCTAGTTTAACATGCTGAAGCTATCATTCAAAATCCTAGAGAGAGAAAAAAAAAAGGAGAAAAAGAGAAAAAAAAGGAAAAAAAAGGAAAAAAAAATCCTAGAGAAAGTAATTCAGAAATTGCTGTGATAAACTAATGACTATGAATTTTGAGGTCTGTAACTTAGAAGATAAGAGTAATTAAGAAGTGCTCTGTAGGGGCTCCTGGGTGGCTCAGTAGGTTAAGCATCTGCCTTCAGTCCAGGTCATGATCCCAGGGTTCTGGGATGGAACCCCAGGTGGGGCTCCCTGCTTAGTGGGGAGTCTGCTTCTTCCTCTCCCTCTGCTGCTCCCCCTGCTGTGCTCTTTTGCTCTCTCTCTCTCAAGTAAATAAATGAAATCTTAAAAAAAAGAAGTGTTTGGTAGTCAGTACAATTTTGAAGGGCCTAAGTTCTTTATTTAGCACTGATCTAAGCAAACCTGTTCTCTTTGATTCTCTCTTACCATTTTTACATCTTTCTCTGCCTCTTTTTAGGCTCTCTCATCCCCAAAATCAGTTGTCAATGTGATGAACTATTTGGTGATTTTGCTTAAAAAGCAAACATCTCATATCAGAGTGTAGGTGAGAATTTTGGACTACACAGACATTCTACACAGTGTGTCTAAAGTCACATCACTGTATAAATCATAAAGCTGGCCCTAATCCTTAAGCACTGAGGTTATATTCTAGCCTTCACCAAAGAAATCGAGCATACTTAAAATTTTATAACTAACAATATAAACAATTTCTGAGTTCTAGTTCTTAGGTAGCTTGCAATGAATAAAACAATCAGGCATTAGATGTCGAATGAGCCTGTAGGTAAGACATAGCACAGGTAAAGCAGGTAATGTAGATTGATAATCCCTAGAGAAGGTATGGATACATTACAGGCCACTTGACCCATGCTATAAACAGCCTGACGACTGGCTTCTTGCTTATTTTTCTTTGTAATCCTCACTTAACATAGTACTTTGCAACACATTTCAAAAACTTAAAAAAAAAAAAAAAACCTAATGCTATTTAAAAACATTTTCTTACTTAGATATTTCAAATTATGAATGGAAAAGGTTTTAGTAGCTCAGAGACCACAAAAACAGCTCAGTCAAGTCAGTATCTATGATCTGGACGTGCAAACAAAAGGTAAATACAACTTTGGGTGTAAAAATGTGACCATGAAAGGCTGCCATTTTATTCATAGTAAAATTATGAGTTTACAGGCTTTAACAGAACATGCCTTCAGGGAAGAAAACTAATGAACGAGAGCTTCATTAATCTGTGTAAGGTAATTGAATTTTCTTGTTTTAAAAACTTATTTTCTTCTCACTCGAGTAATTTTATTTTCATTATAGTGAACGTGAAAACATATAACCAAAAAGGAGAAAAAGTTAAAATCTTATAACTCTACCACTTTGCTTACTTATTTTCTAATAGCAGTGCTTTTATATATTTCAAAACTGTAATTCCTCTTTAATCAGGAAATACTCACAGCAGAGGGAAATGATTGACATGGCATGCAGCTTGTTCTCAGACCTGATATGAGATCTCATACAAATGACAAAGATGTTTCCAAAGCATGTAACTGCAGATACAACCCAGACAAATACTCTCTGAATAATGTTTGCCAAGAGGTTTTCTAGAGAAGAGATTCCATCAGTGTTTGGTTTACAGCTGCGCACATGTGGTGCATACCCACAGTACTGGAATTTCTTAAAATATCTGATGCACAAAGAGAAAGTAAAATAAGATTTTAAATATAATCCAGTGTCGCTATACATTAAAATTTCTTTTCTACATTTTCTCAGTAGAAAGAAAATGTCTAAATATGAGACTCACAGGAATGTAAAACATTAAGGATACTAAAGATTTAAATTTTAATTCTTGTGAACTTGATTTCATTGTAAAAGAATATGTATGTGGGTCATAGCAGCAAAGAGGTATCATAAGCATACAAGTGTTAGACATATCTTGAAATATAAATAAACCGTTAGCATGGGATCAAGAGAATTAATGCATCTAAGGAAACTTTTATTGGATTTTTGGTGGTTATATAGCTCCTATTGTTGCTTCAGCTAATCTTGCTTTTCAGCCCTCAGGGGAAGACAGAGCCAAATGTTTCTCCTCTGTACTTCCATGGCTTTTCTACTTTAGTAGTTATTGTGTGATCTGTAACTGCACGTTAGCATGCTTATCTCTCTACCAGATTTTGGTACTAATAAGGTGTTCAATAAATATTTGTTGAGTTAATTTTTTCACCAACAGACCTCTCTTGTTGATAAAGACACTACCCAGATAGTCAGTAGTTACTACTGCGTTATCAGCAACACCATTTATTGAGCATCTTCTAGGTATCAGGAATAAATTCTCAAGTCAACTCCATAAGATAGGTATTAGCATCACCATAGGAAGAGATGCATCTTCAGTGGAGTCAAGTTATTTGCTATGAAATTTTCTAGTAAATGTAGAACTTGAAGTTCAAATTAGTATGTACTCCGGCAAAAAATATGAATGATCTTTATAGTATAGAGATCTGTAGTAATACAAGATAAAAGCTTGACAATTACAGCATTTTGTCCTGTTGTTTAACTCTTGCTGCCCGAATTGAATCCCTTAGATCTGATATGGTGTCTGCCCAATTCAAGTCTGTTCCTTGAGTTGTTTCTTGGGTGTTATGAGCTACATCATTTTCTCCTAATAAACTATGTTTGACTTACTTTAGTCCAAGTGTTTTATATTGTGTGCAATCAAAGAAACTTTTATAAGCATCCTCCCTGAAGAGTTATGGAAAACAAAAAGAATGTCCTGTGTTAGACTTAAAATATAAGCAAAATTATAGAGTGGTGGTGGCTGATGTGACACTTTCTAAATTGTTGAGACTTAATTAGCCTGGCATGAAGATCATTCTAATATCTGCTGTAAGACTGCATTCAATCAAAGAAAAATGTTTCCAAAGCATGGAGTCAATGGTACCATAATACACACTGTTTTAATAAAAGATTTTTCGAAGTTTGCTATTTTATCCATATGCATTTACACCAATCATGTCCTGATGTTGGCGGCAATTTTTACTGAGGAGAATTTCTCCATACCTTGCTCCATTTACAGTAACTATTTATTTATGATTATTTTGTATTGCTTATATAGATTCCTATTTCTTCATCTGGTAGCATTTATACCATGTGTGCAAATTACTAGCTCATCAGGCAAACATCATTATGCATTAGTGGTATCAGTGCTAAGGAGAGCTTATTAGACTGGGTATGTTCCCTCCGCACTTATGTTCTCTGACATTTAAAAAAAATCACCTTCGATTCTACCAAACCACGGAATGCTAAAAATCATCCCATTCAATAGCAACATTTTAAGAATAACATTGTTTAGGCATATTAGCAGAAAATTTGATAGACTGGATGCATTGGGTATGGATGTATTAGCACAGTGCACATGGAAATACAGATTAAAATCAAAGTGAAAAACAAGAAAAACATTTGCTTACATGTGAGAGAGATTCATTAGAGGTCTAAACATCCTTTGTTGGATATTTGAAATTTCAATTCCTTCTAGGCTGCTAAAAATATAAAATTAATTATCAAAATGACATATATTACAAGGGTGTAATATAATGAGTTTTTGTGAAGGATAATTTAATAAAATGCTGTCAGTTAACATTGTGAACCAAACATTCATATTCAGCATGCCCTATGCACTTACTTCCCCAACTCCTTTTTATTCTGGCATTTCTACACAAATATCTCCTCTATTTGAATTTTTTTGGTCCTTACAGATTGTAACATGTTTTGCTCATAGTAACTACTCAATAAGTATTTGTGGAATAAATGAATACACATTATCTTTCAGACAATATTACAATAGAGCAGTTTTGAAATTTTTCTAATAATTTTTAAATAATAAAATTTATCTATTAAGATGCCATTTTACTGAGGGAGCATTTAAATTAAATGAACTGAAGCTTATCTTTTAAAGGCAATTCTTAGACTATAACAGGTTTGTGTGTGTATGTGTGGTGCAAGTATTGATTTATATAATCTAGAAAATTGCATCTTTGGGATAATGATGGCTGAAATAAATGTTTAGATACCAGTGCTAATGGAGAAATGAATATGCAGAGTTGCCTTCAGATGATCAAAGCAAACAATCCAATATAAGCTCCTGGTGATTACAGAAAAATATAAAATCATTACCTAATTTTTAGTTTGTAAATATGTAAGGTAAAACTAATAGCTATCTGTTTGTTTATAGTCTAGTGAGCACTCATATGGTTGTGTAGTGCTTAACCATATCCTGGTAATAAAGCTTCTGATTTGAAAGATTCTACAGATTTTATTTTTTAGAATTTATTAGCTACTAGTATATAAATAAAAATTTCATCATAAAGCTATCCCCATAGGTATATACTTACAGAGACTTGAGTTTGACAAGATAATCAAATTGATCTGCTTGAATTTTCTGGATGGGATTATAGGAAAGATTCCTGTTTTTTTAAAAAAAGGCAGCAATAGGTCATTTCTAGAAACTGGTTAAGTAAAGAGAAAGTGCATCTGTTGACTGGAATACATTTAAACATTAACAAAAAAAAGGTGTAGTAACAGCACTTGCCTTAAAGAGTTCACTAAATATTTCAATGAATTAATGGAGATAAAATATTTAAATGAATTGGAATAGCGCCTGGCTGTTAATTAGCACTATGATTTTGTTAGTGATAGGGAGCTAAGACAACATAAGAATGAAAGTGGACTCATCAAGAAATGGCTCTCACCAGAGATGGTAGGGTGTTCTAAAAGAAACCACACATACCTCCCATTTTGCCCAGGACTCATTTAGTTAAATGAAAAACATCTCATTTTTCAAAATTTGAATTAATGGAATCACCCTAAATACTTTTAACAATAAATCTTATGCCAAAGAATGACATTTGTGCTAATGATTTGTGAGGCATGAAATGAAAAGTAAAGGGCTCTAGCTGGGAACAAAGAGATATAGACCAGAGTGACAGTGCAGCTCAATTTTAATCGAAAAAATTTCAGAATCTTTGTGAAAAAATACCTCAAGACAAGAATCATTGATTCAAGGGAGCTTCTCAGGGCAAATTCTCTTTGAAAAATTTATTCTAGGCTAGACTATTAGTTAAGTGGGGGAGCTTCTGGAGGGGTAATGATTGTAGAAAGATGGGAAGATAGGAAGAGTGACAATGGAAATTGAGTTGTATGAAGAAACAAAGTGAACTCAACAGTCTAGGAATAGAAGGAAACTATATGAACACACTACAGGCCATATATGGAAAGCCGAAGAGTTATAACATCATCCTCAATGGTGAAAGACAGAGGGTTTTCCTCCAAAATTAGCAACCAGACTGGGATGTTCTCTTTTGCTTCTACTTAACATAATATTGGAAGTCCTACCAGAGTCACTAGGCAAGGGAAAAAAGGCATTCAAATTGGAAAGGGAGAAGTAAAATGATCTCTGTTCACGGATGACATGATACTATGTGTAGAAAACCCTAAAAATTTCACACATACACCCAACTGTTATAACAAAATTCAGCAGTTGACAAATACAAAACCGCTACACAAAAACTGAATGCATTTCTATACACTAACAATGAACAATCTAGAAAGGAAATTCAAAAGTAGTATCAACAGAATTGAATACTTAGGAATAAACTTAACCAAGTAAGTAAAAGTCTTGTGCTTTGAAAATAAATGTTGCCAAAAGAAATTTAAAAAGACACCACTAAATGGAAAGACATTGTATGTTTATGGATTAGAAGACTTCATGTTGTCAAGATGTTAATACTCCCTGGGGGACCTGGGGGGCTGCAGTCAGTTAAGCATCTGACTCTTGGTTTCCGTTCAGGTCATGATCTCAGGTTGTGATCTCAGGGTTGTGATCTTGGGCTTCTGGGATCAAGCATGGAGTCTGCTTAAAACTCTCTTTCTCTCAGGCGCCTGGGTGTCTCAATGGATTAAGTAGACACGTGACCTTTGGCTCAGGTCATGATCCCAGGTCCTGGGATTGAGCCCCACATCAGGCTCCCTGCTTAGCAGGGACTCTTTCTCTCTCTCCTCCTTTACCCCTCCCCCTCTGCTCTCTCTCTAAAATAAATAAATAAATCTTTAAAAAAAATGTCATTACTCCTCAAAGTGACCCACAGATTCAGTGTAATTTCTGTCAAAATCTTAATATTTTTTGGCAGAGAGAGAAAAATCCATTCTGAAGTTTGCATGGAATCTCAAGGAAGCTTGAATAGCTAAAACAATTTTGAGAAAACGTTGGAGCCTTCACACTTCCTAATTTCAAAACTTATTATAAAGCTATAGTAATCAGAACAGTGTGGTACTGTTAAAAAGATAGGTATATAGACCAATGGAATAGGATAGAGAGCACAGGAATAAACCCTTACATATGTGATTGAATGATTTACAACAAGAGTGCCAAGACCATTCAATGGGAAAAGGAGAGTCTTTTCAACAAATGGAGCTGGGAAAACTAGAACACTATCCACATATAAAAGAATGAACTTAGAACTTTACCTTACGTCATGTGTAAAATGAACTCAAAATGGATCAAACATCTAAGTATAAAAGCTAGAACTATAAAACTCTTAGGAAAAAAACAAATGGGAAAAGTTCCAAGGCATTGGGTGAAGCAATGATTTCTTGTATATAACACCAAAAGCATAGGCAACAACAACAAAATCGAAAAATTGGACAGTGGAAAAGCAATTTATAGAATAGAAGAAAATATTTGCAAATCATATATCTGAAAAGGATTTAATATCTAAAATGTATAAAAATTCCTATAATTCAACAACAACAACAACAAAACAACTCAATTTAAAAAATGGGCAAAAGACTTGAGACATTTCTCCAAAGAAGATAGATATATGACCAATAAGCCCATGAAAAGATGCTTAATATTATCAACCATTAGGGAAATGCAAATCAAAACCGCAATAAGATACCATTTCACATCCATTAGGATGAATACTATTCAAAAAATAGAAAAGAACAAATGTTGTTGAAAATGTGGAGAAATTGGAACCTTTGTGCACCGCTAGTGGGAATGTAAAATGGTGTAACCATTTGGAAAATAGTGTGCTATTTCCTCAGAAAATTAAAGATGGAATTACCACATGATCCAACAATTTTATTTCTTGGGCTAGATACTGAAAAGGCTTGAAAGAAAGGTCTCAGACAGATATTTGTACACCCATATTCATAGCAGCATTACTCACATAGCTAATAGGTGGAAGGAATCTAAATGACCATTAATGAATGAATGGATGAACACAATGCATCATAGAAATATAAAACTATATGTAGTTTTTTATATATATACAGTGAGTTATTATTTAGAATCATAATATTACTGATTAATGCTATTATTCAGAGTAATATCCAGAAATTCTGACTCATGCTACAAAAAGTATGAACCTTGAAGACACTGCGCTAAGTGAAATAAGCCAGTCACGAAACGTCAACTATGGAATGATTCCATCTATATGGCTTACCTAGAGTAGAAATATTAATAAATACAGAACAGAGATACTGGTGAGGAGAGGTGATGGGGAGATATTGTTTAATAGGTATGGAGTTTCAGTTTGGGAGGACGTAAAAGTTCTGGAGACGGGTGGTGATGGCTGTACAGCAACATAAATGTATTTAACGCCACTGAACTGCACACTTAAAAATGGTTAAAATGCTAAATTTTATGTTAAATATATTATTACAATTTAAAAATAAGAGAGATTGTTAAAAAATAAAAAAATGAAGTGATAAAATTAGTATCAGTCTTACAATTGTGAGAGTTCCTTCAGATCCTTAAACACTTGCGGTGGAAGATTTTCAATCTTATTACTTCCTAAATCCCTAGGGAAATAATTGCAACCATGTCATATTATTTTCTAAAGACTTTATCCATGTCCTGTAATTTGTGAGGAAACCAGTATACAACTTTTTAATGCTGTTAGTGAGTTATATTACTTGCCAGAAGTCTAAACGGTTTTAAAAAGTGTAATGAGAAAATATAAAGGTAATTTATCTCATTTCATCACTTCTTCACAGACAAATGCTTGATGGTATTTGATCTTGTTCCAACAGATCCAATTTTCTAATTTAATTAATGTATGAGTTGTGCCTCTTTTTCTCTTCCCTTCGTTCCCCTCTTCCTTTTGCATTAGAGTACGAATATGACTTGGAACCTTAATTTTTGCACAGTTCAAACCCATGTCATTCAAGGTCAAGTGTAGTTGCTAGCCCACACTTTAGGAAAAACCCAACTGAGAAGATTAATACTAAAAAAAAAAAAAAAAAATTGTCAGGACGCCAGGGTTGAGCGCCTGCCTTAGGCTCAGGGTGTGATCCCGGGGTCCTGGGATCAAGTCTCGCATTGGGCTCCCCACATGGAGCCTGCTTCTCCCTCTGCCTGTGTCTCTGCCTCTCTCTCTTTATGTGTCTCTCAAGAAAAAATAAATAAAATCTTAAAAAAATAAAAGAATTCTCTGAAGGACATAAATTTCATTGCTCAACATATTTAATTCTGACAATAGGCTACTATGTGCTTGGGCCACAAAGCTTTGGTTTACCAGAGAGTTGTCTTAATGCACTTTGGAATTGGGTCATTGATCTTAAAAAAGAGACAGTATAAAGAATTGATTTATAGGTTGGGATGTTATCCAAGAATCTCCAATTTCTTTGTGGATCCAAGATTATCTTTTGTTTTCAGAATTAGCAAAGTATGTCTTTTTATCTTATGGTCTCTGAATCCTAACACTCTAGGAAACATAAAACAAATGTGCTGTTGCTGTTCCTTTCAGCAGTAGGACAGAGTGCTGTAGGATGTATTTTATGTATTAATTTTATCCTGACTTTATTATTTCATTGTAGTTATGTTTCCTTTATCTCACTTGCCTTAAATACTTTTAAAGTATATTTTTGTAAGCTATCTGAGTTCATTGGTGGCTCAAAGTGTATGCAAATAATGCTAGGAAAAGAGATAAATATTCCTCATATGTATAAAAGCAAATATGTGTAACAAGTAGCAACTAAAAGAGTAGAAAGAAAAAGGTCTTATCAAACTTACAATTCAGCTAGCTTCTGAAGAGGTGCAAAAGTATTTTCATTTAGGTGATTAATTTTGTTTTTCCTCATTACCCTGAAAGTAAAAAGAAAAATATGTTGTGGCTCCTTGAGGTAAGTGATAAATGAGGTTTTGGAGAGATTAACAGCCTGAAAAAGAAAGAAAAGATAATTACATACAGTGCATTTTCACATCAAGTATTTTGTAGTATGGCAAACTACCCAGTCTGATTTTGGTCTTAAATTTCTCAAATCTTTTAGTGATGATAAAAATAAAATATTCAAATTTTTAAGTGAGGTAGAGAAGAATGCTGCAAGGGAAATTGTGGAAATGTGAACTCTTGAGAATACAGACTGAATATCATGCAACTGAGAGCACAGGGAGCTGTCTTAGCGTCGCCTCTTCTTTAGGAGACATAGAGTGTGTCTCTAACAGAATACTGCCCTTGCCCCCCCCCCCGCCCCCCCAATCGCACTCACACACCTTTGGTAGTTGATGGGACTTGGAGTAGAGTTGCCTAGGGAAGTCTAATCTAAATAAGCTGGACCAATTCAGAACATCTCTAGTTTGGGATGTTGAATCAGGCTGTATGTAATTTTTGACCAGTTCATTTCTACCCTGATCTCATGTATTAAGAACCAGCATAAAAGACTAACTCACAGAAAAGTTTTAAAATGTTTCCAATTCTTTAAATGTTATGTGGCATGCCAGGAGGTTGGCCTTGTACCATCTTGAAGTATTTATTTCCTCTCAGCTCTCCAAACCATTATGAACTCCTGCCAGTATCCCTAGACCAGAAAAGTACAAGCACCTGCCAAGAGGAAACTCACAAATGATTTCTTCACACAGAGGCTTCTTTAAAAGCAAACCAAAGTAGAATAGCAAAGAAGTTGTAAGTTTTGGTCTCTGTTGTTCAGGTACAATTTGGTTTCCTTTGAGCAGTTAGTAGGAACTGTTTTTGCATGATCATTACAAAGCATCCTGTACCTGAACACGCCTGAGCTCACTGATTAAGAGTTCAAATATCTTAGTGGCTTGAACCCGCTGGAATGGAGGATGCATATTAGAGAAAAATTGTTGTATCAGTGACAGTTATTTCATTGCCTGTACACAAGGGTCCTAGTATTATGGCTTCTAAGAATGGATTTCTAGGTGGATTCTATATAGTGCTTTCTAAACTTTTCCCATGGTAACTACACTTAAAAACATGGGACGTAACATACACCCACACAACCCAAGATTCAAGAAATAGTACATTTAATTATCTGAATTACACTCTGATATTTTTATCCGATTCAATTCAACACTGTTTCATTAAAGAAGCTAGTCAGGAGATGCCATATTGCTTTCATCACCCCCTTGTGAGCTTCAACCCACAGTCTGAAAAAACACTGTTCTGAAAAAAATGAGCTGTATATGAAGCAGTTGTGTTTTTATATTGTAAGAAGCTCCAGCATCCTTCACTTTCATGGAAAAAGCAGCGTGGGTTTAAAATAGGCCAGAAGGACATAAGGAGAAATAATACTCAATGACACTCTAAAGTTTATCCTGGTGTCCACAATTATATCTTCAGGGGTGTAGACATTCTACAGTATCTTTTATAATTTTGGTTATGATTAAATTTTTTTCCCACAGTCTATACAGTAATAATTTGCATAGGGCAAATATTCTTATAGATTAAGACCAACTTAGTGTTTTTCAAACTGAGATCCCAGGAGAGATTCTAGGTGGTCAATGAAAATTTCTTTCCATTAAAATGGGTATTATTTAAGTTCTAGAAAAATAGGTCTCATATAATACAGTACTGTTGTGATGATCTATGCGTGTTGTGAATCTTGGTTAAGTCTGGTGTGAACTTCAAAAATTTTGCCAATGTGCTTTGGTTTCAGAAAACTTTGTCATAAGTGAACATTTGCTATAATTACTGTGCATGTTTATGCTAACTTATGCTCACATATGTGATTAATTTTGTTTGTAAGGAGATATAGCATCACTTCAAAAGGATAAAACACTACTTACAAAACAGTTAAATTACCGCAAGAAATAAAAGTCAAATTTCTTAAATTATGGATATGGTTGTCTTCCAAGTCCCTGAAACATAAAAACAAAAATGATAAAGCTAAATTTTGATCATAGAAATAAATTGGTCAAGCACTATTTGTTATCTAATAAGATCTCTTTTTTTCACATACTATATATTTCATATAGATTCCCACAAGTAGCCACTTATATAAGAGCAGAAATAATAAATAAATGTAATGCTTCTTTTTCTGTGTTCATAGGAAAAATGTTTGAGTCACATCTGTATCATATGTTCACATGGGTATATATGTTACCCCGAGAAATGTGAAGAGAATGAAGAGTCAAATTAAAAACTGTTATGATAAACATCCACTTTCTCAACAGATTTTAATAGTGGTATGTATAATATACATCTGTCTACACTGCTCCCTTGTGGTCAATTCAACAAACTCCTATCTCCTTAAAAAACGACAACAAAACAACATCTGTATAGAGTCACCAGTGCCATTTCTCTAAGTGGTATGACCCTATTTGCTACAGTCTGCAGAAGATTCTATTGTTGCTACAGAAGCTCCTGCTGCCAAAACAATATTTCACCTCTACCTCCCTTGCCTAAACACCTCCCAGGAAAAATTGTCAATGACCTTTACTTCTGAGGACACCATCGTTTGCTTTATTATACTATCACACAGGCCAATGCCGTCCTTGGCTTTCCAACTTCCAATTTAGGGAGATGCATGTAGACCCTATCTGTACTCCCTTGCTGTGTGATGCTATGTCAGCATCAGGAGTCTGGTCTGAGCTGTAAAACTTGTCACAAAATGTATGTTTTAATGTCTCTTCTTTATTCATGGTGATCATGAAGGCATTCTTTTATTGTCTCTCTTTTATTGTTAAGTTTCTTTTGTAAGTTTGTAGAACAGAGAGTTAGCCGAGGCTAGGGATATGCTTTCAGGAGTAAATCATGGTCCTTAAATCTGCTCCGTCTCCCCCAACACTTAGTTTACTGGTCACCATATAATATATAGAGCTATTCAAGAACAATTGTGACTAAAGTATATGAACTGAAGTGTGACTCTGGTATTAAAATCTGCCAGGGAAACATGGGTAACATTAAAAGAAGCACCTACATTCCACTGGCAAGGCTACATCTGGAATAGTTAGTTCTATTCTGGGCCTTGCAATAAAAATAGACTTTGACAAATCAGGCCGTATCTGAACAATCTGAAAATCAGGATGTACGGGGCCTAGAAATCAAGTCAATTGAGGAAAAGAGTGTATTTGTAATAGAAAAGAGCAAAATGAGAGAGCTATATTTGAAGTCAGGCTGTAGATGATATCATAGGGTTTTTCTATGTTGCATTCAGGTTGCAAAATTAGATTTACTGGTTGAAGGACGAAAAAGATTTCATATTTAAGTTCACCATCTATAGTACCCGGAGAATAAGCTTATTGTGGCTACAGGTCTTTACCAGAGGCAATATACCATAACTCAAGAATTTTGTAGACAGGATTTCTTACTATACAGAATATTGTATTAAGTCTTAAATCTTGATTCTAGATCATTCTTCTAAAGAAAAAATTCTATTGTTCTCTTCAATTGGAAACTAAGTATTTATAGTACTACTTTTTTTGGTCATTAGCTTCGGTCAAAGTTTCTGGTCTCTCGCAATATGCATTGTCAGTGACACAGACTGTGTTTCTTTCCTCTTTTATTGCTGTTACCATGGATGCTCTCTTAAGTCTCAGAAAATATCCTGTGATACTGAGTTGATTTATTTTTCTTGTTAGCTACTACTGTAGCATTTTTTTCTATTAAGCTAACAAAAATATTTAAGTTAGTATTAATTTACTAATTTGCAAAAATCAATAAGGGGTATACATCAAGGCATAAATTAGGGACTTGATCAAATCATCAGTTTAGTTGGATTTTGAGTTTATTTTAAGCTTTATTTGGGAATTTGTTTTGGCTTTCTTCCTAAAATTAGACGCTTTAGTCCTTGATACACAGGGATCGGGTTGGAGGCATACAAATCTGCTTCTTGTCCCTAGCTCTAAGCCCTAAGTGAGCTGACAAGGGGTGTTTTTCTTGCTTTTCTTGCTTCTAATGTCTAGACTACTTTTCCAACTTCCAATAAGCCTCTAAACTTAACCATTTATTTTTTCCCTTTATACATGGTCGTTAAGTTTGGCTAATTTGGTCATGAGGTTTCAGAATTGGCTAAAAGTGAAAAATTGATTCCATCTGAAGAACACACTAACAACACCAATAATCTTTCTTCTCAACTTTCTCTCTTATCAGCCTGGTGGCATTTAAACATTCATATCTCCTTAACCTCTACTTCCTCCTCTTTGAAACATTTCTCGCTCCTATTTCACAGAGACAATTGAGGTGATGAAGCAGGGAGGAGCCCCTGACTTTCTACTCAACATCTATAAACTTAACCTGTATATGCCCTTGGGTCTCCTAGTCTCAAGAAGAGAGAGATGACCCTTCCAATCCCTCCATCTGTTTTCTCGAGTTTGGCTTATGTGTGTGTATGTCCTAAAATATATGGTCAATTTTGGCGAATGTTCTTTGGTTGTTGTTTGCTTTCAGGTTTATATCTATTAGAATTAGGTGCAGGTACGTATAACAGACACCCAACCATAACTGCATAAATACGCAACTACAGTTAGGTAGTCCAGGGCTAGTATGGTAGTTTAACAAAGTTGTTAGTAACTTCTTTTCTTCTTTTCTTTTCTTTTTTTTCTTTTCTTTTCTTCTTTTCTTTTTTTTTCTTTCTTTTCTTTCTTTTCTTTCTTTCTTTCTTTCTTTCTTTCTTTCTTTCTTTCTTTCTTTCTTTCTTTCTTTCTTTCTTGTGTTTATTTATTTGAGAGAGAGAATGTGGGCGAGAGCAAGAGAGAGCACAAGAAGGGGGAGGGGCAGAGGGAGAAGAACCGGGAGCCTCTGCTGCCATGGGAGCCCCAAACCGAGCTTGATCATGACCTGAGCCAAAGGCTGACGCCCAACCAACTGAACCACCCAGGCACCCTGAAACATCTTTCAAATTTACTGTTTATATGCCCTTGTCTTCATAGTCTAGGATGATACTAAAGCTTGAGCCATCATATGCATGTTTTTGAATGAGGAAAGAGAGGAAGGGCTTGCCTTTTTCTCTTTAGGAAGACTTCCTTGAAGTTCCCCACTAAACTTCTTCCACCTTATTAATCAGAGCTTAGACATGTGGCTATATCAAGATGCAGGAAAATCTGGGAATGTATTTTAGCTGGGCACACTGCTGTCCCAAATGTGTCAGTTCTGTTATTGAGAAGGGACATTGTCGTTTGATATACAAAAATTAGAGTTGGGTCATTAATTATGTTATTTAGTTCTTCGTATCCCTTTTGGTTTTACTTGATCTTTCATGGACTAATAGAGGTGGGTTATTATCTGTTACTGCTCATGTATGCCTACTATTCCTTTTGGTTACTGTATGAATCTACTTGGCACATATATACTTATTATGTAATATCTTTTGTTAGAAATTGCACACTATAGTATTTATTTATTTATTTTTATTTTATTTTTTTAAAATTTTCTTTTTATTTATTTATGATAGTCACACAGAGAGAGAGAGGCAGAGACACAGGCAGAGGGAGAAGCAGGCTCCATGCACTGGGAGCCCGACGTGGGATTCGATCCCGGGTCTCCAGGATCGTGCCCTGGGCCAAAGGCAGGCGCCAAACCGCTGCACCACCCAGCGATCCCCACACTATAGTATTTAAATGTCCTTCTTAGTGTTGTTTAATGCAAATTGGCCAGAATTTAACTACTTAGATAAAATATGATGCCTTCTTTTTTACTGGTTTGCATCTACATGGAATACTTTATTTTATTTTATTTTTTTTTAATTTTTTTTTTATTTATTTATGATAGTCACAGAGAGAGAGAGAGAGAGGGGCAGAGACACAGGCAGAGGGAGAAGCAGGCTCCATGCACTGGGAGCCCAATGTGGGATTCGATCCCGGGTCTCCAGGATCGCGCCCTAGGCCGAAGGCAGGCGCCAAACCGCTGCGCCACCTAGGGATCCCTACATGGAATACTTTAGACCAGCCTTTTATTTTCGATCTTTCTTAGTCACTCAATTATAGTTTTTTTTTTTTGTAAATAGCATGAATTAGGTTTTGTTTTGTGAGCCAATTTGAAAAATCTCTTTTCTTTCTAATAAGTAAGTTAACAGTTAAACCCACTTGAGTGTACGGAGATGACTAATATATCTGACCTTAGTCTGCTATTTAAAAATATTACTTACTATAAGGTTTTATATGTTAAAAAACTTTCAACAAATTTAAAAAAACTTTATTTTTTTAAAAGACTTTGTCTATTTATTCATGAGAGACATGGAGAGAGAGAGAGGCAGAGACACAGGCAGAGGGAGAAGCAGGCCCCATGCAGGGAGCCCTATGTGGGAATTGATCCGGGGTCCCCAGGATCAGGTCCTGGGCTGAAGGCAGTGCCAAACCGCTGAGCCACCCGGGCTGCCCTAAAACCTTTATTTTAATATTTAGAAAGGTTTGTATAACTATTGGTTATCTTTATAACTTTACCCAATACACTGTATCTTCTCTTTCTAGAGAATAACAATACTTACTCATTTCCTATTATAACTTATAAGAACTGATAAAATGAGTATATATTGTCTTCCTTTCTGCTCCTCTGCTTTTCTCCCACCATATGATTTTGATAAGTTGTATGCTTTTTGTTAATATTCAGTTTAGGAATATCAAATATCCACATTTGGTGGATTTGTTGGTTTTAAGTGATGTCTTTTGACTCCTAGTTATTTTCCTTTATGGTTTCATGATTATCACTGTATTCATTTTGAAACTGTTTACTCATCTAAGATTATTAAGTCTTCTTGCTGAATTGACCCCTTTATCATTGTGTGATATCCCTCTTTATCCCTGGTTATAGTCTCTGTTCTAAAGTCTATTTTTCCAATATTATTGTGTAGATGATAAAGTTCCTTCCTATCTGTATGAGCAGTGGTGTTTTGTGACTTTCTATATCCTAAGCATAATCCTGTTGGAATAGAATTGTAATACATTGTACTCTTTGGTGACTTTTTCTTTCTAATTCATATTATGCTCTTGAAATTGAGCCAGGTTGACTGAAGTGGGGCTCAGTCATTGATTTTAAATGCTGTGTGTATATCACAGTTTATTTTTCCATCTGGGTCCACATCTTCCAGCCCCTTGCTCTATAATATATCTTCACTGTTTTCTATAGTTTCAAATTCTTCATATTAGCTTCTCCTGCCTATAAATAAACTTGCTTCATCTCCTATCAAAGTAGGTTTAATTTACTCTCTTGATCTTTAGTTCACCTTTGCCCCATCTGTTCTTGTGCTTATTTATTACTTATATTTCTAACTTTTTGAATTTCCCAACTTCTATTGTGGCGTTTATAGGTTTTTGTTTTTGTTTTTGTTTTTGCTTTGAAAGAACTATAATAAAGATTTTAATCTGTTGTCTGTCTGAGCATATTATCCTGGGCTGTCATGTCTTTTATGTGTATTTTTCCACTAAGTCAGTTGAATAATTTTTTTTTTTACTAACACATCTAACTGATTTTTCAGTTTATACTTTGCTACATAAAAGTTCATGTGTGAGGTAAAGATACAGTGATTAGTTTTAAAATAAATGAATATTTATGAGGCAAACATTATTATTACTAGCATTAAAATTGGTATAATACTATCAGGAATGCATACAAAATGACTTTTTTGGATAGCTAAAATTTAAAGACAGTAACTTTAGTGATGAAATTATAAAAAGTCCATTTCTTTAGTAATGGATCTTCGTTTTTTTTAGATTTGCTTATTATTTTGTGAGAGAGAGATGGCAGGTGTGCCTGAGCAGGGGGAGGCAGAGAAAGGAGAGAGAACCTCCAGTAGACCCCATCTTGAGCATGGAGCCCAACCTGGAGCTCGATCTCAAGACCCTCAGATGATGACCTGAGCTGAAATCAAGAGTTGGACATTTGACCAGGGGTACCTGGGTGGCTCAGTTTGTTGAACCTTCGACTCTTGATTTTGGTTCAGGTGATGATCTCATGGTGGTGGGATGTCAGCCTCATATGGGGCTCACAGTTCAGCAGGGAATCTGCTTGGGATTCTCTCTCCCTCTTCCACGGCCCCTCCTGCTGCTTGCACACACGTGCTCTCTCTTTCTCTGAATACATAAATGTCAAAAAAAAAAAAAGTTGGATGCTTAACCGACTGAGTTACCCAAGTGCCGCTTTAGTAATTAATCTTAATCATTTAAAGTTTTATCTGAGGTGTGCCTGAGTGGCTTAGTCAGTTGAGCATCTGCCTTCAGCTCAGATTATGATCCCAAGGTCCTGGTGATGGAGCCCCTTATGGGGCTCCTTGCTCAGGGGGGTGTCTGAGTCTCCCTCTGCCCCCCTCTCCTGCCCCACTGGCTCCTGCACTCTCTCACTCTCTCAAATAAATAAAATCTTAAAAAAATAAAGTTTTATCTGAGATGTATATTTGGCTGCCTTTTTAAAAGCAAAGGAAATGTTTATTAATGTATTGCATAATATCTTCTACATTTGCTTCTGGTCTCAGTGTATGAATTTTTAATTGCTAGTTTACTTATGTAAATATTAATCAGTTTTGCTTTATTACTAAGTTTGGATTACTGAGCATGTAATAACAGTTTAATGTGATCGTTTGAAACAAAATTTAATTACAAGGGATATTGAACTTAATTTGCCCTTTTCTCAAATATGTCAGGTTGTCAACAACGGGAGTTCTGTGCTGTCATACCAAGATGCCCTCTGGACTTAGTAATGATTTTGGGGATGTTTGTCTTCCTCTAAATGGTTCCAAACTAGTGTGTTTTGAATAATTATGTCTACTTTTTATAGCGTTTCCCACTCCTGCTTTGTTATCAGGTTGATAGTTCTCACTTCGCACTAATGTTTTGAACTTCATCTTTCCCCTCTACTTTTAATCTGACTACTGTGAGCTTAGAAATCAAACAACACTTCTGAGAATTTCCTACAAAATGAGAGACAGAGGAAGTTTTCATATAAACTGTATATACAGATAATTGATTGAACTTTTAAATAGTTATTTTTGTGTTACTTATATCTTCATTTTTACCTGCATTTTAAATAGGCAAATTTATTGGGTAATTAACCACTGAATGGGTAGAATGATCCTTATTACCATAAGCAAAGTTACGGTGTAAACACGTCCATGAAACATATTCTATTGAGATTAGACTTCAAAAATAAATTCTAAATATCATATGCTCATTATGCCAAATTTAGGAATGAGACTAAAGAGACTGTCTTTCTGTATCAAACTGATACTTGAAAATAGATCGACAGAGGGAAGAAAGAGATGTTCTATGGATACTGTGACATCTCTTCTTTCTTCTTCCTGCCTCCAAATTGTGTGTGTGTGTGTTGTTTTATCTAGAGATAAAACAGAGTCTAGAGGAGTTAGTTTAGACAATGGGGATGTTTAATAACAAAATCATGCTAAAGTAATTTGAGGAAATGTGATACGACATTAACAACCTATCATTTTAAAAAACCCAATATCCAAAATGAACGAGGCAAAACCAGGAAAGTTAGCTGACTTCTTTAAGAAAAGATTCATCAACTTACAGCCAATGCAGTCTTGGCATGTACTGGCAAAGGGGTTTATCCGGCAAATGAGTGAGGACATTATTCATCAGTGCTCTGAAAAAGAAAAGAAAGAAAATAAGTCACATTTTTCTGGTTCTTTTCTCATCTTAGGTCAAACATGGTATTATTATTCTTTATGAAACCACAAAAATCTGTTAGTTGTCTTCTGTTTTTTTTTTCTGTAAGTCTTGTTATATTTAAGTGCTTGTTAGTAATAAAATTCGACAAATGATAGTTGTCAAATGGAGGAAGCAGCAATGTTAGTAACTGAAAAAAAGCCTGTGCCCTTCAAAAGTGGGTAGTGAGAAGGAGGTGACTTTAAAATGAATGTTATTTTTCTTTACCAAGATTAATACTGGGCAGTAATGGTGTGCTTGAAAATATTTCAATAAAACATGGTAGTGAGGCTGTATTCAGTTTTGATGGGCTGATGTCCTAGAAGACAGAAGATCTTATAAAATTGTTATGACTACAAAGTAGTCTCATAGAATATAATTAAGAGATGGATTTTAGTTGGAAAGGCCTTTTTGGGGTTTTAACAATTCCATATTTAATGCTGTTAAACTTAAAGCAGTAATCTTTATTCATATCTTTTCCTTCAATTGAAATATTTGCTTTAATTTTTAGTACTTACAAGAGAATAAGAGAATTTAGTCCATAAAATGTTAGTGGGGAAATTCGACTGAGGTGATTATCTTCAATTATCCTGCCAGCCAGAAGAAAAAATTGATTCATTTATATATTTAGAATATAAAAACTAATACTATAAAATGCCACGTAAATTAAACATACAGCCATTCTAGTCTGTGGAGATCTTCAAAAACACCTGGCTTCAGGAAAGTTATTCTGTTATGACTGAGATACCTGAAAAAAAAGAGAAATGACTACAATAAATGTGTTACCTTCTTTTTTTCCTTCTTCTTCTTCTTGTTCTTCTTTTTAAAAATTTTATTTATTTATTCAGGAGAGACACAAAGAGAGGCAGAGGGAGAAGCAGGCTGCAGAGGGAACCTGATTCAGGACTCGATCTCAGGACCTTGGGATCATGACCTGAGCCAAAGGCAGACGCCCAACTGATGAGCCATCCAGGTGCCCCTTTTTCTTTCTTTTTAAAAGATTTTATTTTTAAGTAATCTCTACACCCAATGTGGGGCTTGGACTCCCAATCTGGAGATCAAGAGTCACATGCTCTACTGACTTAGCCAGCCAGACGCCCCAAAAGTGTTACATTCTTGATATCCTACATTAAGGAAAGGAAAAACAATAATCATCGGTCTTAGATTTTCTTATATGTTATTCTCATCATACCTTTTCCCTTCTTTTGGGTCTCTAAAAGTTTTTTGTCACTTACCTTTTCATGTCTTGGCTTTAGTTCCCCTATAGTCAATCAATCAATCAATCAATCATCCACTCTATTCATTCATCTATGCGTTTACTCATCAAATTGCTTTGGCTATCTACTCTGTGGCACTGTGCTAGGTTTATCATCCCTTTCTTTGAGGGGCTAGGAGTCTAGAGGGAAGACAGAAGATGAACAGGTTATTACAGCAATATGGGGAAAAGAGAGAAATGAACAAGGTATGCTCGCTTAGACATTGCAAAGGAGAAAGCACTTGGCTTTGTTGGGAGTGGGGACTGCAGGGTGTGGAAGAGCAAGGGGGCCCAATTAGATGGACAGAAATTTGGATGAAGATGTCATTCATAAAGCAAAGAATGGCTAGAGTTAATATAGGCAGAGGAGATTGCTTGTGCAAAGGCAAGAGGTATGAGAGAGAGCAACAAGTTAAGGGATCACCAGGTATTTCAGTGCGGTCTCACCACGAAGGGGCTGTGAAGAGAGACAGAGGATGAACCTGGGAGTCAGTGGGGGGCCTGATCTGGAAAAAAAAAAGGCCATTCCATGCCTTACTGAAGAGTCTGACCTCACCTTACCTATCCAACTGTCCCTTTTACCTTTCTGCAGAGTGAATCACTCTGTTGATCTTGTCCTCCTGCCACGTTTATTTCTACCTCAGTCTCTTTAGTAGAGCAGTGCGCTGCTCTGACTCTGCCGTCAGACAGTTTGAGTGCTAGTGTTGCTACTTATTAATAGTGTGACCGTAAGCAAGCAGCTAACTTCTGAAAGCCTCAGTTTACTCATCTCCAAAATGGAGGTAATATTAGTACCTACTTTATTGGGTTGTAACATTTGAGGCAGTGCATGTCATAAGCACTCAGTACATATTATTTATCACAACAACACCTCTGTTCAAGCCTCCCATTGTGGTTTCTTTCCTTTTCTTTTCCCCTTCTGCCTGTGAGTCACATGCAAATTATAGTTCAAATTTCACTTCCACAAACACATGGACCACGTTGACTTCTCTCTTTTCTCTATTCCGACAGTTCTCAGTGTTGACATCTTATAAAATTTCTCCTGCTAGTCGGTCTCCCCAGTCCCTACCAGGTTTGACATTTGCTTAGGGGTAGCAAGAGATGATGCTCATATTAGAGCCACTTCCTTCCCTCCCTTGTAAACCTGGAACCCCATTTGGGGACAGCAAGGGTAAAGAATAGTTATAACACTTTCTTGTGACCACCTCAGAAGTATCCTTTATGTTTTTATTTAATTTATTTATTTGTATTCCTTCATTATTCATTTATTTGTTCTTTCAAGATTCCATTTAAATTCAAGTTAGTTAACATACAGTGTAGTATTAGTTTCAGGAGTAGAATTTAGTGATTCATCAGTTGCATATAATACTCAGTGCTCAGCACAGGAGGTGCCCTCCTTCATGCGCATCACCCAGTTACCCCATCTTCCCTTCCACCTCCCTTCCCTCAGCCCTCAGTTTGCTTGCTATAGTTACGAGCCTCTTATGGTTTCTCTCTCTCTCTCTGTTTTTTTCTTATTCTATTTTTCCTTCCCTTACCCTATGTTTTTCTGTTTTGTTTCCTAAATTCCACATATGAGTGAAACCATATGAAAATCATCTTTCTCTGATTGACTTATTTCACTCAGCATAGCACCTTCCAGTTCCATCCACATCAACGTAAGTATTCATCCCTCTGATGGCTACGTAATATTCCATTGTGTATGTAGATACACCACATCTTCTTTATCCGTTCATCAGCCAATGGACATTTGGGCTCTTTCCATATTTTGGCTATTTTAGTGCTGCTATAAACATTGGGGTGCATGTGCCTCACCGGTCTCTTTAAAAGCCAGTAGCAATCCCCTAGGTAAAAAGCATTTGATCCACTCCTGCTATACTCTTCTGTTTAGCCCAGTCTTGTATATTTTCCTGAGTCATCCTTCACTGCTCCAGACCCCAAATGGTCACTCATTTCAGTGAATCCTTTCTTTAAAGATTTATTTTATTTATTCATTTTAGAGAGGGGGGGGGAGAGCACGCATGTGTTGCAAGAGTGAGGGAGAGGGGCAGAGGGAGAGGATCTCAAGTAGAGTCTACACTGAGCACAGAACCAGACAAGGGGTTCCATCTCACGACCCTGAGATCATGAATTGAGCCAAAATCAAGAGTCGGAAGTGTAACCCACTGAGCCACCCAGGTGGCCCTTTCAGTGAATCTTAATACCAGTTTTGATCTGAACAACAAAGGCTTAGGATTTAATTAAGTAATCTCTTTTATCATTCTCTAATTGTTGTGTGTATGTTTGTATTGTTTCCCCACCCTATATCATAAGCTTCTGGAGAACAAGAGGCACACTTCTCCCCAGTGGTAGCATAGCTCTTTACTGAAACATTAAGGTGTAAGCTGCTAGAAGGCAGCCTCTGTGACTTATATTTCAGTGCCACCTCCCCATGATGTCTAGCTGAAATGTTTGCACACTATAAAGGCTAATGAATATTTATGGATGGATCAACAGCAAATCTAATTATCTATGATAACCTAGAAGTATGTGACATCTTAACATCTAAACAATATTCTGATGCTATGAATAACCATGGAAAAATACGGAGGATACTAGAATTTGTGGTACTATTTTTTATATTCATTGAACATGAAACCGTCTGGACTATGCTTCACATGCATTGAACGTTAAATCAAACAGATGATATTTAATAATAAATTTTGAACAGATTCATGGGGGTTAGAGAGAAAGATAGTCAGGAATCTGATGGGAAAGAATCCAGTATTGACTTTAGGTGATTTGTGAAGACACGGAAGAGGAGGGAGGGGATAGAAGGGAAGAGGACTTGGCAAAAGTGGTTACCGTGTGTGTGTGTGTGTGTGTGTGTGTGTGTGTTTAAGATTTTATTTATTTACTCATGAGGGACAAAGAGAGAGAGGCAGAGACATAGACAGAGGGAGAAGCAGGTTCCCCATGGGGGGCAGGATGTGGGACTTGATCCCCGGACCCTGGGATCATGCCCTGAGTCGAGGGCAGATGCTCAACCACTGATCCACCCAAGTATCCCCAAAATGGCTACTGCAGGAATTTGAGTCTCCAGGGCTCTTCTCCATTTTGTTAGGAAAATTATTAGACAGCCTTTTCTCAGTCTCAAACCTAATACGACAAACTAGGACTCTGACTGAAATGAATTTCTTGGATTAGGATTTAAAGCAAGGGGGCTGAAAGGAATTTAGGGACTTGTTGATCTATGTGATTTTTGGTTATATTTCCATGCAATTACTTCTTACAGGAGGTTCAGTTCAGCTGCTTGATAAAACTCAGTGAAATGGAACTTAGAGAGGGGATCCCTGGGTGGCTGAGAGGTTTAGTGCCTGCCTTCGGCCTAGGGTGTGATCCTGGGGTCCTGGGATCGAGTCCCACATCGGGCTCCCTGAGTGGAGCTTGCTTCTCTCTCTCTCTCTTTCTCTGTGTCTCTCATGAATAAATAAATAAAATCTTTAAAAAAATGGAACTTTGAGAAAGCCTATTTTAAAAAGCTTTGCTTTAAACTACAATGAAATGCCATTTCATAGCCATTAGGATGGCTGTTTTTTTATTTTTATTCTTTCTTTCTTTCTTTCTTTCTTTCTTTCTTTCTTTCTTTCTTTCTTTCTTTCTTTCTTTCTGATAGTCACACACACACACACAGAGAGAGAGAGAGAGAGAGAGGCAGAGACACAGGCAGAGGGAGAAGCAGGCTCCATGCACCGGGAGCCCGATGTGGGATTCGATCCCGGGTCTCCAGGATCGCGCCCTGGGCCAAAGGCAGGCGCTAAACCGCTGCATCACCCAGGGATCCCTGGCTGTTTTTTTTTTTTAAAAGAACAAATCTCCAAACAACAAAACCCCAGAAAATAAGAAGTATTGATGAGGATGTGAAGAACTAAGGACCCGCAGAGTTGGCATCCTTAGGCACTGTGCTGAGCTGACCTTTCCCGGGCTGCTGTGGAATGCAGCAGGGCAGGCGGGTGGACCACCGTGGAAGGGGCAAGCTAACTGGCATTGGTACTTACAGTTTAGTAAGACTGTGGAGTCCTCTGAAAGCATAGATGGGTATGGATCTGATCTTATTGTTTTGCAGGCACCTGTTAACACAATTATTAAAAAAAAACAACCATAATGAAACAGAGTTTCCATTTTGCAAGATGTGAAAAGCTCTTTGGGTGGGTGGCAGTGATGGTAGCACAGCAATATGAATACATTTAGTGGCTCTGAATGTATCTTTTTTTTTTTTTTAAAGATTTTATTTATTTATTCATGATAGTTACACAGAGAGAGACAGAGAGGCAGAGACACAGGTAGAGGGAGAAGCAGGCTCCATGCAGGGAGCCCGATGTGGGATTCGATCCTGGGTCTCCAGGATCGTGCCCCGGGCCAAAGGCAGGCGCCAAACCGCTGCGCCACCCAGGGATCCCTCTGAATGTATCTTATAATTGGTTAAGATGGTACATTTTTAAAAAAGATTTTATATATTTATTTGAGAGAGAGAGAGAGAGCGAGCACAAGCCAGAAGGAGAAGCAGACTCCCCGTGGAGCAGGGAGCCTGGTGCAGGGCTCCATCCCAGAACTCTGGAATCATGACCTGATGTGAAGGCAGCCACTCAACCAACTGAGCCACCCAGGAGCCTGAAGATGGTACGTTTTACATCATAAATATTTTACCACAATAAACATTTGTTTCTATTTAAAAAGGTAAACATAACAAAATAATTTAGTGAAACTAGATATCATGTCTTGCTATTGAAGTCATGTATGATTAGGCAAGTTTGATTTAGAAATTCTGGTTATAAAGATGAACATGTAATACTTAAAATCTATTTATTTTATTTTTTATCAGAAGTGTAGGTTTATTTAATTAAAAAATAATGCAAAAAGATTCATCTCCCAAAGAGAGTACTGTGTCCTTTAAAGCAGCAGCAGTCACAAGGCACATATGTATGAAATACCTCAAGCGAAATAGAAACTAAACATAAAAAAAAAGTTATTTAAAAAGATGTTGAAGACCATTTTTTAATATGAACATAGACTATAAAAATGGCATTCTTTTACATTTAAAAAATTATTTCTTTACCTTTACTAAGAGAATAAACAATGGTGTAATATTTTGTAATAGTTAAAATTTAATATTTGAATTTCTGTAAGTAAAACTTTAATGCACAGTAAGGCATTTAGTAATCAAACAGGCCCAGAAGTCGGACTTTTTAACATTTTCTGGTATCATAGAAGGATCACTGTTTAACAGAGTGCTGGCAAAAGTACAAGTATGTGACATCTTTAGGCCCGAGATCAGATTCCATGTTAGCCACAAATCTGCCCAACAAGTCAGCTTTAATTTTATTAATTTGACACCCAAGCCTTGCTCCAAAAAGTGTTTGAGGAAGCTTATAGGAAGTATTAATGGCAAAAGAAAAAAAAAAGAAGTAAAAATAATCAGGATTAGAAGAGTATAAATTAGATGGGCATGTCAAGACAAGAATGCAGTCTTACGTAGTTAACGAGTCTTACAGGATGAACGGCCTTGGGTTAACTGGAGGTCAAAGGAAATAGGTACCAGGGCACAAGCAATTGCATCAACTGCACCCTTGTAAAGCCTTGCACTTCTGCATGTACTGGCCCCAGGTTGTAGGGAATGGCAGTATGAGGGCTTCGAGCCTGACTTCTTGTTCTGAGTGCAGGTCATAATTGTCCTTTGGGGTGTTCTGAAGTTTATATATATATATATATATATTTATATTTTATTTATAATAAATACTAGGATCAATAAGGAAGAAACCAATATGAACACATTCTTTTTTAAAAGATTTATTTATTTATTAGAGACAGAGGGAGAGGGAGAGAGAATCTCCAGCGGACTCCCTGCTGAGTGAGGAGCACAACCCAAGTCTGGTCCATCTCATAACCCTGAGATTGTGACCTGGGCTGAAACAAACAATTGGATACTTAACCAACTGTGACATCCAGGTGCCCTCAAGTATAAGCAAATTCTTAGTTAATTAGAAATTTTGTTTTTTTTTTTTTTTTTTTAATTAGAAATTTTGACTAAAAGATTTCCCATTTCCCCAACGTGCAAGAAAATCTAACTTTGTAAAAGTGTTTTTATTAAATTTATTATGCATTTAACGATTTCACAGAACATGCTGTGGTTCTCATCACATAGTAGGGAATGCATCTGTCTCACAGTGAGCTTTAGTATGTATTTACTTGTTTCTAACTGTTTTAATGATTAATGATTAATAGACTGTATTGCGTAGAGGTTGAGCAAAGCTGTATCTCTAATAACCAGGTAGAGTTTTTTTTTTTTTTTTTTTGTAATTAGGCTATTTTGATCTATTAGTTAAGACAAATTGGCTACTCAAGAAGTATTTTGTGGGGGACACCTGGGTGGCTTAGTCGGTTGAGAGACTGACACGTGATTTTAGTTCAGATCATGATCTGAGTGTTCTAGAATTGAGCCCCAGGATTGAGGATTCTCTCTCTCTCTCTTTCTCTCTCTGCCCTTACCTCTGCATGTGCTTTCTCTCTCTCTAAAATAAATAAGTAAATAAATAAATAAATAAATAAATAAATAAATAAATAAATAAATCTATCTTAAAAAATAAAAGAAGAAATTTGGGGTGCCTGGCTGGCTTAGTCAGTAGAGCACTGAACCCTTGATCTTCCCGTTATGGGTACGAGCCTCACATTAAGTGTAGAGATTACTTAAGAATAAAATCTCCAAAAAATTAGTTCAATTTTTATTATGTAAAAATGCTCAACTACTGTGTTACATAAACCTGAATTTTGATTTTTGAAGTCCTAACTCCTTTTAAACATGTGGACATAAGGTGGTGCTACAGATCAGAAAAATTCTTCAGCCTCCAAAAATCAGAAAACAGAATAAGGAAGCATCCTCTTGAAGTTTTTACATAAGGCCTAATTTTGAAAAGCTTTTCCCTGCTGATTGTTAAACATTCAGAATAAAGTTCTGAAATCATTTTAATTGAAAATTTTATTTTTGAGTATGAAACATACTTTCTTGCAGATTATCTGAGTTTTGAGTACATTTCATCAAATGAAGTAGATTAATTTTTCTTCTGATTTTGCTCTCTATTTTAAGAACAACATATAGGTATATATCTATGTGCGAGATTTCTTCAGTGTAAAACCATTACTAAAGCTGACATAGGTATGAAAATGAAACTAGGAATTCTGAGATAGCAAAATTCAAGCACAGGATATTTAAGCCCATCAGTTCAAGTATGATATGATTTAGTCACAGAGCCGGACTAAATAACAGGTGAACATGACCTGGGCCATGATGGATTTTTGGAGTATGCACAAAAATGCCGAACGAATGGGAATCTTGCATGTCAGATGCTATTTGAGGCCGAAATTAAACTTAACCTGCATGGCAGACATGTGAATGGAATTAAGTTTCCCAAACAACATGCTCTGAGGTTTCGAACCACCATGCCTTGCTCTTAGGTGGAGATTGAATTGGCAAACATATGGGAAAAATTTCTTCACAGTCTAGTGTGTGGCAGGAGAACTCATGCTCCAATTTCCTTGGGAATAAGTATCTGCAATTTCTCTAGAATGGCTTCTAGAAGTCCTCAAAACAGTTACCTGGCAGTCTCTAGCTAACAGCTAAGTAATTTCCCCGAGGCAGGGTTAGTGTTAAGCAGTGGTATAGTGCTGGTCTGAGCAGAAGTGGGAAGAGACAGGCCCAAACAATGTGAGTTAATTTTAATATTGGGAATTAGATTTTTTTCTTACAGCTTCTGAAGATTATGGTACTTCCTGAAGCCATCAGGAGGAAGCTTTCTTATTAAATTCCACCGAAGCGACCTGAAATAAATGTAAATGGTGGTTCTTCAAGGGTTTTTTTCTTCACTTTTAAACTACAACAGTATAAATAGTCATAAGCTTTATTTACTTTAGCACCAGCTTTCAGGAAATGTTTTATTTCATAATGTTACTCTCATATCCATAGTACCATTTGAACTAGGTCTGTCAGTTCTGTATTATTAAAGAAATTTATCTTTTCTTAAATTTAGATTGCAACATTGTGATTCTGATGAAACACAAAAGTAATGAAACTGGGAAAATACTTGTCAGTTACATTTTCCTTTTCTCTTTTTATTTAACAGACACTAGAAAATATCTCAGTTTTGAAGTGAAAATAAAAAGTGTTTTCTGTTTAAAGCACATTCAAGAACCTAAGTAATTTTATATTTTTCAGTATTTCATTGCTCACATCCCACTACCTTTACTTCCTCTTAAAATTAATTATGAAGGAAACTGTTAATTGGTAAGTACAATTGAACTGTCTTTATTCAATAAATGATTTCATTTCAATTTCTAGTAAATTGCATAGAAGGATTTTCCCTTGAGTCACAATTTGATACGCAGCTTGACACAAACCAGGTCCACATAATTGTGGTTATACTGGAAAGGATCTAAACATTTGATATATATAGATTTTTTTAAGAAAAGCAATGCAAGGTAATAGGAACAAAATTAAAGAACCAAAAACCAAACCAAACAGAACAACATCCAAACCATTGCAGCTGGAGTCCCTTGCACGAACCACATACATCATCTTTCTAATCTTTCCTTGTCGGTCTCTTTAACTGTGAAAGCATCAATTTGTACTAGATGACCTGTAATAATACGATGCACTTGGCACTAACTTTATATAATATGATGGAGAAGATGCTCCTTGTTAAGTAAGCAATAGACTACATTGTCTGGAGGTTGTCTGCTGTGGAATAAACACTTGGAAATACTTAATGGGCAAAGAGGACTCAGTTACCACAACTTCTTAAGGCAAAATGGTTTCTCAGACTCCTCAGCACACAGTTTTGGAATCTAATTTGAAAAATGCTATTCTAGAATCTGGGAGACCATGTATTCTCCATAGGGATGCTGTTCCTCCAAGGTGTGAAAACTGGTTCTCAAGGAGGGGGGAAAAAATCTTACTTTTTTAAGTGGATGAAGAACAGGTATACATAAACAGATATACAGTATGTTTGTAATATTAAAATTTCACAGGAGGGGACAAATAGAAAAAAATGTCTAAAAGGGCTGGGGGGGGTAATAATGAAAAGAAAAAAAGCTTAAGAAACACTGTCCTTAAACACTATACATAACAGTCACTTAGTGGTTTTTTAATGAATGAATGCCAAAGGTTGATTAACTACTAACTCTCTCATGAAATCATTCTAGGCTGAAGGACTATCACTAAATGGATCTTTCATTCCTTATGTTAGCTAATTGAGAATTCCTGCTTTCCTCATTATTCTCACGTGGCTTGGCTCTTCAGTTTTGCTTTACATCTTGTTTACATGTTTGTGTTGTATAAAAATAAACTGTCGAATATTTGAATTTGACTTAAAAATTTGATGAAAGCTTAGTGTGTTTTTAAAAATGTGTTCATTCATGCATTCATTCATTTTCTCAACATATGCTGAATGCCTTCCATTTGCACTTTGTAAAAAAGGATATCATTGCTCTTAAGAAGCTTATACTCCATTTGGGTGACAAATAACATATTTTATCTATAAATAGAGAGTTTTCTTTGGACGATAACTTCAGTTTTATAGCCCAGGGCTAAAAAGGCCAGCATCTTGTTTTTTTTTTATTTATTTTCTTGTAAATTCAATTCAAAAACAGTGTTTAGAGTTTACTATACTCTTATGGGAATTTTGGAGATTATATAGAAAAACCAAGTTTTAAGCCTCCGTTGAGCTTATGGCATTTCCCTTTTTCTCGTAGAGAAGATCAGGACCACAGTCACTATAGTAGAAGGAGAAATGTTTGATGTGCTTCAAAGAGACACAAGTGAGGATCTATGAGAGAATCCAAGAGCAAGAGGCTAATTGCACCGGAGTGGGAAGGTTACTCTGGAGGGAAGGAAAGCTTATTTAAGGACTCCTAAATAATGTTTCTTAGAAAGTTGTTTTTTTTATTAATGGTGCCTAGGATTTAAAGGCTACTTCTTTCTAAATGAAGTAAAATATTTTTACAAATCGCATTCTCAGTATTTTTGTGATATCCTGTTGAAACAGAAAAAAGTAAGTGTTGTTATCCTCACTGAGTAGGACAAGCCAAAAACCTTTTTACTATGATAAATTCTTGTGTTTTAAAATATAATATTCTGACTCTTTACAAAGTGAAGTGTGTGTGTGTGAGAGAGAGAAACTATCTTAATTATTATTGTCAAAGCTAGCTGTAGTTTTGATAAAGAAAGTTCTGATAATTAGGTTATGTAGTTTAGTGATTAAATTCTAGGATCTTATAGGCAGCCCTCACACAGTCAAAACTAATGTTTAGGAAGCCAGAACGATGCATAAATAATCATATTGTCTGTTTCTCTTGTTCAATTGCATTTATGAGAAATGTCTTAAAAATCCCAACTTCAATAAATATTACTTGGATTATTGGTTTCTTTGATACTTATATATGATCTATTCCATTTCCAGTATTTCTCTATGAGAGTTCCAATTCAAAATATGGCAGGAACTCAGTGATAAAATTTGATATTTACTCTTTTAATATATTTGCTGTTAAGCCTACGGTTCCTTTTTTCTATGGAATTGAATGAAGATAAGGGCAAGGTGTGTTGGTGAGTCGGAATTCTGCAGAGAAAAATAGAAATGGACAACTTGAATCAAGCTGCTCAACCCAGAGCACAAGAAGCTGCTATTTTTTAACAAAAAATAAGGTGTTATAAACATAAACTCCTGAGCTTCATTACTACGTCTTCAAATGCCTGTTGAGAATTTCTGTTGAGTGACCTGTTAATCTCAAATTGAAAAAGCCATCTAAAATTGCAGTCCTAATCTTACCCACTTACTGTCACCAAGTCTCCCCATTCTCCCATCACTGTATTACTCAGGATGGAAACCCTGAAGTCATCTTGGATCCTTCCTCTCCCTTGCTTTCCTGTAGCCTGTCTTCATGAGGAGTTGTTCCATCCCGTTTTTTCCTCTATACCACGGGCTGAAAACCGGTGGCCCAAAGGACTGTACACACCTCTTTTTGAGTGGCTGTATGAATGTATGTATAAATGTATTGAGCCAGAACAGTTTTTTATTTTAATTTGAAACAGAATGCTTTCAGGCATTCTTTAGGGGCATGTGCTCTTTGGTTAGTCATTGTCTATCTTCTTGCAAACTTCCAGTTCTCTCCCCCTCTTCCTTTCTTATGCAAAGGTTAGTTACGTTGTGGGAGAATGGATTCAATTCTTACTTGTAAGAAAGTGAAAAATGAGACTGGCAGCATCAGGGTATTCTTTGATTTTCTGGTAATTTGATAAAAGTGATGGGGGTGATAACTGTTTCTCTTTGCAAATAGAATGAAATCATCTCAGTTTTTATACAGATCAGGTCCAGTCAGGATTTAAATCATGGAAACTCTCCACAGAATCTCAGATTATTATTTTATTCTAATAAAATATTATTATTGTTTTCTGTTGACTAATTACTATGACAAAGAGCTACGGTGACCTGAGGATAGGATAGAATGCTAGCCTTAGTTCAGGTGGGATTGTCACCTTCTTTGGAAAACAAGCCTTTGTGTGTGGTTTAACCTACTTGATGTTCTTAGCTCATTACCAATTTGGATAAACTCTTCAGGTCATATCAATTGATTCTGTTAATTTGATGGTACTATTGTCTACAGGAACTCTGAGCTCTAGCCCTCTCCAACTCATATTTCAAGGAATTGAGTTGCTGTGTTATGTGGTTTGGGTTGGCAAAAGCAGGACTTGCCCATATTTGTAAACTTAAGAATTACTCCTATTTTGTCTTCATATACTCAAAAGTCAGCCATAAGGCACTTAAACATCTGGATGAAACAAAACACTCAGCAAAAACATTGGATTAAAGTATCTATCCTCCACTGATTTCTTTTGAAAAGTTTCAGCCATATGTGTGTGACTGTGTTGCTAAAGTTTGTTGAATTCAAATTAGTACTAGATCAACAAATCACTTACTATGAGGATAATTTTCTTTTATATATATAAGTTTGAGTTATTTGGAAAAAAAATCAATATATATGAGTCAATGTGATTCAGAAGAGTTAGATTTTAAATGTGAAGTTCTGGGAATATTTTATCCAGTTTATTTCACTTGTTTTTTTTTTTTTTTTTTATAGATAAGAGTCTTTCCAACAAAGTCTAATAGAGCTCTTTCAATAAATGTCAATTCTTATACTAAGAAAACTCTATATAATAGTTTAACTGGCAGCCTTTTTCTTTAGTAGCACATAAATGATGACATCTTTTGTTTAGATAAAATACGGCGATACTAAATACGTCATAGGATTATTATGAGGGTCTAAATACATTAATGTATCTAAATACTCCATAGGATTATTATCAGAGACTAAATAGATTAAAATATTGAATAATTTAGAGTGGGGCCTAGCATTTAATAAATGTAAAATAAATAGCAGCAATCATTATAATTGACCGAGAACAATGACATCATCTTTGAATAAAAATGCATTAATAATGACAAGGCCTTAATTATAATTTTACAGGCGCTATTCTGGCCGTCAGGATGAAGCCATTCTTTTCTACTTACATTAGAGTCACATTTGAAGAAACTGATGGAACAGCTCGTAAATTGGTCTCATCACAGTCAACCTCTAAACCTCGGCAAACACATTGCATGGGCACAGAACCGACCACTGAATAAGGAGGAAGTCATAAGGAATGGGGATAGTGAAGGACCAGGAAGAGGAGGGTAATGAAAAGAAAGAAATGAAAAGCTATGAGAAAATTATTTAGTACAAAAGTATGTTGTACCTAATCAATATGGACAATGCTCTAAATTAAGTTCACAAAGTTCGCTTTTAATGTTAATGATGTTAAAACATTAAGAACACACAATTTACCAGCCCATGCATTTTTGTAAATAGCAGACTGTTCTCCATTTGTTGCAAAATGAATGTAGGCATCTGCTTTTACTCACTCGAGGAGAGTGGTTATGTCCAGGGGTGACATGATAGTGTGTGATGGGCTTTAATGTCCATATTAAAGCTGCTACTTAACAATAAAGTATTTATTAATGGCATAGTCAAATCCTTAATGAGAGGCTAAGTCATTTTTAACTAGGGAGAAAGAAGAACTAGGTGTGGACTATAGTGTTGGTAGAATTTTTTTTTTCTGGAAAATTCAGGAGTTTGTTAAAGGATTTCTTTTAAAATGATCTTTTGCTTATGTAGGGATGTAAGGATGCCTAAAATGTCATTTATGGGACTGAACTTTTTTTATGCATAGCCAGCCATTCTATTTTCACTGCTAGTTTTGGAAAGAGGGAGAATTGGATGTGTGCCTTTGGCCATCTTGTGGCACTGTAGTGATAGTCTTACAGATGTGATCCCATTGTTCTAAGGTCTCTTAGAGACTGGTAATGATGTGTTCCTATATAGCTCAGTAATAGAATAGGATTGTTATTCAGTGTAATAAAGTCTGATTCCTGGCTTCCTGGGAAATGGTTGATTCACGAGAGCCATGAGGAGTGCTTCCTATCTACATTTATTTTGAAACCCTAACCTGTATAGCCGAGGTTACAGACTCATATGTCTATGGGGGACTGACACAAAATAGGTGTAGGCCTTGTCCCTATGTCCCAGTGGAAGAGCTTCTCCTAACTGTTGCCACATTAGGATAGGAACATGTGTAACCAAGTCAACCAACTTTCTCAAAGAAGCCAGAAATACAATGTTGTATATATACTTATCTATTAAAAATGATAATAGAGAACTCAAAATATTTTAAAATATCACAGAACAAACAAAACTTTCTATGAGAATTTTCTGTTTGTAGGTTTCTAGTTTTTGATCTTTACAGTAAAGCTTTCAGAGAGCAGAAAATTCTCTTAACGGCAAAGTAGAGATTTCTATGACAAAGCTGGTGGATGACTACTAACCAGCACGATTGGCTACAGACTTTGACCTAGTAAATATCCTTTTGCTCAGCTATGAGGGGACAGGTGTTCCTCCTCTCCTCCCAAATAACTCTACAGACTATTTTACGGGGTTACAAGAGATCAAAATCATAACTTAGGTTTTGTGTTTTTAGTAAACAGAGCCTCCGCCAAGAACTTTTAAACAGTTTTATGATTGTAAGTAACCATTTTGGCTATGGCTATCTGAAAACTGATTCTGTCTCCAAGTTAAAGCCACGTCTAACATGAGTGTTGTGGGGAAGGAAGGGTGTGGGTTGGGAGAGAGGATGAAGGTTTTGAGTGTGAGACTAGGAGGGGTAAAAATGGAGGGAGTGAAATTAGCATTACTTCCAACATCTTTTTTCTTTTTATATTGATGGAGCTAAGATAATTCATATATGTTTATTACAGGGTCACCTGTCATGGGGAAAAATGAAAAAATAACACCTAAATATCCAAGATCAGAAGAATGATTAAGCAAATTATGACACTTAAACATATATAGTATATTCAAAAAGAGCTTTTAACGGCATGGATACCTGATTATGCTAAAATGCTAAGTGAAAACATGATAAAAATGGTGTGTACAGGAAATTTCAAAAATGTTAAAAAAGACAAACGTACCAGCAAGTTAATGCTGGTAGCCTCTGAGTGGTGAAATTATGGTTGAGTAAACAATTCTTTCTAAATTTCTGTACTTTACATATCCCTCAAATTTAAACTCTAAAAATATATTGGTTAATGATTGATTTATTTTCCATGATATTGTTCTTGAGAGGTGACTTTATAAATGTGAATTTCTCACATTCTTTCACCCAACCAAGAATTATTATACACCATTCTCGGTTTAATTTCCAATAAATTCTTATACTAATTTGATTTCAATAAAGTGGTGCAATAGGAACTTTAAGTTTCACCCCCAAATTTTACACTATATTTTCCATTCTGTTTTATACTGCTTTTATGCTTGAAAAAGACAAATAATTATTGATTACCACTGCTTCCTGCACTCTTTAAAGAACTCTAATTTAAAATTATATATTTGTTCTTTAATAAAAACCGTTAATTTTTTTGATATATCATTTACTGTATAAATGATATAGAAGTTAGCCATGTAAACTTCCTATGAAGTTACACTTAGGACACATTTCTCCCAAAATTCAGGATTAGGCAAAAAGTTATTTCTTTCGCTGACTTGATCTGTTTTTTTCCCCCCATTTGTTTGTTTTTGCTCTACAAGCCAGGCTATAAAAGTTTTGCTACCCATTATTTTCCTTCTTTAGCCTGATTACTACAAAATTCAGAACTAAGCTTTGGACAGTTATTGAACTTCTCAGTGAGGATTTCCTTATATAAATTTTCTTCCCATTCTCTTTCCCATTCACTGTTGAATTTTTGTCTTATATATTATATTAATGGCTTAAATCTGTTGGTAGTCATATTTCTATTATAAACTGCTGAAAACCCACTTGGGAATAAAGAGATATAAAAATATTCAATTAAAATTTAAGACATGAAAAGACTAATCAAACAACAACAAAAATCTATGTTTTGCAGTAACATGACATAATCCATTAATTTTTTTGTATGATATTAGCAGTTGAATTATGTCTGTTACCTTTTTTCTTTCCCAAAAGGTTTCAGCCTTTCAATGCTCAGTAATTTGGTCTCTGTGAGAAAATGTGAGGCTGAGACAGATTGCTGAGTAGCTTGTGGGTTTACAGAATGGATGCATGCTTCCTTAAATTGGGGCCTGTTAGTATTTTTTTTATTAATCGTATTTGAATACTGAAGATAAAAAAATTAAACATTTTTTAAAAAAAGCTATACTTTACTATTTGTGATAGAACATAAAGGAAAAATTATAGTAAAGGATTCCCCCCCACACACACACTCGCCCACTATTTAACCAAGGTTTTGTAAAGCTAGGATCAAAATGATAACTCTAAAGCACAAATTTACATTTGCATAATTTATTACAATAAACAAAATTTATTTAAAAGGAGCTATTTACAAGATCTTCCTGTTCTAAAATATCACAGCCTGTCCTGAGGTTATACCCTCCCACAGCCCCTTCAGTGTTTTTAGAAATTCTCAGTATGTGACTAAGCATAGCAGGTTATAATTAATGAGGCTTTTTTGTAGTTCTAAAGTAGTTTAGACCTCAGAAGATTTTTCACTTGCAAACACTGAAATGCAAACAGCTTCTCTGCTCTTCTGTTTCTACAGTTTCCTTGGTATCAGAGGCTATAATGACTGTGAAAAAAAAACCCACCATAAAATAGCAACCCTGAGGGACATTAATTGTGTTCACAACAATACCTGGCATGATATATATTGCTTTCAAACTTAAGATCTCTGAGTCACTTTTAAATAAAATTCTCAAATTAAGGCTGCATGTCTAATAGAGTTTGTTTTAGAAAACTATAATTGACCTTTTTAATAAAAATATGTTGGATGTAACTTTTAAAAACATGATATTTTCTTTGAACTCATGGGAAAGGAGACTCAATGCCACTGATTACTTACAGCATTCAGATGTTTGTGCCTCAAAGGGATATGAGGAAGTCATTCTGTAGTAATTGGCAACATACTTGTCAAATTGCAAAGGCCATCCGTTGTTGTCTCCTAAAATAAGTCAGAGAGCAGAAAAGTTCAAGAAAACTGAAATATTCTGGTGTGTTGGGAAAAATAACTCTTTTCTTTAAAGTGAATAAGACAGTCTCAATCTTAGTGAGATAAATATCATCTGGGAGTTTGTTGACAAATGTGAATTTCTGGGTCCCCCCCCACCCCACCTAGAAGCCCTGATTACATAGGTCTGAGATGGGTCTCCAAGTCTCCACTGTGGGCACTATAGGTGATTCTTCAGCAAGTAGTGTTTGTTTGTTCATTTATTCATGAAAGACACACAGAAAGAGGCAGAGACACATTCCCCACAGGGAGCCCGATGAGGGACTCCGGGATCATGACTTGAGCCAAAGGCAGAGGCTCAACCACTGAGCCACCCACATGTCCCAGCAAGTAGAGTTTGAATCACATTTTAAGAGACAGTACTTTCTTAAGTATTGGAATATAGCACACTGTTCATAGTATATTAATTATATTATGGTTAATCTTCTATCATTTAAACTGATGTTGGAGGTGTGTTAACATGGATAGACAGTCATGATTGTTAAAGAAAAGAAGAAGAAAAATAACATGACCAGCATGATTGCATTCCATTTTTTTAAGGGCATCATGGTGTCATGGATGTTTTTAAGGGGAATTATCTTCTGATCGCTTACATATTTTCTCATCTATATTTCCTGATTTTGATATTAAAAGCCTGTATCATTGAAAAAAACCCCACAATAGTAAAAGTCTTTCATTAGGGAGAAAAAATGAAAATAAGTCTTCTTCACAAAATTCCTTATGACCTTTTAGTTATTTTTAAACATAAGAGACAATGAAGCCAATCAGGTGATAGAATGGACAATGAATGGGAATGTAGGCACAACTTCTTTGGAGATCTTTGCAGATGGTACAAACTTTCATCCTACTGGGAAAGTATGGATGTGATCCTTTCCAGAGGTTCTAAATTTTTTTCAGAATGTTGTCAGGATTCTTTAAGGATGCATAAACATATGAGCAGATGATAAAAACTATAAAGTTTATCCTGATTTTAAAAACTAGTATTAAATCTAGCACTGATTTTTTTAAAAAAGATTTTATTTATTTATTTGAAAGGAGAAACAGAAATAGTGACAGAGCTAGCGTGAGAGAGAACAGGAGCAGGGAGGAGAGGGAGGGAGGACGAGGCTCCCTGCTGAGCAGGGAGCCCAAAACAGGGCTCCATCCCAGGACCCTGGATCATACATAGCCCACCAAACCAAAGGCAGGCGCTTAACCTACTGAGCCACTCAGGGGCCCCAAATCTGGCATGAGTTTTACAAATGATTTCTGCCATGGATGTATAATTCAAATCTGAGACTTGAATCCAGACATTACAACTTTGTTCAGTGGCATGGATTTGGTGACATGGTCTTTATCATAACCATGGTTCCAACTCTTATCAGAGGACTTCCAAATTATATCTTCAACCTGCACTTTTTCTACTGTAATAATATGTGATCAGTTTACTATAGGCATCTCAAATTCAATATTTTTAATATGCAACTCATTATATTTTTCCATATAATCTTTGTTACTCCTAAATTCTCTGGATTGGTGAATGGTCCCCACAATGTATCAAGTTGCCCAAAACTGAAAAGTAAGTTTCTGGGAATATGCTCATATCTGATGCAATATGATTTGTAATAATTCCCCCCTTCTCGAAAGGAGAAAAAAATGAGTGGGAAATATCAGGGAGGGAGACAGAACATGAGAGACTCCTAACTCTGGGAAACGAACTAGGGGTGGTGGAAGGGGAGGTGGGCAGGGGGTGGGGGTGACTGGGTGACAAGCACTGAGGGGGGCACTTGATGGGATGAGCACTGGGTGTTATTCTATATGTTGGCAAATTGAACACCGATAAAAAATAAATTTATAAAAAAAAATTCCCCCCTTCTCCAGGTTATTTTTTTATTTTTCCATGCTCATTAACTCCTCCATGAAGACCATCTTTGGAAAAGGAAAGGTATACTAACACAAATGCTATATATAACTTGTAAAATTAGACTTCCTTTTATAAAGAAATCCCACCAAATGCAAAAAATTGGAAAGAAGATTGTTTAAACATTGTGTTTAAAATATTCTCCTTCTGAACCTTGATGTCCTTCGACAGATGCGTGGATAAAGAAGATGTGGTCTATATATACAATGGAATATTACTCAGCCATCAGAAGAGATAAATACCCACCATTTGCTTTGACGTGGATGGAACTAGAGGGTATCATGCTGAATGAAGTAAGTCAATCGGAGGAGGACAATCATCACATGGTTTCACTCATACGGGGAATATAAAAAATTGTGAAAGGAATTATAAGGGAAAGGAGGGAAAATGAGTGGGAAAAATTAGAGAGGGTGACAAAACATGAGAGACTCCTAACTCTCGGAAAGGAACAAAGGGTAGTGGAAGGGGAGGCAGGTGGGGGGATGGGGTAACTGGGTGACGGGCACTGAGGGGGGCACTTGATGGGATGAACACTGGATGTTACACTATATGTTGGCAGATCGAACTTCAATAAAAAAATAAATCTTAAAAATAAAATAAATATTCTCTCTCCTTTAGCATGCTTCATTAGTTTTAAAACTGATCTATTACAGAAGACTTCAAAATAAAAGTAGCAAAGTAATATAATGAGATCTCAGTTCAGAGAGAGAGGAGTGATGGCCCTCCAGCTTACGAACTGCAGACTTTGGCACGAGACCTCAGCTGGGCACCAGTAACTAGGTGGCCAGTAACAATATCCTAGAAATGGCAAAACCCAGCCATCCCCAGCCTTTGACATCATGAGGATGACCTCAGGCAGAGAAACAGGAAGAAGGGGAGGGAATTGGAAAGACTGAGCTTGTACAGCTAAATAGAGACTACAAGTCATTGAGACCCAGGCAGATTTTGTGAAGTTGGCTCCTCCCCTTTCTCTACTGGGTTTAGAATGGCTTTGTTGTTCTTTAGAAGTTGGTAACTCAAATCTCTGTTTTCCAGACCTCGGGCAGCTAGGGTTCTTGTGATAGATAAGTTTCTACCTTTTGGATGCATGCAAGTGAGACTGGAAGTTTGCGGATACCCGTCTTGTGGGTATGTAGTGCAAGTTGGGGCAGTTAGTGCAGTCAGCCTCAGCGTTCAGTTTCACAGGTAAGGAGAGGATTGGGTGCACTAGTGACACACCAGTGACTAGTGGCAACAGCAGCAGATGCTTCTTGATCTTGAGCTTGCAATTATGGTGGTTTGTTTTCCTGCTCCTGACTCCTCTCTCTATAGCCTTTACAGTGATTCCATAAACAGCTTCTTCCCTGTATGAAATCTCTTTTTTTCTTAAGAGCTCCTCCCCACCCCCAAGCTAGAGTGCTTTGTTTCCTCCTCCCAGAGGGGATTGAAGATAACAGACTCTCAAGGATGGAAACATTGGATTGATGATCTGACCTGGTCCGTTTTGAAGATAATGGCAATACTGTCACTATCCGAAAATAGGACTCTCAAAATTTATGGTACACTGTGACAAAGAAGTTACTTAAATGATGTCTTAAGGCTTCCTTACAACATGCCTCTTGGAAGGCTACAGTCTGGCAAAGTGGTTGTTACCATAAATCATTAGAATGAAAATGAGGAATTTCAAGGGTTGTGGATTAGGATAGCTATGGAGATGTCTTGGAGAGATTAAAGCAAGGAAATGGGACAGGCCCAGGGTTTAACATTATCAGTTCGAGAAAGTTTAGAGAACCAGAGAGCTTCCATGACTACTCTAAGGTAATTTTTTTTAAATCTCTGTGATCTCAGGGTTGATGTTACCTCAAATCAGAATCTGATCCAATGGGTTACCAAGGTGACAGTGTAAGCCTAATTCATGTTTTGTTATCTCTTTTAAGTGAACTTTAGGACACTGATTTGGAAGGGAGGAGACCCCCTGAACTGTAATAGGACATTTGAATGTGTAGAGTTGAATTTGAATGCTCCAAATCCTTATCCTATGCAACCGTTCCTGTCAGCAGAAGCAGCTCCCTTCCCTTGTCCCATGAGATTGGCTGTGGTTTGTTGGAGACATGCTGGTTGCTTTACTTGAGGTAAATAACATGTGAGGTCTCTCCAGGCCCCACACGTTGATCCTTCTTTGTCATATCCCAGCCTATCATAATCAGAGTCAGATCCCAGCACACCCCAGAAGCCAAACATTTAGGAAATAAAAAGATCGGCACCATAAGAATTTGCTATTTCATATAAGCAGAAACCCAAGGAAATTGTGTGGGAACATCTTCTGACTGTACTAGACCAGGAGGAGGGACTGTAATTTTGATTGGGCAAAGCTCTTTAATATGGGTTTCTGGATTCAATGCGCTAGCTCAAGCAGTAGTTTGCCAGATTGTTGACCAGAATCCAGACTCAATGTCACCTTGGGCTAAATAAGTTGAGAGAGAAATGCTTATGGGTACTGATTGAGTCACCAAAGGGGTAGATTACGAGGGATATGGCCATGTATTGCAGAGCTGCATTGGATACCATAGATTGGCTTGTCCAACCTCCGTTCAATTCCCCCTCCATCGGTGTTCCTGGAAAGCAGAGACTGAAAAGCTTACGACACTACCTCACATCTCCTATACAGCCAGGATCGGGTGTACTCACACGTTTTGGTTGGTAAAAGAAAGGTAGAGATCACTTTCCTATTGGTGTATCTAAAACAGAGACGTTGTATTAAGAGGCAATTGAGGGATCCCTGGGTGGCGCAGCGGTTTGGCGCCTGCCTTTGGCCCAGGGCGCGATCCTGGAGACCCGGGATCGAGTCCCACGTCGGGCTCCCGGTGCATGGAGCCTGCTTCTCCCTCTGCCTGTGTCTCTGCCTCTCTCTCTCTCTCTCTCTCTGTGACTATCATAAAAAAAAAAAAAAAAAAAAAAAAGAGGCAATTGAAGCAGCGGTAGGGCTATAGGCTATTTGCGTTATCACCAGCTTTGCGGGTGCAAAGAGGTGGTTCTGTTAGCAGCAGGGGCAGCAGAATCAACAGTGGTGGTGTAGCCACTCAGTCTCTGGATTATGGCTTTGTTGGGGTGCTGTTGATTCAATGGCATCAATGGGAGCCTTGCTGTCATCATCCACTCTTCCAGCTTTACTGGGAATTTTGTAAGTATCTAATTTCTGTTCAACAGATCTAGAATGGGTTCTGTTTCATGCATTAAGCCCTGATAGATACAGAGACTATTTGAATTATTGGACTAAAATATGGTTTACATGTGATCGGACATCTACAGCATTTGGGGAGCTCAAGTATAAACTTGTGAGTGAGAACTAAACACTGCATTTTTTCCCTGAAACTCTGAGCTTTCATGTAGTTTAGTTCTGTGACCTCACTACAGAAATGATGACACTTTTCAACATTTCTCTGCATCTATTTGTTTCCTTGGCTGTCAGGTTTTGGTTTATGGCTTTGGCTTGTCCCCCTTTCCTGGTTTGGCTGTGTTTGTTGGCTTTTGGGCAAGTTTTTACTTTTAAAAACTTGGTTCATATCATTAGATATAAGAAAGGAGAATTCTGTGAGAAGGTTTGATTCCTCCATTTTAATAGAGAAGTTGGATGTTAGCACTTAGCACTAAAAGAACTTGTATTTAGCAAATACCTACTAAACTGTAGTAGGGACTTTATTTTGTCTGCATAGCTCTATTCGATCATTATTGTCATTTCCATGTACGGATGGAAAAACTGCTTCTAAGAAGTTTAAGTGAAACATTATTAGAAATTACTAGAGTTAAAATAATAAAATTATTTTCATATTCTCTTTTCTAGACCAAATACATGATTTATCAGTTTGATAGTCTACCTACAGAATTCCAACTTCAGTGTGATATCGGCTTTAAATACCCAGCTATTAAAAACTAAAACTAAATAAATAAATAAAAGGTTTTATTTTTACCAGCTATTACTATCTATTATCTATTTTTCTGTCGTCTATTTCGTTTCCATATTTAGGCTCTTACATCAGATTTGCATGAATTATACAAAAATTCATTTGAATAACAATCAGAAGTAGATATTAACTGGAATTTATGTTCACCACTATTGTAACTTGTGGAATCAGTGAAAGCATTGGAAATCACCAAAGTATTACTAAAAAATTAATTTAATAAAATAAAGTTTCATATTTATGTTATGATTTTTAACACATTTATAAATGTTATAAATAAAACATGTAAGATAAGTAATTTGTGCCTGGATATGTTGAGGTATTGATTATTTTTATAAGCAAGTTTATGGTGTATCTATGGAGCGAGGGTGGCATTCGTGTGCAAAAGTCTGAAGAATTCCTCCTTGCAGGCTGCCAGTGCCTTGTTGGCTTTGCAGGAGGAGAAGGAGGTACACACTCCACGTTCATGTTCCTGTCCCTGACACATCCACCCAGACCTCAGAAAACAGCAATGGATATTGGGTGAAGTGACAGCGTTCCAGAACACAGGGTGTTTCTGTGGTTAGTGTTTCACTGCCACAAGGGAATTTATGAGATCAGGGGGTTGGGGGAGTGCCCGCAGATGTTGATTGTCTCACTCTGGTTCTTAGCAGGCCCTATATTGAAGTGAACTCGTACAAATGAACTATTTCAATTTGTGACACTTTTACCATTAACTGATAGTGTAGTGCTTAAAATCATAGGCTTGGGGCCCTGCACTAATCCTTTGCCCCTTACCATTGCTGGCTATTTTAAGGGGTTCTCTATATATGGCCTTGGTTGCAATATTTTGGTCCAACAAATCCACACAGTGTAGCTATTTATGCTGCTTCTCTTTTCTTTTAAAAAATACTTATTTACTTATTTTAGAGAGAGAGAGAGTGGGGGTGCAGGGAGAGGGTGAGAAAGAATCTCAAGCAGATTGCCTGCTGAGCGTGGAAGCCTACGTGGGACTTGATCCCTGATCCTGAGATCATGACCTGAGCTAAAACCAAGAGCTGGACATTTAACTGACTGAGCCATCCAGGAGCCTTTTCTTTTTCTTAATCCTCCTCCTTTTCTCTCTCTCTCTACCTCATTGTACCTAAACACAACACAGACACACACACACACAGAGTGGAAAAAAAAAAGAGAAAAAAAAAGAGAAAAAAAGGTGATATCAGGATAGATGAGGGGGATTTTAGAATTCAGAAAGAAACAGGACAAACCTGCTTATACTTTCCCAAAATAGAATATATCTTTTCCGGGGGGGGATCTCTTTTTAAACAGCAACATTTTCAAACACACAAGCTTTTTAGTAATTAGCCTTCACCTTTCTTTCTGCCTTCCCAAAGCATTTACTTCTTCCCACCCATAACTTCCTCCCACCAGAAGGCAGGAATATAGAACATAGGAATTGTAGCCAAAATTGGAAAGTTAGCATTTTTAAGAAAACAGCTTAGTAGATGGGTTTCTATATTTTAAATCTTTCATTTTTAAGGACGTGTGGGGGCAGCGAGCAGAATGGTTTTTCATGCTTGAGTAATGATCCCACTGAAGTTTGATTCTCTGATTTCTCTTGAGGCATCACAGGGTAGTATAACAAGCACTGTCCTAAAAGAACATTGTGGTAGGGGTTATGGGTTCCTATGTATTGGTACTACTGCATGAATAGCATTGATGACATATATGCTTACTAAAAAAGAGATTTTTCTAGCTAAAATATGATGTAATGATGCTACTGTTAAAAAGGAGACAGTAGGCCCCAGGTGGTGTCACTGGTGCTAATCCCCATGTTGGCAAACCAAGCCTTAATACCTAACCTAACTAGTCTTAACTGCCCAGGAATGTGATCTTTAACCAGCCAACCTAAAATTTCTGGGTCAGGACTAGGAGGTAATCCGCTGATAAATCTCTTCTATTTCTCTTAGGAGGGCAACATTGCTTAAAACAATGCATTCTTTGTTAATAATTTCCTTTCCTTTTTTTTTTTTTTTGGCTCCCTCTCTGGCTTTAGAAACCCTTCCTTTCTTTTGATTAACAGTTTCTACCTGCTAGCTTGCATGCAGCTTACTTCACGAATAGTTAAATAAAGCCAATTTGACCAATTTATTTAGTTGAATACTTGTTATTTAACACAGTGTGGATACAAATTAATGACATAGACCGAGAAGAGGCTGATGGTGCATGCTGCATGAGCTCAGTAGATACTCGCTGAGTGAATGAAAGAATGAATGAATGAGGCTTTATCCTCAAACACACTTCAGAGAAAACCCAGTCTCTTATTCAACAATAAAATTTGGGAACTGAAGCAGTTTTCAAAAACACAGTTTTCCAGGCTCTTCTACTGGACATTCTGATTTATGTCAGTATGGGGTCTAGGGATCTATATTTTCCACCTGCTGTCACAGGTGAGTCTTAGAACATGTTTTGGGAGAACTGCACTATGAAATTCACCCCAGCCAGCTGGAGCCCTTGCCACATGCAGTGGAGCACAGCTAGATTTAGCAACAGAAAAATCTTGACAATCAGAAGGAGCATGCTTCTTCTCTTTTAGCAAAGTTGCTGTTAATAATGAGTTAAGAGCTCAAATAAGATTAATGCAAGTGATCCTTCATTTAAGGATATTTTGCTTATATCTTTCTTATTACGCTTACTATAGTCTGCTTCATCCCATGCTTATCTACATATGCATTTTATCTCCTTATGAGAGTATAGTGGGAAATAATCTTATAAACTGATGCATTTTTAATATACTTCAGTGACCACAAAGGTAGTTTTAGCATATGTAAAATATGGTATAGGAAATATTAAAATATTATTTCACTTGCACCAAGTATTTGTTATAATTTAGTTATGGAAAAGTGGATTACACATCCATCAGAATTTTGGACAAGGCACCCCCCCCCCATGCTCTCAGATTCTCCTGGCACAGGTGTGGGGTGAGGGGAAGCAGTGGAGGTTCAAGGAATGAGGTCTGGATGCAAATGGGAAAGGTCCAGGTTTCTTGAATGCACTAATTTGTTATGGTGCTATATTAGGCTTTCCTCAAATAGTTTCCTGGGATTCTCCATGAGAAGAGAGCTCCATGGTGAAATATGTTTGGAAATGCTGCATCTTATATTTCCACTTAGGATTGACAATGCATGCTAGTAGGATGAAAGGAGAAGGCAAGCCTTAAAGAAATATCCTGACTTTTGTTAAATTCTTGTTATAAGATGCCATACATTTTGTAAAGTGTTTGCTTTTGCATTTGCACAAGAAAGAGTATGCCTAGATCACTGGTTTTCAAAATGTAGATGCAGGACCAGCAGTATCAGCATCACTTGGGGACTTTGAAGAAGAGCAAATTCTTGAGCATCATTCTAGAGGCAATGAATCAGAAATTGGTGTTGGGGCTGAGCCATCTAGGTTTTAAGAAGCCTACTGAAGTTTGAAAAACCACTGCTCTGCACTCACTAATCACTTTTTAGGTATTCTGAATATGGTAATAAAATTGTGCATAGTGAAGTGAATCATTTCAAAACATTAACAAGTATGATATTCATCTGCTGTGCTTGTTAAAATGCAGATTTCTGGGCTTCCATACTGCCTCCAAGATGAGCATTTCTAGGGGTAGAGTTCAGAACTCTAGCACCTCTCACTAGCCCCCAGGAGACATTGCTGCTGCTGGTTCTCAGAGCTGGCTTCCCAAGAGTTCCCATAAATTTGCAGGAGCCACTTCTGGGTACCTTGGATATTTGGATTTTGAACCAAAAGTTAAGGGACTTGAGTCTGTCTGAGAGGAAGCCAGAACAAGGGAGGGTATAAGAATGCTGTGTTTAAATGGTCTCCTTTTTAATTTTTTAAAATTTTATTTATTTATTTATAAAGATTGTATTTATCCTTTTGACACAGAGAAAGAGCACATGCAGAGGGAGCAAAAGGGAAAGGGAGATGGAGAAGCAGACTCCATCCAGGGCTCCATCCCAGGACCCTGGGAATCAGGACTTGAGCTGAACGCAGCCGCTAAACCTACTGAGCCACCAGGTGTCCCGGTCTCCTTTTTTATTAAAATTAAAGTATAAGTCCTATGGGTTATAGTGTACCTGCTTATTGACTAATGAATGAAGAATTTATAAAGTTTGGATTTATGTAAAGTGGAGCATTCCTGATTCTCGGACATTTACTCAATTCTCAGCACCCATTCTTGGAACATATGGAGAATCTTTGTCTCAGAAAGTAATGATCCCCAAAGTAAAGGTGCCCCGGGTCATTAGAATAAGCCTTTGGATGCTGGCTGGCCATGCAGAATGATTCTCCCAACTAACTATGTGGGATCTCCTTGCATTGAAAATGACAAGAGTAATTTGATTAGCCTCTTTGTAGGCTCTTAAAATCTTTGGAGGCAACTCTGAAGAAATTAAGGGGGGGAGTTGACATCCTGGGCTTATTGTAGAGGAAATTAAGGCCACTAAAGAAACTGTCCATTATAGGAAGAGTTCTTAGATGGAAATTTTTGTGAAGTTAACCCAAACATTGTTAAGCGTGGTTGGATAAACAAACTTGAGGTTAAATTGAGGTTTGTTGAGAAAAGGGGGAAAAAAAAAGAGAAGCAAAGCAAGAATCTCTTGATTATAGAGAACAAACTGATGGCTACCAGAGAGGAGGTGGGTGGATGGATGAAACAGGTGATGGGATTAAGGCGTGCACTTGCTGTGAAGGGGACCAGGTGTTGTAAGGAAGTGTAGGTTCACAGGTGGTATATGCCTGAAACTAATATTATACTCTATGGTAATTAACTGGAATTTAAATAAAAACTTAAAAAAAATAAACTGAGGTTTGTGTGTACAGAAAAGTCAAGGGTTCAGTTACTTCGGTATTTCCAATGCTATTTTGAGAATAAGAAATAGAAAACCAGGTATTTTTGAACACACAATGTATGGTTTTGTATTAATGCATATTCATGACCGATATCACCTTTCCTCTTGCATTACCTTAAAAAAGGTAAGCCACCAACTCTAAATGGAATATTCTAAAATGAGAAAAGCTAAGTTCTACATCAAACTGCCTGGTGTTGCTGTCATTCAGACAGCTGTATAAAAAGCTGTATTTAGGAAATGAAGGAATATTTGGTTTTCTGGAATTTTCAATTCAGGCCCAACGAAAAATTAAAGGAGTCCTTGAATACACTTTAAACATTCTTAAAATCCTTCTACAATGTAAAAATATATATCACCACCATCACACTCATAAATAAATACTGTTTATCTAATTCTCATAGATTAGTAAGTGCCAAGCCAGTGACAGGAACATATTTTGGGGTATTAACGAAGTTTTCCTTCCCTTGAATTTTTTGCATTCTCTGTTCTTTTTCCTACAGCAAGCAGCTAAAATTTTCCACTTTCCTTGCCTGGGGAAAGGACCACGCAGAAGCTTGTAGATAACAAAAGGAGTCAGATTCTTGGCATTTGATCTTCAAAGGCCTATACATGAGCACTGATTCTGAAAAACAAAAAAGGGTGGGCTTTGCCATTCCTACTCTGCACCAGATGCCTGGACCAGAGAGAGAGAGAGAGTAGGAGGGTCCTCTTGTCCTCTCTTTTCCTTTGCAGCAGATTCTGGGGAAACCAGAACCTCTTTACCTTCATTACATCTGCAAAGATGTTATTTCCAAGTAAGATCACATTCTGAGGTTCTAGTGTACAAAATTTTTAGCAGGTACTAACCTACTACACCATTCAAAATGTATTAGAAGAGATTTCTATTTCCCCTGTGGATTATAGAAATACCAACATGGAAAAAGAAGAACAAATGTCTTCATCTTTTTTCCTGTAGACATCCTTTTCCTGTGCTAAAGTGAGGAATGTTCAAGGAAAGAGTCTACAGGAGGGCAGCATCAGAACTTGGGTCTTCATAATAGAGTAATTCAACTTGGCTCCAACAGGGGGATGAGGTTGGGTTAGTGTAACTTCCATGGGGAGCCCTTTTTGTACAACCATCTAAAATACAAAAGAAGGAATGCTAGCAAATTTGTAATCTGGAAATGCAGAGTTCTTTTTAAATAAGCATCTAGAGGTAGTGAATAAATGCCATAGTATCTGACAATTTGATTCTACTTTAATATTTCATTTCTACTACTGAGTAAGCGCACAGTTTAAAATGGACATAAGTGATTTCTACATGAGGGTCCTCACCTTTTTATAATCCAGTTCCCTTGTTATTTACCCAGATGGATTCTCCCAAGTATCTGAGTGTTGTAGCTGCAAAAGTAGAACGTCCCTCTTTTTTTCTGGTTTGTCATTGTTGCAACAAATACTGCTCTAATGATTCCTAAAGACATTTTTTTTGGTCTCTAGCCTGTTTGTATCTGTGATAGTTCAGAGTAGAGATGAAAAATGGGTTAGTGTGATACATAGCAAAAACATGCAAATTGTATGAGAATTATATCAAATGGTGTAACTCAGGGGGAAAAACTGTACATTTCCATATTGAAGTTTATCAGTAAGGATCAAAGTTATAGAAATGGTGCAATTGATTTTGACACGTGTATGTCTACATATGTCTATAAATTCTGTATTGCCCAAATGTTTTAGGGAAAAAGGGATTCTTGTGGATGCAATGGAAAACTTTAAATCATTGCTTTTGTTTGCATTGTGTCCATGAAAAATGTTCAGTAAGTAGATGTGTTATACTTTTTATTCTGAGAAATTTTATTTTATTTTTGTATTCAGTACACTATTCTGTTATTGAGAAATTATTTTTTTAAAGAAAATTGGGAATTCAATAGCTAAATAAGAGTGCTTGTTTCAAAAGCCTGTGATAACACAAAAGTTGTATTTTTTCCCTAAATATATTTAGTTCACATTCCAGTTCAATACATGGGGAATCAGTTTAATTTATTTAATGGTGTTTCATTTTTTTTGATGACTCTGCTAAATTTTATTACTACTATTTTGATTTGACTTACTTTAGTAATTATTATTGGTGTCAATGCTAAATAGCTTGGAAATATTTTTTAGGATGTATTTTGAAAGTTCTAATTAAAAAAATTAAAAAAAAGTTCTAATTAAGGAAAAGTCCCCCCTCCCATTACAAAAAAGATTAAAAAAAATTTTTTTTTCATTTATTTATGGTAGTCACACAGAGAGAGAGAGAGAGGCAGAGACATAGGCAGAGGGAGAAGCAGGCTCCATGCACCGGGAGCCCGACGTGGGATTCGATCCCGGATCTCCAGGATCACGCCCTGGGCCAAAGGCAGGCGCCAAACCGCTGCGCCACCCAGGGATCCCCAAAAAAGATTTTTTTTATCTGGCAATATACTGTTAAGTTGTAAATGATCCCTCTAAAAGTGATTTTTGGCTGTGGGTTTTTCTTTTATTTATATGTTAGGATACTATGTTTTATGTGATTGTAAATATATTTAATGCTGTTTATTCAAATATGCATGAGGTTTACATATTGTGAAAGGAACCAACTTTCTGACTTAATTTAATTAGCAGTAAACAGAATATAAACATGAATATCTTAAAAACGAACAGACGGGGAAACACAAATTATCTGGATACTGTAAAAAGAAAAGAGAAAAAAACCTACGGCTGGTGAAGGGAATTCAGTAATGAGATGCAAGAGAAATAACTGCATTTCATCATTTTTTATCAGCTGGGCCCTAAAGCTGGTGGTAAAATTCTGTTATCCTTCCAGATGTTCCAGTCTACTCATGCATGTCAACGGACCACTGTTGAGGTTTAGACCAGAGTTCTGTGTGTGTGTGTGTGTGTGTGTGTGTGTGTGTATTTCTAGAGGACCGTAACCAATACAGCATCAGTATTTCTTAAGGAAACTAACACATTTGATAACAGTGATAATGGAGTTTGTTAGCGAGTTAGCGTGTTTGCATACCAGGTCGCGAACACCTGTTTCTAGTTCATTTCTACTGTTGCTACTATTTCACAGGCATTCTTCACTTTCTACTCGGTTGGGTGTAGGCCAGTGGTTCTCAAAATGCAGTGTGCATTTTATAGTTTCCAGGGGATTCACAGAACTCCCTGAAGATTTTCTTGAACCTCAGGGTCTATTTGAGCATAAAATACAAGCCACTATTCTGGGATACACAGCCCAAGAGTAGAGTAGGAGTGGCAGGTATCTCCTGAGTGCTACATAGAAATTAAAAGCAATTGCTTGTTTTTTTTTTTTTTTCTTTTCCTTTGGAGGTAAAGATATTAAAATCTGTTTAACAACCAGTTCATAGGGGATCCCTGGATGGCTCAGAGGTTTAGTGCCGACTTCCTCCAGGGCGTGATCCTGGAGACTCAAGATCAAGTCCCACATCAGGCTTCCTGCATGGAGCCTGCTTCTCCCTCTACCTGCGTCTCTGCTCTTTCTCTGTGTCTCTCATGAATCAATAAATAAAATCTTAAAAAAAAAACAAACCCAAGAACAACCAGTTTATAAACCTAATGGGGTGAGCTAAATAATAATCAAAATCTAATTTATGAATATCATGATGGAAAGAGAAAAGAATAGAGGAAAAGACAAGCATAAAATATAAAGGGAAGTTGGGAGAGAGTAAAAAAAGAGATGGTGACAGTTAGGGGGGCAGAATGGAAGTGAGGAGACCCATGGAAATGATGAGATGAAAGAGAGAGAATGGGCCTCAGATCCACAGTGGAAAAAACACTGGGAGGGAGAAAAAGTCAAAGAGGTAGCAAAAAGAAGAAATCACGATGGACGGATCCATCTCTAAACCGATTTTTGTTCCAATTGGTATTGTTTCACAAGAGTTAAGCCCATGCTTGTCATCAGAATTCAAATTCTAAGTGTAAAGAAATACACCTTAGTATTTTCCCTGTTATATTCTATTAAAATTCACCAGGATAATTAACCAGGATAACTAACACAGTTAAATTCCAAATATACAAATCTACACAGTTTATTTTTTCCCCTCTCCTCAAATAAACTATAATTACATTTTCGGGAGATGTGGGAAAGCTTACCCACCCCCTGACTATCGCATAATCAATAGGATACACGTGCATACACACCCATGCACACACATATCTGTTATATAAATATATAACTACAAGAGTATGGAAAAATGTCATTTCTTCATATATGAGCTCCCATTTCAGTAAATAAAGAGACAAACCATGGTTCCTAGAAATTTTAAAATTATTTATCAGACAGGACTTTCTAAAGTCACCAGGTGGGGACTCTGAGTCACTGAGAGGTCTGTAGGAAGAGCAATGATAATACCAACGGGGGTAGACTTTGCAGAAGTGGCTGCAGTTGCTGGCTTCCCTCTGCCCGGGCCCCTCGCAGTGTGACTTTGCGGTCCCTCTCAGCAGGAGGGAGGGGCCACTTCACCTCTGGAAGCAGGGCTGGCCTTGCGACTGGCTTGCACAGGGACATGGGGCGAGTGTGCCATTTTTGAGTTTAGGCTTCAAGAGGCCTTGTACGCTTCCAGGTCACTCCTGGGTGCCGTGTCCCTACCATGAGAACAAGCTTGGCTTAGGCCACTGAGGACCAGAGCTGAGTCACCCTGATTGTCTCAGCCGGGCCCCCAGGCCTGACGACAAAGCTGATCCACAGGTAACCGCAGGTGCATGAGAAGGTCCAACTGAGCTGAGAACTGCCGGGCTGTGCCCAGCCCGGGTTGTTGACCCACAGAATTGCGAGCCACATAAATGATTGCTTCTTATGTCACTAAGTTTGAGATCATAACAGCTCGCTGACACCTGTTACCGCATGGCATGCTAAGTATGCGTCAACTACTGGGCTAAGCGCCTTAGATACAGTATCTCAGTGAATCTTTTTAAGACCACGTGGCCACAGATACTTTTATTATTCTCATTTCCCAGAGAAGAAGAAGACAAGACATTTTTACCCTCTTCATGGCCAGAATTGAGGTCCCGATCTCCCCAGCCTGACCTCTGCGCTCCAATGCCACAGTGCCTCCCTCCGAATTTGCTGGTTGGCCAATCTGAGAAACTTGAGTAACTAAGGATTATCACTTATCACTTTGAGGATTGTTACCTTTGTTACTTGAATTCTTTGAATTTAGCACTAGAGCAAGAGCTCCCCAGTTTTTTTTTTTTTTTTTTCTTTTCACGGAGTAACTACTTTTGGTGGCGAATTTCCTTTGCCACCAAGTTTTTTCCTGCTTCCTGTCAACATTTCAGTTGGTGGGAAGCTCTCAAGCCACCGATCTGAACTACTCCAAGCTGGAGGGGGAAGTGGCTGGCAGTGGGCCGAACACTTGATTCTTTGTGTGTGTGTGTGTTTAAATTTGTGCAGTATTCAAGTATTTTATACATACATAAAAGAAGAGGGATCCCTGGGTGGCGCAGCGGTTTAGCGCCTGCCTTTGGCCCAGGGCGCAATCCTGGAGACCCGGGATCGAGTCCCACCTCAGGCTCCCGGTGCATGGAGCCTGCTTCTCCCTCTGCCTGTGTCTCTGCCTCTCTCTCTCTCTCTCTGTGACTATCATAAATAAATAAAAAATTAAAAAAAAAGAAGAAAACATATATGAGTAGTCATCCGAATCAAAGGTGATGGCAGCTTAAGCTCACCAGTTTCGGTGTGTACTGTTGAGTTCACCACCACCACCTAGAGACAAGGTTCTGAACCAAGAAGTGTTAATTCCTTCCAAGTGGTGCCTTAAAATGTGTCTAATACTTGAGGGAGGGAAAACAGGCAAGTCCTGTTCAGCATATAATTTAAGCAGCACTTTAGATGGTTATGCATGTTTTTGTCGTCCCCCAAATAGTACCTTCTTTCCCCATGGGTGAGAAATCTCATTATTTTTTACATTATTAACCAAAGCTCATTTTCCTAGCAAGTCAAATCCAGCCAATGGAAGTTCTCTTACAAATTTGTGTTTTCGAGGCTTCAGAAATTTGAACAAAATTCTCACTGAAACCGAGTTTTTCAGGTATTTCGGTGGGCTGGAAGCCCCACGTGGCTTCCAGGGATTCTAGGTAGGATTGTTGGTTAAGTAATAGGCAAGCTGGACTTACTGCCTGTTCTCTTCTAGGGGGTCTCATTTGCCCTTAGAAAAGGAGCAAGCAAACGATGAGAAGGGGCAATAGCTGTTAACACTTAGGTAGTACCTGCTGTATGCCTCCCGTCTCCTAATCCCTTACATTAATGTTCCCAAATTCTCTTGCTGTGGGGACAACTTCCAAACCCCTTTCTAACATGAGGAAACCGAGGCAGAGAGCGGCTCAGGCGCATCCTCCAGACCACAGCCGTGGTTCCGGGGGTGCCGGGTTCGAGCCCCGCAGGCAGGCTCCAGGCCGCGGGTCTCCCTTTCCGTCCGCGCCGCGCGTTCCGCCTGGAGGAGCCGACGGGCGGCCCGTGGGCGGGTCACGCGGTGTCACGGGCCCCACCGTCCTGCGACCCCGCCTGCGCCAACACGCGGCCAGAACCGGCAGCTGGGGCTCAGGAAGGGGATGCGGGTCCCTGGGCCCGGGGGGTTTCCGTCTCCATTCCCGGCCCCTGCAGCCTCACCTGCCCTGGTCCCCGGAGGCTTCCCCGCCCCCGCAGCCTCCGCAGCCTCACCTGCCCTGGTCTCCGCAGTCTCCTCCCCCTGCAGCCTCCGCAGCCTCACCTGTCCTGGTCCCCGGAGGCCTCCCCCCACCCCCTCCCGCGGCCTCCGCAGCCTCACCTGTCCTGGTCCCCAGAGGCCTCCCCCCACCCCCTCCCGCAGCCTCCGCAGCCTCACCTGCCCTGGTCCCCGCGGCCTCCCCCCACCCCCCGCAGCCTCCGCAGCCTCACCTGCCCTGGTCCCCACAGCCTCCTCCCCCCGCAGCCTCTGCAGCCTCACTTGCCCTGGTCCCTGGAGGCTCCCCACCCCTGCAGCCTCCGCAGCCTCACCTGCCCTGGTCCCCGCGGCCGCCCCCCCCCGCGGCCCCACTCACCGCAGTTGTCCTCGTCGGCCTGGTTGCCGCAGTCGTCCACGCCGTTGCAGTGCAGCAGCTGCGGCAGGCACCGGGTGGTGTTCCCGCAGGGGAAGAAGCCCAGCGAGCACCGGGCATGCTGGCCGCCCCCGGGAGCCCCTGGCGAGGAACCGGGAGCGCAGGTGAAGGCGCGGCCGTGCCCCCGCCCCCGCGGCCCCCGCCCCTCCCCCGCGGCCCCCTCGCCTCCTGGCCGGACACCGGCGCCTTCCCAGGCCTCGAGCGCGTGGGGAGGCCTTTCCCGGGCCCGAAGACCCAGGGCGCCCCTGCCCGGGCGTTGGCGGTGGCAGGCGCCCCCCCTCCCATGCCCCAACCAGCCCCCCTCTTCCTCTGGAACGTCCGCCGTCCTTGCCAGCCAGCTCCGTCCCCTTCCCCTTCCCATGGCTTTAAAGGTCAGGAATGGAGGGGATCCTGCTAGAGCGAGGCTGGGCTGCCCCCGCGCAGGAGGCCCGGGGGTGGGGGTGTGGGGGGGTGTGGGGGTGTGGGGGAGGGATGGGGGGTGTGGGAGGGATGGGGGGTGTGGGGGTGTGGGGGGGGTGTGGGAGGGATGGGGGTGTGGGGGTGTGGGGGTGTGTGTGGGTGTGTCGGGGTGGGGGTGGGGGGCGCAGGCCTGGCCCCCGAGCCCGCAGCTCCCGGCCTTGCCGTGGCCCCTCCGCCCAGTGCCGGGCACGTAAGGGCCCTCGGGGCCTTCTCTGGCTCAATAACTGACTTCCTTTTAGGGCCGAGTCGAGGCCCTTTGCCTGCATGTAGCCGCCGAGGGGCATCTTGATTGCTCCCAACCGGGCAGCGATGACCACAGGCGCCGCAGACGTCCATCCGCAGGCAGGCTTTTGCGTGGGTATAAGGGAACTGTGCCGGTTTGAAACCTCAGATTTATATGGACTTTAAAGATTATTGGAGACTCCAAATGTGATTCCGTTGTGTATTATCCTTATCAAGTCTGCACACGCTTGGAACTTTCCAGAATATTGTCGATTATGAGAAACAAGAACAGAGCACTTTGAACGGTCAATAGCATTTGTTATATAAAAATGTATTTGTGATCTGTCGTCAAGACATGACAAGAATAAAAGTGATTATTTGCTCTGTAAGATGTAGCAGGGCGTTTTTATAACAGGGCAAGCGACGTTTTATAGAGAAGAAATCTAGCTATGTCAGGTTTTGACGGTACTTGGCTGTTCCAGAACACATCATTTGAGGAAGGAAATAGTTAAATCTACATAATAATGAGCTATGTTGAATCAGTGTTCTCGCTTGTGAAATTATTTTAAAATGATCCATATTTTTTTTCAATAAATTGATTGGAATGAAGTCAAAGGAATTGTATACTTTTGTGTACAGGATGCCACTGTTAGAACATCACGCATTTCAGAGACCTCAGGGTATATACAATAAAATAAAATAAAATAAAATAAAATAAAATAAAATAAAATAAAATAAAATAAAATATAAAATAAGGTTAATCTGTGTTGATACTGACTTTTGATACCTTTATTAACTTTTTAAGAACAAACTTTAAAAATCAAGGGTTTCAGGGGACTCTGTCTGCCTCAGTCCGTAGAGCATGACACCCTTGATCAGGGGGTTCATCAGTTCTGGCCCCTCATTGGATAGATAGCTTACTCAAAAAAATAAAAATGGAGGGTTTCAGAAAAATTCTTTGATGAATTGTCAGCCTTCAGCCACAGTTACTGTTTGAAGATGTTTTAACTAGACACACCTGCCTGTGTTTCCATGCTGCTGGTTTGAAAATTCTTCTCGAGTAACTTATTTTTATGGACATTATGCTTTCATGTTGTATCTTTTAAGTTTATGTATAGAAGCAGCTACAGTTCTTCAATGATTATGTCATGAAATTAGTCCTACATTTTCATAATGGTATGATTCAAAGATATATTAAAGTCTTAAATAGTGATACTTTAAAAATAGCTTTATTTTGAGATGATCTCAAAGTTGCAAATATAGTATAAAGGATGATTTTTTTTTCCCCCTGAATCATTTGAGAGTAAGTTCCTGACCAGATGCTCCATCACCCCTAAAAACTTTGGTTGTGTTTTTTCTATAAACAAGGACATTCTCCTACATAACCCCACTCAGAACCATCAAAATCAGGAAATTAACATCAATGCTTTACTACTATTTCAACCTCAGAATCCATTCACATTTTGTGTTGCTCAAGAGTCCTTCATAGTAAAAGGATCTACTTCATAAACTTTGCGTTCAATTGTCACATTTCTTTAGTTTCTTTTGATCTGGAATAGTTTCTTAGATGATAGAGTTAAGGGGCCTGTAAGTGATGATTATAGGAAAATTTTGTGGAGGTTGATATTATGCCACCCCAAAATATGCCACTTTGGCATAAGTATTATTTTAAACTAAAGACGGTTAAAAAAAATAAAAGCAAATATAGGAAGAGCTCTCCACCCTCCCCCCATCCGCCTAAAAGCAGGGCATCAGTTTCCCTTTGTGAAGGTGTCTTCCTCTTCCCTCCATATGAGGGAGATGTCACTGGAGATGGAAAGTTGGCACCAAGGTGAGTCTGCACAAACAAACCTTACTAAAATAACCCCTTTCTTCCCTCTCAGGATTAAAATCTTAGGGGTTTCAATAAAACATTTTTTGCAGGCTAAGTTCCTAGTGGTTTATCATGAAAGGAATAAAATTTAGCTTTTACTTTTTGACAGACCTTGACAGAAATGCACAAGCACTTAGAATTTTGTCAAGGGAACTCATGAAAACGCCAACTCAGTGAAATTATAACCCTCCTTCTGTAACAATCTGAAAGGTTAATATGGAAAATTTTAATGTGGTTGCTCTGAAGTTAATGCCTTAAGGGCATCTCTGGTCAGTTAAATTTAAAATAAAGTAGGAGAGTCTAATTGGTACATTTCATGAAAATGTTTATTGTGTTTCTGTACAGCTATGACTTGCGTAAGCATTAAGGTAAGTTTCATCAGATTCTATAGCTTATTTCCAGTACTTAAAAATCCTTTTTACAATCTATGGAAGATATGCAGTATTCTATTTTCTCAGATAATTACAGCATCAAAAGTATAGGGAGTTTACTAAATACCTTTTTAGGGAGTAAAATAAACACACATGCACAAACACATGCACACAAGCCAGACCCAAACACACAAACTTTCTCTACATTCAGTCCATTTACCTTATTTTATTATCTTTTAAAAAATTATTTATTTATTTAAAAGAGAGATAGCAGGAGCACAGAGGGAGAAGCAGACTGCTTGTTGAGCAGAGAGCCTGGCTCGGGCTTGATCCCAGGACACTGAGATTGTGACTTGAGCCGAAGGTAGGTGCTTAACCCACTGAGCGACCCAGGTGCCCAGAGTCCATTTATTTTAAAAGATAGATAATTTCTATCTTAAGTGATGACCTCCAATTAATATTTAAGGTTCTTTAAAAACAAAACAAAAATACCAGTCGTAGCAGAGGATTGTTAAATATGTGGGGCAATTTCAGAACTATATATTCACATATATATGTTGAACAATAGCCAGTATAATTTGATCTCATTTACACAATATAAGGGCTGTATAATACTTGTGTTTATAAAATGCTGATGTGGTCACAACAAACTGTCAACAGTGGTCATCTTTGGGAAAGGGGACCAATAATTGCAGGACAAAGGGGAAATTTCACTCTGCAATTTATATCTTTAAGAGAATCTGGACTTGTTTTTTAAAAGCGACTATTCCTTTAATAATAAGAAAATAATCTGAAGTTATTTACAGGAATTCAAATGTGTAGAAACTTGGCTTCTCAGCTTTAGATTAAACATCTCATTTGTAATAGTGGTTAGCTCTTTTTAGACCTTTTGAGACAAGGTAGTATAAGGTCAGTGGTTCTCAGTCACGGATGATTTGTTTCCTGCACTTTGGGGTACAAGTGGCAAAGTCTGGAGACATTTTTCATTGTCACGACTTGGCAGGGTGGGGGGGGGCGGGAAGGGGTGCCATTGGCATCTAATAGGTAGAGTCCAGAGATGCTGCTAATCATCTCCCGAAGCGCAGGAAAGCTCCCTCAAACAAATATTTATCTGCCCTAATGTCAGTAGTGCCCAGGGTGAGAAGCCCAGGGCTCGGCATTGGTGAAGAATCAATGGGAAAGCACTCCATGCCAGCAGACTAACATAGGAATTCACTTGCAGGACGGGCAATCAATTAATTAATACTCAGTGGCCGTTTATCTTCTAGTGGAGACTCTCCAATGGATTTTAAGAGATTTTAGAGGTGGATGGACATTACCAAATGGAGGGACTAGTGCAGCTGCTGTGTCTCTGGAAAGGTTGTGATTGCTGTTGTTTTGACAGTTGGGAGAGAGGCCATACCTTGTTATGTCCACCAATGCCAGGGCAGTTAGAAGGAATAAATTCTTGACTACAAGGATTATTAAACAATGGACTGGGTTACTAAGACAATCTCTGGAGGTTTTGAAAAATTGGATAGATAATTTAAGTATATTCTGCCAAAAGTAAAAGAATCAGCCACAGAATATTTTCGGGCTTCTTGAACTAGTTCCATGAATCTATGAATAACAAAACAGATGTTTAGAAGAAGGTATTATTCAAAAGAACATTTTTAGATGTGTGCGCTCTGTATACATTAAAAAATATTGAAAAAAATTCCATCATCTATACAGCAGCCAAAATAAATTCATTTGTCCTGACAAAATCCAGGTACTCAACAACTCTTAATGATATTGCCTCAACCCAGGTTCCCATTTTAAATATTTTATTATGATCTTTCTCAAAACTTACACTGCTCCAGATAAACTAAACTTAGTTTCCCAAGAATTAGGTGAATTCTTTCTCTTTCTCTAGGTGAATGGGATTTAGAACACACTTACTGTGGGGTGCCTGGGTGGCACAGTCAGTTAAGCGTCTGGCTCTTGATTTTTGCTCAGGTCTTGATCTCAGGGTTGTGAGATTGAGTCCTGCCAAGGCTCTGTGCTGGGTGTGGAGGCTGCTTGGGATTCTCTCTCTCCTCCTCCCTCTGCCCCTTCTCCCCACCACTCCCCACCCTTGCTTATCCGCATGTGCATGCTCTCTCTTTAAAAAAAAAAAAAGATTACTTGTTGTGATGAGCACTGAGTGATGTAAAGGATTGTTGAATCATTATATTGTACACCTGACAGTAATATAACACTATATGTTAATTATACTTGAATAAAAAATATATATACTTGAATAAAAAAATACAACACCCTTCTCCCAATAAAAACAAACCATCATTCCAACAACAACAATAAAGAATTATGACTTTATTGCTGCCTGTCTTGATTCCAGTCTGACTTAAGGCCTCACACAGAACTGACCCAGGGACAGACTATTTGCAGTCCCCAAATGTGTCGTGCACGTTGCTGTTTCCTACCAACAAAATGGCAGTAAATAGGCAGTGAGTTTTCCTTATTTACCTGCCAATATTCCATAATTTCTTTAGGATTCGTGTATCACCTTCCTCTGAAAGCTTCTATTTCTTCTTTAGGCTGGATTGTGTACCTCTTCTCTGTTTTCTTAGCATCCTGTACCTGTCTCATTTCAACAGCCCCCTGTTGCACTATATTGCAGTTGTGGTCCACATATGTCCCTTCTGTCAGCATTCTGGAGGCAGAGAGACTGTGTCTCAAATCACAGTCATATTCCCTGTGCTTAGCATGAGGGTATAAGATGGCAATAAATACTTATGAAGGAATGAAGGAATAAGTGAATGAATGAGAATGAAAGATATGTGGTGAATTGAATCAACTGGCGATGGACCGAATTTTCATTAGCACTTTCTCACCAGCTTAATAGTTCATGCCCCATTTCACTCATACCCTCCCTCTGTATCATTAGCCTCAGAGAACATAAGAACATGCCATTAAAAATAACTTCCCATAAAGACCAAGATAAAAGTACCTAGAAAAACTAGGCAAAATACGTTTCGTTTTATTAAGCTCATGTTTTTCATTAAATTTGATCTGATATCTGAAAATCTTGACTTATATGGCAACTTATTAGATATATCTCCCGAGGCCAGAGAAACAAAAGCAAAAATGAACTATTGGGACTTCATCAAGATAAAAACTTCTGCACAAGAAAGGAAAAAGTCAACAAAACTAAAAGGCAACCTATGGAATGGGAGAAGATATTTGCAAATGACATATCTGATAAAGGGCTTGTATCCAAAATATATAGAGAACTTATCAAACTGAACACAAAACAAAGAAGCCAGTTAAAAGGTGGGCAGAAGACATGAATGGACATTCTTCCAAAGAGAACATTCAGATAGCCAACAGACACATGGAAAGACGCCGAACATCACTCATCATTGGGAAATACACCTCAAAATTACAATGAAATATCACCTCACACCCGTCAGAAGAGCTAAACTTAAGAACACAGGAAATAATGGGGTGTTGGTGAGAATGGAGAGAAAGAGGAACCCTCTTGCGCTGCTCGTGGGAATGCAAACTGGTGCATGCATTCTGGAAAACAATATAGAGTTTCCTCAAAAAGTTAAAAATAGGACTAACTTATGATCCAGCAATCACACCACTAGATATTTACCCAAAGAAGACAGAAATACTGATTTGACGAAATATATGCATCCCAAAGTTTATAGCAGCATTATTAACAATAACCAAATTATGGAAAGAGCCCAAATGTCCACCAACTGAAGGAATGGATAAAGAAGATGTGGTATATATAAAACATGGAATATTGCTCAGCCATCAAAAATAATGAAATCTTGCCATTTGCAACAACGTGGATGGAGCTAGAGAGTATTATTATGCTAAGCAAAATAAGTCAGTCAGAGAAAGACAAATTCCATATGATTTCACTCATGTAGAATTTAAGAAACAGAACAAATGAACATGGGGGAAAAAAGAAGAGGCAAAACAAGAAACAGATTTAACTATAGAGAACAAATTGATGGTTACCAAGGGGAGGTGGGAGGCGCTTAGAAGGGGATGGGTTAAACAGGTGATGGGGACTAAGGGGAGCTTGTTGTGATGAGCACTGGTGTGTATGTAAGTGATAAATTGCTAAATTCTATACCTGAAACTAATATTACACTATGTTAACAAACTGGAATTTAAATAAAAACTTGGAGAAAGAAAAAAAATCTTGGCTTATTTGTGGGGTCTTAGAACTTGGTGGGATAAAGTTTGAAAATAGTGGCTGAAGTTTTTTCTTTCCTGAAATTTTTTTGTTGCGTGCGCTCTTCACTTATTTCAGTGATATTCATTGTTTCATGAGGTGGGAAAGTACAGCTGAAAACCAAGAAATACAACACTACTGGAATTAACTTATAAACTTTTAGATGAAGCATTATTATTGAAAGCCTGGATTTCCATTGCAAGAACCAGACATTTTTTTTTTAAAGATTTGTTTAAGAGAGAAAGAGAGAGAGAGAGAGAGAGAGAGAGCACATATGGTAGGAGGGGCAGAGGAAGAGGGATAGAAAGAATCTCAAGCAGACTCAGTGCTGAGTGCAGAGCTGGTGGTGGGGCTTGATCCTATGACACTGAGATCAGGACCTGAGCCAGAACCAACAGTGGGATGTTTAACTGACTGAGCCACCCGGTGCCCCTGTAAGAGCCAAAATTTTGAGGAGAGAATGTTTCTTTTTCTTTCAGCTCCAAAGTCTGATTTGTGTGGAACTTAGAACATAAAGTTTATAATAAACCACGGAGTGAGAGAGGATATGTGATGGTTAGTTTTATGTGTTTACTTGGCTAGGCTCTGGTACCCAGTTTTTCATTCCAATACTAACCTGGGCATTACTGTGAAGGCATTTTGTAAATGTGATTAACATCCACAATCACTTTAAGTAAGGAAGATTACACTTGATAACGTGGGTGGGCCTCATCCAATCAGTTGAAGACTTTAAGAGCAGAAATTGAGGTTTCTCTGAGGAAGAAATTCTGTGGACCACAGCATCAGCTCCTTCCCAAGAGTTTCTAGCCCTATAGATTTCAGACTTGCCTAGACATACCCCACAACTGAGTAAGCCAATTTACTGAGATAAATCACTATATTTATCTATCTATGCATGTATATGCATACACACGTACATATATGAGCATATATGCAAATAATATAAATATAAACAATCATATGTATGTATGCCTGTGTGTGTGTGTGTGTGTGTGTATATATATATATAGAGAGAGAGAGAGAGAGAGAGAGATTTAAAAAAGCGCACGTATCCTATTGCTTCTTTTTCTCTGGTAGAAACTTGACTGATTTAGCATATGATAAGGCAATTTTCCTGTCTCCCAAAGGTAAAGAATTCATCAGAAGGCAGAAGAAAAGGTATTGGAGGAATGCCTCCCATTCCCCTGGGCTGGGACCAAACAATCTGGAGGGAAGAGCAAAAAGTAGTAGGAAATTGTGCCCTGGATGAGTAAAGAGATCACAAACTTCAATGACCTTCTTCACCCTTCACCACATGGTTTAGCCATGGTAGAATAAAAAAGAGATGTGGCGTATGTAAGGACAGAGACCCGAGGGCTCCTTTTTTACACTCTCTTATTTTATGAAATCCAGGACCGGAATGGAAGTGTGTCTGGAACCTTACAGCCCTCCCCAGGGAGGACAGAAGTAGCCAGGAGTGAGCTAGCCGAATGGGAGAGGTCTCACGAGGGGGAGGAGGAAGATGTGGCCGGACCTGGGAGAAGCAGCCTTCAGGACAGTGTCAGGGAGCAGATGTCTCCACAGCAGATATGACAGGGACAGAGAAACAGGAACTAAGCCTGGGTGGTGCGGGTTCCTGTGTGAATGATCCAGCAGTGGCCATAAGGACCGAGAGCAGATGCCCCTCCCACCAGAGTCTAGATGACACCAAAAGCATGGCCCACTTTAGAGCACTTCTGGAGAGGAGACATAGGAGGTGGCGAGCTTGAAATTGGCAAGATATTAACCCAAAGGATATTGAAGGGGAAAAGGTAGGAAGAAAACAGAAGTGATTGGATTACCTGGAGGCACATTGAGTTTTCTGCTATATGCAGGAGTGGGCATTGGGTTAATTTCATTTATTGAGAAATGAAGTTCCATGATTCTGCCCCTAAGTTCCTAAAAAGAGTTTTACTATCTCTGTATTATGTGTGTCTAAATTGTAGAGTTAGAGCCACATTTTAAAAAGTGGCATATTCTATTGTGTGTGTGTGTGTGTATTTTTAAAAACAGATTGAAATCAAGCACCGTGGAGTTCAAAATATATTTTAAATGGGTTCTTTCCAGAATTACAGAATCACTGGGATGAATTCTGACCTTAATCTACTCAAAGGCTACCAAGCTGCTACTACGCAAATCCTTTCTGGAAGAAGGTAACTCCCTAGGCAAACGTGTAGGATTAGCTTGTCTGGCCCCTGCTGGGAAAGAGCTGCTTGGTTTATTGTGCATGCTCAGTGATGGGCTATTCCTGGGAAGCATCTGGAAAACCTTCATTGAAGGAATAAGTAGTAGCTCTAGGAATAGAGGAGTTGAGATTCGCGAATCTGGCTATTGTTGAATTGCGACATGTAAGATGTGTTGCTTCCACGTTTACTTTTATGAGGAAGCTGTAGCTTCGGTTCTGTCCAGTTCTGTTTCTCTTGGACCTGGGGCTAAATTGGGCAGGAAAAAGCACATGATCCATTTCATAATAGGATGTGAACATTGGGGAGCTGTTAATGCTGCTCAGAGGAGCCCCACTGTTCCCCACTGCCTCTCCCCACAGACCACCCTCTCGTGCTCTGCTCCTCTGCCCTTGTTTCGGATAAGCCTTCTTTGCTTTTGCCTCAAGTCGACCCTCCCTCTTGAGCTGCAGGTACCACCTCCTTTCCCCTACTCAGGACACATTCCAGTGGTTCCTCCTTCTCCCCAAGCGTCATCGACTTTTTACCTCTTTCCTGGCTTATTCTCAACAGCCTGAAAATGTGCTGTTATGTCTCCCTTCTTAAAAACAAAACAAGAGAAAAAAAATTTTCATGATCCCATTTCCCATGCCAGTGCCATTCTCATTTTTTGTCTTCCCCTTTTAGCAAAACTTGTCAAAAATGTTCTATACTGGTGTCTGTGATATAATTTTTTCTGAAACCTCTGAAGTTTCGGAAAGCTATTGAATATGATCTTAATCTCCCTCTGTGAATTTGGGTTATCATGTTGAACAGCCCAAAGATATCTTAAGGGTCTTTTGAGGGGATTTGTGTCCTATAAATTTGACCGCAGACTCCTGTACTTTGTACAGTTTTTCTCCACAAATCTTCATCAGCTGCCACTTCACCCACCATTAGTTTGTTTTCCTCTCTAGGCTTAGTCCTCTAATTACCATTTCTAACTTTTTTTACTTGAACTGACTGTAGCTACAAATGAAGATGCTCAGACACAGTAAACTTGTGTGTAAAGAATGAGCAAATGCGCTGTGAACAAGGGCTTGAAAAGAACAAAATTTCTTTCCTCTTCTTTTGTCCTTCGATGGCTTTTAAGGATCAAAATTTTGGGGGTTCTAGAGTAAGTGATCATCAGTTGGGTGAGATGTTATTACAAACAGTTCTTAGGGCTTAGCATTCTGGCTTAATAAGCGTTCAGTAAGAATTTATTGAATGGATGCACCTATTTCCCAACACATAAAGTAGCCAAGGTTTTTGAATTCTCTATTTGTTCATTTCTAGCATATTTCTCAAATCATGACAAAACTGTTTTCTCGACTTTCCAACCGTCACATTTTATTCCTACTCCCTGGTACGGCAGCCGTCAGTTTTATTGATCACTCTAGTAGCGCAGCCAAGAAATAGAGATCCTAAATCAAGGGCAGTTGTATTTCTTAATAGTTCTTCCATTCAGCACCTTATTTCCATTCCTACTATCTCAACTGATTCCAGTTCATATCATATCATGTCCAGGTAGTAAATTTTTAGTGATTTCCTTTTGGTTACACCTTTAGCCTTACAGTCAAAGAGGTCCCAACTCACCATAACCTACTTTTTTAAACCCGGGAATCCATTACTTGAAACTTTTGCTGATTGGCTGTTCTTTCTTTCGTGTTTCTCAGCACTTACACTATGTGAGGCCTAGGCTAAGCACTTCACATGCCTTGCTTCATTTTATCCTCATAACAATCCCGTGAAATAATTATTAACAGCATCATGACTTTACAGTTTAGAAGGTAAGGCATAGAGGAGTTCGTTGAGGGGGGTCGCAGAACTGGTAAGTGACGGAACTGATTCAGGCTCAGGTCCGATCCACTTCAGAGCATGTGTTCTTAACACGGTGCCTCAACTCACTTCCCCATATTGACCTGCTGGTGAGCCCCTGAAAAATCATTCATATTTCAGCCTTCATTTTTTTGGCTTATGACCCTTCATGACCAACATCAGTTATACCTTCTGACCGACTTCCTCTTTGACTTCTATTCTGGGTGATCTGTCTCTCTTTTGGAATCTTTCCAGTGTAAGGATGAAATACTGCTTCGACAGGATATCTTATGTTTGTCACCCTGGAGGTTCTAAGATATTTCCTCACAAGGTCAAAGACAAATGTAATGCATCTAAGTAGACAATTTCCTGTTGTCTCTTGGCAAATGTATTAGAAATGGCAGCTTTATAAATTCAGACTCATTAGGATTTCCAGTGAAGACAATGACTTCTTCTAAATATGAAGGAAGGTTTCTCCTTCCTTCATATTTAGAGAATAAATAAAGAATTTAAAAAGGTGAAAATACAATTCTCATGATCGTTCCTCTCAGAGAAGTTTCCAGAAATAAACAATTGAATTGATGAATTCTCGTGGAGAACTTTCTATTTAAATGGCCAAGGTATGGGCAAGAGGAACCCAATAGAACAACGTGGACAAATATGCACCATTTATTCTGATATTTAGTATCAATTCTGATGTTCAGCAGAGTTATGTTTTATTCTTGGGTATGCCTCTAAATTGATGGGCAGGGCAGCCCGGGGGGCTCAGCGGTTTAGTGCTGCCTTCAGCCCAGGGCCAGATCCTGGAGACCCGGGATCAAGTCCCACATCCGGCTCCCTGCATGGAGCCTGCTTCTCCCTCTGCCTGTGTCTCTGCCTCTCTCTCTCTCTCTGTCTCTCATGAATAAACAAATAAAATTAAAAAAAATAAATAAAGTCAATTCATCTTGCTGGATTTCAGGTTTCCTCACATGTCAAGAGAGGAGACAGTATAAGTGTGGGGTAATACTATTTGATTCTGGGTGGAAGATAAAATGTTAACAAAAAGTGTTTGAAAGTTCATTTTTCAAGGGAAAGTACTAGGAAGAGAAGATAAATGAGGAAAAATTGGGAAGAAACAGAATGAAGCTGAGAAATAGAGAATGGATACATTTAAATAGTGATTGGGAGGAGACAGGGGAATTTCTAGTTGCCTGCTCATTATCTCCTTCCCCCTTTCCTTTCATAATGGAATCCTTCTTCTTTTTTTTTTTTTTTTTTTTTTTTCTGGTGACAATGTGTTCTGTACTGGAAAATGAGACCAGCCTCAACAATAATGATACTCCTATTCCCCGTGTGCCCTGCTGCCTTCGCTGTTAGGCAGCCTATGTGACCAAATTCCTGCCAGTGATATCTAAGAAGTAGAAGTCTTCTTGGGGAATTTCTGGAAGAGCTATTGCTTTCCTGATTAAAGGGGAAAGATGGAGTTTTGTGTCAGTCTTTCCTTTCTTCCTGCTTTGAACGTGGACTTAATTCTGGTGCTACAGTAGCCGTCTTGGCATACATTAGGAGATCAGCGTTTAACACAATAACAAATGCACAAAAGATGATGGAGTGAAAGAGCGAGCTTAGGATCCTAAAGGTATGGCTGGACAAGGTGATCCAGTGCCAGCAAGCACTTACTTCTGGGTGGTGTTCATGTGAGAAGAATAAAGACTCACTTGTTTAAGCCACTGTTGCTTGGTCATTTTCTTTGCAGCACTTAGAATGCATTTCTGAGACAGAGGGGATTGATGAAAATACTGATAGGGACTGCCTACCCCAGAGGGGGGTACAACCGTAAATGTATAGAGGTAAGGGAACCTAGGAAAATGAAAATCATTGCCGACAGGTGAAGGCCAAGTGTGGGTTTTGGTTAATGCCTCAGAACTGACTTTGAAGGGCGCCTGGGTGGCCTAGTGGGTTAAGCATCTGCCTTGGGCTCAGGTCATGATCCCAGGATCCTGGGAGGGAGCCCTGCCTCTGGCTTTCTGCTCAGTGGAGAGCCTGCTTCTCTCTCTACCCCTCCCTCCTGCTCATGCTCTCTCTCTCTCAAATAAATAAATACAATCTTAAAAAAAAGGGAGAGGAGAGAGAGAGAGAGAGAGAGAGAGAGAGAGAGAAATGACTTTGAAAATTAATCGGGATAGATAAGTATGATGTTTTTGTTTGAAAATTGGTGGAAAACCATGAAAAGAACAAGTGTGATATGGGAGTTCTGTAAGCCCTATTTTAAAGATAAAATGATGTAATACGAGGAGACACTTTAACAGTGATGAGCCCATGGCAGGTAGCTTCCCTCTGGTATATTCTATGGTAACTTTTGTAACAGTCTTGTGTTTGCAAAAGGTATTATTTTAGGTATATATAAAAGCGTACCCTTGAATCAGACCAACCCAAACTGAGGAATGTTCTACAGAGCAACATTCTTCAAAACTCACGTCATTGTCTTCAGATTAAAGGAGACTACAGAGCTGTGGCTGCTGAATGCAAGGTGTGATCCTGGATTGGAGCCTGGATTAGAAAAAAAATAATTTTCTTTCTATAAAGGTCACAGTTAGGATAATTGATGAAATATGAATATGGACTTTATGTTATATAGTCTGATTTTATCAATGTTAGATTTTTCTGAATTTAATCGTTGTATGAGGCTAAGGTAACATAATTCTTAGAAGATACAGCCTGAAGTATTTGGTAGGAGTCAAGGCATCATGATGCCTGCAACTTACTCCTCAATCATTCAGCAGGAAAAACCTGCCTGTGTGTTTGATGAGAGATAGAAAGCAAGTGTGGGAAGATGTTAACAATGAGTGAATCCAGGCTAAAGGTATGGGGTGTTGGTTCACTACTTTTGTCATCTTTTTGTGGGTTTAAAATTCTTCGAAATGAAAATTTAAAAAGCTTGGTAAATATCTTAATCTTTTAAACTTCCTGTGGCTGAAAAGCTTCTTTGAGTTCCCAGCTTTAAAATTTTTTATTATTTGAAGACTCTTTAACCTCCCCTCTGCCTGCTATTTGGGCACGAACCCACATCATTTTTGAATAAATGTGAAATCACCTCGACACCATGTATCTGTGTGTCTGGGTGTGTGGGTGTGTGTCATGGATATAAGCATTAAGCTTTCTGAGTATTATGGGTGTGAGACACAAAACTTTGAATGCCAGACATAGGATTTACGAGGTATGTCATTCCATATCACCAGTGTTTGTGCCTTGGAGTCTGTGGTTTTCCCCCTCATCTTTAACCCAAAGGACAATTTCGAAGGCCTATTTATAGACTGAGAGTTGGACAAGGTTTAATGGGATGCGACATAGATGTCTCAAGGTACGCTCTGGGGATATTACCTCTGAGGGAGAAATACAATAAGCAGGACTCTGAATATCATTACAGGGCTCTTCCCGGCACCACTCACTGCTGACTGACTGCATGTCTGCAGGCTACAGGTTAAGTGACCACTGCTTCCTTTTCAGGATCCCCATGGTGGCTACAATTTGGTTAATAACATTTGTCATGGCCTTAATTTTAATGCTTTTCCATATAACCACTTACTATGCAGGAAGATCAAGGAGGCTTATTCAAATCTGAATACTGTATTTTCCCCCTTGTGCCTTCTCTCAGGCTTACCACAACCTCAGCCAACGGCAGTCCTCAAGACCTGCCCCCCACGGGGGTACTGCGTGTTCACGGCCTAGGCTAAGTGTGGCTGCGGCCGGGTGGGGAGAGTTCTTCTTGGAAGCTCCCAGTTGTGCCATTGTGGACTTTGTGCAGGTTTCATAACTTCTCAGTTTCCTCTTCTAGAACACGGGGATTAGTAAATCCCCCTTCCAGGCTTTTTGGTATGATTAGATGAAGCTAATGGATATGAAGGCGTCCCTCACTGCCCTTCACAGAAGTCACGTGAACTATGTGCGAATTTCCCGTCTTTCTGAATCCATTGTTTTTAATTTCCAGATTATTCCTATTGTAACTAACAACTTGGCTGAGAATATATTTAATAGGATCCATCCCATCCATTCAATCATCGATCCATGAAATTGTGAGCATCATGGGCTGAATGTTGGCTGAGATGCTAAGAGTCACAGGCAGCCCACTTTGAGGCTAAGACCCTCTGTGATACCAAGTAGATATCGCTTATCCCTTTCTATTCTTCTTGATATCTATCAAGAATTAGTTAAAGCTCTCCTTAGTCTTTTGTAGGGCACCCCCGTCCTCAAACCTTTCATGATTGATTTCTAATGAACACAGTTCTCGAGGGGTGCTTTTCTGTGTCGGGGACTGCCCGACTGCCGATTCTGTCCATGTTGCCATCTCAAATTAAGCTGAAGCCTGTACTGGGAGATGGTTACTAATTCAGGTCACCAGGTTAAGCAGTGAGGAAGGATTCGTCTTCTCTTCTTTGGTCCTACTCTAGTAGGACTGCTGCCAGCTGGGCTCCATCTCAGTGGCTGCCTGCTGACCTGCCCACCTGTACCCGGCTCATTGGACCAATAAGTGGGTTGGACACTCATCTGGGCAGGTGAGGGAAAGCGTCATTCCTCCAGAACTGAATTATTAAGTAGAGGATCTGTGCTTTACAGGGACATTTTCCTATGTGTTCTTCTCTCTTTTTAAAGAAAATTCTGTTAGCTTCTCTTGGATCCTTACAATTCCTTTTGCCTTCTCTCACCTTTTAGGATTCTCTTTCTCAGGGCACCTGGGTGACTCAGTTGGTTAAGCATCTGCCTTTGGCTCAGGTCATGATGCCAGGACCCTGGGGTCAAGCCTGCATTAGGCTCCCTGCTTGGTGGGGAGTCTGCTTCTCCCTCTCCCTCTCCCTCTGTCTGCTGCTCCCCCTGCTTGTGCGCGCTCTCTGTGTGTCAAATAAATAAATAAAATCTTAAAAAAAAATGGATTCTCTTTCTCTTTTCCCCTCACCTCTCAGCTGTGATCCTTTAGCAAGGGCTGGTGACTTTCTCTTCACAGCTACCCTGAAAGTGCCAATGTCTCCTCATCTCGGTTTCTTTCTTTCCTCATAGGGTCCGCCACTGTCTTTTCTTTGCTACGGTTATTTCTCACTTGGATTTCCTGCTTCTCTTTTAACCTGTTCTGCATACAGCAGCCAGAGGGGTCTTTCAAAAATAAATCACATCACAAAAATATCCTCTTTCAAAATTTATAATGTCATCCCATTGTTCTTAGGATAAAAATCCAAACTCTCTACCCTCCCCTTTGACCTTACATGAGCGAGCCATCTCTATTGGTTTCTTTCCATTTTTCCTGCTTCACTCAATTTCAGGCATTTTGACTGTCCTCTGGAAGGGTTGTTTGTTCCTACTTTGGAGTCTTTGAATTAGCTCTTCTAGCAACCTGGATGCCTGGATTGTTCTTCCTCTGGCTCATGGCTGACTATTGCTCATTATTCAGGTTTCAGCATAAATATCCCTGCCTTACTGAAACTGGGATCATTCTGTCTTAAGTCCACATTCCTTGCTAGTTTCTATCCTATTACATTGTTGTTTTGTTTTGTTTTCCCTCCTTCTTCTTCACAACACTTATTACTATCAGAAACATTTTATTTATTAATCTTTTTGTTTTTTAATATCGCCCCCAGAATGCAAATTCCCGTAGGCAGGGTATCCTTCTTGTTTTGTCCACCATGGACTTTTGATGCCTGTACTGATGCTAGGCATATTGTAGGAACTCAAAAAAATATTAGGGGCTCCTGGGTGGCTCAGTTAGTTAAGCATCTTCCTTTGGCTCAGGTCATGATTCTGGGGTCCTGGGAGCCCTGCATCCTGCTCCCTGCTTGCGGGGAGCCTGCTTCTCCTTTTCCTGCTCCCTGTGTTTATGCTGTCAAATAAATGAATAAAATCTTTAAAAAATATATATTAGCCAAAACAAAGGGAGAATGAATAATTATCTATGTATATGGAACATTTGGAATAGTGTTTTAAAATTGTGGTGCTGTGAGAATCTCTGTGGCCTTTCTTTCAGACTCTGGCTTCAGCTGGTTAGGACTCAATTTCTATTAATATCCCCCCAAACATATCCTGGGCCTGATTCTAGTGTAGCCACCAAATCTTTGTTTCCTCAAAGGACATTAGCCCTTTTACCAGACTTACAGCAATTCTAGGGATCATAGTTTTTGTTTATGGAACACTAGACAAATGAAACTTAGTTGGTTTGCATTGTTGTTGTTGTTTTTGGCAAAGAGAGGAAAGGATGGAAGGAATAGAAAATTAAGGGAACAAAGAGATGCAAAGAGAAATATTTGGAATTAGGACTAGCTCTTCAGTGTCGCTAGTGGTGTATTTACCACAGCTATAGTCTGTCATCAAATGATAGTAAAAATCCAAAAGACAGGTTGAGGTTGGATTTTAGATTTAGAATCTAGAATACACATCTGCATTAATCAAGTGAACAAAAATCCAAATCATAAATTGACAAATTGGCATGGAATTTATACTTTCTAGGAAAACAATAAACAAAACTTTGTGCATTCTATATGTGTGGCCTCCTTTCAGCTCACCACCGTAAACCCTTTGTAGTACACTGATAGTCTAACTCCAGAATGTATATGGTCTTCTGACTGCGCTATTTTTAAGAGTTAATATAGCTTCCAAATATGCATTTAGTTTATACCAGAAAGTAATTTATCCAGTGAAAGGATTTGTCCAGCTGAAAGCGAATCTCTTGTATTCTCATAAATGTATTGAAACTTTTTTTAGTTTTCTGTGACTAGTGGTTATAACATTTCTGGTCACAGCAGCTGTTAGTAATGGCTTTTACAGAATGTTTACAATATTTGCAAAAGGAGCCCATTTTTAGTTATGTGTCCCTCTTAGCACCATGATCTAACTAGTTGAGCTAACCGGCCAACTCACTCACGTATCTCCTTTGTTCGGTGCTTGTAGAAATAATACTTGCAGAAATAATATAATATACTCTTATTTTGAAGATGTTCTGGGCAAGCTACTTTTGTAAATAGCATGGATCTGCTATTTTTAGGGAGACTAGAAATGTGCTGAGGGTTGAGGCCATCTCTGATGCATGATTAGTAATGTGCCCTAAACTTTCAGCACCATTTCATCCCATTCTTACTGTGACCTTCATCAAGGAAACTCCAAGAAATTAAGTAATGTCTATACACTTGTGCTTAAAGCTTACCACGAGTAGTGCTATTTTTTTTTAGAGATTTTATTTATTTATTCATGAGAGACATAGAGAGAGGGTGAGACATAGGCAGAGGGAGAAGCAGGCTCCCAGTGAGGCACCTGATGTGGGACTCGATCGCAGGACCCTGGGATCAAACCCGGAGCCAAAGGCTGACCCAACCACTGAGCCACCCAGGTGACCCTCAAGTAGTACTATTGATTAAAACATGAACATATTAAAACAAAGAATAAAATTTTATCTTATAGATATTATGCCTTTGCCCTATGAGCACAGTATTTTACATTATTCACATCTATACTGTTTTTCCACTATTGTGAGGTTACTAATTAGGTATTGTGAGTTGCTGAGTAAAAACCCTTAAGTTTGTTTACTGACACTTTCTCAGTAACAGCTTTGTGTTGCAAAGTTACTTATTGATTAAGGAGCAGAGATTGTCTTCTAGATAGTACCTTCCATTTGATTCAAATAATCAGGTTGTCCACCTATTGTCTATTATTGTATGCACATTTGTTAACAAGGTTTCCTATTATGTTTTATCTTTTGCCTTATTCTCAGATTGGATCCAAAAGCATCATGCAATTAAAGAAAACAGAAAATAACACAAGAGAAATAGGAATCATGTAAATTCAGGCATAGAGTAGATCAAAAGACTCTTCCGGAAATTAGAAGTAGGGAGAATTGCTGGATGTTTATGGAGTGCAGTGTCAAAAAAAGCCAGTCACATTGCATTCTGGATAGTAGACTAAAACTTTGTCTTGTATTCAACACATATTTTGTGTATTTCATAGGTCCTAGCCAGGGAGAAAATATGTTAAAAATGTATTAAGGTCCTATGAAAACTGTAAAAACCAGCATAGCCTCTACTTCTTGTTCATAGCCTCTACTTCTCTAGTGACTTGAGTTCAGCAGATACTTCCTTTAGGAATTGTTTTCAGCATCTCACATTCTAGACTGTTTTTGGTAAGTTATCAGAGTAATTTCTCGAACAAGAAATCTCTATATTATTCTGTACAGAACTTCTACTGCAGTCAGTTAGGTACTATAGCCCAAAGTCCATTCTTGAGTGTGGCTTACAAAGACTTCATAATCTAGTTCTAATCATCCTTTCTAACTTTATCTCCAAGATTTTGCTTCAGCCTTATCCTTAAACCATCCCAACTTCTCATTATTTCCTAATCCTTCCATGCCCTTTCCTGTCTCTGTGGCCTTGCCCACACTCTAGAAGTGCCTTCTTTTCCCCTAGGAAACAGTAAGTGGCAGATCTGAATTGAGTTCAACTTGATTGATGAGTCTGCTCATCTGTAATTGGGAGTAAAAATATTTGTTCTATAAAAAATGAGAGATAATATCCAGTAATTATGTATCATGATTTTGATGTTTGTATGAGTGGAAAGAACTCAGACTTAGGTATCAGATAAACTTGAGTTCAAATTCTAAATCAAGCACTTAAGACCAGTGATCTTAGCAAATTCCTAAATCTGAGACAGTCCCTCATGTGGAGAGGTGAGAACACATCTCCCCTCCAGGGTTTATGTGAGTATTTAATTAGACAATACCTTTGAGTGTTTATCTTCAGCCCGACCTTCAATAATGTAACTGACTCTAATACAACTTCAGCAAGGTAAATAATTCCTGTCAACGATCAGAATATGGTAACTTTGGTCTAGCACATTTTGTGTATCTAACTACATAGAATATAGCACATTGTAATATATATTAAACATTTGCAGCAGTTTGCCCAGAATAAGTTTAAAAGTAGTGTATGTTCCTGGGAACTGACTGGAGAAGAGCATTTGTGATAGCACAGCTTCTGGTAGATGAGCGCATAATGTCAGACTACCCTTTGTTCCTACCTAATGTTGATCACAAACTCTATTGCTTCACATATTCTGTTTGAAAAAATTTGTGGAAGAAAGTTAATAGGTAAACACAATGATTTGGGATTTTACACAATTCATATAACACTTTTATATTATGGTGTTTTCATCCATAATACTGTGATTGGTGTCGTTTAGAACAGGAAAAGAAAGCATATAGTAGAATGTAGGGAAAAGGGATTAAAAATAAAAATTATGCAAAGCATAGGTGTAAGTGGAATAAGAGGAACCAATTTGGGCAACAGACTGAAAGAATAGGAGGAAATCGTACTATAGGACTATGGACTATAGGATTATAGTCGTGATATTTGGGTTAGGATCCAGGTAGAATGGGTACATTTTCATGTAACTTAAAAAACAAGCAAATAACCAAATGAACATATCCCTTTGATAAAGTGAATAACTCTATCCACCATTATTTAAGTTGTGAATATTATGATTTTCCTTTAGAATTTTCTCAAAAGTGAGAATAGACATGTATATTCACTTGTATCCATTTATTATTATTGGGAAATCCAGATAAATATTTGATATTAAATATTTTGCCAATTCTCAAAAGTTCCCATTTTACCAAAATATGGCTTATAATTAGTTTTCAAATTACTATGGCTTTGTGTGTATAATTCCTGCCTACTGAATGCTTCATGCTTTGATTGCATATCCAAATATTCCTCTTTCTTAGTTACTCATTTTTTACCCTTCTGCCACTAATATAGGATGTTGGGTTGTACTTTATTGCTCAAGGAAGGTAGAGCACAGAAGGGCTTTTCTGGAATAGTCAAATTCTTGCCTGAGTTTCAAAGCTTAAAAGTCATGGCTTTCAACTGCAAAAACCAGATACTTGAGGCAGCATATTTTTTCTTTTTATTTATTTTTTGTCTATCATCTTGGTTTTGACTATCAAGCTCAAATATTGAAGGGCTCAGAGCACTGAGTGTTTCCCCAACCTACAGTGGTGGGTAAGCATGGGTGATACCCTCAAAGCAATTTTCTTGAACTCAGTGGGAACAAAATGTGTGGTTGAAGCACCCTGTGAACTTGGAATCTAAAACTCCTTTAGGGAAGAGGGGAGGTAGAAATCACTGACAGAGCCTGGGGGATTGACCAAACAGGTGATTCTTGCCCCAAATCCTAATGCACAGCTCAAGGGAAGGGCAAGTCTCTCGCAGAAGCCATATGCCCTGTATGATGCGAGGGGACTGGGGACCTGTGGCAGAGAGGTTAGCTAGAGCAGAAGCTGAGTCAGCCTGAAATCTCCCTGGGCTCCTGACAGGTGAAGGACATTTGAGACTTTCCTCTCCTGAGAAGGCTGGCTATGAGCAGATGGTCAATGCAGAGAGGCGTTGTTGCCAGGTGAGAAGCATGTGGATTATCTGGCCCTGGTAGCTGGAGAACATGGAAGTGTTTGAATGCTTGGTGATGCTGATGCCAACATCCGACAGAGGAGCTGAACCTCACATGGAGCTGGTAGTTACTGTAGATGTACATCTCTCCACCTGCCCACCACTACCATGTCTCAGAAGCTGTCTCTGAACCTACATGCTACTGGGCAGAAGGCGTAAATGGGTGGGCGGAATGGGTAAGCATTCTTAAGGGATTCAGATTGTATTTTGAGGGGATCCTTGGGTGGCTCAGCGGTTTAACACCTGCCTTTGGCCCAGGGCATGATCCTAGGGTTCTGGGATGGAGTCCCACATCGGGCTTCCCGTATGGAGCCTGCTTCTCCCTCTGCTTGTGTCTTTGCCTCTCTCTCCATGTCTCTCATAAATAAATAAAATCTTTTTTTAAAAAAGATTGTATTTTATTTATTTTATTTTTTTTAAAGATTGATTTATTTATTCATGAGAGACATGGAGAGAGGCAAAGGCACAGGCAGAGGGAGAAGCAGGCTCCCCATAGGGAGCCCAATGTGGGACTCAATCCTGGATCCTGGGATCACACCCTGAGCTGAAGGCAGATGCTCAACTGCTGAGCCACCCGGACATCCCAAGATTGTATTTTAAAGATAAATTTGCCGATTTTTAAACAAAGCTACTTTGAATTAGCAAATTTAAACATCTGTCCTTTTTTTGTAGGAGTCATAAACTCTGAGTTTAGTCACAGAAATAAAATTTCACCTTTGCACATCTGAGATCAGTGGCCTAAAAATGAAAATTTGTATATTATATCCTATATCTGGTTTTGATACACTTAATATTAATGATGGTATGAAACTATTACTCTGTGTGTATTTGTGTGTGTGTGTGTGTGTAAAGTTTACACCTTTCCCTGCATGCACCCTTACATTTCATGACCAATAATGTTGGCATTGCCTTTTAACCTCCTTCTTTGAGCCCCTCCCCTCCCCTCTACTTCCTCAGAGGGAAAAAAAACCCATCAGAAACTGAGAAATGAATCTTCCTGAAAAAAGTTGTCAGAATAGAAAACAAATTTTGTGCCCAAGGAGACTGTGTGGCAGAGGAGCATGTTGTATCAGGAGTGCATGAGGAGTGAGGGCTGAGTGGTGGGGGAAAGGAGGCAGGAGGGAGTCCATGTGGTCCTGCATCAAAGAGAGAAATCTGGGGAAGAGAGTCAAAAGTTCTTGGCGATTGAAGAGAGATAGAGAAGAGAGTGCATGGCACTCCAAGGAGACTCATGTAGATCATGTACAACGGATGATTCTTTAAAGCTTTTCAGAGGCATGAATGAAGGTGAATGCCCTTGTTCTACATGAGTTTCATTAAGTGTGAACCCATTCTGAGACTGGATCACATATAATAGCTTTATAAAGGTTACACTAACACCATCACCAACACATACATGTCTCAGCTTGTTCCTTATCCGGCCTCCTCATCACAGACTGCCGGGAGATTTCACTGAATTCTTAATCTCTTAGAGCTTACCCTCCATCTGCAAACACTATTTCTTTTTATTGCAGATGACGTTGCATCATTCTTCCTCTGATTCCTCCATAACACACTGCCTCGTTGACTTTCGTGCTTCTTGATCAGTACCGCATTCACCCCTTAGTTACCTATTCAGGTATTCATTAGCTGTACCACAGGCAAAATGTCAAGGGGATTTAATCATGACAAAATGTTTGGCCTTGACCTATCTGTTCGCATCTTAAGTTAATAATTCTAGTCTGTGTCTGTTAGTATCTACCTTATAAGACCGACATCAAGCTGTCATAGATTGTGAACTCCTAAAGGGAAGGGAATAAGTCTATTTAATTTCCTTGTGCAGCTCCTCCTAGGTAATGACTGTAATGGACCATGAGAATAATATTGAACCTGCTATATATTACCAGTGTAGAAACTTTGAAAGAGATGCCTGAGAGCCAGCAGCGCTGCAAAAAGATTTGTATAGATTTTTTCCCATTAAAATGGATTTGATGGACAAATGATTTGCTACATTATTTCAGGTCAACATGGGGGATGAAGGCTCAGTTGCCAAAAGTTATTGAATTTCAACAAACAACAACAATCTCTCTTTCCAGGGAGCATAAACTGTTGGGCAGTGAGCTCTCGAGATCAGGGGTGAGGGCTGCAGGCAGAAGGGGAGAAACACAAATCTAAATCTAACTTAGCTCAACTAGCCACCTCTCTTGATTTTAACACAAAGAGGGAGGTTAAGTGGAGGTTAAGAGAATCTAACAGCAAGCCTGACTGATGACGTCTTCTTGTCTAAGTTGGAAATGCGTGAGAAAGTAGAAACATTTATAAACCATGGCGCAGTTTTGCAGTTTCCAACAGATCAGCCACAACTAGGAAAGTAAAAATGGCATATTTTTTTGACCATTGAAACATTTCTAGCCTGCTCTGGGAAAAGCCTATTAAAATACCAAAAGGCTGAGGGCAAGCAGGGTGAGGAGAGAAGAGGCTGAAAAGGGAAGACAAGGATCAGAGGTTTTGGGGGTGAATGTGATGGCAGTGCCAGTTGTGTTCTGTCTCAGAAGCTCAAAACACCTGGAGAATTTACTTATTTTCACTAACTTATACCTGCGCCAAGGAACCTGGGTAACAGCTTTCAAAACAGCTTTATGTGGTAGCTTATATGATGCTCTTGGTAGATCCAGGAACGTACATTGATGAATTCTGTTCAAAATTTGTCAGTTCATGTCCATCAGCATGTTGCATTCTCTAACATTTCAATTTCAAATCTATAAAGTAAGATTTATTTAAATGGCTCCACCTACAGGAACCTTCAGGGTGATGATTCCCTTACACTGTGAGGATCAGATGTTGGAATCATCTTACTGAATGTTGCAAAAATTAGACAAAATGTCCATGAATGCAGGTAGCTATAAAACGGGTGCATATATAATGTGTAGAAAGTGTGTTTAGTAGGGAACCATCCTCTATGAACATCCTAACTCATGAGGAGGGGGTCTCAAGGATAAGAGGTGAGTAGAAATAAGAATTCTGGTTGCAAGATTGGGGGCCGAGAGGCGAGAGTGTCTCTTGGTGTGTGTTATTTGTCAAGAGGTATGGTGAGGCTGAGGAATAGAGGTGATGGATAGGGTGAAAAGGGGAGAAATCTGGTGGTGGTGAGGGGGAGGAGGAATTGGTTGATTAGAATTGGAAATCAAATATCTGGACCTCTTGGAGGCCAGGTAAGGAAACGCCAGGTAAGGAAATGATTCCTCTTGGCACTGAGCAGACTGTAGGCAGGAGAGATGAAAAGGAGGAGAAACTGAGCACTGAGCAGGATCAAAGCCTGAAGGAGGTGGGAAGGTGGCCAGGGAGACGCATTCAATCTTCCCATGCCCGCTTCATCTCAATGCAAAGACTATCTCAACCAACAGGATAAAGAGGAAATCAGACTGGCATGTGGCAGATAGCTTACTACCAGCATGGGATTGATTTGCTACTAAATCACGAGTTGTTAATGCCTTTGGGTAGCTTCACACAACAGTGAAGACGCATTGCATTGCTTCTCTAAGTGTCCCTTCAATCTCCGTGAAGTTGGAAAACATGTTGCTCCATCTCAGGAAATTGTGTGTTCTGAGGTAGTGTGTGGAGGAAAAGAGCAAGCCAGGGTGATGTTTTCAACAAGAACATGGTCTCGACTGTATCTCCTCTCTATGACACCAGCCTCAGCACAAGCAGAAAGACAAGGCACGGTATTTTTTTTGGGAAGGGAGAGGTGATGGGAGAGGTTAAGCATATAGGTATTTGGTGCCCAAGCTATTTGGGCGTACCTAGTGAAAAGAAGGGATCTTTCCGGAAACTAGAAGTGTCAGGAAGATTCTGATAGTCTGCAAATGACTCCTGAGATGTTGACAAAGAGTTTTCCACTGTAGCTTCACTGGACACCAGTATAGCAATCCTCAGCCTCCTGTTTCCTACGGCACATAAAGGCTCTCTCCCATCGAAGAGGGATGGCCCCAAGGGCCAGATTCAGTGTCTGCAGGGCATGTGATGAAAAGGGCTGTATCTTTAAAGATGGTTTAGTTGTGGGGCGCCCGCGTGGTTCAGTTAGTTAAGTGTCTGACTCTTGGTTTCAGTTCAGATTATGATCTCAGGTTCAAGATCCAGCCCTGTGTTGGGCTCTGCTCTCAACAGGGAGTCTGCTTGTCTTCCTTTCCCTATGCCCTTCTCCCCACTTGTGTGCTGTCTCTCTCTCTTTCTTTCTCTAAAATCAATAAATAAATCTTTAAAGACAATTTAGATGTCTGAGGAATAGCACAGGAGCATAGACTGGAGAGGGAATACAGATACTGAAGACGTCCACTGGATCTTAATCTACTCTGAGATTTATGAAAGCCCCTTTCATTAAAGTTCCTCTGGGCCTGATGCAAGCATGGACTTGGAGAGGCATGATCAGACCCTACTCTCCCTGCCCATTGTCTACCTGGTTGTGAGAATGATTGAAAATGTTTATCTACGAGGCAGGTGTGTGAATAATGATTATGCTAAGCTTAATGTATTGGCAAAGTCTTAATCTTTGAGGCGAGGATTTTGGTGGATAATGCATTTATTTTAATAACCTCAAGGTAGGTTCTATTTTAAGATGATGTTTAACCCTTCTGATATTTCCTGCCCTTCTTGCTTTACATATGAAAGTTGGAGGCCCATCTTTAAGAGCGAGTGAAGAATAATACAACAGACAACAAAAGAGAACACAGCTCTATGACCTCAGTTGCTTCCTAGGTAAAAAATGAGGGTGTTGTACTCCATAAGCTTTGATTTTCCCTTGAACTCAAGAGCCTAATTCTATGAAACTTAAATAAAAAAAGTATCTGAGAGACGTAAGATGAAACCACCTAACTAAGTAGCAAAACACTGGAGACTCAGATGCTGGAAAAAGGAAAAAAAAAACCATTACTTTTATTTAAATGTATAGTTAAGAGTTCAGAAAAATGATGATCAGGCGACAGTGGCATAATTAGATGTTTTAATCAATGAATTAGAGCATGTCATTGTTTAAGTGCATATTCAATCCTCTAACAAAAACAAAACAAAAATATTTTAACTCTTAGCTGCCTTTTAAGAAGGGTGAATCTTACTATTAAAGAGTATTATCAGATTATCTGCTGTCCCTTTTTGTAGCTGATCATATGCGTGATGTTTGGTTCAACTGAGCACCTTGACTAAAAGGTGGACCTGGAGTTGAGTTTGGAGAGAGGGACTCAGGCCAGAGAACTGTGTAGTTCTTCACTATGGAATGAGAACTTGAGTTCCAAGGCTAATATGGGCGGAGGGGTCGACAAAGACGTTGAGGAGTAATGGTGGGGAGAGAGCATGCAGAGAGGAGCTGGTATAGCTGCCAGAAGCAAGGGCTCCACATGGTCTAGAGCAGCAAGTGCAAAAGACCCAAGAGTCCTTCTCACGAAGGATAATTCTCAGAGGTTTTTTTGTGAGTACTGATTATTTAAAAAAAGATATATTTGTTATTATGGAAGATTTAAGAAATAAAGTGACCCCACTTAATTCAGGTAATATTGAAATAATTATGAAATGAATCAATTTGGCAAAAAAAAAAAAAAATCGAATGGCCAAATTATGATAAAATACAACTGTTTGACAGGAAAATGTCAATTTCTTTCTTCTTTTAAAAGATTTTATTTATGTATTTAAGAGAGAGCAGAGCAAAAGAGAGAAAGAGAGCACAAGCAGGGGGAGCAGCAGAGGTAGAGGGAGAAGCAGGCTCCCCCCTGAGCAGGGAGCCCAATGGAGGGCTTGATCCTAGGAGCCTAGGATCATAAACAGAGCCCAACGCGATGCTTAAGTGAGTGAGCCACTCAGGCACCCCTCTTAATTTTTTTAGAGAGAAAGATAAAGTGTACATGGGAGGAGGGAGGTAGTGAATGGGTAGAGAAGAGGGAAAGAGAGAGAATCTTAAGCAGGCTCCATGGCCAGCTTGGAGCCCGACATGGGGCTTGATCTCACAATCCTGAGATCATGACTTGAGCTGAAATCAAGAGTCAGCTGCTTAACTAACTGAGCCACCCAGGTGCCCCAGGAAAATCTCAATTTCTAACAAGTAACAGAACAGAAGAACTCACTTTATATTATCCATAAAACCTCAATTTGAAATATTCATGACTTGCTGGCCCCTGTTTTTTTTTTTTTTTTTTTTTTTTAAGTCCTTTTTCTTTATTTTTTGGTCCTTTTCCTGTTATGAAACAAAACATCTAAACAACTCAGTACACTAGCAGCCTGGTTTCCAAAGTTAAATTGTGTGCCCTTAAACCAATCTAATGGCAAACATACATAAACCCTTTGCAGAAATGTGGAGTTTGGTGGCCATTTATTCAGGAATTACTCTATCAGGCATATATATATATATCTCATTTAATCCTCCCATAGTCCTGGGAGATGTTAACACCATTTTGTGGATAAAGAAACTGAGGCATGGAGAACTTGCTTAAGGCTACACAGCTGATAAGAGTCTGGAAGGATTAAAATCAAGGACCTTGCCTAGTAAGTTTGTCCTCTTAGCCACCACATTGCAGGCTCCTTTTAGAAAAGGTGCAATCACGCTAGGACTATCAACCTGCTCAGTATCATATGCCAGGATCTTTTCGTTGCAGCTGGTGGATATTGTGAAACATTCAAGGAGATGCTGGACAATCATTAGTGTGGTACAAGTCAAAAAGCCAAAGGTTAAACCAGTTTCTCCCGGTGTCTTCCTCAGAACAACACCTTTTCCATGACTACACTGAACCAACCAACCAACCAACCAACCAACCAACCAACCCACCCACCCACCCAAACTAGAGTGGTAGTTCCAAAATTAAATGGAAAAATACTGAAAAACTCTACCTCCCTCACCTCTGAGATTGGCTGGCCCCTGTTTATCTCCAAAGAAGGATAAAGCTTTTGGTTGTTCTGATCAGGGTGATGGGTGAAAGTGCAAAATTGAAGAGGATGGGAGAGTATCAGATCCCTGTGTACAAGACAAGACCCAGAGCTACTGGGGTTGTGGATAATGGGGAGAGAACATACCCAGGAGGAGGGAGAGGTAGGCTACCATAGGAATCGGGCAAGTATTTATTGGTACTTTCTATGTGTATAGTTCTGGGTCAAGTGCTGAGAACACTTGCTTTTTCTAAGCAAAAATCCTTAGGTCAATACAGGTTGAGTTTAATATTCTATACCTTCAAATTATTTACATGTGAATCCTAATTCTTCAGTTGGTGCACACTGAAAGATGTACCTGAGCAGATGGCATCAGCTCATAGGAGGTGATCCATAAATACTAGACATGAATTTCTTGAACTTCCCCAGGATAGGGAGGGCCTTACCCCAAGTTGTACACACTTTGTTTTTATTTGGATTTACCTGTTCGTGACCTTGGGCCAGTCAATAGTTCTTTATTGCTTGATCTCTACAATGGAGAAATGTCTACCTTGCCTCAAGGCCAGTGGGCTAGATCAGAGGATCTGTTAAGGACCCTTTTAATTCTAAGATTTTATACTTAGAGAAAATATTAGAACTGACTCATGTTTTACTAACATAGGCTTTTCAAGGAGATTGGCTTGGAATGAAATCTCTTTTGCCACAATTACTAGGGAATGATGCCAGGCATGCTACTTAATATTTCTCATTTTCTATTTCCTCTTTTGCAAAATGAGAATCTCTTGTAGGGTTTTTATAGGGATAAAATCAGATAATGTTTATAAAGCACTTAGTACATAATTCGTGGTCTGTGGAAAGCTCTCAATAAATGGTAAATATAACAGCTACAACTATAACCACAATCATAGTGCTTGAAATCAAAATGGTATAAATGCTTATAGTTTTTCAGACAAAACAAAACAAAAAACTGAACCTAAATAGAACACCCAGTTCCAAGCACATTTCAGTTTAACAAGTTTGCCTAATGTGTGAAATTATGTTTGCAAAACTATTTAGTTCACAAATGTAGTGCTTTGTTTCCCTTTTTACAGATGATGATATATTCGCACAGACTTGTTAATTTTCTTTCTATTTGAAACTTAAAAATATGATTCCAAATTCAAAGAAAGAACAATTCGAAATTATTAGTAACCTTCAAAAATATAGGGTGCAATAATGGATGTGTCTGTAGTCTGTGTATTGGAAAGTTTATTCTCTCTTCTTTTGGAGGTGGGTAAATAGATCAGCATTCTTTTTTTTTCATATAGTAATTGTCTGTTCTGGGAAAATCTCTTGCTTTCTCCTTCTTAATGGTCAGAGAAAAATTATTAGAAGATCTGCCTGTTGTAAGACCTAAGGAAAACCTCAGATGGTCTTCTAAGAAGTATCCATTTGGAATCTAAAAGTAAGGACTTTCCCAGCTGGATCAGTTCTTGGCAAAATACTGAAGTGGATCAAGTTTATGTTTGGGCCTCTTCTGTTTGCTATTTCCTCATTTGTTCCCTGTCTATCCAAAGTGTAAAATAAAAAGATTGTTTTTGTTTAATGATACTGTTTAAGTAATGAGTAAAGCATTTACTGATAAGGACTTAAGATACAATTCTTCTTGGAGATTGTTCTTTAACTTTTAATTTTGAAATATTATAGACTCACAAGAAGTTGTAAAAACAATACAGAGAGTCCTCTATATACCTTACCAAGCTTCCCTTAACAGTAAACTCTTACATAACCATGGTATACATTATCGAAACTAATAAATCAACAGTGGCACAATATAGCTATCTAGACTATAGACAGAGGAATTTATAAGGAATTAGAAATTCTCAAAAGTGAAAGAAAACCTTTTCCAAATCTTCATGTTGCCTCTGTATGTGTGCATCTAGATTTTTGCCCTTGTCTCACTGTTTGGTAATCCTAGGTAACTTTGTCTTCTCCACTCTATCCCTCAGAGCAGGGATCATGCTGAAGTCACCCCTTAGTCTAATGCTTATTAAGGTAACTGGCATTTGATAAGTATTTTTGGTTAAAAAGGTAACTAATAATTGCTTAAGTCTTTATACACATTATCTCTCAGAATGTTCACGGTCTAGGGGAAAGAGTATAGACTTTAAAAGCATTCAAATCTTGAGCCTTACTATTATTTATTAGCTTGAGTCTTGTGACAAGGTACTGAATGTCCTTGGGTCTTGCCTTCCTCACGTGCTTCATTTTATCTACATAATAGAGTTGTTGTAAAGATCCAAGGAGGTAATTTAATGTAATAAAGAAGCAAACATAAGGGCTTTGGAATGTGACTATGGTAAAAATTTTTATTGCCATTTTGCAAACTAAGGGTGAATGATTTTTTTTTTTTTTTTTTTTTTTTAGGGTGAATGATTTTATTGTCATTTTACAAGCTCAAGAGGGTAAGTCCTACAACCAGTACATGGTGGTACTGAGAAGCACCTTAGGCCAGAAGTCTTCTAGGAGATCCCATTGCCTTTCCCAGGCAACAGGAGAGTGGATTACAAAATAAACAAACACCCTAACCACCACAGATAGTTATAAAGATTTAAGATTTTGTCCTTATATGGTTGTTGACTTCTTTTGATCTGTGAATAGGAAACCCTCTCTTGGTAAAGCTGGACCATGAGATAAAGTAAGAGGTGAATTATGGGTGTGGGTTGCTATTTTGGAGGTTCCTGCCAAATGTCCTTTCCCCCCAACCCCCACTCAGTTGACACCCTGTAGCCAGGAATCCTGCTTGCCAAACTCTGCATCAGATGTTTATGCCTTCATCCTTTGCAGATGGCATGGAAGGATGAGACCTTGAAACCTTTAGGTAGTCACACTACATTGTCAAAAAATATTTTTTTAAATTACAAGATAACTTAAATTTTAAAAAAATTGGAGTGTTTTGACATCATCATCATCATCATCATCATCATCTACTTTTTCTTCTCTGTCCATGAAAATAATTATTTGAACAAAAGATAGTATGTAAACAGGGATTTTTTCCTTTTCTTTTCTTCTTCTTCTTCTTCTTCTTCTTCTTTTTTTTTTTTTTCTAAACTGAATTGGCTGGAAACACAGTAGCTAGAGTTGCTTTTCAACCTGCCCTGAATACCTCTTACATATCCTTGAATTCCTCATATTAGAATTCCATATTCTGTTAGAATGCCTAATTTGAAAGTATACCGTTGGCTTATTTAATTTATTCATTTTATTGAAATGTAGTAGGAGATGGTAAAATGTTATTGATTTATGAAGGTTTTGGCTACAAGTGTTAAAAACTCTGGTAGCTTAAATGCTTGGATTATAATGAGAAACATTCCATTTTTAGTGGTGGTTTGCAATTTGGCTTTTGGACCTCTAGTTAAGAAAATGGGTAATGGGACTTAAATGTAAGAATTGAAACCATGAAACTTCTGAGAGAAAACATAGGAACAAAGCTCTTTGGTATGGATTTTGGTAATGATTTTTTGGATATGGTACCTGAAGCAAAGCAACACACTAAAAAATAAACAAGTAGTAGGACTATACCGAACAGCAAAGAAAACCATCAGCAAAGTTAAAAGAAAATATACAGAATGGGAAAAAGATTTGCAAATCATATATCTGATAAGGGGTTAATATCCAAAACATAACAAGAACTCATACAGCTTAATAGCAAGAAACCAAATAACCCAATCAAAAAATGGGCAAAGGACCTGCAGAGATATTTCTCCAAAAAAGATATAAGCAGGGCCAATAGGTACATTAAAAAATGCTCAACATCACTAGTCATACACTAGGAAAATGTGAATCAAAACCACAATGAGATACCAACTCATACCTTGTAGAATGGATATTGTTAAAAGGGCAAGAGAAAAGAAAACTGGCATGGATGTGGAGCAAAGGGAATCCTTGCATGCTGTTGGTGGAATTGCAAATTGGCATAGCCACTATGGAAGGATCCTCAAAAATTAAAAATAGCACTACCATATGATCCAGCAACTGCACTTCTGTGAATATATCCAAAGGTAATGAAAAACCCTAACTCATTAAGATACGCACCCCAGTATTCATAGCAGCATTATATACAACAGCCAAGGCATGTAAACAAGCTACATGTCCATCAGTGGATGAGGGAATAAAGAAGTAGTGGCACACACACACACACACACACACACACTCTCACAGGGGAATATTATTTAGTGATAAAAAACGAGAAAATTCTACCGTTTGTGACACATGGAAGGACCTTGAAGGCATTACACTAAGTGAAATAACTCAGAGAAAGACAAATATTGTATGATCTCACTGATATGTGGAATCTTCAAAAAAAAAAAAAAAAAAAGAAAATTCTCAAAATAAACTCGTGGAAAAAGAGATAAAACTTGTGGTTACTGGAAATAATGGGAGGTGGAGGGTGGGGGAAGCGAAGGAAGGTGGTCCAAAGGTACAACCTTCCAGTTATAAGAGAAATAAGTGCTAGGGATGTCATATCCAATATGATGATGGCAGCCCCCACTGCTGTGTGATGTATAGGACAGTTGTTAAGAGATTAAATTCTATGAGTTCTCATCACAAGGAAACAATTTCCCCCCTTTATTCTTTTCTCTTTTCTATTGTATCTATATAAGAAGATGGATGTTTAACTGAACCTATTGTGTAATCATTTCACAATATATGTAAATCAAACCATCATTCTGTTTGACTTCAATTTCTACAGTGATGTATGTCAATTAATTCAGTGAAACTAGAATGAAAAATGAAATATCAGTTATCAAGATTAGAGACAGAGAAAGCTAGGAGCTAGAGTGTTTCTCCAGGATTCTGAATTGTTTCCTCGGCTTTGATGCTGTCTCTCCCATTTGACCATTAAAGCAAAGCATATTGGAGGTCAAGAGAGGAAAGGGAAAAAAAAATCACTTTCATGCAGGACATGACATCAGAACTGGGAGAGTTGGGATCAAAATTTACTTGGAGACATTATCAATAGAGTATCTTCGTGAAAACCGACTTCTGCAGACTTTTAAGAGATGGAGGAATGTAAACATGCATGTGAATTCTAAATTTGTTAAAGCTTATTCATTTCCAGCATCCTAAGGTATTAAAGATACTCAGAAAGTTTTCTTTCTTGATTTGCTGTGACTTTCTCATCATTTATTACCTAGGAAATGCAAACATTTTATTTCTACTTACTATAATTTAAATAGAGTTTAATGCAGAGTGACTCTCCCTTGATTAATTTTTTTTCTCAAAAATATATCACAGAGAGAGAGAGTAAAAATAGTCATTATAACATAAGTAAAAATGCCCATTTGGGCTCCTGGTTTATGCTTTTCATTGCTTTGTGCTTTTCCTTGTTTTTCTTTCAGAAAACAGAGAGAGATCTTATTAAATAAAAAAGGAGTTTTATGAATGCATGTCTCAGTGAGAAGGCACACCTATGATATCAAATCACAAAGACTGTGACCACGAAGCATTGAAATTACACATAAACTGGAATAAATGTAAAGACTTTCCCAGAATATTTCAATGGGCATCTAACTTGAACACGATCTCTTTTAAAGACTGCTTCTCTTGAAATATTATCAACCTATTTATAAAATATCTGTTGCTTAAACAAATTGGTTGTTCTGAAGCATAGGTTTGTATGTCATGCTAATCTTGTTTAACTACTGACTCTGCCCATATATTCCAGTTTCTAATATAAATACCAGAAATGACTTAAGAATAAATCTGAAGTGAGATTACAGTTCTATCAGAAAAAAAAACACATTTTTATATTAAAAGCATAAATGTAAGTAATAAACATTTGTAATTGTGGTTAGCTCATACAACATTATTAAGGTATATAAAATTAAATGCTGAGCATACTTACAATATTTACCCAAAATTAAGATGTAGAAGAAGACAGGACCAGATGTCATTTCCTTCTTTCTGAGCAACTGATTAATAAAAGTGAGTACAATTTGGTCTTGGTTTCTGAGTCGCACACAGCTCACGGTGGTTGTGTGCTATTTCTGTCTGCAGTCTTAGCAGCTACAAAGCAGTCCTCCCTCCTTCCTCTCTCATTTCCTCTCCCTCTCTTTCCATTCCCTTTTCTTTCCTTTCTTCCTTTCTGTTTCTCAGAATCTCTCCTCCCACCCTCCTCCTTGAAGTCTGAATATCCTTCTTTACACCCCCCTCTACATCCCCCCTCCAACTGCAAACACACACCCCCCAGCGCGAACACAGACAAAGCTAAGCAGTGAGCAAAAGTTTCAGACAGAGAACATACAAGCGCTTCTTGTTGACTCTAAACATCTTTTTCCTATGTCCTGCAACAGCCTACAAATGAGGGTGTGTGTGAACTGACAAACGTCTGAGCTGATCAAAGTCACACTACTAGAAAGAAACTGAGCTAGAAATATATTACAGACGAAAAGTATTTTTTTTCCCCTCAATGACTTGGGACTAGAAAAAGAAAGAGAACTGCACAGGGCAAAATGCCTTTGTGGAATGAACTATAAGGCAGGAATTAAAATGTAACTATAGCAATCTATTGTGATCTGAGTTTAGGCATTTGAATGGTAGGATATTGTGTAAAGAAAAATACAAAGGAATAAAAAAATCTTAAATTTTCTTGAGCTCGTGAGTTTTACTCCCGTGGAGACCACGATAGGTCACTGGTTGTGGAGTAAAGCCTTCCTGGGTTTGAATTATAGTCTGATTCAAACGGTAGTTGTACAGGTGCTTGCTCTTGGCCGAGCTTTGGTTTTCTAGGGGAAAATACTTGTCCAGCAGGGTGGCTGCGATGATCAGCCCAGGGCATACTGAATGTCTGGCATAGGTGCTAGTGCATAATGGGTGGTTACCAAAAGGCAGCCATTCATGTGATGAGGACTTTTATCAGTGGGGAAAAAAAAAAAAACCATGGAAATGTAAAGAACATGCCCATGCAAAGCTTTTTCTTTTAACTAGGCTATATCATTCTTATTTTGCAGCTTGATAATTTATTGCTAAAACAAGTAGGTAGCACCTCGCCAGGAGAAATTGGCTTGTGAGGTTAATGCCTCCTAATCACTCGACATGGAGAACCTATTGAAATTACACATCTCTGTTATCATCAACTTCAACATAAGAAGCCTGTTTCTAAATTGTGGCTGAAAGGGTATGTTAACACTACTTTTCTTTTTTCCTGTAGAGGTAATTAATACCATGAAAGGAGAAATGAGGTATGGGAATCTATAAAAGTCCTTTATTTGTCAGTAGAGTTATTTAATGAAGATATTGTTATTTTAGTAGAAATGTTTATGGTTAACTGAATTTGAACACTCACGTAATGCTCATTAAGTGTTCTTTAAGTGTTTATTCTTTATAGTAATACTTGAAATGTTTTAAGTGGTTAATGATTTTTTTATTTATTTTAGAAATAGTGTTTCCTAGAAGGATGCTGAGGGACATAACAAGGGCAATATCTGAAGGGGAACCCATGGGAATCTTCTCAACAGTTAAAGCCAAGGAACTTGCTTTGAGAATTGTCCAGCATAAAGTAAGCTCCTGACATTGAGTTTTCAAAGTAATCCTGTTGTTATTTTGTTAGCTTTGAGCATGTTGCCTGAGCTGATTATTGCAGATGTATACAATTAATGGGTTAATAGCCAGGAAGTACTCTTTAACAATATTTACATGCATTGTATTTTTAATCTCAAATTATCCAAGCCAAACTTCAAAATAATCACTGTCATATCACTGTCTCATTGCACTGAGACTATGTTAGATTTGCTAAAATAAATATTTCTCTGAAGGATCAATTTTAGACTTCTTCTTCTTTTTTTAAAGAATATCACTTTTTTTTTTCTCATTTTAAGCCAAGACAGTGAATCCAGACTATTAGTCTCATATAGATATATTGATGGAAAAAACCCAGAAGTGAACGTAGTGTATCTCGGCCATACATTGAAACAGGCAGTATTGGTATTTTGGGCCAGAAAATTCTTTGTTGAGAGGTGCTGTCCTTTGCATTGTAGAATATTTAGCAGCATCCCTGGCCTCTACCCACTAGATGTCAATAGCACTCCCTAGTTGAGACAATTAAAAAAGTCTCTAGACTGAAGCAAATGTCCCCTGGGGGGCAAACTTGCTCCTGGTGGACAGCAACTGCATTGTAGCAAAAGACTAGCCTGAACGATGTTTAAGTATTGATTTTTACTAAATAATTGAAAGAGAATTCTTCTCACTTAAAATTTTAATTAAAATGTGTTTCCTCATTTTGTTGTTTTGCAAGTTGAAGACATATATTAAAGAGTTTTAAAAAGAAACAGATGGTGTGTGTTCCTGGCCTTCTCTTCCTGCTCATATTGTTCAATTATATACTTACGGTGTGGGCCTGCGAGAATCTGTGATGTCATTGCCTCTGGCTGAGCACTTCATGGTTTTCTACATTAGATTTGGTGCTGACTCAGGCTAATGGTTAACACCCTTTCTTACCTTGGAACCACTCCTAAAATCTTACTAAGGCTCTCTGCATAATAACAAACTTTCTTTTTTTTTTTTTTTTAAGATTTTATTTATTTATTCATGAGACACACACACACACACACACACACACACAGAGGCACAGATACAGGCAGAGGGAGAAGCAGGCCCCATGCAGGGAGCCTGATGTGGGACTCAATCCCCGGGACTCCAGGATCACGCCCTGGGCCAAAGGCAGGTGCTAAACCGCTGAGCCACCCAGGGATCCCCAATAACAAACTTTCTATTTGAAAATTACTTCTCAGAACAACCTCGTGAGTCAAGCCAGACAAGCATTATCAACTGTGTGCACTAAATAGATTCAAGTTTCTAACCTGTGCTTTTTCCACCTACTGAAATACACTAGTACGTTCTTCAGCATCATATTTTAAAATTAGATGGTGACACTTAAGGGCTTTTTGTCTGTGTGTTTCAACCTATTTGCCACCATCATTTCCAGTACCAGAAACAGCCATTTTATTAAGTGTTTGAAAGTCTCAATGAAAGAGGTTGGTAAAATCTCAGTCAGAGCCTCGTGATGTAGAGATGTTCAGGCAATAGTAAACCAAGTCATGAATTAAGAGTAGGTTCAATCCCAGAGCTAAAATGCATGCTGTCAAAAAATAAAATAAAATAAAATAAAATAAAATAAAATAAAATAAAATAAAATAAAATAAAATTAATTAAATTAAATTAAATTAAATTAAATTAAAATAAAATAAAATGCTGTTTAATTGTTCATCCTATGGATCCATTCCTAATTGACAGCAGTCAGTCAGGCAACACTCTTGAGATACTCATCATCTCTAAGTCACATCAAGACAATTTTAGCATTAATTGCACAATTTTGAAATGAAATGACTTCTGGAGAGAGATCTCAAGCAAAATGTGCAGTGGGACAGAGCGACGAATAGGTACAGGTATTTCAAAAGATATTTTATACAGAATCTAAACTATTTCACCCTCGATGGAAGTGATCAGAAGCTATTATGTCAGTTAGCAGAGAATCAACCCTTAAATGGCAAACCAAACCCCAAGTGGGTTCCTGTGGTGCCCCTGAGGGATATAATGGGGATGTAAGAGAATCGAGCAATCCTCTGCGAAGTTGATGGTGTGAAGAAGGGCAGGACAGGGTTAACGAGCTCAACATTCTCCATCGATGCATGAATCCACCTGTTTATCAATCGTGCTCTTATGCAGTAAATATCAGTTGCTGAAAACTCTGCACAGAACTTAAATATTATGAACCTTGCCTTGCTTAGTTCCCTGAAACTACTGTACTTGACATTCACGTTTGAGGCTCATTCTATCTGGGTTGGCCTCCCTGGTTCAAGAGCAACAGTATAGAAGGACAGATATCGTCTGTTGATTGAGCCAGTGGATGGGTCTGGGAACCAACGCTGCTGTTCTGTAACTAGGAGCCTGTCTGCTGTCTGTGCTGGCATCATCCTGCCTTCTTCCCCATGTGCCATTGTGTCTGCTCAGCCACCAAGGGCTTCAGCAGTTTAGACTCCTAGCTTGAGCTTCAGCTCCCCTGCTGCCAGAGAAACCTTGCCTTCAACCCGAGCTCATTTGCCTACTATGATTTAGCTTGTTCTGCACCCCAAGGGGTCGACCCTACAGGAGATTTAGTGCCTCGAGCCCTGGCTTCCTAATCCCAGGGTTCTCACTAGCGTATCAGCCTGCCGCTGGTGCCTCTGTGTGCCTCCTCTGGGACAACCTGATTTATGCAAGGGGCATCTCCCACGTGCTGGAAGGACAGAGAGATTAGAAAAGCAAAGGAGGCTTGTCCCAGTAGTACCAGTAGAGGATGGGGAGTTCCAGTCCCAGTTTTGCCACTGATTAGACATGCAGCCTCTGAGAAGTCATTTAAATCCTCTGGTCCCCAGTTGTCTCACTTGTGAAATAAATAGTTAATCTTTTATCTATTTGTTTTAAACATTTATTTTTATTTTTTATTTTTAAGGACTCTCTACACCCAAAGTGAGGCTTGAACTCAATAACGCCGAGATCTACATGCTCTACCGTCTGAGCCAGCCGGGGGCCCCAGTAGTAGTTGATTTTTTAGACGAATTATAACTCTGTCGTTTTATGAGACATAATACTCTGCTTCAGAAAAAGTTGTAAGTTAGTATATATATATATATATGGAATACATATATATAAATTACCTAAAATATATTTTTACCAACTTTCTCAACGAATGTAAATTGGTGCCTTTGAACATAAGGTAGTAAAGAAGGTATGAGAGGGCATCCAGGAAGGTGGCACAGAGGACGAAGCAGAATCAACCGCGGACGGTGCTTTAGGGAAGATTTGGGTAGTGAGTGTGGAAGGCATCGCAGGTCACAGGCTGATAGGGAATAATAGAAACAACATCTCACTTCAAAGAGGAGTGCGTGCAAACGTGCAAACAGAGGTTCTGGAAGGGTCTAGGCCAAAATATAACAAGAAATGGTATTATAAAGTTATGGGGGAATCAACTGAGAGTATCAGACATGAGGTTGACTAGATAACAGAAAGTCAGATATAAAAGTTGGTATCAATTTCTGAGCAATAAATTGAAACAATCAAAAGAAGTCTAATAAAGAAGACTCGTCTCATGACCATATGATGCAAAAGATGAGAAAGAACAGACTTTAGCCAGGGAGATGAGGCTATCTTGTAACAGATGTCAGTCAGCTATTAGGGCTTGGTGTGACTGCAAGGGCTGCTAACACGAGCCACTGCCTGAAAGAAAACAGTTTTAATCAGGGTTGATTCTGAACAGACCTTTGACTTTAAAACAGGGATGTCTAATAGAGGTACAAAATGAGCCACAGGTGCAATTGAAAATATTCTAGTAGCCCCATTAAAAGAAATAAAAAGAAACAGGTAAACTTGACCTTAATAATACATTTTATTTAACCATTTCAGCATGTAATCGGTCCGAAAATTACTAATCAGTATTTTATTCCTTTGTTTTTACTGCCTTTGAAATCTGGTATATACATCTTGCACATGCGGCACATCTTGATTTGAACTAGACACTTTCAAGGGCTCACAGGTGGCCAGTGACTACCACACTGGACAGTGCCGGAGGTTTCCCTAAGATTCCATCAGAAGTTTTTAGCTAAGAAGGTCAAATAAAAATAATCGTTTTATAATTAAGTCTAATTTTAGTAACATCAATGGGAACAACATAAGGTCACCAGTTTTGTCAAATACAAAAATTAACAAACAGTAGCAAAAGCCTTAGTTATCACTTTTTTGCCATCATTTCATAAATGGGAGGACATTTCAATACCACAAAATTAGGGAAGATGCAATCAATGTTTAAACATAAAACTATCCCTTAAACTAAATATATTTAGTTTCATAAAAAATGATGACATTGTCTTTATTTTTCTCGTTTCAGTGCAAATCTGTAGACACTGCTCCAAGACCCTATATGTGGACTATAATTTAGGAACTGTTGATTTGGTCTAGGCTCAGAGTGTCTCTGGCAGCTTACATCCTTTAAAATCCTGGTGGACTGCTAGTGCCTTTGACTTTGAGGCGCTAAATGTTGGTTAATCAAACACTTTAGAGTCTTGATCAATGCATCTAGGGACTGCCTTTGAGGGTCTCCCTTTTAGCATGTGCTGGAGTCCCCAACCCTATTTTAAAGGCTGCTACCTTGCCTTCTGCTTCAAGGAAAGGGGAGTAATTTGTGGCTTCACGTGGCAAAGCTAATCTGCCATTTAAAGCCAGGATGCATTCCAGAGATTGGCATTTGATGAAGGGGGGCACTGTTACCTCTGTAACTCAGATGTTGTCCTGTGGGGTATCTTGGAGAAAAGTTGGGATGTCAGCGTTCCCTTATTTCTTTAGCTCTTTCTAGGTATTCCTGATTCCTGTTCCTAGTCAGGGCCCTAACTTTTGGGTTGACTATGTAATTGGATTTTTGCAATGCGGTAAGAAAAAAAAATCATCATCTGACCGATAGATCTTTGTAGAAAAGGCCTTTCTTAGCACAGGCTTTTTTTCTTTTAGAAGGTCCCTCAGTCAGTATATACTGGATTATGCTGTGATAAAATGTAACCACAAAAATCTCAGTTGCTCAAATCAATGGAGATTGGTTTCTCACTCTACACGACCCTCAGGCGTCACTAAGGGGCTCTAATCACTACAGTCTCTCGGGTATCGGGCTGACGGAGGTTCCATATGGCCACCTGCAGCCTTGATCATCAGGGCAGGAAAGAGGCAACGTGGTAAATGGTGCACTGGCTTTTGAAGATTTGACCTGAAAGTGATACACATCCTATCTGCTCACATTTGGCCTAATTTCAAAATGGTATGGGAAGGACGATTCAACAATGTGCCTGGAAGGAGGAGAGCAGAAATATTTTGATGAACAGCACTAATGACAACTTCAATCTGCCTCTCTGGTTACCTATAAGCATAATCCACGTATCTGTTTTCTAAGGGAGATAGTCCGGCAGGCGAATCCAGTCTCAGTATCAAGCCCACACGTCAGGGTCTCTGAGTGATGTATGGTGGGTACTTCTGACATGATGTTTAGCAGCGGCTTCTCTTGACTAAACATCTATGAACTAAAAAGATGTGCTGTTTTCCATTATGTGACGGTGGAACAAGGACAAGACAATGGCAATAAACATTCTTACTGGAAAGCAGAAGGTGAAGATCGTTGTGTGTAGCAAGTGAGATGGGGCTCCTTACCCTGAGGATGAGGAATGTTCCTTAATCCGTCTCAGTCTATTCCCTGGGAGGGGTCCCCTGTCCATTGTTCACTGTGGCCCTTGGTCTGCACTCCGGAGGGTCCTTCCTTTGTATTGTCTGATTTTCCACATCTACATTGGATGTTGAAGAATATGCCCTTCAATGTCCAGAGCTGGGGACTGAGCAGAGTTCACAGCTTCCTTTTTGCTGTCAGCTGGTTGGGTACCACCCTCTTTTTGAGCTCAGGTTGATAGTCCTGGTAGCAGTACATCTCTCTCAAGGACTTCGCTGTGTTCTTATTTATTTGATTCCAATTAATTTCACGTGTTAATGGCCACTTCTATACTTCTTTTCTCAGAAAAATTTTGTGGACAAAATTCCCGGATTTACCATGCTACTTTTTTTGCCCCCATGCCTCTGTATCTCTCTGTATTGAATGACTTAATTGCAACCAACCCAAGTCTATTAAATTCTGTTGGGGCAGCCACTTTCTGTCTTCTCCCTGAGCCATTTGGCCCAATTGAAAGGATTTACAGAACCACAATGTCGGTTGGGTCCTTACTCTTAGAAATTTCAGTGCCCTCAAGGGCACCTGGGTGGCTTAGTCAGTTAAGCATCTGATTTCAGTTCAGATCATGATCTTGGGGTCCTGGGATCGAACCCTGTACCACGTCCCTGTGGAGCAGGGAGTCTGCTTCTCCCTCTTCCCCTGCCCCTCCTTCTCTTCCATCTGCCTCCTCCTCCCCTAGCTCATGCTCCCTCTCTCTCAAATAAAGGAGTAAAATCCTTAAAAAAAAAAAAGAAATTTCTTTGCAGAGATTTTAACAATGGATATAATGGACATAACTTTATAATTTGATCCTTACTACAAGACTAATTTTGGTTGACCTTTTTGCTAAGAGAATTTTTCAATTTATTTTTTACTGGTTGTGGTTGAGAAGCACACAGTTCTTTCAATCCTTCATGTACTGAATTTCTGGATTTCTATTTCAGTTCTTCTTTTTTTTTTCTTTTTTTTTTCCCCCAAACTGGCCAATTCTTTGCTAAGCTCACTTGCCTTCTGTAAAATCTTGTGAGACATGGACAATGGCAACCAGCGACAGCAACAACAACTACTAAATTGCTATGATCTCTTGTCCTAAGATTACAGATTCATGAGATGTACTGTCTGCTGCCAGGTTATCACTGGTGACAACATTACCAAATCTTGTTGCTACGTAACATGAATCGCAATCCTTACAGCTTTGACAACAGTTTCTTTCCTTTAAGCCAATGCCACATATTCTCTTTTTGTTGTTATGACAGCACACCATGTCTAGTTACCAATTTCTGAATCAGCCAGTATGCGCTAGGTTGGGCTGCAGTGAAAAACAGTCCCTGTGGAAGTTTATTTCTCACACTGTGATCACCCAGGGACCCAAACTGACAATAGTCTCTCTTGATGCACATATTCACAATTGTTGTAGGATAAAGGGAAGGTGATGTGTCACAAGCTGCTCCTAAGGCATGACAGGTGGTAGCTTAATCAAATGACTTTTTATTGAATAACTAAGCTGCCAATTTCCCAGTCTGGGATGGAGGATGGAGGAATCTTTATTGCTTTCCACTCCTTATCAACTCAGCTGTGCCCACATTCTAATTTCTCTTCTTTTTTGAAAATCCACTTCCCATGTTTGTATTAGTCGGGACTCCTTGGAGTGAAGGTGACAGAAATCCAATTCAGCCAAGCTCATCAAGTCTCTTTGCCTATTTCTATAGGTCTCTTCCTCCTTCCTCTCTCTCTTTCTCTCTCTCTTTTGCCTCTGCTTCTCTCTGCTTATTGCTTTAGATTTTTCTCTATGTGGCTGACATAGAGAGTTAACCTTTGGTTCTTATCTTTTCAGGTCCATGAATTAAGTATTGTGTCTAGGGAAACAGGGCCTTATAATGATCTGAGACTAGATTATGCATTTATCTCCATGATTACAAGGTAGTATAGAACACATTGTCAGAAGATGGAGGAAGGGTGGGATTGGTGGGCAGATACACAGTCCGCCACAATCCAGAACTTTCCTCTGACATTAAGTATAGAAGGAAATTGCACCACGGCTGAAAATGTTTAGGAGATAACTAATGCACATTGAATGAGAATATTGGCAGGTTTTATTGAGTTGGTGCATATGAATTTATGAAGACCATGAAAAGTGACTGCTGTTATCACAATAGTCAAAAATGCAAATATTAAAAAAGCCGTATATTATCATGCAATTAAGTTTATGATTTTGCTATGTGAAGACAGATCAGTTTTGTCATATTACTCTCCTCCTGGTGAGATAACACTCTTCAGGCTGTGTGACTGAAATAAGAAGGTGTTGGAATGAGAAATCCTAGTTGTGAAAACAAAAATGTGTCTCCTAGTTCTCATTTAATCTTCTTTTAGGATTCCTTGAGGTCAAATCTGAGTTCCTGGGATTTCTAATTAATGTGCCAGGTAACTGTCTGTTGCCCAGGTTAGCTCCTCCTGAAATAGCCGTAAGGAATTTCTTAGCTATTACATCTTCCAGAAACTAATTAAACTTGGGTCTGGGGGAAAAATCTTAATGAAGACATTTTTTGGCAGCTCCTAATTCCTATCTTGTTTATAGGTTGCTATTTACCTTTTGAAATGTGAAGTTGGGTTATCTCCACAACTTGTCAATCTGTAAACGTATCAAATAGTCATACGTGGATAACGGTCAAATAGCTTACCAGCTTTGCTATAGGGAAATAAGAGATTTTCTGAGTGGAATATTGTGTGATCTGAGGATGCGTTGGAACCAAGGGAGAGGTGGAGAGGAGGTACTAGAGAAACAGCAGCTTCCATCATAGCACAAAGCGACCAATTATGGACTGGAGCTAAGTGGAATCATGAAAATTCAAAATGGAAACACCAAGAATCAAACAGGCACTGAACAAAAGTTAAAGCACTAACAGTTATTGGGAACTAACAATGAATAAAGAGAATACAGGGGCACCTGGGTGGTTCAGTGGTTGTCTGTCTTTGGTTCAGGGCATGATCCCAGGGTCTTGGGATCGAGTCCTACATCAGGTTCCCCACAGGGAGCCTGCTCCTCCCTCTGTCTGTGTCTCTGCCTCTCTCTCTATCTCTCATGAATAATAACATCTTAAAAAAAAAGAATACAAAGGCAGGTGGGAGGAGAATGGGGCTCTGAGTGTGTATGCTAAATGAGCCAACGCTGTGAGCTGGACCTCTTGCCTGTAAGATTATTATTACCCAGCAGATGGGACACCTCAGATTTTGTTCCTGGTACCAATGTGTCTGGTATCCGATCCCTGGTGATTTCTTGGAGGAGAGAAACTTGGGAGAATAGTGATGCATTAAAGGATTAGGAAGAGTAGGGTTGGAGAGATGATGAATCCAGGTGTATTTTGTCAAATTAGTCAATTGAGGGGGATCCCTGGGTGGCTCAGTGGTTTAGCGCCTGCCTTCGGCCCAGGGTGGGATCCTGGAGTCCCGGGATCGAGTCCCACGTCGGGCTCCCTGCAAGGAGCCTGCTTCTCCCTCTGCCTGGGTCTCTGCCTCTCTCTCTGGGTCTCGCATGAATATATAAATAAAATCTTAAAAAAAAATTAGTCAATTGATGCCATACTTTATGTACTTGAATATCTTTGATGATTTTTGAATTTATCTTTTTCTTCCTTTCTCTAGGATAAGTACTATCCATTCTTTATTTCAGCAATTTATTCATCTTTGTTAATTTTGCCCAAATGAACTTTGTAAGTTAATCAGAATTTAGACCTTATAAGTCTCCATGGCATAGTTGTAATTTATATCCTTTTGAAAGGCTGGAAGAATTGATGTTCTTTTTTTTTTTAAGATTTTATTTATTTATTGATGAAAGATACAGAGAGAGGGAGAGGCAGAGACACAGGCAGAGGGAGAAGCAGGCTCCTTGCGGGGAGCCCCATGCAGGATTTGATCCCAGGACCCTGGGATCATGCCCTGAGCCCAAGGTAGATGCTCAACCACTGAGCCACCCAGGTGCCCTGAGAATTGGTGTTCTTAGCATGGTTAATATGAGTTGTTGACTAGGGTTGTTATTAAGACCATGCTTGATTATTAAACGACACAATAAGAAAAACAATCCAAAGTTCTGAGAAGTAAACTTGTCACCTTGAAGTTAGCCTTGTCACCACAAAATTCTCTTTTTCTGTACTAGTCAGTGAGCAGCAGAAGAGGTAGTTTTCAGAGGGCTGAACAGTGAGAGGCAGTCAATAACTGAAGCACTTTTTCTAATTTTAAAAAGTGCTTCAATTACCATAAAAAAAAAACAGAGTCTAAAGTCAATTAAAATTAAATTCTCAGGTAAAAGTTTCAAGTCCTTAACGAATGAAAAATATTTCCTTTGGACATTAATTTATAAGATTTAGGAAACTGATGTGGGGCGCTAGTTTATTTCAAGGGCTACTCTTATTTATTCTCTAACACATTATATGCGTTTAGGATTTAGGATTTAAGGTAAGTTGGTTTTTTGATTAAATGCCATTTCATACATTATCACATAAATGTGATATAATTATATGTTGTACAAATTGGAAATGAAAAAAGATGGCTTTGTTTTAAATAAAGGTAAAAATAATTGATAGCAAACCACACCCATATAATCACGTGTGATTTTAGAAAAATTTTACTTTATATGTCATCAGTTTGTAGCTTTTGGGAAATCGATAAGCATGTGAAGCCAATTTTAAGTTAGTTAATTGAGTTTTTTTTTAAGGGTTGTACAGTGTTTTTAACTGAATTACTCTGAAATGAAAGATACACATGTTCTTTGGAAAACTGTCTAAAAACTAAAATAAATAGCTGTGCTTAAGCTTAAAAATAGATACAGTATAATAATGTTAGACATTTTTTTTGAAAGAATATTTATAATATTATTTCTTACTAAAATTCTTTTAAGAAATATCATGAGATTGGGATGCCTGGGTGCCTCCGTCAGTTAAGGCTCTGACTCTTGATTTTGGCTCATGTCATGATTTCAGGGTTGTGAGATCCAGCCATGGGTTGGGCTCTCCCCTGCACGTGGAGCCTGCATAAGTCTCTCTCATCATCTCCCTCCGCCCCTCCCAACCTGCTCACATGCACATACTCTTTAAGAAAAAATACTTACATAAATAAAATTAAAAAAATTTTAAAGAAATGATGTGAAGTCTTGACAAATTATAGGTCAGAAGTATGACTGTTTTTATTTTCTTTAGTAGTATTTTAAAGTTATTTTTTGTGACACTTTTTATTTCTTATAGGACCTCTAGGACAGTCTCCTAATAGTGGTTCTCATAGGGTGGGCCTGGGAACTGGTTAGAAACACAAACTGCTCAGCCCCATCTTTAAGGGCAGAGAAATTTAAGGGCGGAGCCCACTAATGTATGGTTTAAAAAGCCATCCAGGTGGTTGTGATACACACTCAGGTTTAAGAAACACTGGTCTAGAAGGAGTGAGATCTTTCTTGTCTCAAGACATGAAAAAATAGTGAAAAATTTTTCTCCTCAGGAATAGGTCCTACTCCTTCTTCGAATGGGTAAGCCTACATTACTAAGGAACGCCCATCAGCACAGTTCATTAGACAAAAACAATAAGAGTTCCTTGAACAGTGGCTTTTCAAGTTGGCAATTCAGAATACAAACCACAGTAACAATGCAGGGGGACTGCATGGCGGGGGCGGGGAGGTGGGTAGGGGGTGAGGAGGAGGAGTTTATTTAATTTCCAGAAAAACACATTTTGAAAGTCATAAAAAAATTGTCACTGGGTTTTGGGCCAGGTACTAAAAAGAAATCAAGGTAGTCTAGAAGACCAATCAGTGACTTAAAATAAAAACTATTTTATCTTTTTAATTGTTTATTTTGGAAAACACGTCAGACATCCCTTGAGGAATTTTAAGAATGTTAAATGTTCTCTTAAATCAGTAATGTAGGGAGCAATGGGGTAGATATATATATATATACACACTTGGTTTTACATTACTTGCTTTTGATGGGAATAGGAAAGTCTTGTATTTTAAATACCACAGTTGCGGCCCAGCGATTTTAGAAGGTTCTGTTATGAAGACCTAAAGCCAAGCTCTATTGTGGGAACCAAAGCCAGGCCTGCTATTTCTTTAATTCCAAGTGAAACACCTGTTCATAGATCACATTGCCATTTAAAGTGCAGTGAAGCAAATATAATTGTGAAGCTCTCTTGCAGGAGGACTCTGATAGTTACAGGAGTAAGGAAGATTGCCAAATGCCACATTACATCCTGATGAAATATTTACTGAATTAATTTACATGAACTGATTTACTTTGTTGAGAAAATATACACAGTTCTTAAAGAATCTCCGAATTAACGTATGGTTTCTCCCACCGAACTAAAAGTGATTTCAGTTGCATAAGTAGGCTGTGGTTACCAGCTGAACAGATTTTCTTTCTTTAGAAGCAAATGATGTAAGTAATAGTTCTGAAAGTCTAGTGTAGAAGGAGGTTTGTTTTTGTTGAGTTCCGAATTTTAATCCAAATACCTATGTTGTTTAAAAGGGGTTTCAGAATTTTGCAGTTCTAGGAAATTGTGTGGCTGGGATTTACGTCGAAATTATCTAATGTGAAAAGGTAAAAAATAAAGACAAATATTGTTATGATACCTATATGTGGAACCTTGAAGTGCCAAGTTTGTAGAATCAGAGCGTAGAATGGTGGTTACCAGGGGCTGGGGATGGAGGTATCGGGGAGATGTTGTTTAAGGGCATAAACTTGAAACCAGAAGATGAAGAGATCTGGAGATCAGATGTGCAGATGGTTATTGTAGTCAACAACACTGTATTATGTGCTTCAGAATTTCTAAGAGACTAGATCTTATATGTCCTCACCGCAGAAAAGAAAGGATAATTATGTGACACTGAAGCGCTAGCTAAAGTTACAGTGGTGATCGTACTGCAAAATGCATTCAATCAACATGTTGTACACTTTATAAAGATGTGTAACAATGTTGTATGTTATATGTAAATCACCTCTTGATCAAAAAAAAAAAAAAAAAAAAAAGAAAAAAGAAAAGAACAGACCCAGGTGCATTTTTTCTTGAGCTCAAGTAAGAAGTGGTTAAGACACCAATGCAGGAAATGTTGCTTTCCTTTATTTTTCTAAATAACTTTGGTTCTATGTCCACACCCGTCTTGCTTCATTCTTCTCTTCCTTGGATGACAGGGAAGTCCTAGACTCTGGATGTCCAGGGTGGTTGTCATAGTTACCATTGCTTTTTCGACACGATTGCAGATGTCAACAGCTTTGCAACCCCTTTGCTTGAGACGGTGACGCTGTTTTCAGAATCTGGCTCGTCTATAGGGTCAAACACATGGACATTTACCCTTACTTTCCAAGCCAGGTTTGTAAGGCTCAGAGCCCAGGAAGCTCTCTACTTTCTGCTTAAGAACTTTTCTTCCCCTTTGAGTTGTTGCTTATGAGCTGCGCGCAGGTCCCAACACAGACAGAGCCTGGAATCCCGTGGGCTTCCCAGTCTCGCAGAAGCCAAACTCCTCACTTGAACTTAAGCTGAGACCCTCTTTTGGCCTAGGGTAACTGGCTTCCTCTTATTTCCCTCAGGAACTGTGGAACTCCAGTATTTCCTGGATTGGCACAGGAATAAATTTTATTTTTAAGGGGAAGTTTCTAAAATCTAATCTCTAAACTCTCCCTCCTCCAGTCAAGTCAAGGCTGGAAACAGAAAGTTGGTTATTGTTTAGGAAAAGGAGATTGATTGAGAATCGAGGGCGTACAGAGTAAGCAGGCCACATCTATGACTGAGGAGGGGCTCTGCTGAAAGCCCGAGGGGCTCACTTTCCTTTCCAACCAGACTTGCTCCAAGAGTGGGCAATGGCTGGGGTGCCTGGGTGGCTCAGTCAGTTGACCCTCCTACTCTTGATTTTGGCTCAGGTCATTTTTCAGGGTCCTGGGATTGAGCCCCGCATCAGACTCTGTGCTTAGCTCAGAGTTTACTTGTCTCTCTCCCTCTGTTCCTTCTCCCTCTCTCTCTCTCTCTCAAATAAATGCATAAATGGATAAATAAATGCATGAATAAATTTAAAAAATCTTCAAAAGTGGGCAATGGCTTCAGAGAAACCCCAACATACCAGGGGCCCTAGCAGCATATCCTTGTTTACTCCTGTTACTTCCATATTAGAACCACTCACCAAGAAAACCATGACACAGAAGGAGAGTGAAAAATAGAGCGACTTGTAGGTCTCTTTCTTTTCAGCCCATCTTGCTTTTTCAGTAAACCAAAGGCACAGTATTGCGGAAGTGCCATGTCAAGAGGTGCCGTGAAAACAGTTAAATTAGTTCTGTGCAGTGTTTCCACTGTCTCACTATTAATGTACGAGCTACAAAATACAAACCCTGTAAGTTTGGTGATCTTGCATACAAGTTACATGTTCTTAATGTTGCACTTAAAACCGGTACTATACGATGTAAGGGTGGATGACAAAATTCATGCTAATAATTTAAAAATTTAATTTCTCTTTACTTAGAACGATATTAAATGGGAAACAAAAAACTCTGTGACCAGTCGAGAGAGAGAAATAGGGGGAAAGAGAGAAGCCATGGGAAAAAAGAAAAGGTTTTATATTTTCATACTTTTAACGGCAGTTTTCTCGGCTTTTTACAAAAGCAGAGTCCCACATTTTCTTTTTGCCTTGCACCTTGCACATCATATAGCTGGCCTTGTGCCTGTACCAGCGTAAATGATGTACACATGTCCCCTTGCCTTTTTTCCTTTCTTGGTTCTTAGGAGTCTGTATACCACTGAGGACATGCCAGCCTCTTTGAAAACACTGCTGTCCCACACAGTATTCATTTAAGGCAAATCTTTAAAAAAAATGTGTTGATTTATAAGCTCTTTGATTGCAGAGACCATCTCCTACTTGTGCTATTTATTATATGAAATCCTTAGTGTCAGATAGATGTCTTTATTACACCTGCATGTCAGAAGTTGAATTTAATATTTTAAAATCTACCTCAACTGTTGTTCGGAGCATCTAAGATGGAAATATGGAGTACGTTGCCTAAAGTGGCATTTCTTCTTGCCTTGCTAAGTTTATTTAGCAAGTGGTAAGCATGGCTTAAATGTTAAAACTAAGGAAAAATGTCTACATTCAATAAGATCATTTTCTACAATTCTGAGAAATAATATATTTTTTTTGGAAATGAGTGTGTAGCATCATGTTAAAACTGTTGAAATGCCTTTTAATGTTGTTTAATGACTTCAATGTTCTTGTAATTCAAATTGCTTAATAAAGCAGCACTCATTTTTTCTCAGTGAACATTTATGGCCCAAGTGCCTTAGGACATTATATTTCACAGCATTTAGCTTATAATAAAAGCCTTTTGAATTGTCTAGTCTGGTCGGCCTTTAGCAAATTTTCACGATTGCCCTGTCAGTTTCTATTTAGCGTTATGGATTATAGAATAAAATAGAAGAAAGGTGTAGTAGATCACATAAAAAATAACTTATATTGATGGAAAAGAAAACTGACAAATGAGTATAAATTTCAGCGATGAATCTTTTTCATCTTTGCCGTTTAGTTACCTGTTTTATTTTTTCCTGTTTTCCCTGTAATCCATGATGGCACTCAGCCTGAATTGTTATTTGTAGCGTTAGGAAATAAATGGGAAGATATATGTTCACTTGTTCACTTAGTCCATCAAAAAATATATAGGAACCACCTGAATCGAATCCATTTTTGGAACAAGAAAAGGCAAGACTCGAATGGAAAAAATGGCAGATTGTCTCCGATGCCAGTCAACCAAACAACCACTCAACCACTCAACAATTCCATTCCAGGCCCAGGGGACTCAGGCTTCCTGCCCACAGGAATCTTTCCTGGTAGAGGTGGAGATGTACAATAAATATGTATGTGTGCTCGAGCGATGTGGTCAGATTGTTGCTGAGAGTTGGCATTGGAGCTGCACCTTGAATGATGGGCTGGGGCATTCTCATACTTGACACTCTTCCTTCTCTTGGACTCAGGCCCGAACCTTTCTGCTTCTCAGACTCTCTTGCCAACAGCAACTTTTCAAAGTCTGTCTTGGTCATAATTCCTTTTATGTGTTTGAACATCATGTTCTTCAGAGTGTGCTTCCTAGATATCTTCATTTCGGAATCTAGACCTCTGATTCAAAACCTTTTGGGGTAATGCATTTGGAGAATTTGAAGAAAGATATTGGCCTTATTCCCATGAACATGGGAAATGAACATGTCCACAAAATCGTACATAATTTTTAGGGGATTAAAAGAACCTGCTGAAGATTACTCATAGAAACAATAGGGGTGCGTGACCCCCAACTTGAAGACCTTCCCTTTACCTGCTTTTCCTGGTTAATTTCAACCACCCTGATGGCTTTAGACACAAAGGGCTCTGAAATCTGCATCCTCAGCCCGGCTTAAGCTTTGGATATCTGACTGCCTTCCAGACATTTCCACTGCATGTCCCTAAGTCACCTCAATTCAGTCTGTTCAACAGGTAACACACTTACCCTCCACCCCGAATTATCACCATTTTGTAGCAGGGAGAAATTTAGCATGTCTGATTCCATATTGTTTTGGTTTCCCTTGCTGCTGTGGCCTGTAGCTTAGAAATTTCTGCCAAGCCCTGGACATGTTACAGCTAAGACCTGTCAAAACTGCTTTTTATAGGAAATCTACCTCACCTGAGGATATAAGGAAGTATGTACAGAAATGACTGTGCTGGGTTTAAGATTTGCAGGAGCCACACGGCCACACTCCTGTACACAAAGATAACTGACCAAGGACAAAGAAGTTACAGACCTTCCTCAGATGTCTATAGATGCCAGTTGACTCCCACCCCTTTAGTTTCCCCTTTTTGTTCACATAAAAGAAGCTCAAATGTCATGCCAAGGAGAGATGGTTCTTTGGGACAATAGTCTGCTGTCTTCCTGGTTTGCTTGCCTTCTGAAAAAAGTCACTTTCCCGGCCCCAACATTTTGCCTCTCGATTTATCGGCCTGTTGTGCAGCAAGCAGGACAAGTGTAGACTCAGTTACAATTTCTTCCTTCCTCTTTCACCCTCAGCTTCCTCCTACGTGTTCTGTGTTGGTGAACAGCGGCACCCTTCCCTGAGCTATGAATCAACTATCCTTTTTTGTTCTTTCCCTCATTCCCAAAGCCACATCTGCTCTGTCATCCCACCCTCATTGCCTTTATTTATGCCTTTTAATCTTTCTTGGATGTTACTGGAAATTGGGAGTACCATAGAAATCTTGAAGAGAAAAAGAAAAGGAAAAAGACATATTGAAGAGTGTGGCAAATGTTTGCAAAAGCCGTTCAAAAGAATGGGTGAGTTTGCAGTCTTGGGATGGCTGAGTAGCCCTGGAGGTCCAGTCAGTTCTCATTAAGAAAGAATGCTCCTCTTTCCTGACTTAAATTCCTCACGAAATAGCAAGGGATGAAAAAATATTAATACATTATGCTTTTTCTCCCCTCTAACCTGAAGACAGGTATTGAGTTTCTCATTGCATAGTCATTGACCAGTTAACAGGATCGCTTCTTTTAATTTCCATATATTTTCATCTGTATTTCTTCCTTTTGAATGCTTTCAATAGTTTCATATATATATATATATATATATATATATATATATATATATAAATGTTTAATTCAGAACTGGGTGTTTGGTCCTAGTAATTTAGCCAATTCAATAATTGTATATATCTTTTGTCCTCGAAAAATTGGAATTCTCGTGGTAGATGGGAGTTAAGGAATGTTGATTAGATTTTTACATGAGGCTATTAGGCAAAGCAATTTAAGGCAATAAAATATCAAAAGTAAAAATGCTGGGAAAATATATATGATATGGTTAAGGATCAACATCTCTGGCATTGAGGTGGGTAGAAAAAAGTGAGACCAACATAAACAAAGCACTGACTATACGCGTATCAGTGACTTGGCTGTGGGCAAATCTTAAGGGAAAACTATAAGGCAGTTCAAAGAATGCGGCCTGAGATTTCTCTCCTGTGTTTCTTTTCTTTTTTTTTCTCCTGTGTTTCTTCCACCTGTGTTTTCATCCTCATCTGTGCTCCAAGAACCCCACTTAAGGAAGGAGCCATGCTCTGTTTTTTTCCCAAGTGGAATGACCTCTCACTCCTACAGAAACAGTTTTTATTTCATTTGTTTTACATATTTGACTTCTCTGGAAGATTATATTTAAATGCAGAGTTCCAGGAAAGAAAAAGAAGGAAAAACACTGTTATGCTTGATGAATTAAGTTACTCTCTATGCAAAATATTTCTTTTCATTGTGTGGATTGTTCTATCAAAAGTCAGAATGTTAAAATGTTTTTATAGACAGCATTATTTATGTTTGCTATATGATTGTATGATGTATCTGATTCAAGAGTTCTAAGATTTACAAGATTGTCTAGGTTTTTAGTGAAAAATTACTTTCATTTTTCCTAGCTGTAATTTTACAGAATCGTAGGTTTGAGTAGCAAAATAAAACCCGAGGCAATGTAGAGTGGAGGGGTCACCCTTCTGCCACTGATGAGTTAGTTATAATTATTTACATCTTACAGATGTGATATCTGAGGCTTAAAAAAAGTGGCTTTGGCCAAGATATATTATGACAATGAGTGCCAATGAAAATTAGATCTTTCATGTAAATGTGTTAAATGTGTATAGATTTTGCATTAAATATGTTTGCATATTCACATCTTGAATACTTTGCTAATTAATACCAAACAAATTCTGAATACGTCAGTGGATCAAGTTTTCACAATTTCAACATGGGGTAATATGTTACTTAATTGCTAGATGTCCTCAGTTTTTTTCTTTCTTTAATAAATATTTTTCCCCTCTTTTTTTTTTTTTTAATAGAAACTGGTTCTCATTTTGTGGTTACTGCTCCCTTGCAGCCACCGAAAAGTCTATATATTTTCTCACTTTAGGGAGACATTAGAAGCCCATCCTGCATTTTCCTTTATTCTAGTAGCACTTGCTGATTATAATACCCCCTGAGTAGATCTTATTTCTGCCCTTCTGAGATTTACCCTTTCAGCTACCCCTCTTTCTTCCCCTCTATGTTGCTGTCATTTTCTTCCCTCTCAGTTACTTCCTTTCATTCAATGAAGACAAACCAACTCGCTAATACTCTACCCTAAGTCTTGCCATTATCTTGAGTGACTTCCAGGTCCCCAAGAACAACCCATACCATTTTCTAGAAGTTTCTTGACTTCTTCACCTTCATTGGCCCTCCTTTCCACTTCATTTTTGTCAGACTTCTGTGGATATATCTGGGACATCACCAAGGATTGAATTCCACCTCTCACTTTGGACCAATACGTTATGGTTATGGTCCCAGTCTAGACCTTTCAATCTCAAAGGGAATTTGTGGCTGAGATAGCTAGCTATGTACCAAAAATTCATGTCTCCCTTCCTTAATGCAGAATTTTTTTTTTTTGTTGAGAAGTTATATAAGTAAGTTATTATATTTCTTAGCAGCTCTTGCATTTAGGTGGGGGCAGGAATTCTTGCCAAGGACCCTGAGTGTAAATGATATGTGATAATTCCAAGTCCAGGTGAGTAAGAAGCAAATGTGCTTTCTTCAGTCTGCTGGATGAATTACATGTCCAGGGGTGACCTTGGAAAGCAATGTTGAAAATATTAGGTCATCTGTTAGCCTACATCCCTGAATGACTGTCAGAGTAGAAGCCTTCATCTATCCTAATCATCAACACTCAAGTGAGTGAATTATTTTATTAAGCTATTGGAATACTGGTGTTTGTTATAGCAGCCAATAATGCTCCAATTATTATTAATAGCAAAATACTTATTTTATTGATCTTCCCCTGTCTGCATTTTTCACTTTTTTCTATAATTCATTTAGATTACTTGACAAACACTGTCTTGTTAACCTTTTATTCCCGCCCCCCCCCCCCCCCCCCCCCCGCCTTACTAATCTTTAGCCAGGCAAACCCTTGACATTATCTCCTTCCTGCTGGGAAAACCCCGCAAACTTGGACCTAATTATATACTATTTTGCTTATGTCTCTGATATTCTGTGGTGTGGGAGGATATCACATAACTATGTAGATTTGCACTACTACAAATTTGTGGTCTCCATTCTCTACTCCATTCTCTAAGTGGTTGTTTTTAAATGCTTATTTTTTCATATTAATCTCTTGCTTAAAAGTCCTTGTCAAAGCAATCTGAAAAAAGAAGAACAAAGCTGGAGGCATCATGTTGATTCCAAATTATGTTACAAAGCTATGGTAATCAAAACAGTATTGTATTGGCATGAACATAAAAAACGTAGATCAGTAGAAAAGAATGGGGGATCAAAAAATAAATCCATGCATATACAGTCAATTAATCTATAACAAAGGAAGCAAGGATGTGCAATGGGGAAAGGAAAGTCTATTCAGTAAATGGTACTGAGAAAACTGGAAAGCCACATGCAAAAGAATAAAACCCGACCACTATCTCACACCATACACAAAAAGTAACTCAAAATAGATCAAAGACTTGAAACTAGGACACAAAATCATAAAAAGTCCCAGGATAAAACCTAAGCGAGGTAAGCTCCTTGACATCAGTCTTGGCAATGATTTTTTGGATTTGCCACCAAAAGCCAAGGCAACAAAAGCAAAAATAAATAACGGGGATTAAAGTAACCTAAAAACTTCTGCACAACAAAGAAAACTAACAACAAAATGAAAGGCAACCTACCAAATGCAGAAAATATTTGTAAATCATACATCTGATAAGGAATTAAAGATAATGAACCTCCATGAACATGAACCTCCATGTTCATTGCAACATATCCAAGATATGGGAGCAATGTAAGTGTCCATTGATGGATGAATCGATAAAGAAATTATAATGTGTATATATAATACATTATAATATATTATATGTAATAAGTATATATCTGGAATATTATTCATAAAATATATGTATTTATATTTGGAATATTATTCATAAAAAAGAAAGAAATTTTGCCATTTGTAACAACATGGATGGATTTTGAGGACATTATACTACGTGAAAGAAATCAAAGAAAGGTAAATACTGTATGATCTCACTTAACGTGTACAATTTAAACACACACAGTTAGACAGACATACTAAATGAGCTCATAGATACAGAGAACAGATTGATGGTTGCCAGAGATAGGAGTTGGGTGGGGGGGAGGTAAAATAGGTGGTCCAGTTGTGAGATAAATGAGTCATGGGAATGTAATGTACAGCATAGTGACTATAGATAATAATCCTGTATTGCATATTTGAAAGTTGCTAAGAATAAATCTTAAAAGTTCTCAAGAAAAAAAAATTTGTGTGTATGGTGATGGATATTAACTAGACTTTTTGTGATGATCACTTCACAATATAACAGTTTATGTAATTTGTACAAATAACAAATTATGTTGTACACTTAATACAGGTTATATGTCAGTTATATTTCAATAAAATATTTAATGGTTCTTCACTGCTTTAAGAATAAAACAATGATAGACATCAATACACTGATACCATAAGGGTAAACAAGTCCAATTATGCACATTTGTTGATCACTGGTAAACATTGTTCCCTAGATTGATAGTAGCAACATCATTAGTCTAACATTTTAAAAAAGTTTGTAAAAAAAAAAAAAAAAAAAAAAAGTTTGTATGTATGTATGTATGTATTTATTTATGAGACAGAACATGTGCATGCAAGTGGGGAAGGGGCAGAGGGAGAAGGAGAAGCAGAGAAACTCAATCAGACTTTGTGCTGAGCACACAGCCAGAGGTGGGGCTCAACTTCAGCACCCTGAGATCATGACCTGAGCGGGAACAAAGAATCACATGATTAACTGGGCCACCCAGGCACTCCGCCATTAGTCTAGCTTTTTATTGTTTTATTCAGATTTGGCTCTTTTTCAGAAATCATTATGTTTTAATAAAATTTTTGGGTCATTCTTCTCTCTGTTACTGAGAGTAGTGTTGGAGTTAAATCTCCAACTATGATTCTGGTATTGGAATTGCCAGAATGCCCCGTTAATGCTATTTTTTTTAAAGATTTTTAAAATTTATTTATTCATGAGAGATGCACACACACAGAAAGAGAAAGGCAGAGACACAGGCAGAGGGAGAAGCAGGCTCCATTCATATATTCTAATACTCTGTTATTAGATTCATGTGCATTTATAATTGTTATATCTTTCTGATAATTTGGTCTTTTTATCATAATAAAATGTCTTGCATTATCTCTGATAATACTGTTTGTCTGAAAGTCTAATTTATCTGCTATTAATATAGACACTCTAATCTTTCTCCTGCTTATAGTTTGCATGGGGGTATTTTCCCCAACTGTTTAATTTCCATCTATTTGTATATGTAAAGTATATCTTTTTAAAATGGCATATACTTAGGCCTTTAAAAATTTTGTTCTGATAATCTCTGTTTTATAATGGGGGTGTTTAGTCTGATAACATTAAAAAAATATTCTATTTATTTGAGAGAGCACGAGCAGGGTGAGGGGTGGAAGGAGAGAGAGAAGGAGATTCCCTTTGAGCAGGGAGCCAGATGTGGGGCTCAGTCCCAGAACCCTGAGATCATGACCTGAGCTGAAGGCAGACACTTAATCTACTGAGCCATCCAGGCGCCCCTCTGATAATATTTGAGACAATTATTGGTATACTTACATTTAGGTCTATCATTTGACTATTTGTTTTCTGCTTGTTCCTTTTTGTTATTGTTGTTCTTCTGTTCCTCCTTTCTGCCTTTCTTTTAGATTAATTGGGTATATTTTTTGGAACTCTAGTTTACATGTTGGGTTTTTTGTTAATACTTTTTTTTTTGTTTTGTTTTTTGAGAGAGTGAGATAGAAAGTGTGTGTGAGCGGGTAGGTGGGAGGGGGAGAGGGAGAGAGACTGTTAAGCAGACTCCATGCTCAGCACAGAGCCTGATGTGGGGCTCGATCTCATGGTCCTGATATGACCTGAGCCAAAATCCAGAGTCAGATGCTCAGCCAACTGAGCCACCCAGGCACCCCTTGTTATACTTTTTTACATTAGTTTCAGTGGTTGCTCTTGGGATTACAATATACATCTTGTGATGTATAAGAATGTGAAAACATTCTACTTAGAGTTAATATTGTATGACTTCATGTAAAATGGAGGCATTTGTAACTTGATAAATCCAAGCTGAACACCAGGAGCAATCTCACAGTTAGCTGAGAATTCACATAGAGTTTAAAAGCTATGAATATAAGCTAAGCCAAAGACCAAACGGCACCAGCTCTTCCAAATGTGTTGTTATAGTTGGTGGTGGTGGTGGTGTGTGTGTATTTGTAGTCACAAGCAAGAAGAACAGACCAAATCTGTTGGCAACAAAAATGGTATTTCAGCTGGATTTAATTGTCTCTAACACCATGTAGTGTTCTTTACTTGCACATGATGATATGTAAATTCTACTTAATAATCATAATTTATTCTTCCAGGTTTTATTACATAATTGATTCTGACATTTAAAAATCAGCAAATACCATTTACTTTGTTATAGCTATGCAACTGCTGCTGCTCTGGCTCTCAGTTTGCTATGATTATATTTTCTTTTTTAGGCATCTTTTTGGTTTTCTTTTCTGAAGATTTTACTTATGCTTCTCATTTGTTGCATTGACTGTCTTTATTACATTCTGAAATTCTTAGTAACTTCTCAAAAATAATATTAAGTCTACAAATATTTTTCTCAGACAGCTTCTTCCTGGAATCTTGTATCTTCCTGCTACAAGGTTTTTAGTGACTTCATATCTATTTTATTCCTTTATAATAATTTTAAGGAGTCTTATTAAGAAGCAAAGATAAATACTTGTAGTTACTCTTCCATTTTAACCTTTGTTACTCCCTGACATTTTCTGTAGCAGAAAGATGCTTGCTTGAACTCAATTCTAATGTGGCTTCTTTTTGGATTTTTTTGTATGAAATGGAGCTCATTTTCTACCCATATTCTCATTTTGTAAGCAATATTTCAACTTTGAACTTCTTTAAAAATGCAAATGTTTGAAATCATGATAATTGCCTTTCTCTGATTGACTTATTTCACTTAGCATAATACCCTGTAGTTCCATCTACATCATTGCAAATGGCAAGATTTCATTTTTTTGATGGCTGAGTAATATTCCATTATATGTATACCACATCTTCTTTATCCATTCATCTGTTGATGGACATCTGGGCTCTTTCCATAGTTGGGCTACTGTGGACATTTGCAACAATGTAGATGGAATTAGAGGGTATTATGCTAAGTGAAATAAGTTAATCAGAGAAAGGTAATTGTTATATGATTTCACTCATATACGGAATTTAAGAAACAAAACAGAGAAGAATAAGGGAAGGGAAGGAAAACTACAAAAAGATGAAGTCAGAGAGAAAAACCATAAGAGACTCTTTTTTTTTAAAGATTTTATTTATTTATTCATGAGAGACACAGAGAGAGGCAGAGACACAGGCAGAGGGAGAAGCAGGCTCCATGCAGGGAGCCCGATGTGGGACTCGATCCCGAGACTCCAGGATCAGGCCCTGGGCCGAAGGCAGGCGCTAAACTGCTGAGCCACCCAGGGATCCCCAAGAGACTCTTAATCAAAGGAAACAAGCTGAGGATTGCTGGAGGGGAGAGGGATGGGGGGATGGGGATTAAGGAGGGCACAAGATATAAAGAGCACTGGGTTTTATGTATATGAATCACTGCATTCTACATCTGAAGCTAATAATACACTATATATTAATTAATTGAATTTAAATAAAAAAAAGGAAAAAAAAAACCAACACCTCCCCCCCAGACATTAAAGTGATTTGCAATAAAAAAATGCAAATATTTCTGAATGGGTTAAATCTCCCTCTTTCTTAAGGTGTTCTCTTAGGCCTTATTCATGTCTTATTTTTTAGTCTTAGGGAAATTTCATCATATCTTACTTTCAGTTACCATCCATTTGCCAATAAGTCCTCAATCAGTATCTTCAGCTAATAGCTCCCTTTAAACTCTTTTTTTTTTTTTTTTTTTTTTTGCCTAGTGATAGTCTCAAGACATCCCAGTGTGAGCATATACACAGCCACATCACCATCTTTCCTCCTGGATCTGTTTCTCTTCCTGTGGTCCCAGCCTCATCAATTCGACCCATCATTTATTTACTCAAGCCAGATAGTCAGTATTGATTCCCTTTGTTGCTTTACACCCCTGGATCTCACCAATCATTAATTGTTGTCAAATCTATCCTCTACATTTTTCTCAAATTTATTCCATTTCTTAATCTTTACTGCCACCACTCTAGCTGATATCAGCATCTGAATGACATCAATAGTTTCCCAACTAGTTTCTTTGGTTCTCTTTACCTTGGGCATATTTCCCTCTCTTTTTGCTCTGACTAAACCTCTATTCATCTTTTGAGTAGTTACTCTTTAGGAAGATGGGAATAAAACCCATATATGAGGCTAGATGTTTTTGCCAAGTATTTGCACATCACATCAAACTTTTCCTATCTGTAATAGTATCTCATTTTGTGTATAATTTTCCTCTTTATCCTCTTCTGTTGATAATGAAAATTGTGCCTATCTTACTCAATATTGTGTCTCCGGTGCCTAACATAACATCTGGAATATAGCAGAGGCTAAATAAATACCTTGAGTGTTGAATAAATGCATGAATGTTGTGTTTGGTATTCATTTGGAAGCTCTTTTCCCATTGTAATTAGTGCCGGAATATCAAATTAGATTGATCGTGTATCAAGAGACAGTTCTTGACTAATGTCTCACTTGGTTATTGAATACCCATTATCTTTAGGAATGTGACAGGAGGAATGTCCACTATCACCACTGTTAGTCACCATGGTACCAGAAGGCCTAGCCTCAGCAATCAGACAATAAAAAGAAATAAAAGGCATCCGAATTGTTAAATAAGGAGCTAAACTCTCATTCTTCATTGATGACATGATACTCTACATGGAAAACCCAAAAGACTTCACCTCAAAATTGCTAGAACTCATGGGAATTCAGCAATGTGGCAAGGTGTAAAATCAATGCACAAAAATCAGTTTGTATTGCTATATACTAACAATGAGACAGAAGAAAGAGAAATTAAGGAGTCGATCCCATTTACAACTGGACCAAAACCCATTAGCTACCTAGGAATAAAACTAACCAAAGAGGTAAAGGATCTGTACTCAGAAAAACCATAGAACACTCATGAGAAAAATTGAGGAAGACACAAAGAAATGGAAAAATGTTCCATGCTCATGGACTAGAAGAACACATATTGTTAAAATGTCTATGCTACTTCAAGCTATCTATACATTCAGTGCAATCCCTATGAAAATACCATCAACTTTTTTTTCACAGAGCTGGAACAAATGATCCTAAAATTTGTATGGAACCAGAAAAGACCCTGAATAGTTAAAGGATTATTGAAAAAGAAAACCAAAGCTGGAGGCATCACAATTCCGGACTTCAAGCTCTATTACTAAGCTGTAATCATCAAGACAGGATGGTACTGGCACAAAAATAAACACATAGATGAAGGGAACAAAATAACCCAGAAATGGACTCTCAACTATATGGTCAACTAATCTTCGATGAAACAGTAAAGAGTATCCAGTGGAAAAAAGCCCCTTCAACAAATGCTGTTGGGAAAATTGGACAGCCAAATGCAGAAGAAAGAAACTGGACCATTTCCTTACATGATACACAAAAATAGACTCAAAATGGATGAAAGACCTAAATGTGAAACAGGAATTCATTAAAATCCTAGAGAAGAACACAGGCAACAACCTCTGTGACCTTGGCTGCAGCGACTTCTTGCTAGACATGTCTCAAAAGACAAGGGAAACAAAGGCAAAAAAGAACTACTGGGACTTCACCAAGATAAAAAGCTTTTGCACAGCAAAGAAAACGGTCGACAGAAACAAAAGACAACCAACAGAATGGGAGAATATATTTTCAAATGTCTTATCAGATTAAGGGCTAGTGTCCAAAATCTATAAAGAACTTCTCAAACTCAATACCCAAAGTACAAATAATCAAGAAATGGGCAGAAGACATGAATAGACATTTCTCCAAAGAAGACATACAAATGGCCAACAGATACATGGAAAAATGCTCAACATCACTCAGCATCAGGGAAATACAAATCAAAACCACAATGAGATATCACATTACACCAGTCAGAATGGCTAAAATTAACAAGTCAGGAAATGATATGTGTTGGTGAAGATGTGGTGAAAGGGATACCCTCTCAAACTGTTGGTGGAAATGCAAGCTGGTGCAGCCATTCTGACTACAGTATGGAGTTTCCTCAAAAAGTTAAAAATAGAGCTACCCTGTGACCAGCATTTGCACTACTAGGGATTTACTCCAAAGATACAAATATTGTGATCTGAAGGGGCACCTGCACACCAATGTATATTATAGCAGCAATGTCCACAAGAGCCAAACTATGGAAAGAGCCCAGATGTCCATCAGATGAATGGACAAAGATGTGGTATACACACACACACACACACACACACACACACACAATGGAATACTACTAAGCCATCAAAAAATGAAATCTTGCCATTTTCAAAGAGATAAAACTAGAGGATATTATGCTAAGTGAAATAAGTTAATCAGCACTCATATGGGGAACTTAAGAAACAAAACAGAGGAGCATCGGGGAAGGGAGGGAAAACTAAAACAAGAGGAAATCAGAGAGGGAGATAAACCATAAGAGACTCTTAACTATAGTATAGGAAACAAACTGAGGGTTACTGAAGGGGATGGGTAACTAGATAAGAGGCATTAAGGAGGGCACGTGATGTGATGAGCACTGGGTGTTCATATACGCTACTGATGAATCACTAAATTCTACCCCTAAAATTATATAATGCACTATATGTTAATTAATAGAATTTAAATAAAAAATACCCATTATCTTGAATTTCATTCATAAATGGAATGTTTTTTTCATTGCCTACAAAAAACATCTCTCACTTTTAAATTTACCTCACTTTCTATTTATCAAGGCCATGACTGTGTTTTTGTTGTTCTCAGGGCCCTCTGGTTTCTCTTGTAATAAAGTCATTTAAAGAAATTTATGAAGATAAGTTTTCAATTAGAAGTTTAGCAAAGGGTTTTATCTACAAAGGCAAAATATAATTGAAAAGAGATAGAAACCACGGAAATATATTTGACAAATTAGGATATATATTTTAGTAGACCTTTAAACCTTTGAATAATTAACTTAAAAATTTTAAATTAGAAGCTGCCTCAGCTATGAGTGTTTTTGTTTTTATTTATTAATTATTATTATTATTATTTTTAGCTATGAGTTTAATACACGATATAACAAATATATGACAGCATAGTGGCCACATCATTTAATGACACTTTCTGTAGGTTACAAAAGTTATATCCTGGTGTATGCTGAAAACTATTTCATTCAGAGTGGAAAAATTGGACAACCTACACAGTACATAAGGTTATTTTCTTTTTTTTTTTTCAAATCAAATGTGTGGAAGCTGAAGGGGATGAGGAGGACATGCCACCCCCAAGTATGCTACTTTGGCATAAGGATTATTTTGAGCTAAAGGCAATTGAGAATCAGCAGATGCAGGAGGAGCTCTCTTCCATCCCCATTTCCTCCCTCAAAGCAAAGCATAAATATTCCTTTGTGAAGGTGCCCCCTTCTCCTGTTACAGGAAGAGGGGAGCAGCTCTTATCACCAGAGATGCAGAGATGACAATGAGATGAGTCTGCATAAACAAACCTGACTAAAAGAACCCTTATCTCCCATTAGTTCCCCCATATATTTCCTTGTCACTCAGCCACAATTTATTGTACCTCAAAGTCCAAACCCCTTTTCCTTGGTTAAAATGATGTAGAAAACTCTGAGTCTAAATGCTACTTTGAATTTTACTTATTTTCTGTGAACTCCTATGAATGTAAAATATTAATAAAATTGGTGTTCTTTTTCTCCTGTTACTTTGTCTTTTGTTAGTTAAATTTGTAGTCTGCTAATTTTGCAAGCTAAGAGAGAAGAGGTCAAAACAAAATTTTACCACTCTCTGAGAAAGAAAATTAGGGAATCACTATCAAAACTGTTTAGAAACCTCTGCTTACTGAGGTTTGTTTCTGGCTAGTTTCTGGTGCAGCCAGAGGGCCCCCAAAATGGATTTTTCAAGATGGAAAAATCTTTGCTTCTTTACAAACATGGGGAGATGAGTCAATGGGAAGTTACAATGTTAGGGGAAGATGTACGTGAGCCTTCAGGTCCCATAGTAGTTGTGGAAGTTTGGAATCGAGGACATGGGAGGAATTCACTTTAGAGAAGAGTGACCAAAGTATATGTAAGAAATTATATATAATAATTATATATAATAGGTGAAGAAGATGGCAGTTGATGGAAATTTCATGGCATGAATCTTGTTTTCACAACAAAGTAGGCCAAGGTCTCTGGTTAGAATGGGAGAAGGGAGGTGCTACCTGGGGAATTTTATCCTCAATGTCTAACACTGCATCTGGTTATTAGGAGTTAAATTGAGGATACCTGGGGGCTCAGTTGGTTAAGCATCTGACTCAGGTTGTGATCACAGGGTCCTGGGATTGAACACCGCATCCAGCTGCTTACTCAGCGGGAATCTATTTGTCCCTCTTCCTCTGCCCACTGCTTGTGCTCTCTCTCTCAAATAAATAAATAAAATCTTTTTTAAAAAAAGGAGTTAAATTGTCCCCTTCTTCCACTATGCAAATTCATATGTTGAATTCCTAATCCCTGGTTCCTCAGAATGTGATTTTATTTGGAAATAGGGTCTTTGTAGTTGTAATTAGTCAAGATGAGGTCATACTGGAATAGGATAGGCCCTTAATCCAATATAACTGGTGTTTTTATAAAAAGGGGGAAATTTGTACAAAGACACACAGAGAAGAAAGATGATGAAAGAAGCATAAGGAAAAGATGATAATCTATAAGCCAAGGAGCGATGCTTAGAACAGATCCTTCCTTCATAACCCTCAGAAGGAATCAGCTCTACTGACACCTAGATGTTGGACTTCTAGACTTCAGAACTATGAGACAATAAATTTGGGTTGCTTAAATCGTTCAGTCTGTGTTACTTTGTCATGGTAACCCAAACAAAGAAATATACTGGCCATAGTAGTAGGAATCAATACTTGGTGAATTGAATGAATGAATGAATAAATAAATGCATGGACAAGTATGAAAATGACCCTTAGCATTGAGGACAACAAGAGAAATTTTAATCAGTTGTTAAGTTATCCCAGAGGGTTGGAATAGTTCTCAGAGTTCAGTCGATGATCTGGAGAAAATAGTGAATTTGAAATTCAAATAAAGATAACTGGAAGCAAAGTGATAAATTAATTGTTTGGAAGTAACGAGATGGAGTAAGGCAAGGATAAACCCTTTATCCTGTCCCACTGAATTAAGGAGAAATTGAAAAAAAGTGAATGTTAACCAACTGAGCAGCTGGGGATGTGGTTTAAAAAGTACTCATCTTCACTGTACTTGATCTCATGTTCACTGATTCATCATTGAAGTACTCCAGAAAGTTCTCTTTTAAGCTATCAGCATCCACAAAGCAGTTGAGTGTTAAGCCAGGAGTCCAAAGATGTCTGTATATACTGTTTTCTACTTTGATAATTTTGGTATTCTTTTTGAATAGGTCCTTTGGATAGTTTCCTCTTGTCTACCTTGATAAAATCATGGATGTTTTCAAATACTCCTCACATCTCCTTAGGTGCTTTGAACACACAGTGATATGCTATAGAAGCCAAAGGGGGAAATAAAAATGCTTCCTAGGTAATAAATATCAGGTGTTAGTCATTACCTTTCAAAGATGTGTTTTATAGGCAATATCTATAAAGGTGAATAACAGTGAATAACTGCCTTGCCATTGAAAATGACAAAATATTAAGAAATAAGACACTAGATTATAAATGTGTTTTATGTTATATTTGCATTTTGGTCCCATAGGAAAATATTTACAGAATGATGCTGAATTCACAGAAGAGTGGGTTCCATAGTTGTAATGCTGTTGAAAGGATCTTTTGTGCATTGTTACAGTCTCAGGGAGGTCAGTGGACCTGTAGCATGATGCTTGTTGAGCTTTGGAGGGTCCCAAGGCTAGGCTGCCAATGACCTAGAAGTGTTGTCTTTTATTTGGCCTTGGTTCTTCCTGTTGGAAAAGGTTTCCTATTTCTCATTTCTATTCTTCCTCTGCAGTTGTACTTCTAGTGATTATGGGGGCTGACAAGTCCTTTGGTCTTCCTGGACTCTGCAAGCTGGAGACCCTGGAAAGTTGGTGGTATAATTCGAAGGCCTAAGAAGTGGAAGATTGATGGTACAGATTCCAATTTGGGTTAAAAGGTCTGAGAACCAGGTGTGCATAAGGCTAAAAAAAGATCAATGTCCCAACTCAAATAGTAAGGCAGTAAGTGACTTTAAGCTTCCTTTACCTTTTTGTTTTAGGCCTTCAGGGGATTGAATGATATCTGGCCACATTGGGGAGGGCCATCTGTTTTACTCAGTCCACTAATTCAAATGCTAATCTCTTCTGGAAACACCCCCACAGACATACCCAGAAATGACTTTTAATTAGTTATCTAGGCACCTCTTGGCCCTGTCAAGTTGACACACAAAATTAACCATCACAACTACCCAATCCAGAAAGCTATCTTCACTCTAGAACTTGATCTCAGTTTCATATTGCTATTCAGCCAATCACTGAATATGCTATATAGTTAAATTTATATAACCTTCCTAAGTGAACTGTAACCTTTTGGTTTGTAGCCTCTTGTCCCGGAACAGAATTATGTCTACTTTTCTCCATTATCTCTGTCTCTAAACTGGATAATGCCACTTGCCTTAGCCTATTCCTTAAGTTCAGCCTACAGTCTCTTAGGCAAGTCTCCTTTTGTCACTTCCAAAAGACCTAGCAAATTGTGAGACACACAGCAGATGTTGCCGACATTGCAGAAATATACAGATTGATGTGTGCATAATTAATTGTCTGGACTCAGGTTGCACTTAAACAGTTAAGAGTTTGACAACCAGACTGAGTTTATCTGGGGAGCTCATAGTTCAATGGGCCCTTTTCAGCCAATTCAAGAATGTCTGGACTAGCAGGTTATTTGAGAACCAAAGGAAACTTGGTAAGAAACAAATGGAATGCTTCTAAATATCAAGTTATTAATGTTATCAATGTTTATTTTTTTAGCTAAATTTTTTGAGTACTTACTCTGTGCCAAACACACCAGAGTGAAGGGTTTTACATTTAACAGTAATTATGGGGAAGTATTATCCCTATCTTTCAGATGGAGAAATTAAGGTTTAAAGAATTAAGCAACTTGCTCAGAGTCAAGGAGCTTAACTGGCATTTAAGTGGGTGGGATTTGAACCCAAATCTGTCTAAATTTCAGTGCATGCTCTTGACAAGGGAGATACTCTTTGTTGTTAAGTTATATTTGAGGTAGGGATTCAACTGCTGTCAGAGAGCAAATATCTCAGCTAAACTGCTCAGCAGGTTGTCAGTAGCTGCCTCTAATAATTGTCTCCTTACCCAGCTTGCTCTTAGGCATTTAGTAAACTCGACCTCACATTCTTGAGCATGTTTCCTATTAATATTTCCTGTTTTAGGTTAATTGCCCTTGTTCTATGTTCCATTTAAAGGTTATAACACCAGTTTGATCTGAGGGAGTGATTTTTCCTAACACCCTGGCTACAAAAGATTAAAGGGGTACCTGAAGTTTTCTTACAAAATTACTGCATAACCTGCCCTGGCCCCTGCCCCTATAAAGGATAGAAGCTTATACAACCCTGGTTGTTATTCCTAGGGTGATTTTAGGGTTTATGTGTGCATATGTTTGTGTGTGCATACATTGGCAAAGCAAAGATTAAACATGATAAATTGATGTTAACCTTAAGATCTCTTTATTTTCTTCAGTGATTGCGCAAGTCACATGCGAAACTAATTATGAAGATCCCACTGAGTGATATACTATTTAAAATGTTTTGGGTTTACATTATTCATGAAAAGATGAAGCATGGGAAAAATCCGGTTCTTGTAAAAATTATTTCCATAAAGAATCAAATAACTTTAAAATCACTACAGACTGGGCGTCCTATTTCAATGAAATGGTTCTCTGAAAAATACACATTTTGTTTTGTTTACAAACATATCTAGTATATTATGTTTGGCATTTTCAGCCCAGGTCATTCAGAGATCTAGCTTTTTTACTCAACCATTATATACATGCTATATTATTTGACCATCTGTTGTCTTTGACATATTGTTTTTCTCTCTAGGTTTTATTTATTTATCACTGTTAAAGTCATCTTTCAGTGAGTTGTCCATTTAATTACTTATATTTACATGCCTGCATGTGAAGTAAAGACCATTGATTGTCTACTTGTCTTTACTACTTGTCTTTACAAGGGTCCTACTTGATAAATATACACAATGCCCAGTTTGTATATAATATACATTTTCATGAATAGCTGTCAGCCCTGGGTGGTGGATTGCAGTGAAGATTGATCAGAACAAAATGGCACAAATATCCAAAGACCTTGGTGGATGAGGGACAGAAAGGGAAGCATGATATAAAGCTGGAGAAACCAAAGTGAGTTGACACCGAATATGATAAAAAGCAAGTACCATAAATTCAGAGGATGAAACTGACATCAAAGTTAAGGGATGGTGATACCAGAGTCAAAGGTGTCATGAGAAGTCTACTGAAGAATTGGAGCAGAGATCTGCAGGAGGTGGTGCAATTCAGACAAGAGAGAGGGGATAGGATTTAACAGAATAAGAATATAGTGACCAGGAAGAGTCTCAGAGTCTGATAACTATTGGTGGGTCTATAATAAATATAATTCATCATTCCTGGAATAGAGAAGAATAAAATCTGGAAGCTGGGTAGCACTTCTCAGCCTAGAGAAAGACATGGGACAGAAGATTTATTTATTTATTTATTTTGCTAAATCATTTCAATAAGGGGAAGGCTAAATCCTCCCAAGATATTGACTTCTTGACTGTCATATTCCAAGGAATAATGATATAATATTTGTAATTGGTAAGGGTCAGTTGGGAATTATTCCATAAAATAAATATCAGGTGCCTGTTTTTTTTTTTTTTTTTTTTTTTTTTGGTGCCACATATCAGCTACATATCTATGATCAGGAGTTTCAACAATAAATATTTGCCCATCTTTTAAATGGTAATATTGGTTTTTGATTTTCAATAATCTTAACATGTATCTCTGTAGTGAATAAAGAGGAAACCATGAGATTTGTCAGTTTGAGGCTAGTATTCTCATGAGGTTAAGCAGTCCATCTTCCCTATATAATCATTCCTAATTAGTACTCATCACTTGCTGTGTCAGAAAACTCCAATTTTGATGGTGAGATTAGAGTTTCCAACCAGTTGATGAGGTCAGAAAAATGATTCATGGGTGTACAACAGGCAATTTTTGGAAAGGCTAGGTGCTGGTTTATGCAACTGGTCTGATGACAGACATAGCTGATGGCTCAGAAAGGCAGAATTTGGAACACTACATGTGGACCTTTTCATAAACATGAATTGTTCTTGAAAAATTTGTTGGGTTTATTGGACGTGGTAGTCTTCTTCTCCATGAGAAATGAATGTTTCCATTCACCAAAATGATTTCGTCAAAAGAGTAAATCCCATCATTCGTTTTGAAAATCTCAAAGAGCAAAGCTTTTAAAAGGTGTAAGTTTTCTTTTTTAAAAAGAGATATTTGAAACTCTGGCAAGCATCTTGCACTATAATTTGTATAAAGTGGGATGCATTCATGGAAAAGAGGTTATTGTGCAAACTACTGGGATTCTGGGAAAATAAGATAACATCAGTATCATAATACTAATTTAGTAAACTTATACTTTATTTCTCCCTCTCCCACTGATTGAACTTACTGGATGAACTTAATGAGTCATTTAATGTCTTTGTACCACAATTCTTCTCTAGAAAATTAAAATTAAGTTGACAAACAGTACAAATAAAAGCTTAAAGCTTATTCCTAATTTTTGGATCTTCAGGTATTTTGTATATACTTATATCAACATTGTCCATCTTCCAAATGAACTCATAAATCAATCAGATTTCAGGAGAATCAGACATGGAAATAGCAAACTTGTTTGCTTCTTGTTTAAAATTTAGCCACAACAGATAAATGAAGTTTTATATCCATTGCCTTTTCCCCCTCTAAAATGCCAGTTTTCTTGAGTAAAACAAAATCATTGCTTCTTCCTTCAAGCTATTTTTCAAGAGTCACTAGAATTTGCTTATTGTTTTTTTTTCTGAATAATCATGTGTTTTAAAATATGTCCTCCCTAAATATTTTACAAACCATTTTGTTTTGTTTTGTTTTTGTTTTTGTTTTTTTGTGTGTGTTTGAGTCAGAGCTCCTGTCTTTATTTTAGAGCAATGATCTGGTCCTGAGATCCCTCTCTGAAATTTAAACCAAGAGTATAATATTTCTCAAAAATTCTCCTGAACAAAATTAATAATAAAAGATTTTATAAAGCTGGGCTCTTTTTTACCATTGAAACACAAATTCAAGTTCTTGTGTTAATTTTAGGAAAAATAACTTGAAAAATGAAACTTATTCCTAAGAGTGATCTCTAAATGAAATCAACAGATTGAGTTATTTTATCCATTTTGTAATAAGGTTCCTGATTCTGATTACATATGACTTAAAATAATGTAATTAATTGGTTTTATGTGAAGCTGGACATCAAATTTGGCAGCTTACTGGTATTTTAATGGCTTCCTCCAGGTATTCTGACCCAATTGCTCTGGATTTGGCTTTGGTATTAGGAGTTTTAAGAGCTCACCAGTTGATTCTCATGTGTAACCGCTGATCTAGAGACAGGATGTGATTGGAAACCAAGAGACAACAGCTCCTGACAGCATAGCCTACAAGTTTCAGAACCAGATAAAAGCAACTTAACTCTGATGGTGATTGAGAGTGGCACTAATACCAAAGATTTGGCCAATCTTTCATATATGAGAGGATGACCCGAAGTGGGGAATCATTAAGTTAATTAAACAAAGAGGCCAGCAGACTGCCAATGCTGTAGCAGCTTGCATAAACAAACCAAAATTTAAGCCTCCAGGTTACAAAGTTGAAACATAAGGCAACAAGCAGCCACCTAGGCCTTCAGCTACACCCAATCAATGATTCTTTTCTCTGTTTTCACCTTTTCTCTATAAAAGTCCTTCCCCTGGTTTCTGTTGGTGGAGTGCTCCCAATCACTTGCAGATTGGCACTGTTGGATTAGAATTGGTTTTTGCTCAAACAAACTCTTAAAATTAAAAAAACGATATCAGCCCCAACAATAACCTTTATCAAATAGAATGAGGTACAAATGAGAGGATAAACATTACATTTAGCACACTGCCTCTAGCTAAAATGAGTTTCAAGATGGCAGATTATGTGTTATTCTTCTCATCCAGAAGGATTGACCTTGTAAAATATAGCCTTGGATTGGCAGTGATGAGAGCATCCCAGGTTTTTGGAGGGTTTATCTGACTAATCCCTACCATGTACATTTCTGTGCTATTGTAATAATGGGTAGGAATAAACCTTTGGCCTTTTCTAATCTCAGTTTTCTGGTAAGAGTGTCATAATATAAAAGAAGAATAAAAGTATTTTCTGACTCCAGAGTGATTTCTCTTTAGAAATCTTTGAGAACAATTTTTCTTTTAAGTATTAAAAAAACTTTACTTTCTTTGTCATAAAGGCTGCATATTTACAAGGATCGGAGAGACCTTTGTTCTGAACAGATTTTGAAAAATCTCTGAAGAAGGCTAGATTGGCTTTCATATAAGCATAATTATTCAGAGATATATACCAGATTCCTTCTGAGCTGAAATAGTACATCCTTTAATAAAAATAAGAGCTGCTATTCTAGGAAATGAAAATAGGAAAGGTGGCATAAATCAGTGTTTCTACAATTACAAATGTCACATAGGTGCTTTGTCTTGTGTACACTTAGCTTAGGTGACTCACTGTTGTCTCATCTCCCTGCTTCCTTTGTGTAACAAAGCAAGATGATCACTACTGGTTCCCAGTTTGTTGAAAATTTGGGTTTAGAGTGAATTGCAACTAAGATTAATTTTGGAGGTGATACTGACATTGTCTGGTTGCAGAATTTACCTCTGAATTGTTTTAGTTTTGAAGATGCCCCTAAAAGGTTCATCATGATAACCTTTCAGTGTTTCTTTGGCTAGTAATTAAAATATTTTGTTCATTACATAACAATCATTAGGATTGACTCTAATATCATCAAATATCTTCCATATTGAGCCGAGTCCATGGAAAATTAAACTAATTCATGTCATAAGATGGAAAATCTTTAAAGTCCGATTGAGGAAAAACATAAAATAGTACAAGACAGGGAAGAAGGAGAGTAAACTTGCAGGACATATTGTTTTACACACAGTTGCTCAAGTTGAGTAGGAAATTGGTTCTAGGCTTCCTGGTTTTTAAAGATAATGAGGAATGAGAAAAGATTATATGTGTCATTTATAAAGAGAAAATACATTGTTCTTAGGGAAATAATCATATATTTCTAGAAAAGAGAGACAAGTAAAATCTCCAAAAATCATTGTCTGAGGGAGGAGAGGTGTACTCTCTGTGTCCCCCTTGGACAGTGAATTTCTTAAATCATTAGAGGATGCCACGTTTGTCAAGAACACTGAGAAAGTGTGGTGTCAGTCTCCATTGGCTCAGTGGATGCAAAGTATGCTATCAAGTCTTTTCAGGAGACCTCATCAACCATCAGGTCTGAGGATTTGTAAGGAGTTGTATTTATGTTAATCCACCGATTCTCAAATAATGTCACTACTACCATTGTATACCTCTTCATTGGAGTCATTCCTGGAACTCAAATGATATTCACATAAAAGCATTTGGATCCCTGTTGCTTTTAATTAATCTGTATAATATCTATAGATTGTTCAGGGTGAAAATTAAGACAAGCATTTTGATCCTTGGCAGTGCCTCAGAATCTTTCATGGAAAAATGTGTGAATAGTCCCAGGCCCCACAAGAGTTCCACAAAATCAAAATATCTTGGGGCAGAAGACCAGCATCAGTATTTTCAAAAAGTTTTGGAGGTAATTTTGATGTAGAGCCATGGTTGAAAATCTCTGCCCTAGTAATTGCCTCTGTTTGCCAAAAAAAAAAAAAAAAAAAAAAACCCAGATACGCTTAAAAATGAGAAGGAGGAGGATTACCTACTGACAACTACCTTTAAAAATCAGTTGGCACCAGCCTGCCTGACTGGCTCAGTCAGTAGAGTATTTGACTCTTGATCTCAGGGTTTTAAATTCAAGTCTCACATTGGGTATACAGATCACTTGAAAGTAAAATCTTAAAAAAAAAAATTGACTGGTACTGCTTCCTATATTTTAGAATTGCTTCAGATTATAGCCCGTTCTCTACAAAATTTAGTTATGTGCTATTTATAAAAGCATGGCACTTAAGGACTCTAATAGCATTGCCATTAATTATTCTGTTAAACTTTAATAGAAAATCACTTTCTAATATATTAAAGCTTCTGTAATAATTACTTGATCCAAAATAGAGGTAATCTCTGGCTACCTCTGTTCCATGCGCTGATTTCATATATCTTCATTTTCTACCTTCCACTTACATTATGATAGTTTGCTTAAGAGACCCTGAGCAATGTGGAATAGAGATTGTGCAGAGCCGAGTGAAGTCAAAATGACTTTCAGGAGTTTCCTATCCATTAGGTCTTATTTCTGTAGTTACTATGGCCAAGGACAGATGGTCTGTGAAACACAAAGGCTGAACATAATGTTATCTCAAACAAATACCTCTGATGGCTCAGTGGTACAGATAAGCTATTAATACAGAAATACCCTTTTTGGAATTTGAAGTCTAACTTATCTCTGAGGGTAAATGCATGCCTGCTACAAAATTTTTTTTTTTTTTGCCTGCCACAAATTTTATTAGTGCTTCTTTTGTATCCAAACCTCGCACCATATGTCAGTGTGATTCATCTCAGATTGGAGTGTGTTTTACATAAGAAAAATTCATTGTGCAATTTAACTTCAAAGGATAGGACAGAAAGCGTATTGTTGTTTGTGCTATGAATTTGACACTCTACCATTTACTTGGGTGGTTTGGGTTTTGGTTATGTGGCTCTCATGGTCAGAACCTACCTCAAGATCCCCAATTCCCAGGGTCTAAATTCCATCCTATTTATCTTAAAGCTCACTCTCTTTGTCTGGAGACAGTGTTACAGTAAGTAGGTATGGAGATGCTTTCTACTTCCCATCATTTCTTTCCTTGATGTGCTTAAACACTCTTCTTTGCTTCTTTCTATTGAGTTTCTTTTGGTCAGTCTCTGGGTCTTTCTGTCCATCCACCTGGGTCTTTTACTTTCTCCATTTTGTGATAGGCTGTAGGAATTAGTATCTCTCCTGTACCTGCTACATATTTCCATTGGCATATTTAATAGGAAAATTGCTATTATATAGTTGGGATGAGTTTAGAGAGTAGTTTTTGACTCATTTTATGCCTAAGGTTTTTACATTATGTGAATTTTATTTTGTTTGGGGTTGAAAACTACAATGTATGCAAATGAGTTAGGAAAGATGTCTCAGTTCATATGATAGGAATGAACAAATGAACTTCTTGTGACATTAGACATTTCCAGCAATATTGTAGTCTTCACTTAAATAAGATACAAATGTCAGTCTGGTACCTATTAATATTTACATATTAAGCATTACACATCGTGTAACACAGGTTCCTACTCTCAAAGAACTTACAGTCTGGTTAGTTAGAAAAGACAAAAACTTTTATTTTTATTTTACTTTTTTTAAGACAAAAACTTTAACTTCAAGTTCTTATGAAGTTAGAGAATTTAATGCATTTTAACTTGAAGCTTACTTTTCCAGTTTCTTCATGGTTACTCCTGATAGTGTGAATATTGTAGAGAATATTGAAAAATCATGATTAAAAAAAAAAAAAAAAAGAAAAATCATGATTGACCCCATCACACATCTATGAATTCCTACTTTATCCAGCTCTTTAACAGCGGTCTGACTTAATTCTAATGAATTCCTTTTCCTATTTCTTATGTCAACTACCTCACAGCCCCTCACCCCTGCGTTGGTTCTTTTTTTGAAAACCACTTTGTCCTTGCCAATAACTGCTATTTCTTGTGTTGATTTTAGCCATTCTGACAGGTGTGAGGTGATATTTCATTGAAGTTCTGATTTGTATTTCCCTGATGATGAGTGATGTTGAGCATCTTTTCATGTGTCTGTTAGCCATCTGCATGTCTTCTTTGGAAAAATATCTATTCATGTTCTCTGTCAATTTTTTAGTTTGATTATTAGCTTTTGGATGTTGAGTTTTAGAAGTTCTTTATATATTTTCAATACTAATCCTTTGTCAGATACATCATTCACAAATATATTTTCCCATTCTGTAGGTTGCCTTTTAATTTTGTTGATTGTTTCCTTTGCTGTGCAGAAAATTTTTATTTTGATGAAGTCTCATAGTCTATTTTTGCTTTTGTTTCTCTTGTCTCAGGGGACATATCTAGAAAGAGGTTTCTATAGCTGGTATCAAAGAAGTTACTGTCTGTGTTCTCCTCTAGGATTTTAATGGTGAGGATGTGGGGAAAGGGGAATCCCACTATGCTAGTGGTGGGAGTGTAAACTGGTATAACCACTCTGGAAAATATTATGGAGGTTTCTCAAAAAGTTAAAAATAGGACTACTCTATGATTCAGAAATTGCACTACTAGGTTTTTACCCAAAGAATACAAAAATGCTGATTCAAAGGGATATATGCACCCCAATGTTTATAGAATCATTATCAACAACAGCCAAACTATGGAAAGAGCCCAAGTGTCCATCAATAGGTGAATGGATAAAGCAGATGTGGTATATATACAATGGAATATTACTCAGTCATCAAAAAGAAAGAAATCTTGCCATCTGCAATGACATGGATGGAGTTTGAAAGTATTAGGCTAAGAGAAGTCCATCAGAGGAAGACAAAACTCATGATTTCACTCATGTGGAATTTAAGAAACAAAACAAATGAGTATAAGGAAAACAAGAGAGGTAAACCAAGAAACAGATTCTTAACTATATGGAACGAACTGATGGTTACTGGAGGGGAGGTGGGTAGGGGGATGAGTGAAATATGTGATGGGGATTAAGGAGGGCACTTGCAATGAGCACCTGGTGTTCTACGGAAGTGTTGAATCACTGAATGGTATACTTGAAAGTGATATTCACTATATATTAGGTAACTAGAATTTAAATAAAAACTTAAAAAATAAAAAGAAATACCACTTTATTAAGTTATAATTGACATAAAAAAGCTATACATATCTAATATACACAACTTAATGAGTTTGGAGATAAGTATATGTCTGTGTAACCATCACCACAATTTATGCCATAATCATATTCGTTACCTGCAAACGTTTCCTCCTGTTCCATTAATTAATTAATTATTATTTTTGTGCATTATTCTTAGGTGTATGTTTCTTGTTACAGTCATTTCCTGAGGTTAGATTAGTCCATTTCTATCCCAATGACCTGGGATCTGCTCTACATCTGAATTTGGTCATAATTAGCTTGATTCACTTGGGTTATCCTAAATCCTTTTACTGGCCTCCATGCCTCTCTGCTCCTTCATTCTGATGTACACCACCTTTGTTGGTTTTTTCCAGCATCTGTATGCCACTTATAGTTTTGTTTGTATTCCTGTGATTTTGTTTTTTGTGTGATATGATTTTTTATTTTGTGCTTGGATATGCTTCCCTTGAAAGTCTCAGTCTCTTAATATTGTAATAAGTGCCCAGGAACTTGTCTTATTGACTCCAGTCGTGACTCTCCCTTCAGCTTTCACATCAGTACTCTCCACATGCAATTTCCTGTCAAGTAATATATGATATTTCATATATTGGTTTCTACCTGCATCTCCAACTGCTCTACAAATGCACAAATTTCTGCCATATTGTATTATTCACTGTAATCCCAGCAAGTTTGAATTCTGAGACCAGTTGAGAGTGCTCTGGGCATTCCTCAATTTGAGGTAAAAAGAAAAGCAATACAAGGGCACAATAAAATAATGAACAAAAACATTAAAATAATTTTGCAATAAAGAAGTATGATAAACCAAAAATATAGTGGGAACTATCAAATGCCTAGGTAATTAAGTAATGTTAGTTATAATAAGTTAATTTCAGCTATCAAATTGATATAAAATTTAAAAATAATGAGTCATAGTGTTAGTTATGTGTGAGTTTTTATTAGACTCACAATCACCTAAAAATAGGAGGCACGTCATGCCCGCAGGACCACACAGGAAAGCACAGGGAAGATGAGCAGGCTGAGAGAGACACAGAGAGAGAGAGATTGAGAGACTAGTAGAGGGAGAGAGAGGCTGGTGGGTAGGACCCTTTATTGTGACTTCTCTGGGTGGGACTGGATGAGACAAGGTAAGCAAGCTAAGCAAGTCGGAAATAATTTGGGTGGGCTCTGAGCTGTTAGGGTGATTCTTAGTTGTTCAGTAATTGGCCCTGCAGTGATTAGGGTGGGAATAGTGGCACGAGCCTGATAAAATGAGGCACATGGGGTATGGACTAAGATTGGTTGGTTTGCAAATCAAAGACATGCTCCCAGGCAAGTCATTTACTATCTCGAGGGAATTAGCTACCCATAGGAGGGACAATTCCTCCCCAGTTAGCAAGGCTCTAGATATCAGAGCATAAAGAAAACACAAAATAAAAAAAATGTAGTCAACACAACGATTGTGAGTAATCTCATTTACATGTCATAACAATTGTTTCCCTCTTTAAATTGCCAATTTTCTCCAAGAGTCTTGCAAGAGAAGAACAAAGTTAGAGAACTTTTACCATCTGACTTCAAGGATAACTGTAAAGCTACAGTAATCAAGACAGAGTGGCATTGACATAGGATAGATAAAGAGATCAATGGAGCAGAATAGAAGGTCCTTGCCAACAGATATTTGAAAAGGTTAGCAGTTCAATTCAATGGGTAAAAACTATCATTTTAACAAATAGGGCTGGAATAACTTATGAACATATGGAGGAAAAGTGGACCTTGACATTCATCTGATACTGCCCTCAAAATTAATTAAAGCATGGACCTAACATAAGAACTAAAATCGTTAGGTTTCTAGAGGAAAATTTCTTTTATAAGAACAAAACATTCTACATGATCTTTATGATCTTGGAGTAGGCAAAGATCCTCTTAGGACGATAAATTCATTCACTGCAGTAGAAAGAAAATTAAGAAATCTATCTCACTGAAATTAATATATAACAAAAAAAGCCAATAATAAAAAAAGAATAGCCCAATGAAAATGAGCAAAACTCTTGAACACACATCTCACTGAAGAGGCTCAAATGGATAATAATCAAAAGAAGAGGGGTTCAACATCATTAGTTATCAGGGAAATGTAAATTAAGTACACAGTGAATTGCTACTCTTTACTCCCACTGGAATAGCTACAGTTAAAAGGACTAATAATGCTAAATGTTAGTGATGAGGAGGTACAGCAAGGGTTCTCATTTTGGAAATCTGTTAGTGCTGGTTTGTAGCTCCCGCTGAGTTCCCCAGGTGACATCTGAAACTGGCTCTTGTACATGGGGGACAGGGGCAATGGCAATGGGAGACCCCTCCAAGTTGGTAGGTGGCAGGTTTCACAAACAAGCGCAGGGGTAGTCTTGGGCGTTTGCAAGATGAGCAGGTCTCTACACTGTCCCATCAGAATTTTAAAAGTTTACATAAAGGTCTTAACAAGGATCAGTCCAGACCATCTCAACAACACATGGCCCTCTCAAAAGGCTGCAGCCTTGCCGTGGCACCCAGTGCGGGTCTGATGGGCAGGCCACATCTTCCAGGGACAGGGGAAGGGATAAGAGGCTCCCATTGCCTGGCTCCAGCTCGCAGACCAACCAGAGGTCCCGTCCTCTCAAGGACCTCCCCCAGCAGATAGTTCCTGATCAAATTAACCATAAATTTATCTCCTGAGGTGCAAATCCTACTCCTACGTATTTTTCCAAAAGAACTAACATTTTCCTCTAGATTTTCATTTACCTTCTGCCTAGGTTTTAGTAACGTAGACTAAATATGTTTGCTTTTTGCTCTTGTTCCCATAATTAGGTGGAATCAATACACAACGCCAATGAGTGTTTTCTCTAGAGAAATAAGTTAGAATTTTTTGCTGCAGAGGCAACCTGACCATTTTCTCTATTTCATTACAATTGTAATGCAGATAATAATAGTGTCTATAATACAACCTGCTTATCTGTTGGTGGTGAGGATTAAATGAGGTACAACATGTAAAACACAAATGTGGATGGTGATGATGATTATCATAATTTGTTAACCTAAAGAAATAATTTATTAGTCTGGCTCCACTTTCTTGTAGGAATTTTCTTTTCAGTCTGTGACTTAATTTTTCCATTTCTGGGACATTTCCTTAACATACCTTTTTTATTTTTCTTTCCTAGTCCTTTGATTTTGTTCTTTGGTAACACTATGTATGCAATTGCTGGATCGCCTTTACCTATTTTCCTTTAAAAAAAGATTTTATTTTATTTTTTTAAAAGATTTTATTTATTTGACAGAGACAGAGCAAGAAAACACAAGCAGGGGGAGTAGGAGAGGGAGAGGCAGGCTCCTGCTGAGTAGGGAGCCCAATGTGGGGCTCAATCCCAGGACCCTGAGATCATGACCTGAGCCAAAGGAAGACGCTTAACTGACTGAGCCACCCAGGCGCCCCTAAAGATTTTATTTTTAAGTAATCTCTACACCTAATGTGGGGCTTGAACTTACAACCCTGAGACCAAGAACTTCATGCTCTAGCGACTGAGCCAGCCAGGCACCCCTCCTTTACTTATATCTTCCTAAAGAAATATTCCCTTTCTAATGTTTTAAAATCCTTTTTCATTTTATTACTCATTTTTATGTAACTGTGCTGTATGTTTCTAATTGTGTTTTCAGTTTATATTTTTGGTTATTTTTCTTTATGCTGCTTCCAATGTAATTGTTATTTTTGTGATGAATCTTTTTTCCCCCTTCCATTTCTTTCTTGAGCTGAATTAGCTTATTTTCCACCTTCTATTGCTATTTTTCTATGACTTCTCTGAATTCTAGTATCTCTGATTCGTGTTTTCGTTTAAGAGGCACTTGCTTCATTATGCTCTTCATATTTAGTAAACTGTATTTGGCTACAACTTTTATTTATTTATTCTCCATGTCATTATTATTGGAGTAACTATTCTACACCTTTTATTTATTTTCCTTCCCTTTTTAAAAATAGATCTTATTGTTTTTTTTCTTAATTATTTCTTCAGTTTTTGAATAAGGTGAATTATTCTTGGATAATCTATTTGCAGGAGAGTTTGATAAAGAGAGGGTAGTGTTATGATCCAGACTCATAGGAATTCTACTTATGACATGGGCTGTATAAATTCTTGTAGCTTTTATTCCTCTCTAGTCAACTAAAAATGGTACTTTAGGCTGTTTTTAATCTTTATCCTTGTCTCTTGCTCAGTTGCCAAAATATAGCTTATCTATGTGTTTCCTAAATTAGCTCCACTCTCCCAGATATTTTAGACTTGATGCCAAATAGAATCCATTGGTTCACAACCTCTGGAGCTTTGCTGGGTGAAATCTGAAACTGGCCTCTGTACAGGGAGGACAAGGAGAGACTGAAGAGGCCAACTAATCCGGATTGGTAGGTGGCAAGTTAATAAACAAGGGAACTTACTTCCAAGGCTTGTCTCGGGCAGCTGCAAGACCAGTCGATCTCTGTATCCACCCGGCAAAATTATAAGTTTGTATAGAGGTCTTAACTAGGGTCAGTTACCATAGAGAGTCTCAACTGCACATTGCTCTTTCTGGGCTGTGTCCTTGAAAATGCTTCCCACTGTGGGAGAATGTACACTCCAAGGACAGGGAAAGGGGTGAGGGCACATCCCTCCCTGGGCACATCCTCTCGATTATCTCCTCTAACAGGACCCAAGGGGGCTTCCTTATTAATCTACACAGCTCATTTATCCTGTTGTAAGTATGAAATAATTAAAAGAATATCTTAGAGTATGCCACTTACTTTAGCATTTTTTACCTCTGATGGTACTTCATATCTTGCTGTATTTTTTTTTAAGATTTTATTTATTTATTTGAGAGAGAGAGAGAGAGTGAATGAGAGGGAGGGAGTGAGAGAATCTGAAGCAGACTCTGCACTGACCACAAAGCCTGACATGGGGCTTGACCCCCCAACTGTGAGCTCATGACCTGAGCTGAAACCAAGAGTGGGATGCTCAATTGACTGAGCCATCACGGCAACCCCCTTGCTGTACTATCTGACTTTCACGACTCTTTGTAACCCTTCTATTGTTTTACGATCTGGAGGTTCAGATTTCTCTAGTTTAATCAAGAATAGATTTATATTTTCTTTTTCATATTACTTATAGAGGAGGCAATGCTCAATTTATTTTATTACAATTAAATCAGAAGTTCCACCAGACTCATATATATCCCAGTCTATCAAAGTGCTTAATGGAAAGGGTCTTCATTTTGCCATAGTCTGCTGAGGTTGGACAGTGCGTGTTTTTCTTTTTTTTTTTTTTTTTAATTAATTTATTTATTTATTTATGATAGTTACACAGAGAGAGAGAGAGAGAGAGAGAGAGAGAGAGACGCAGAGACACAGGCAGAGGGAGAAGCAGGCTCCATGCACCGGGAGCCCGACGTGGGATTCGATCCCGGGTCTCCAGGATCGCGCCCTGGGCCAAAGGCAGGCGCCAAACCGCTGCGCCACCCAGGGATCCCTGGTGCGTGTTTTTCAATAGCAAATTTCTTTCTTCATCTTTATATAGGTCTGCATGTATTGAAATCAATGTTTATGTGTTACCTTTATTTAAAAAATAAACTTGAAGGAAAAATTCTAAATATTGATTGTGATTATGCAGGAAAGAAACCACTGAAGCCCCAAATTTTGTAGATATACCAGATTCTAGGAAAATACTAGCCATCTAGCAGTTCACAAATACCAAATGGGAAAAGATGTAGAAATAAAAATCAAGGTATAGAACAGAAGTCCAGGGATAAGCCAGTCAGGGATGAATTAGAGATTGGTGTGGGAGAAGAGATGAGGTCTGGAGAGCTCTGCATTTATGAGCCATGTGGGAAAATGGTGTGGGGGTGTTTTGGTCTGGGTTAAAGGATGGTGTGTCAGCAGGAAACAAGCAGGCTAGGTACAGTCACTCCTCCATGCTTGACCCTGCCAGCTGGAAAATACAGCTTAGAAAATTTTTACTCATTCTTTTAGTTACAGTTCAAAGATGATCAGTTCTCTCTGGCTTTCTGGGTTCCTACTATCTCCCATTCCATTTTGATTTCCTCGTTTCCCCTGGCTGTTTGGGTATTATCTCTGCTACAGCACTTAAAAAGGGCATTTAGATTATTATTTGTTTGCTTATTTAGATTATGAATTTTTAGATTATAGATTCTTTGAAGACTAGGATTTAATCACATGATTTCTAGTTCCTAACACATAATTTGGGATATACTGAATTCTTAATAAAGGTCACACATTTTATTGAATCATGGTGTTTTTATATATCATTAAATGTCCTAGCATGATGGATGCCTTAAAAGTTTGATTACATTTAGCTTAAAAGTCTTCAGTGCCTCAGTTTTAATTTTTGTAGTGATATTTGAAATATCTGCGTGCAGTTATAGTTTCTGTAATTTAAATACCTAGAAATCTTTAATATAATTGCAAATATTTTATAGAAACATGTTTCATTCATTTCAAGCCTTTTTGACCATTCTGTGGAAAATTCTAATTTTAAGGAAAGTTATAGGTCGTAGAATCACAGTGTGTAAAATTTTCATTGCTTGCCCTTTGTGGGTTTTTCAATTAATCTGAGGAATTTTAGTTCTAACCAACCTGGACTAAAATACGTTTCCTTAGACTGTGTTTAACTCATGGCAACAGGCCAGTTGCAGAATGATTCTCAGAGTTACTTTCCAATGTTTTGATGATCTGTGATCTGAACATATTGTGTATACTAGCAAAGACTGCAAGTCTGATTTGCTCTGTTATTTTCATAAATAAAATTTGTTGAATCTTTACTAATTCCAAGCACTGTGCTAAATACTTTACACAAACTGTTGACTTTGATTCCTCATTTTATTGATAAGAAAACTAAATTTTGGTTAGATTAAGTAACATGACTTAACCTCATTCAACTGGAAAGTGATTGAACAGACAGTGTAACCCCAAAGTCCATATTCTTTGCCACTATGCTATCTTACCTCCGTAAAGGATGAATGAAAAATAGCTACTGAATTTGACTCATTTTGATAAAACATTGCTCAGTAACACTTCTGGTTCTGCTTCCGCAGACTCAAAGTCAGGTCTAGAGAGGCTCAGAGGTTTCTTGGCACATGATACAACTTAACAGAATTTTTCAATTACTATGCAGAACATCATGGAGCCAGTCTCAAACTCATCTGATTTGTGTGCTTGAAATTCCAATCCCTTGTGAAATGGCTGAGGATGTTTAAAATTGGAAGAAACTTCAGTAGGCTGTCCTTCTGTGACCTCTTTTTCTGCCTCAATCACAAAGCATATGTGAGTCTGGGGAGAGCAAGGTAGAGACTGTTTCATAAGCAACAAGGTTATGTTACTGGGCATTGTGTGTGTGTGTGTGTGTGTGTGTGTGTGTGTGTATCAGCTAAAGTCCCTAATTTTAATTAAAAAACACTCAGAAATGTTTAGTTCAAAACTGAAAATCAAGGTATGGATTTAATGGGAAAATTTCTATCTATTTTATTTTGTAAATGCCAATAAATACAAGGTTTCAGAGTTATAAATGGGCTCAGATGCTTGTGGTGGGGAAGATACTGGTTTGTATATACATATATATCAAAAAAATAGTTTTGATCCCTGGAGTGTTTTTTTAAAAAAATTGAAACAGATTCTCCTAGGACAGTTAAATTCCAAGTAGGTGATTTGAACATATGTATATGGCTTTTTGGATTTTAGTCATTCAATCTGAAATGTATTTTTTTTATATATATAAGGACAATTTAAGCAACTAATCAGGCAAGTAAATGTATAAACGATTTGAAAAATATGGAACTATTTTCTTAAAAACAAAATAAACCAACACAAGGGCTAGAATAAATGACCAAATACACTGCCTTTCTTTTCTTTTCTTTTCTTTTCTTTTCTTTTCTTTTCTTTTCTTTTCTTTTCTTTTCTTTTCTTTTCTCTTTTCTTTCTTTCTTTTCTTTTCTTTCTTTTTTTCTCTTTCTTTCTTTCTTTCTTTCTTTCTTTCTTTCTTTCTTTCTTTCTTTCTTTCTTTCTTTCTCTCTCTCTCTCTCTCTCTCTCCCTCTCTCTCTTTCTTTCTTTTTTCTCCATAAATTTATGCTATGCCTAAACAGAAGAAAGGGAAAAATTGAAAGAGGCAAGAGGCAGGACATGGGCTATTGTAGCACATCTTGTGTTCAGATCAACATAATACCTGGGGTGTGTGGTAAGCAGCTGTGAGAAGGATAGGTGATTTCCCACCTCCCAGGAGTTAGTTCTTTGGGATAGAGAATGAATAGCAATTCCTGCTGCTGGCAGTGAAGTGGGCATTTAATTTCAGAGAATCTGAATGCAATGAATAAGTAGTATAAAACCTACTAAAGTTACACCAGAATATATTTCTACATTTAAGTATGTGGAATAAATTAGAGTATCAATTTATAGGGGAATTATTCAGCTATATCAGATCAGCTGTAATAATTGAATTTTGCTCTTGGATCTGCTATCATAATAATTACCAGATTAGTTTTCCAGGCCAGGTACAACAATTGACTGTAATGAATGCTCCCTCTGCACTCAGAATGTACAGAGGTGATGCAGGCAGGGTCTCAGTATCCTAACCAACTGTTATAAACAAGGTCTTTAGGGGCCTGAGTAGATATTTTTCCAAAGAAGACGTACAAATGACCAATAGATACATAAAAAGATGCTCAGCATCAAGGATCATCAGGGAAATGCAAATCAAAACCACAGTGAGATATCATCTCCTACCTTTAGGGTAGTTATTATCAAATAGACAGGAGGTAAATGCTGGTGTGGATGTGGAAAAAAGGGAAAGTTGTGCACTGTTGTTGGGAATGGAGACTGGTGCAGCCACTCTGGAGAATAGTATGGAGGTTCCTCAAGAAATTCCACTTCTGGTTCTATATCCAAGGAAGTGAAATAATTGTTTCAAAGAGATTTCTGTACTCCCACAACAGCCAAGGTAGGGGAACAGCTGAAGTGTCTATCAATGGACACTTAAGAATTTTTTTCCTTTATCCACTTTTTTTAATTTGCTAAAACATATAAAATAAAATTTACCATCTTAGCCATTTGCAACCCTATGCTTCAGTGGTATTAAATACATTCAGTTTTTATGTAGCCATCGCCACCATCCATCCTCATAACACATTTCATTTTGTAATACTCAAAGTCTATACCTATTAGACAATACCTCCTCATTCTCCCCTCCTCCCAGCTCCTGGTGAACACTATGATGCTATTTGTCTTTATGATATTGACTCCTCTAAGTACCTCGAACAGGTGGAATGACACAGTATGTGGCTTTTTCACTTAGCACAATGTCCTCAAGGTTCATGTTGTACCATTCGCAGGATTTCCTTCCTTTTTTAAGGTGGAATGATATTTCATTGAATGTATATACCACATTTTGCTTATCCACTCTTTGGTTGATGGACACCTGTATGCTCCATGTTTTAGCTATTGTGAATAATGCTGCTATAATGTGGAGTATGAATAACTTTTTGAGATCCTGCTTTTAATTCTTTTTGGGTATATACCCAGAGAAATTGCTAAATCGTATTATATTTCTATTGTTAATATGTTGAGGAAGCTCCATACTGCTTTTTTCCAGTTGCTAAACCATTTTACCTTCCTACCTAACATTTGTTGCTGACACTTGTTTTTTTGAAACTAGCCATCCTAATGGGTGTGTGGCGATATTGCAGTTTTGATTTACACTTCCCTTATGTACAGTGTCTTTTCATGAGCTTACTGGTTATTCATATGTCTTCTTTGGAGAAATGTCTACTTGAAATCTTTGCCCATTTTTGAATCAATTTGTTGAGTTTTAGGAATTCTCTATATATTCTGGGCATTAATCTCTTTTCAGATATATGACTTGAAAATATTTTCTTCCATTTGTGGGTTGCCTTTTCACTCTGTGAATAGTGACTATTGATGGATAAAGAAGATATGATATAAATATACACTGGTATTGTATTCAGCCTTAAGAAAGAAAGGAATCCTATCATTTGTGACAACATGAATGAATCTGGAGGTCACTAGGGTAAGGGAAATAAGCCAGATAGAGAAAGATGAATACTGCACGATATCACTCATATGTGGAATCTAAAAAACAAAAAGTTGAACTTGTAGAAAGAGAGACCAGAAGAGTCATTGCCAGGGGCTGGGGACTGAGGGGCAAGGGAAATACGGAGAGGTTGGTAAAGGGCACAGACTTCAGGGAGGTCTGAGGATCTAATGTGTAACACGGTGACTATGTTGACAGCACTGAATTGTATAATTTAAATTTGCTAAGAGAGTAAAACTGAAATGTTTTCATCAAAAAAAAAAAGAGAAATATATGAGGTGATGGATGTGAATGTATTAAGTAGCTCCATGTGTTCGTTCTTTCTCAATGTACACGTATATCAAATCATCAGAGTGTACACTTTAAATATCATACACTTGTGTATGTCAGTTATACCTCAGTAAAGCTGAGAAAAAAGAGTAGCCTCTTGGAATATTTATAAAAAAATATAAAAATAAAATACAAACAAAAAAAAAAAACAAGCCCTGTGTTGGGGTTACTATAGTATGTTATTGTAGCGCTGGATATGGAGGTAGAATGGACAATTTTGTATATCCCTTCACTATACAAAAAAGTTGAATCATTCAATCAGCCACTTACTATTTACTGAGCACCTATTATGTGTGTTTTGATACAATGGAAGGGATTCAAGGCCGTGCTATCTGATCACAGAACACAGAAAGAAAAGGAAAGGAAGAAAAAGGGATCAAAGATAAACTTTACCAAACTGACCCTGAGCCTTGCTTAGGGAGAAATCATGTATGCAAACTAAAAGTCGCTGAGGCCTCCTTTGCCCTCATGTCCTAACTTGTCTCCACCTAAAATGCCATGATGGTGTGAGAAATAAGTCATTAATAACAGTTTTAAAATACATGTAGATTAATATGCTACTCCTATAATTTGAGATCTGACTAAATGGAAGCTTATATGAGCTAAAAAGACTATTCACGACAGGTCCTTTGCTGGCCCTAATAACCTCTCTCTACTACTTAGAAAGGGCTCCTCTTCTTCAACACAGGTTACTACCATCGTATGATTTTTTAAAAATCAGACACCATACTGCCATCCAGCAGGAAATCATCATAACACATATACAAATATGCGCCCTCTTTGGTGTGCATCCCCCCTGTCCCCTGAGTTAGCAATGACCTAACCTATCACTTTGATTCAGGACACCATGAGCATGTGTATTAGCTAAATGTTTCCTCTGATAAAAGTGAACATTTACCGAGTACCAGCTTCATCTGACATTTACATGAAAAGGGCTCAGAACAGTACCTAGAACACGTGGTGGTGATATCAGCTTTTTATGCTATTAACCCACTTGAGCCACAAAAAAAAATTCTACAAGATGGCTACTCTTAAGCTTTTTCACTAAAATGCAGTGCACATATTCCTAAAAAAAAAAAAATCACATTTTGCAAAAGTTTGCAATAAACCAGCAGAATTCATACTGAGTATTGGGTTAAAAGGAGACCATTCAAAACAAATGAAACTTTCTAAGGACAGTGTCAATAGATTTAATTAAAATGGCACATTTAAAAAACATGATAAATGCCTGATAAGTAAAATGGGAATTTATGTGTAGTTTTTTCTTTCTCAATAATATAGAAAAAAAATGCTAAAGAAAATGAGGGATTTTAACTTTCTGAAAATGTGGAGTTGCTGGACTGATGGCAGTGTAAGAAAGAATAGACACTCTTTTAGATTTTATTTATTTATTTATTCATGAGAGATACACAGAGAGAGGCAGAGACCTAGGAAGAGGGAGAAGCAGGTTCCCTGTGGGGAGCCTGATGTGGGACTCGATCCCAGGACCCTGGGATCACGACCTGAGCTGAAGGCAGACGCTCAACCACTGAGCCACCCAGGTGTCCCAGAACAGACACTCGATACAGAGATGATATGCACCAGTCAGGAAACCATGTAGATGATCGTGGCAAGCCAGGTTATGTGCCAAATCAAGTCCAACTTGCCCAACAGTCAGAGGGAGACCATTTTGCACCATGCACAGCCCTGCATTCCCCCCCAGCTCACTGCACAGGGTCTTCATATATTTTGCATTCAGCTGCTGATACTCAGTGGTGCAAAACACAAACAGGTAGAGAAAATCTCACGGGAACCGGCACATATGCGTCGTATTGCTGGCATTCTCTCATTTACCAATCATGAGCGAGTCAATTCACATTACACAGACACATGTTGTAGGAGAACAAAGGTATCATCTTCATGTCACAAATGAGAAAACTGAGGTACCAGAGGGGTGGTGGGTGGGTGGAGGGGTGAAATGGATGATGGGGATTCAGGAGTGTTGTGATGAGTACCAGGTGTTGTATGGAAGTGTTGAATCACTATATTGTATCCCTGAACCTAATATCACACTGTATGTCAACTAACTGGAATTTTAAAACTTAAAAAAATAAAGAGTATTTAGTATTTAGAGGCCCCTCGCCCCCTCCCCCCACAAAAGAATTTGCTTCAGAAAAAAACCATTAGTGAGCTATTTAGAACTTGCTGATTATTTCCCAGGTGACTTGGAGGCGAGAAGTAATATGACATACGTCTATAAGCAAAAATCCTGGGATATCCTTAAATATTTCTCTCTAAAGACCCTTTCTTTGCCACAAGCCCATCTAGTGTCACTTTGCTCACTTCTCTGATTTATTGCCTAAACTTATAACTTTATTCTCCTTCCTTCCAGATTTTTCCTGGACTTTCTTTTTTTTTTTTTTTCCTGGACTTTCAAATGTGATTTTATTAAGGAAGAAATCTATCTTCTTCAGTCTCTACCTGTTTGTTCACTTGCATACTAACTAATATGGGAGCCCAGCAAAATAGAATCATCTAACTACCAAGATGTAAACTCTCTGCCACTTGGTGTTATAGTAACTGAGATTTTATTTTATTTTATTTTATTTTATTTTATTTTATTTTATTTTATTTTATTTTATTTTATTTATTTATTTTTGTAACTGAGATTTTAAAAAATTACATACTTATTTGTCATATGTAATTCACAATGCGGGACAAGATACCAATAGATTCAACTGTCTCCCCAAATATTTACCTTTAAACAAATTCATCACCAACAAAGCCTACTAATGAAATGATATTCACTTGCTGTAGGGCAGGTTGTGTGTGTGTTTGTGTGTGTTAGGTCCTTTATTCTTTCTTGGTCTCTTTTCTTAGTCAACCACTCTACTTTTTTTTTCTCTTTTCCAATTTTTAAGTTTATTTATTTTTAAAAATTTTATTTAAAGTCAATTAATTAATATACAACATATTATTGGTTCCAGAGATAGAGGTCAGTGATTAGATAAGACTGATAAAGCTATCTGTTGTGATCAGGGCCACGTGACTGGTTTTTGGGCTAAATCTGTAAAGAAAAATGCTAATTCTGGCATAGGCTCTGGATAAGAAAAAGGATTCAAGGTTGGCTCCAGTGACTCTTGTACCCTTTATTACTTATCATTTCCGGCCTGAGGTTTTCTCTCCCTATTCACAGCAGGGATTCTCCAAGATGTTTCAGTTCACAGCTACCCGCAAAAAATCACACATCTTCATGTTCTCTCTCTCGGTGTAGCATTTCAGTCTTAGAGTGATTTTAGGAATGTGTTCCTAGATAACTTGGCACACAGCTGCACCAGCTGATTAGCTGCAGAATGTTCCATCTAGTGTCTCTCGGGCAGATTTCACAATTTGCCTTGTGGGTGACTGAATCATGCACATAAGGATCATGATGACTATCTTGGCCATCGCATGTCAGAGCCTTTTCAGTCACCTGAACTTGTATTTTAAGAAAGAGGAAACTGTTAAAATTTTAGTTCTTATTTGGTGATGTTTTAAAAGAAAACTAAGGATTGCTACGGCTGAGGTCAAAGAGGTCGCTGGCTGCGTTCTACTCCAGAATTTTAATGGTTTCCAATCTCACATGTAGGTCTTTCATGTATTTTGAATTTATTTTTGTGTAAGGTGTAAGAAAGCGGTTCAGTTTCATTCTGATACTTGCGGCTGTTCAGTTTTCCCAAAATCATTTGTTGAAGAGACTCTTTTTACCATTGGATATTCTTTCCTCTTTGCAAAGACTAATCAATCATATGGTTGTGGGAACCCATTTCTGCGTTCTATATTCTGCTCCACTGATCTATGTGTCTGTTTTTGTGCCAGCCCTATACTGTTTTGATCACTACAGGTTTGTAATGTAATTTGAAGTCCGGAATTGTGATGTTTCCAGCTTTGCTTTTCTTTTTCAAGATTGCTTTGGCTATTTGAGGTCTTTTGTGGTTCCATACAAATTTTAGTATTGTTTGTTCTAGCTCTGAGAAAAATGCTGTTGATATCTTGATGGGGATTGCATTAAATATGTAGATTGCTAAAAAAAAAAAAAAAAAATATGTAGATTGCTTTAAGTACTTAGATTGTCTATTCTTCTTGTGTGAGTTTGGCATATTTTATCTTTTAAGGAATTGCTCCATTTCATGTAGGTTATCAAATTTATGCGCATAGAGTTGTTCATTGTATTCCTTTATTATCCATTTAGTAAAGGATAATTATCCATTTATCATCCATTTTTATAGAGGAATCTGTAGTGATGTCCTCTCATTTCTGACATTAGTAATTTGAATCTGTTTTTTTTTTTTTTTTTTTTTTTTTTTTTTTAGTTAGGCTGGCTAGAGGCCTCTTAATTTTATTGATCTTTTCAACCAGCATTTGATTTTGTTTTTTTCTTATTGATTTCCTATTTTCGATTTCATTGATTTCTGCTCTAATTTTTATTATTTAATTTAGTTACTTTGGATCTAATTTGCTCATTTTTTCTGGTTTCCTCAGGTAGGAGCTTAGATGATTGATTTTAAAACTTTCTTCTTTGCTCATATATACACTTAATTCTATAAATTTCCTTCTAAGTACTACTTTAACTGCATCTCACAAATTTTGGTTAGTTGTGTTTTCATTTTCACTTAGTTTAAAATATTTCAAAATCATCCTGGAGATTTCTTCTTTGACACATGTGTTATATGGAAGTGTGTTGCTTAATGTCCACATATTTGGGGGTTTTCCAGCTAACTGTTTGTTATTGATTTCTAGGTTAGTTCCATTGTGGGCTGAGAGCAGACATTGTATGCTTTTCAGTTTTGGAAGTTTGAGCAGAGATATCCTCAAGTGCGGAGATTGTCTCCTCCATCACGTATAACCTACTTATCAGCCCAATCAAAGGCATTCTTCATTTCTGTTACAGTGTTTTTGATTTCTAGCTTTCCTTTATGGTTCTTCCTTAGAATTCCGATGCCTCTGCTTACGTTGCCCATCTCTCCTTGCATACTATCTACTTTTTTCATTAGAGCCCTTAGTAGGTCAATCACAGTTGTTTTAAATTCCTGGTCTGAAAAAAAAAAAAAAAATAAATTCCTGGTCTGATCATTCCAACATCTCTGTCATATCTGAGTCTGCTTCTGATGCTTGCTCTGTCTCTTCAAACTTTTTTTCTCCCTTTTTGTATGTCTTGTAATTTTTTCTTGATACCTAAACATGGTTTGCTGGGTAAAAGGAACTGCAATAAATAACCTTTTGGTGATATAGCGGTCAATTCTAAGGTAAGGGAAGTGTTCAATAGTCCTATGACTAAGTTTTAGGCTTTTAGTGAGCAATAAAATGTCTGAATATTAGCTAAATTTAAAAACTAGTATGGTTTTCTACTCTAATAATAAACTTCAGTGAAGTTAATGAAAAAATTGTAATAGTAACAAAACTATGAAATACTTAAGAATAAATTTAGTGAATGACCAAGGTCATGTTTTATTATTTAATAAATGGTGTTGACACAATAGAGGTCTATCATACGTTACAAATTGAGTGTAAGAAATAAGGTGATAAAACTCCTACAATAAAATCTAGGCTACATGCACAACCTATACCTTTTTGAAAGACTTTTTTTTTTTAAAAAGATTTATTTATTTATTTGAGAGATAGTAGGAAGAGGGGTGGGGTTGGGGAGAGAGAGGGGATGAGTCTCCAGCAGACTCCCACTGAGCATGAAGCCCAATGTGGGGCTCGATCCCATGACTGCAAGATCATGACCTAAGCTGAAATCCAGAGTTGGTCCCTAACCAACTGAACCATCCAGGTGCCCCTTTGGAAGATCTTCTTAAATAAGCCTAGAAACTTAGATAGGCATATTTGATTTAAAAAAATTTAAAATATATGGTAAAAATTCAATTAAAACAAATACATATGTAATATCTATAAATATCTGACATATGATATTTGTTATATTGCCTATTTGTTATATTAACAGATGGATAGACAAACAACATGACAAACTTGACTAGGCAATGAATTAAAGAGCAAATCCAAATGACGAACAAACCTGAAAGGATTGTCTAACTCACAATCAGGAAAAGGCAAATTTAAGGTAATACCCAGATATCACTTCACAGCAGATTGGCTAAAATTGAATAGACTGCTAACACCAGTTGCTTCTGGGAAGTAGGAAACAGGAGCTCTCAAATGTGCTTGTGGAAATATTAATTTAATCATTTTTGGGAAAGCAACTAGGGAATATCAAAATTTTAAAAATACACATGCCTTTTAACTCAACAGCTAATATTTTCTCAAATAACACAAAATAGTTCACAGGATCTTAAAATCCAAGAATCTGAGAGTTTCCTTCTATCGTGTACCCCCAGATTAAACATTAATAATGAAGGATTATCCTCCATCTATGGAATTCTCAGTGAACTGAGAATTAAAATAGATATAGTACCATAAAAGTGATCTAGCTATTGCTCCTCTACTGGATAAATTAAGGAAATACATTTGGATGCAACAACTGCTTCAGAATGTCATTCCCACAAATAAAAAGTAAAGCCAAAACAAAGCAAGTTATACATATACTTAAGGGCAATGCATTGAAAAAATATTTTGTGTAAGTGCTTCTTCTTTTGTAAACCTTCCTTTACAATTATTTTCATTTTAAAATATACAGCAAATACTTAAAATAACAGATATTTACAGGGACCAGATAGAGAACATATGTGTAAACATTTGCCCTAATGCTTAAATCCTTAATTGAAGGAACTGAGTGAGTGTGTGTGGAGGAGGGAATGTTTGCTTTTGCTTACCACATGCCCATCATTGGGCCTGCAGTTTTGGGTTATTTACACTGTTGAGAGTGTTCTCCACTTGTACCTGTGAGACAAGGTGGCCTAGGGCCTAGGGTCCACCATCTTCCATGGAAGAGCTGGGCCTGCAGCTTTGTAAGCAAGTAAACATCATACCACCTTTGAACACTAGGTATTGTCTCCATTTCGCAGATGAGGGATCTGAAGCATAGGGACGTTAGGTCATTGGCATAGGTCACATATCTAATAAGTGACAAGACAAAGCTTTTCACTATAGCACAGTTGTGTATTCCAGTGATGAACAGTTGAGGGCCATTTTTATTTTATAATTCCATGTTTGTTTTAATATGTAAGAAAGACTACGAAAATCATGCATGCTTATAATGTCACATATATTATTGCCAAGTTTTAAAATGAATTGATTTTAAAGATAAATATTACACAACTAATAGTACGAATGGCATGTGGACATGACAACATATCAGGACTAAGTTTGTTTGAACTTTTTGCTCTTCTTTTTTCTACCAATAACTTTATATGCCATACAGTTACCTTACAGGATAAAATCACCGTTTGGCATTTTGCTATACAGTTTAGCTCTAGCCAGCTGACCTCTAAATCTCTCTTCCTGAGGACTGCCCACTGGAGCCCAGGAAGTTGATTTGCTGTACTTGAAGGACACATGGGCAAAGTCAGCTAGATGCCCACCACACTCTTTCTCTTTTTCTATTTCAAGATCTCCATTGTATCACTTCCACTAAGATGTCAAATAACACAGACTCAGAATGCTCTAATATCTCTTTTTAAAATAAAGCTGTTTATAAAAATCAATGGCTTATAAGATATGTCTCTATATACTGTGTAGTTAACCAATGAATGTTTATTATGCCCTTTTTGTATGTAAGGCATTATATTAACTTCTTTGAGCACTGTCTTCTTGGCTTCATAATATTATAATTGAAGAGCATGAGATGTATATGTGAAAAGTGAACTTATAAAAAAAGTGGTGGTAGACTCCAGGATGCTCATTTTAAAAGGACAGTAGGATGCATTGGAAATGTCATAATTCAGAGTTAGATACCTGTGTCTGCTGCTCATTAATGGCATATTTGTGTGACCTTGGACAATTAACCTAAGTGTTCTGAAGATTTCTCACTGTAAAATGGGGAAAAATCTATTTTGCAGACCTGATTGGAAATCATGAGATAATGTTTTGCAAAATATTTCATAAACTTCATAGTGACCTGCAAGTATGTGTATCTATCTCTGTCTCTATCTCTATCATCTCTATCTCTATCTCTATCTCTATCTCTATCTCTATCTCTATCTAGTTTTTATTTATTTAAGTAAGCTCTCTCTCCAGGGTAGGGTTTGAACTCATGACCCCAAGATCAAGAGTCAGTTGCTCTTCTGACTGACCTGGCCAGGCACTCCATGAGTATATTTCTATTTGTCACAAGGTTTTCTATGACAGAAGCATATATTACTAATAGGAGTTTTAAGGCTGAGTTACAGAATAACTGGTTTCATGTTTAGCCCTAGAAAAATAGTCGACTTATTTTTATTAATTTTTTTATTAAGTTTTTTATTTTAGTTCCAGTATAGTTGGTATATAGTGTTATATTAATGTCAAGTGTACAATATAGTAATTCAAAATTTCTTTTTGTTTTTTAAAAAGATTTATTTATTCATGAGAGATACATAGAGAAAGAGAGAGAGAGAGACAGAGACACAGGCAGAGGGAGAAGCAGGCTCTTCGCAGGGAGCCCGATGTGGGACTTGATCCTGGATCCTGGGATCATGCCCTGAGCTGAAGGCAGACACTCAACCACTGAGCCACCCAGGCAACCCATTTTTTTAAAAAAGATTTTATTTATTTATTCATGAGACACACACACACACACACACACACACAGAGACATAGGCAGAGGGAGAGAAAAGAAGGCTTCCCGCAGGAAGCCAGATATGGGACTCGATCCCAGGACCCTGGGATTACAACCTGAGCTGAAGGCAGATGCACAACCACTGAGCCATCCAGGTGCCCCAGTAATTCAACATTTCTCTACATTACTCAGTGCTCATCATAAGTGTACTCTTACGTCCCCATCATCTATTTCACCTGTCCCCACCTCTCCTCTGGTGACGATCAGTTTTTCTCTGTAGTTAAGAGTCTGTTTCTTTGTCTCTCTCTATTTTTTACCTTTGTTCATTCATTCTGTTTCTTAAATTCCACACATGAGTGAAATCATATGGCATTTGTCTTTCTCTGACTTATTGCGTAATATACTCTAGCTCCATCCATATCATTGCAAATGGCAAGATTTCATTCTTCTTATGGCTGAATAGTATTTTATTGTATATATAGACCACATCATCTTTATTCACTCATCAAAAGAGTAAATTTAATATAGTCAAAAGAAAGTATTGTATAATTACAAAATTCCCCCCTTGGAATTATTAAATAAGAAACTATTCTAAATGTGAAATAACTTATTAGAAAAGACTCATTTGTCCTACCAGATTCCAAGACTTTTTATAAAATAATGGTGATTAAATCAACATGGTGTTGATATTGGGAGATGCAAATAGACTCCATACATGCATGCATGTACACACACATCCACATACCTACACACACCCTTTCACATACACATGCACAGAAATTTGGAATATAACAGAGGTGGCATTGTAGACTGTTGGTGGAAAAAGACTATTAAATGGAGTGGACAATTGTTAACCAGATGAGAAAAAATAGGATAAGATACCAACCTCACACTCTCCATAAAATAAATTAATAATGTTCTGGTAGATTATAGATCTAGCTTGTAAAAATCTAAATCTTAAAACTTTTGAAAGGAAATACAGAAGAGTATATTACATTAGGATAGGAAAAGGTTTCTTAAGGCAAATTAAGAACAAATCATCAAGAAAGTTGGAAATTTTCGACTATAGTAAAATTAAAAATTTCTGTATGACTCAACAACAGACCATAAACAAAATTAAGAACCTTTACTGGAAGATTAAATTATCATCCATAGCTAACAGAAGTTTTTGAGTGTAGAATAGAAAAACAGATACAAGTAAATTGGAAAAACACTAAAAATAAAAACAAAATAGGTCTAAAATATGAATAGATAATTCACAAGAGGAAACATATGTGGTCCATAGCCATATATAAAGATAGTCAAACTCTCAGTAATTTGAGGAATGCACCCATAATCAGCAAAAATTTAAAGTCCGATTATATCACCTGTTGGTGAGAATATGAGGTGAGTGAGAACTCTTGCTTGTAGAAATAATGTAAATTAGCACAACCATTCTGGAGATACTTTTATGATTTTCAATAAAGTCAGAGTGCACATACCCTGCAAATCAGCAATACACATCTACATATTAATTCTCATACATGGGTAAGGTGACAAGGGCAAGGGTGTTTATTTCAATGTTGCTGGTAATAGTAAAAATGGTAAGTGTGGGATCAGCCAAATTGCCTGTCAGTAGAGAAATGAACAAGCAAGCTCTGGTTTAGTCTTACCATGGAGGGTTTAGCTGAAGGAAAAGATGAAATAAAGAAGTAAAAGAGAATTATCAAAATGGCTAAATCTCATTAATGTCTGAAATAAAGCAAACTGCAGAATGATACAGTAAATGTGATATAATTTCTGTGTAAATCCTATAGCATTTAAAAATTTACACATAGTTTATGGATATACACTTGCATAAAATGTGCTTGGAATGATATAATCGAACTTCAGTTTCCTGTTACATCTGGCGATGTTGGGCAATTCCCTGGGATGGAATCTTAGTTGTTTCAAATATTTTATTCCTTAACAGAGGGATCTGAAGCAAATAAGGAAAGATGCTAATGTTTTAAAAATCAGAATGATAGGAAGGAGTATAAACCATCATTTTTACTATTTTATCCAATGCTTTTCTTCTGTATCTGTCACAATTTTTTTTATGATCCAGGAACTTTACTCCCCATTATTACCTAGGAGAAATTAAACATATATTCACAAAAGACCTATACAAGCATGTTCATGGCACCTTTATTCTTAACAGCTCTGCACTTGACATAATACAAACGTCCGTCAACAGAGGAATGGTAGTCACACAGTGAAATGCTGCTCAACCATAGGAAGAAATGAGCTGCTGCCACACATAACAACATGGATGAATCTCATAAAAGCTTATGTTGAGCTAAAAAGAAAAAGACACAAGGAAGCCACATTGTAAGATTCCATTTATATACAGCATGGTTGGCCACATCAGTTGAATAGCCCAGCACAAAGTGAAAATGGGGGCCCATTGTTCATGAAGCCGGAAAACAATATCTAAAGGTACTAAGATATAAAGCTTTTTCTTCTTCCAAAGTCTTTTGAATTTTCATGGCACTTTTAATTTGTTATTCCATGGGGTTCTCAACAAAGAAAAATTAAAAATTAAAATTGTTATATTTAAATTTAATATTAAATATTACAATTCATTGTTCATCCTTATAATGTGCCATGCTAGTTTTAAATGCAGATGTAAGAACATTCATCTTGTATGAGGAATAACTGAAATTACACAACTGGTGTTTTGTGGCTCATGCATACACATGTATTTCGTTCTTATCCAAACAGTGAAAGTGCTGCACAAAACTCATAGAACTGTTTCTATTTCACAGCCTGCTATGTGAGCATTGTACCAATGCTCTGTTCCTTCTGTTTAACGATGAGTAGAGTCTGAAGGGTAAAGGGACTATGGGTCACACTCTGGCCTATCCTTCCTTTCCTTTTATAGCACCGTTTACAGGATCAGTAATCGACCAATACAGGGAAGTAACACAACTAGCAAAGGACATGATAGGGCTCCTTGGTCATTAGTGTTTCTTAGAACCCCATTGCTTTCCTTCTGTGTTTGAAGCAAGTTCTGATTGGAATGGAAAGTGTGACTTCTGAGGCTCGTGGTGCCCATGCTTACTCATTCCTAGAGGTAACCTGCTTACCTCACGCTGAGTCTCACTGAAGCCTCCCTCATCATTTCTCCTCTGGAATTGTGTCCTCCTGGAGCATGTAGAGCCCACGTGTGAATGGGGCAACAAGGAACAGCAGATGCACACCATTACTCCTTTGTCCAATCAGATGCCACTTACGAAACACAAGTTCAAAGATAAAGTTATTGAGAATTTCAAGAAAATAATAGTAACAGAGCACTGAACTAAATGTGAAGCCCCCTTGAGCATAGTTATATCTGTATACATTTCGTTAATGTGTGGATACATTTCTCACAATTCAGCAAACTTAAAATCTGTGCAACTTGTTATGTGTAAGTTGTAAGTAAATAAAAAATAAAATGACCAAAAAAAAAATGACATCCCCCTCCCAGTTTTCTCCTAAGTGTAAAACTACAGAAGAATTTTATATTTTGATTTAATTTTTCTGGTGACTAATCATGTACTGAACAAAATCAAATTGATTAAATAATCAATAGATTACTAAATTGATCAGTTACCAGCTTCCTCTTCCATTTCCCCCCAGCTCTGTGACCTACTTCAATAGTTGAAAATAGCAAAACTATTACACAGTAACAGAAGGTAATTTATTTTGTCTTGTTCCATATTTCTTTTTTTTTTACAAAGAAAGTGTAATTATCCGTTTGAATAGCATAATACATGAAAAAGAAGGTTGTAATGATCAGGCTACAATTTCAACAAAAAAAAAGTATTTCTTGCTTCTTTTATGCTTCATGAAACATGTAATGTGTCTGCAATTTATGAGGAATTTACATTCATTTTTCTCAGTGACAGTATAAGCCCCTAGAGAGAAAAGGCTTTGATAGGGATCATGATATTTTGCCTCAATGTACTCATTTATCCTGGTCAAGGATGCAAATTGGAGGACGTTTCCCTCAGTGCCATGATAATCACACATTGAGAAGGAAGAGAGTTCAGTATTGCTGGACTTTTGTTCACACTTAGTTATCACATTTGCAATGCGATCAAGAGCTTTAACATACTGTCCTAAGATTTTATTTTACCATTTTTCCCAATGACTAACGTCCAGCAGGATAGTGAATTATTTTTACATTTGTCTGTAACACAAAAGCTAACATACCGTTTAATTCTTAGTTCGTGGAGGCAATGTTTGACAGAAGTACTTTGTAAAGAGATTTAGGAATACGTCTTTTTTAAGTACTATGTTATTTGTTCAGAGCTAATTTATTACCCTGAATATTTGCTATCTTTAAAGGGAAAAATCATTTTAAGAGAGTACAACAAATGGAAAAAATTTCAGGCATGAAAAGTTTTTTATTTTTTTATCTTGCAGTCCAACAAATTGCTCAGTGCTTCTACATGTTGTCTATAGGAGGAGATCCTGAGGGGAGGTGTATGGTGAGCGGAGTCAATAGCATTACAAGCTTGTCCAAAGGAAGACAACAAAACAAGGGCAACACTTTCCAAATCTCAAAAACCATTACCAGCATTATTCTTGTCTGAATTACTATTACTATTACTATTACTATTACTATTACTATTACTATTACTAACGACTCAATTTGCTCTTTTTTTTTTTTTTCAGTGTATAGCTGAAGATGTTTCTCCTCTTGTTCTGAATCATTATTTTGATCTTTCACTGAATGGTTCATACTGTGGGCCCTCTGGGACTTAATTCAACAAGACCGAATCCGAAAACATCATTCTCCTCTTTAAACCAGCTCTTCCTTTTCTCTTAATTCAATTTTATCATCCTTTCAACCACCATAAGATTTTGTCCACCAAGGGCCTCAAGAATCCACTAGTCTCTTCTCCAGCATCCTCTACCCTCCTCTCCTAGGCCCTCCTTTCCCTCTGACGTGCAATAGCACACCACTTCTCTTCCCTGCCTTAATTTCTGCCCTTTTTACTGCATCGTGTGGAGTCCCCCAGCCAAATGCATCTCCATAAGATGCCGTTTTGAATCTATAATTTTTAAAAAAGATTTTATTTATTTATTCATGAGAGACACAGTGAGAGTGAGAAGCAGGTTTCCTGTGGGGATCGCCATGGGGGACTCGATCTCAGGATCCCAGGATCATGACCTGGACCGAAGGCAGATGCTCAACCACTGAGCCACCGGATGTTCCTTGAATCTATAACTTTTAAAGAACTCAGCTAAGATAATGAATCTTTCAGAGGAAGACTGATCATGTGAAGGAACAAGCAGTCCCTGGTGCTCACTCTCAGTTGCCTCGGATGAATTTAACAGAGGTGGAGTTGGAGAATCATCGTCACCTAGGGCTCTCAGCGTCAACATTCTTCATGATATTGTCAGCCCATTTTGATACAGGGAATTAGAGCTGCAAGATCCTTTTGTGTCTTTCTGACCCCAAAGAAATATGCATTCCTAACCTTTACTCCAAAAATAGTCTTTTATGGCCATTTTATTTTTTAACATTATGGACTGTATAAAAAATCATGAAATTATAATGTGTAATACACCAGAGGGGATCTGGAGACATTTGTATCATGTTCAGTGAAAAGATCCATTACATTTACTTTATATAATTGTATACTTTGTAAATATTAGATATTGAGTGTGCTTAAAATGTTCAAATAAAATCCTTCAGTTTTTTTTTTTTTTAAGATTTTATTTATTTATTCATGAGAGACACAGAGACACAGGCAGAGGGAGAAGCAGGCTCCACACAGGGAGCCTGATGTGGGACTCGATCCCAGGACTCCAGGACCACACCCTGGGCTGAAGGCAGGAGCTAAACTGCTGAGCCACCCAGGGATCCCTGAACATAACACTTTAATATTAAGTTTTATGCTTTTAATGGTTGTATTTAATTTCTGATTAATATTTTTGGATAACAATCTCTTCATTTTTCTTGATAGTCCCCATCAAAGAGAAATCTTGTTCACCTACTACGTGATTCTAAAAATTAGAGCCATTTGGAAACCATTCAAGTGAAGCATTTATAACAGTTGACACTGTACCTAAGGCAGCTCTTTTTTTTCCCTTCAGAGATGTAACATTAAAATCATTTTTAATGTGAATAGATCTTAAATCTACTTCAATTGTTCCAGCTCAGAATTTCAAAATAATGATAAAGCTCTAATTTGCAGAATGTGGCTGCATTTTAAAGCCATCACCTGAAACTAGTTTGAATCAGAAAGGGGGGCCAATGAAGCCACAGAGCCACAGAAGTAGAATCATAGATATGATTTGGTGGTGCCTGCCAAGAATTTTGCCTGAGTCTGCTCCCATTCCCACCTCCCGCTGGTTAGTGTACTAGGGCTGCCTGCTGGCCTCCTGCGGTCCTTGGGCCGGGAGCTTGGGCACTTCTGCAGGCCCGCTGTCCCTGATGGGTGGCAGCACATGGGGCAGCAGGCTGCCGAAGGTCATGCCTTGGGCTGGCACCTGCTCATCTACAGCGGTGGGGACTAGCACCTGCTCATCTGGCTCGGTGGGGACTAGCGCCCACTCATCTGGCTTGGTGGGGACTAGCGCCCGCTCATCTGTGGCTGTGGGGACTAGGCCCACTCAACTGGCTTGGTGGGGACTTGAGCCAGCTCATCTGTCTTGGTGTGACTAGTGCCCACTCATTTGGTTTAGTGGGGACTAGCGCCCGCTCATCTGTGGCTGTGGGGACTAGGCCCACTCAACTGGCTTGGTGGGGACTAGAGCCAGCTCATCTGTCTTGGTGTGACTAGTGCCCGCTCATTTGGTTTAGTGGGGACTAGCGCCCGCTCCAGTAGTGGGGCTGGGGGCGACTAGCGCCTGCTCATCTAGGGGACTAGCGCCCGCTCATCTGGCTTGGTGGGGACTAGCGCCCGCTCCTGTGTGTGTGTGGGGGGCGACTAGCGCCTGCTCATCCAGCGCGGGGGCAAGGGAGGAAGCAGCCAGGGCGCTGGGTGCCAGCGTGCCCACTGCTTGCGTTTTGCGGGTGGGCAGGTGCCCCCCGGGGGCCAGGGACACTTCCTGGAGCCCCTGCCTGGAGATGCTAGCTGCCTGGGCACCTGGTCAGCTGGGAGCACCTGGTCATCCCAAAGAGAGACAACTTCTCTCTTGAACTCCTGAACAGTTGTACTTTCTATGGTTCTCTTCTCACTCTCGTGTTTTTCAGTGAATCATTTTATTGTTCCAAACAGAAAGCAGATCTCTTCGAAGACTGGAGCTGTGACTTCATCCTTTGTACCCGAGGACGCGCACCTGGAACATCCTCCATGAATGTCTGTTGGATTGCACTGAATATAGATACAGAAATAAAGTCCTTAAGAACTTCAGTGGTCCGCTCAAGGTTACGATGGGAAGTCGGTCAATCTATTGTTAATCCAGCAGTTAAACATACTGAGGAAAATTCGGTTTTTATAATTTGTTTTATAATGTAGTGCAGATCAGCCGAATGGAGTATTCATTTTTTTCTGCAAAAACAATGCCGAGGTAGTTTTGCAGCTAGCTTCAGGATCCTTCAAATTCAATGATTTTTAGGTTTTGTTGTTTTTAAACCAGGGAAATTGGGGCACCTGGGTGGCTTGGTTGGTCAAGCAACCGCCTTTGGCTCAGGTCATGATCCTGGGGTCCTGGGATCCAGCCCCACTTTGGGCTCCCTGCTCAGCTGGGAACCTGCTTCTCCCCCTGCACCCCTCCTGCACATACTTAGGCTCTCTCTCTGAAATAAATAAAAAATAAAAGCTTAAAAAAAATAAACCAGGGAAATCATGTATATTTCAAATGAGTTCCAGTATATAAAACAGATAAAAGTGGAGCAGCCTAAAACGATGCATAGGCCAAATGTGACCTTCCCCCACCACCCTGTGGGCTGTCAGGCACCTCTGCGGAAGGTGGGGCTCCAGGGCACACAATGTGAACACGGCTGCCCCAGGGTTCAATCCCATTGTGTAAAGACGGGGCTTGCCAGGCAAGGAGACCCTGGGGCCCATCCTGGGCTTCTGCATTGGAATGCAAATTCCAGGGGATTCTTACCTGTCCTAACGTCTAGAAGCATTAATTTGGAGGATTTGGGGGATATTAGGATAGGAAAGAGAGTTATTAAATAAGAATTTATGTATAATAAATTATGTAGAATAATTCTTATGTGTAAGAATTTATGTGTAATAGACTCGGGAAATAAAATCGAATGCATTATATACATGAGGGGACGCTGGCCTGGCTTCGCCTTTCCGGCTTCCCGCATGCGTTTCCCTGGGCGCCCGAGAAAGGGGTGCAAGGTTTGGAAGGTAGAGGAAGCCGTGAGGTGACCCCGGAGGTTTAGTGCCAGGTTCCAGGTGCCACCGTTACTCGTGCCTGTGGCCGCCAGTCCGCGCAATTTGCCTTCTCTCCAGGCGCAGGTGTCCCACACCTGGCGGCCTCAGCTCCTGCGGCCCCTGCGGGCCCGGGCCTGTTGCACCTGCAGCCGCACACCCGGTGGACTCGGGTCCTGCGGTTCTTGCAGGCCAGGCCTGTTGCACCTGCAGCCGCGCACCTGGCGGCCTCGGCTCCTGTGGCTCCTGCGGGCCAGGCCTGTTGCACCTGCAGCCGCGCACCTGGAGGCCTCGGCTCCTGTGGCTCCTGCGGGCCCGGCCCTGGCGCACCTGCAGCCGCGCACCTGGCGGCCTCGGCTCCTGCGGGCCAGGCCTGTTGCACCTGCAGCCGCGCACCTGGAGGCCTCGGCTCCTGTGGCTCCTGCGGGCCCGGCCCTGGCGCACCTGCAGCCGCGCACCTGGCGGCCTCGGCTCCTGCGGGCTAGGCCTGTTGCACCTGCAGCCGCGCACCTGGCGGCGCGGGGACGTCTGCGGGTGTGCGGCGAGGCCGCGGGGCCAGCGGCATCCTCCTGCGCGTCCGCGGGGCTTGCCGCCTGCCTTGCCGAGCGCCGGCTGGTCTGCGTGGCTGCTAGCTCTGCAGTGACAGTTCCCCGCCCTCCCCCTCGGACCCAGCCCACCTGTCACACCTTGGGCCGGCGGGCAGGTGCGGAGCCCGCGGTCCGGCAACGACCTCTTCCCCAGCTCGCCCTGGCCTTCCTGCTCAGGGATGCTTCTCTGATTCTCCCGCTACCCCCACCCCCTCCGGAGTTTTCTTTCCCCGGCTTCTCCCACAGTTTTCAATCCCTAAAACGAACCTCTCACTCCATATTACTCATTATGGTCTTTCCTGATTCCCCGATTAAGCCCTGATACCTGTTGAGTCCACCAGTGACCGCTGACAGGCCGCCTTCAGGTGTGGCCCATTCCAGGTGTTCTGTCTACGTCCTATCCGAAGGTTTTCTTGAGGCCTTGAAAGGGGAATTACTTTTTCTAGAACTTTTGCAGTTTGATATGCTTTGAACATTCTTTTTTGGTTTCTTGATGAAGCACAGAAGACAGCTAAGATACTACTTAATGACTCTCTATATAATTTCATAAAGATAAATAAAAAAAAAAAAAACAAAACCCAAACAACCCACAACCATAATCAAGGAGCACTAAATCAGAGGAGAAAGCTCGAGAGAGATAGGCTATTAAGAGAAAGAGGACAAGGGTTATTGGAAAATATAAAGGGATAATAATAAACTAGTTGTTTTGTACCAAGAAGCTAATCCTGCGTTTGAGTCAGCCTCTCCTCTTTTTCCCTTAGTTGCCTTTTTTCAGTTAACCATTTCACATCAGCCAAGTATGAATTTCAAGTAACATAGGATTCTCTGTTTTCCTGTTTAAATTAATGTAAAATTTGGTGGGAAAATGGGGCCAGTTTTGCTCCATCACATGAAACCCTCTGTTTTAGATCTTAGGAGTCTTCTTGTACTTTAAACTGAGTCATAAAATGGAAACAAAAGGCGCTAATAGTTTCTCTTCCTCATAATGAGGTCTGTTTCATCTGCAGCCAACTACTAATTGCTTCTGGAATCCATTCAAATTTCCAAATGTTCTCTTCTACCCTTGACGGGAGGATTCAACAACTCTCCTCTTCAGATGTAAGGTTATTTTATTTTTTACAGTAAGTCCTAATATTTTTGAGCTAGTTCTTGTCTATTTCAGGTGGTTACCTTGGAAGTCATAAATTTAATATTTTCCAGATTTTTTTAAAAAAAGATTTTATTTATTTATTCATGAGAGACACACAGAGAGAGGCAGAGACATAGGCAGAGGGAGACTTTCCAGATCTTGATAGTAGAGTAATATAGAATGTGTGAACCTCACTACTTTTCAACCAAAAGATACTTTGCTGGTGATCCTAAAAGAGTTCCTGGACCGCTCTTCTCCCTCTGCCAGAATGAAAGCTCCATGAAGGCCAAGATTTTGGTTTGTTCACTGTTGAACATCCATCCAAGGGAGGCCGGTTTGGCCAACACCTTGATTTTAACCTTCTCTATTTTTTTTTTTTTTTCAGATTGCTAAGCTCCAGAACTATCAGAGAATAAATTTGTGTTCCTTGAAGCCACTAAATTCCTGGTAATTTGTTACAGCAGGGGCAAGAACACTACCACACTGATAGTGTTTTTTTTTTCTTTGTGTCAAATGGTTATTTATTTATTTATTTATTTATTTATTTATTTATTTATTTTAATTTTGGGAGTGATCTTTATAACTTTTCATAACTTTGTAATTTGGTTGGTTGTCCTTAAGTTTGTAAGGGAAATAAAATGTTATAAAGCCAACAATTTATTGCTGATTTTCCTGCCAGCACCTTTGTTTTTTATTCTGGAATTCTTCAAAGTTTAATGAAGGCAATTTCAGTATAAATTGATTATAGTTTATTTTTTAAAGTTAGAACACACTGGATGATCTCTTAATTTAGGAACACATAACTTTACTAATTGCTTCCATAATGACTTTCCCTTTATTATCTCCCTTATGCCTCACAGAAAAACCCCTTTAAAAGTATATATTAACCTTTTCATTCTTCAGATGAGGAAACAAATTAAGGAAAATTAACTTATCTTGCTTAAGGTGAAACTGATTGAAATTAGTAGGTAACTTATAAGAAGACATTTGAATTCAAATCCCTCTGAAGGATGTATTCTTATATGTTATTTTATTTTCTGAAGGATGCATTCTTATGTATTATTTTATTCTGAACCCACTGGTAACACATAGCTTCATTCCAGTTAAGGTGAACTTTTAATATTCAGTTGACCCCTGAACACCACGGGGATTAGTGATACCAACTCCCATGCAGTTGAAAATCCACGTATAACTTTTGATTACCCCAAAACTTTACTTATAGCCTACTATTGACAGGAAATCTAACCGATGGCCTGAACAGTTGATTAACATTGATGATTAATGCATATTTTGTATGTTTTATACACTGAATTCATATAATAAATAAGTTAGAGGAAAAAAACTCATAAGGAAGGGAAAATACATTTATAGCATTGTATTGTATTTATTTAAAAAATCCACAGAGGGAAGCCTGGGTGGCTCAAGCAGTTGAGCATCTGCCTTCGGCCCAGGGCATGATCCTGGAATCATGGGATCGAGTCCCACACTGGGCTCCCTGAATGGAGCCTGTTTCTCCCTCTGCCTGTGTCTCTGCCTCTCTCTGTGTGTCTCTCATGAATAAATAAAAGCTTTAAAAAAAAAAAAACCCAAAAAACAAAAAAATCCACTGATAAGTGGATCTGGGCGGTTCAAACCTGTGTTGTTCAAGGGTCAACTGGATTGTCTTTTGTTTGAGACATAGAAGAAAATGTTAGTAATTGGACTCTGAATTCTCTTTCACAGGAGAGGGTAGGGGTCCTACAGACAGGCCCCTGACGCATATGTGTGTTGGCATGAGGTTTAGATCATATCGACCAGACTGAGTTAGGTTGAGGGCTGTCAGTAGAGTGTAGTAAGAACCAGTAATTCATGGGGGTCATGTCAGGTTAAAGATTTGATAAAGAAGAAGGGAGTTAAGCTATGAAGATGAATATTTTCACTCATCAGACTGACAAATAAATAAATCCATACTTCGATCCATACTTTGATAAATAAATGCATACCTTGATCTAACACTTTTTACTGCCTGGATTTGGGTTCTTTTGGGTCTTGTAGGATCAAAGGAGCATATAGTCTAAGGTACTTTTTTCCCTCAACTGAGGCAAATCCCCTCTGATGCCCCATGAATTAGGAAGTGTTGTGCTCTGGGTGGTGGGAGCAGACACTATTCCAAGTCCTGTGAATGCAGTGCGTGCTGTTCCCTGTAACTCTTCCAGGTGGTTCTTTCCCGGGCCTTAGAGTGTTTCCTTACATGCAGGTGCTGGCCAGTACTTGGCTGAGGACTTACAAGGACCATATATGCAAATTTCTCTCTTCAGGCAGCTTCTTTAACTCTCTGTGTTGCCAGTTCTAGCCTCCGTCATCTTCCCAGAGTCTCATTTGCATCTCTCCAACTCAGGGAGACCTTGCCCTCAGGTTGGGCCTTCCTGCATCAGGGTCTGGAAACTCTTAAAGCAGTAACCTGCGACAATTCCAGGGTCATTTATTACCTCTTAGTAATACCTCACTGTCCGTCACTGTCTGATGGTCATTGCCTTAAAGCCATTGTTCCAAATATTTCATTTGGTATTCTCGGTTGCTCTAGGCAGGAGGATAAATCTGATCTGTTCTTCCATTTTGGCCAGAAGCAGAAGACTATTGCATTCATTCATTCATTCATTCATATCTACATGTCTATTTTGTTTCTGTTAGAAACATATTATCTATTGAAATTTTGGTCCAGTCTCTTCTCCTTTACCTCTACTATTCAAACTTCAATACTTAAATTTTATTCAAGTGAAAAGAGAATTATATGGCTGGTGTGAGAACTAAATATTTCACCTCATTAAATTAATAGGTTTTAATTGAATTAGGGGTGCTCTTTATTATTTATCAGGAACAGGAACTCATCTCTTCTGCATGTTATTTCTCTTTGCTTTTATTTATTTAAGTATATAATGAGTGTCTCTTTTCCTGCATCCAGTAACATGAATGTGCATGAGACCTGGACCCGTCATCTGATCTTCAGTTCATGCTTAATTCCCCTGATTATATGGTATTTCCATAATAACTTCCAATGTACTAGTGAGTTGTACACTTTCCAACATCAACTGTAAAAATTAAGTTGCTAACCTAAAAACATTATTTTAATTCCAGCTAAATAATGCTGAACCCACTTATAGCGATGCTGTTGTGAGAGATCCTTGGACAGCCCCTGCGTGGGTCTCCACATGGCCTCCTTTGGGCAAAGCAACAACCTGGTGAGCAGCTGTCGTAGGAAAACTACTCTTGAAAAGCTGTTTGTAGATTTTGACAGCACTGAAGTCATTCATGGCAGCCAGCAAAACGGTTGTTTTTACATTAGTGAAGTCACAGCCTGCAGCTTTCAGAATTTCATCTGTGTTTATAAGAGCTTGTTTGGCTTCTTCCGCGGGCCCTCCTGGCACCAGCTGTCCCTGGGAAGGGTCCCTGCCTAGCTGTGCTGAAATGCAAGTGGTCCTGCCAACTCACACAGCTTGACTGTAGGAACCAGTGGTCCCCAGGGCTTGCACATTGGGGTCACCTTTCTGATGGAAGATGCCATGGCTAACCCTGCTGTCTGCCGCTCCAGGAGAACACTCCCCATACGCTGCCTCTACTAGCATCTCACTGGGCTAACTGGAGAGGCTACTGCTTTTATTTTTATTTTTTATTTTTATTTTTTGAGGCTACTGCTTTTAAAAGAAGGACAAATCTACAGAGGATAATTACTAACCAGACTTTATTGGAAATAACTAGTAATTTGCAAGAACTCTTATTTTGCAGGCATTTACTCTTTCAAGTTTTCCTGAGTAGCTTTTTCCTGGGGCAGAAGGTTCTTCTATCTGTGAAAGGGACATGTTTTGGGGTGTCAGGATATAGGTGGGGGTGATATTTGCAGTTGAGGTTCCTCCTTGGTGTGCTTTACCTTCCAAAAGAGCAGTTCTGGGTACGAGTCAAGGTGCTGACAGAGTGGGGAGGGCACTGATGAGTTTGGTTCTAGAATTTTCAGCGGGTTGTACATTTTGTCTCATTTCAGCATAGCAACTGCTACCTTAGACCCTTAAACAAATCCTAATTCCTTCAAGCACCTGATTCTTTTCCTAAGCAGTTTGACATAATCACTTCCCTTCAGGATTAACTGCTTCACGTAGTCTTTTCTCTGTACAAAGAGGCCTGCTCACTAATTGTTAGTACTTTTTTAAAGTTGTGTATCTTTTCCAATCTCAGGACAAGTCCAAATTCCTGCACAAATCAAATGCATAATATTTTATACTCCATTCTAATGTCTCCACGTCACCAATTTTCTGGTAAGATCCATTTAAACTTCAGCTGGAATTAATGTCCGACACAAGCAATATGTATGTCCAGCTGGAGTTTAAAGATAATTTCTGATCATTTTTCTCTTTGAAAATTCCTGCCTTCTCTCTATTTCTCCCTGGGAAGGTAGGAAGTGAGTTTCCCATGTGAAATACCAGTTTTTGTTCTGTGGTGGCTTTAAATCAAACCCAGTTTTCGTCTTTTACTGTCACTGTAATACGTTGCAAAATTATATTGCATTTTGGAAGTTTTCCAAGTTTGCTTCAGATATGACCCTTTTCCCTTTGTCACAGGTTAATGAAGCTAAGCTTCCTGTTTGGTTTGAGAATTTTATTAAGAATGTAGTAAGAGAAACTTATAAACAAACCTCTCAAGTCTGTTGCTGACCCAAGGCAATAAAAAGATCTTGTTAATTTATAAAAACCATTTTCAGATTGTTTTTCCAAAAGAAGCTCTGCTCACCGAAAGAAATAATAAACTGCCTTTTAGTCAGCTGCAAACGCATATAAACAAACCTAGTGAGGAATTATCTTGGCAGGATATGGTCAGATTTGTCTCTGGAAGAGTTCCTTTTATTTCCACATGACAGATTCACATGCTGGTGAAGTTTGAACAAATGTTTGCGGTGAAATGAATTGAAGGAACCCCTTGGCAGACAGCATTGCTTTACCTTCCTGTGACACCTGCAGTTGCCTAAAGTCTCCCTTTGGGGCTCACTTCTCTGTGAGGACATCCCCTTGGATGTCTGAGTCCAATCACTGGACTCGAACTTGGGAACCAGTTCATTGCAGACAGACATCACTGTAACTCTTATAAACAAATCCTGGTTGGAATGGATTTCCAATACTTTGTTTTTCAAGACACACATTTTATTTCATTTGTGTCTTTGTAATCTATTCCCCAGACACGTCTTGTTTATTTTAGTCACTGTCTGCCAGAAACCCACTTGACCAGTGCGGAGGAAATTTTTCTGCTGAAGTCTCGGAGTTGTTTTTATTTTTATTTTTATTTTTATTTTTATATTTTTATTTTTTTAAGATTTTATTTATTTATTCATGAGAGACACAGAGAGAGGCAGAGACCCAGGCAGAGGGAGAAGCAGGCCCCTGTGAGGAGCCCGACAGGGGACGCGATCCCAGGACCCCAGGATCACGCCCTGAGCCAAAGGCAGAGGCTCAACCACTGAGCCATCCAGGTGTCCCTCCAAGTAATTTATATTGAACACAGAGGGCACCCGTTTCTTACTAGGAGTAGTTGAACAGTTGAATACATTTTGATCTGTTTCCTTAGGCAGAATTTCATAATGGGACGCCACCCCCCTTAGAGCTGGGTGACTGGAGCCCCTGCACTGGGTGCCCTGCCCCCAGCCACCGCCGCCTCACTGGGCCAGAACATCTGCCAGCCAGGAGCTTCCTTTCTCCCGCCTCCCCCACTCCTACACCCACGCCAGGCTCTCTGGGACCACAGGTGTCCCTGTGCAAATACACGGGCTTGCTTGCACACCCTAAGCTTGCTTTTAATGACAGCTCAGGCATCTTCCCCACATAGGTCACCTGAACTCCAGCTGTCCACCCCTGCGCTGCAGGCCACGGGGCACACAGGAGGGGGAGGTGATCAGAGCATGGGAACATGGACTGGCTTCTTCTCTGATATGCACAGAGGCCCCTTATGATACCAAGTGGATCTGGGTGGTGGTGGCTTGGAATTGTGAGGGTATAGGAACCTTAGTTTGTGTTATTCCCAGGCTGTAAAGGATAGAGAAGAGCCTTGGACAGGGAAATAAGTCATAAAAAACTGAAAATCATGTGTTTTTTTTTTTTTCTCAAAGAAAGTTTATATGCATGCATGTATGTAAGTAAGGGATATGTGCAGTGGGAAGATGACAAATCAATTACCAAGGGCAAGAGATCTTTAAGTTATATGGACTGACTTTATCCTTTCACCTGTGCACCTTTCTCCGAGTCTTGGAGCCCCTACCCAGGGAGCGTTTCTCGTCAAGGTGAGGAAGAGCGGGACATATGCTGAATGAACATTGCTGGGTCATGATGTGAGAGAGGTATTAGCTAACACCACAGTGGTAAATCATACTGCAGTTAGGTAAATACATTAAACCTGACATGTTGTATATTTTAACTCACACAATGCTATCTGACAGCTGTATCTAAGTAAAAAGAAAAGAAAAGAAAAGAAAAGAAAAGAAAAGAAAAGAAAAGAAAAAGAAAAGGAAAGAAAAGAAAAATTTATAGGGCAGAGTACCTGAAAAGAGGGAGCTTCAGAGAATTTGAGAGATCTGCAGAGGATCCCCGAGAGTCTTCATCTGAATATGGGACCAACCTTGTGTCAGGAAATTACCTGAAACCAAGAAGAAACACTCAAAAGGTTCAGAAGGAATAATTCCCAAATAATCAATACTCATTTAAAAGGCAGAAATTGAGGGGGAGGAGCACGATGGCGGAGGAGTAGGGTCTCCAAATCACCTGTCTCCACCAAACTACCTAGAAAACCTTCAAATTATCCTGAAAATCTATGAATTCGGCCTGAGATTCAAAGAGAGACCAGCTGGAATGCAACAGTGAGAAGAGTTCGCGCATCTATCAAGGTAGGAAGACGGGGAAAAAGAAGTAAAGAAACAAAGGCCTCCAAGGGGGAGGGGCCCGCGAGGAGCCGGGCTGAGGCCGGGGCGAGTGTCCCCAGGACAGGAGAGCCCCGTCCCGGAGGAGCAGGAGCTGCACCGACCTTCCCGGGCGGAAAGGGGCTCGTGGGGAGTTGGAGCAGGACCAGGAGGGCGAGGAGGCCCTCGGGCTCCCGGGGACACTAACAGCAACTGCGCACCCAGGAGAGTGCGCCGAGCTCCCTAAGGGCTGCAGCGCGCACGGCGGGACCCGGCGGGACCCGGAGCAGCTGAAGGGGCTCGGGCGGCGGCTCCGCGGAGGGGGCTGCGCGGTTCCAGGAGCAGCTCGGGGGGCTCGGGGGCGGCTCCGCGGAGGGGGTTGCGCGGCCCGGGAGCGCGAATCCACCAGCGCAGGCTCCGGAGCACAGGGCGCCGGGACACAGCCCAGGATCCCGCCTCCCCCGGGACAGGCAGAGGCCGGGAGGGCCCAGGACAGCGAGGACGCTCCTGCCCCAGCTGAGCAGATCAGCGGCCCCGCCCGGAGCCTCCAGGCCCTGCAGACGGAGAGCTCCGGGGTTCCTGCCGGAGCTGAATCCAGGTTTCCAGAGCTGCCCCGCCACTGGGGCTGTTCCTCCTGCGGCCTCACGGGGTAAACAACCCCCACCGAGCCCTGCACCAGGCAGGGGCACAGCAGCTCCCCCAACTGCTAACACCTGAAAATCAGCACAACAGGCCCCTCCCCCAGAACACCAGCTAGACTGACAACTTCCAGGAGAAGCCAAGGGACTTAAAGTACACAGAATCAGAAGATACTCCCCGGTGGTTCTTTTTTTGTTTGTTTGTTTTTGTTTTTGTTTTTGTTTTGCTTTGCTTTTTGATTTGTTTCCTTCCCCCACCCCCTTTTTTTTCTCCTTTCTTTTTCTTTCCCTTTTTCTTCTTCTTTTTTTTTTTTCTCTTTCGTTTTTTTTTCTTTTTCTTCCCTTTTTTTTTTCTCTTTCTCTTTTCTTTCCTTCTTTCTCTCCTCTCTTTTTCTCTTTTTCCCAATACAACTTGCTTTTGGCCACTCTGCACTGAGCAAAATGACTAGAAGGAAAACCTCACCTCAAAAGAAAGAATCAGAAACAGTCCTCTCTCCCACAGAGTTACAAAATCTGGATTACAATTCAATGTCAGAAAGCCAATTCAGAAGCACTATTATACAGCTACTGGTGGCTCTAGAAAAAAGTATAAAGGACTCAAGAGACTTCATGACTGCAGAATTTAGAGCTACTCAGGCAGAAATTAAAAACCAATTGAATGAGATGCAATCCAAACTAGAAGTCCTCACGACGAGGGTTAACGAGGTGGAAGAACGAGTGAGTGACCTAGAAGACAAGTTGACAGCAAAGAGGGAAACTGAGGAAAAAAGAGACAAACAATTAAAAGACCATGAAGATAGATTAAGGGAAATAAACGACAGCCTGAGGAAGAAAAACCTACGTTTAATTGGGGTTCCCGAGGGCACCGAAAGGGACAGAGGGCCAGAATATGTATTTGAACAAATTCTAGCTGAAAACTTTCCTAATCTGGGAAGGGAAACAGGCATTCAGATCCAGGAAATAGAGAGATCCCCCCCTAAAATCAATAAAAACCGTTCAACACCTCGACATTTAATTGTGAAGCTTGCAAATTCCAAAGATAAGGAGAAGATCCTTAAAGCAGCAAGAGACAAGAAATCCCTGACTTTTATGGGGAGGAGTATTAGGGTAACAGCAGACCTCTCCACAGAGACCTGGCAGGCCAGAAAGGGCTGGCAGGATATATTCAGGGTCCTAAATGAAAAGAACATGCAACCAAGAATACTTTATCCAGCAAGGCTCTCATTCAAAATGGAAGGAGAGATAAAGAGCTTCCAAGACAGGCAGCAACTAAAAGAATATGTGACCTCCAAACCAGCTCTGCAAGAAATTTTAAGGGGGCCTCTTAAAATTCCCCTTTAAGAAGAAGTTCAGTGGAACAGTCCACAAAAACAAAGACTGAATAAATATCATGATGACACTAAACTCATATCTCTCAATAGTAACTCTGAATGTGAACGGGCTTAATGACCCCATCAAAAGGCGCAGGGTTTCAGACTGGATAAAAAAGCAGGACCCATCTATTTGCTGTCTACAAGAGACTCATTTTAGACAGAAGGACACCTACAGCCTGAAAATAAAAGGTTGGAGAACCATTTACCATTCGAATGGTCCTCAAAAGAAAGCAGGGGTAGCCATCCTTATATCAGATAAACTAAAATTTACCCCAAAGACTGTAGTGAGAGATGAAGAGGGACACTATATCATACTTAAAGGATCTATTCAACAAGAGGACTTAACAATCCTCAATATATATGCTCCAAATGTGGGAGCTGCCAAATATATAAATCAATTATTAACCAAAGTGAAGAAATACTTAGATAATAATACACTTATACTTGGTGACTTCAATCTAGCTCTTTCTATACTCGATAGGTCTTCTAAGCAAAACATCTCCAAAGAAACGAGAGCTTTAAATGATACACTGGACCAGATGGATTTCACAGATATCTACAGAACTTTACATCCAAACTCAACTGAATACACATTCTTCTCAAGCGCACATGGAACTTTCTCCAGAATAGACCACATATTGGGTCACAAATCGGGTCTGAACCGATACCAAAAGATTGGGATTGTCCCCTGCATATTCTCGGACCATAATGCCTTGAAATTAGAACTAAATCACAACAAGAAGTTTGGAAGGACCTCAAACACATGGAGGTTAAGGACCATCCTGCTAAAAGATAAAAGGGTCAACCAGGAAATTAAGGAAGAATTAAAAAGATTCATGGAAACTAATGAGAATGAAGATACAACCGTTCAAAATCTTTGGGATGCAGCAAAAGCAGTCCTAAGGGGGAAATACATCGCAATACAAGCATCCATTCAAAAACTGGAAAGAACTCAAATACAAAAGCTAACCTTACACATAAAGGAGCTAGAGAAAAAACAGCAAATAGATCCTACACCCAAGAGAAGAAGGGAGCTACTAAAGATTCGAGCAGAACTCAACGAAATCGAGACCAGAAGAACTGTGGAACAGATCAACAGAACCAGGAGTTGGTTCTTTGAAAGAATTAATAAGATAGATAAACCATTAGCCAGCCTTATTAAAAAGAAGAGAGAGAAGACTCAAATTAATAAAATCATGAATGAGAAAGGAGAGATCACTACCAACACCAAGGAAATACAAACGATTTTAAAAACATATTATGAACAGCTATACGCCAATAAATTAGGCAATCTAGAAGAAATGGACGCATTCCTGGAAAGCCACAAACTACCAAAACTGGAACAGGAAGAAATAGAAAACCTGAACAGGCCAATAACCAGGGAGGAAATTGAAGCAGTCATCAAAAACCTCCCAAGACACAAGAGTCCAGGGCCAGATGGCTTCCCAGGAGAATTTTATCAAACGTTTAAAGAAGAAATCATACCTATTCTCCTAAAGCTGTTTGGAAAGATAGAAAGAGATGGAGTACTTCCAAATTCGTTCTATGAAGCCAGCATCACCTTAATTCCAAAGCCAGACAAAGACCCCGCCAAAAAGGAGAATTACAGACCAATATCCCTGATGAACATGGATGCAAAAATTCTCAACAAGATACTGGCCAATAGGATCCAACAGTACATTAAGAAAATTATTCACCATGACCAAGTAGGATTTATCCCTGGGACACAAGGCTGGTTCAACACCCGTAAAACAATCAATGTGATTCATCATATCAGCAAGAGAAAAACCAAGAACCATATGATCCTCTCATTGGATGCAGAGAAAGCATTTGACAAAATACAGCATCCATTCCTGATCAAAACTCTTCAGAGTGTAGGGATAGAGGGAACATTCCTCGACATCTTAAAAGCCATCTATGAAAAGCCCACAGCAAATATCATTCTCAATGGGGAAGCACTGGGAGCCTTTCCCCTAAGATCAGGAACAAGACAGGGATGTCCACTCTCACCACTGCTATTCAACATAGTACTGGAAGTCCTAGCCTCAGCAATCAGACAACAAAAAGACATTAAAGGCATTCAAATTGGCAAAGAAGAAGTCAAACTCTCCCTCTTCGCCATTGACATGATACTCTACATAGAAAACCCAAAAGTCTCCACCCCAAGATTGCTAGAACTTATACAGCAATTCGGTAGCGTGGCAGGATACAAAATCAATGCCCAGAAGTCAGTGGCATTTCTATACACTAACAATGAGACTGAAGAAAGAGAAATTAAGGAGTCAATCCCATTTACAATTGCACCCAAAAGCATAAGATACCTAGGAATAAACCTCACCAAAGATGTAAAGGATCTATACCCTCAAAACTATAGAACACTTCTGAAAGAAATTGAGGAAGACACAAAGAGATGGAAAAATATTCCATGCTCATGGATTGGCAGAATTAATATTGTGAAAATGTCAATGTTACCCAGGGCAATATACACGTTTAATGCAATCCCTATCAAAATACCATGGACTTTCTTCAGAGAGTTAGAACAAATTATTTTAAGATTTGTGTGGAATCAGAAAAGACCCCGAATAGCCAGGGGAATTTTAAAAAAGAAAACCATATCTGGGGGCATCACAATGCCAGATTTCAGGTTGTACTACAAAGCTGTGGTCATCAAGACAGTGTGGTACTGGCACAAAAACAGACACATAGATCAGTGGAACAGAGTAGAGAATCCAGAAGTGGACCCTGAACTTTATGGGCAACTAATATTCGATAAAGGAGGAAAGACTACCCATTGGAAGAAAGACAGTCTCTTCAATAAATGGTGCTGGGAAAATTGGACATCCACATGCAGAAGAATGAAACTAGACCACTCTCTTTCACCATACACAAAGATAAACTCAAAATGGATGAAAGATCTAAATGTGAGACAAGATTCCATCAAAATCCTAGAGAAGAACACAGGCAACACCCTTTTTGAACTCGGCCATAGTAACTTCTTGCAAGACACATCCACGAAGGCAAAAGAAACAAAAGCAAAAATGAACTATTGGGACTTCATCAAGATAAGAAGCTTTTGCACAGCAAAGGATACAGTCAACAAAACTCAAAGACAACCTACAGAATGGGAGAAGATATTTGCAAATGACATATCAGATAAAGGGCTAGTTTCCAAGATCTATAAAGAACTTATTAAACTCAACACCAAAGAAACAAACAATCCAATCATGAAATGGGCAAAAGACATGAACAGAAATCTCACAGAAGAAGACATAGACATGGCCAACATACACATGAGAAAATGCTCTGCATCACTTGCCATCAGGGAAATACAAATCAAAACCACAATGAGATACCACCTCACACCAGTGAGAATGGGAAAAATTAACAAGGCAGGAAACAACAAATGTTGGAGAGGATGTGGAGAAAAGGGAACCCTCTTACACTGTTGGTGGGAATGTGAACTGGTGCAGCCACTGTGGAAAACTGTGTGGAGGTTCCTCAAACAGTTAAAAATATACCTGCCCTACGACCCAGCAATTGCACTGTTGGGGATTTACCCCAAAGATACAGATGCAATGAAACGCTGGGACACCTGCACCCCGATGTTTCTAGCAGCAATGGCCACGATAGCCAAACTGTGGAAGGAGCCTCGGTGTCCAACGAAAGATGAATGGATAAAGAAGATGTGGTTTATGTATACAATGGAATATTACTCAGCTATTAGAAATGACAAATACCCACCATTTGCTTCAACGTGGATGGAACTGGAGGGTATTATGCTGAGTGAAGTAAGTCAGTCGGAGAAGGACAAACATTATATGTTCTCATTCATTTGGGGAATATAAATAATAGTGAAAGGGAAAATAAGGGAAGGGAGAAGAAATGTGTGGGAAATATCAGAAAGGGAGACAGAACGTAAAGACTGCTAACTCTGGGAAACGAACTAGGGGTGGTAGAAGGGGAGGAGGGCGGGGGGTGGGAGTGAATGGGTGACGGGCACTGGGTGTTATTCTGTATGTTAGTAAATTGAACACCAATAAAAAAAAAAAAAAAAAAAATAAAAGGCAGAAATTCTTGAAAGTGAGGTGGTTAGACTGTAAAATGGTACCTTGACAGAACAATTAAAACTTAAAAAAAGAAGAAAAGAAAAAAAAAACTTTTAATAGTAAATCAAATCTTATTTGTCTGAATTAAAAATAAAACAAACAAATGTTCAGTCTGTAATGAAAACAGATGTATGACCCCTGGGAAGAAGATTTATATCATTTTATAAAACTGGTATAAAAATTGTGTTTCAATTATTTCTGTAGTCTGACAAAACTAATTACATATGAACATTAAACATTGTTTTCCTCTAAATTTTTTCCAGTCTCATCCAAAACTGTGTATGAATAAATGTATGTTATAAAAAATTCTCATAAGATGCCATGGAACTTACTGCTTTCACGGAGTAGAGGTGATTTTTTTCTTGTAAAAGGCACACCAAATAATCAGTAGGGTCTGAATAAAAAAAAAAGATTTGTTAATTTTGGGAGGAGTCTTTTTGGAGTCTATGTTTAGTCCTTTGGACCAACATTATTTATGAACTGAATTCAATATTCCGAGGCCATTAAACATTAGTTGAGAGTTTGCCGGAGGCCAGGCACTTTTCTAAAATCCACACTACAATTCAGTGATGCAGGTACTATTACTGTCATTCCCGTTCCTATGGATGAGGACACTGGAGTCCAGAAAGTTAAGGAATCAATCCAAGCTGCTCTCAGTAAGTGGCTCAGCACGGATCTCATGCATTCTGATTAAAGGGGAATTATCCTGATTGTTCAGTTTTATCCTGTTGGTATTTTGATTTCAATTGTTCATGGTAATGAAAAAACGATAAACTTCTTATATGTAAATTGAAATTATTTGTCAATCAGCACAGCAAGTGAATTTTGAATTAATCTCCTTAGATTGGGATTCCTCTTCGCCCTCAACAGTATGCTCAGTTTGAGGAGGTTTTGCACAACTCATATGGGCCTCAGCAAGGGAGCCAGCAGTACGTGATTATTTCTTTTTTATCCAGATCTACATAAATAATTCCAGAATTTTAAAAAAAAAATCTTATGACCTCTTTTAAAACATCCATGGATTCCATTCAAAGTAATAGCTTTATTTCTGTAACAATGCACACATTTATTTCAACATACTCAAAAACTTTGGGTGATAATAAAAATATGTGGAATGCTGCTTAGTCAGCTTGGACTGCCGTAACAAAATACCATACGCTGGGTGGCTTAAACAACAGGAACTTATTTCTCACATTTCCGGAGGCTAGAAGGTCAAGACCAAGTTGCCAGCATGGTCAGTTTCTGGTTGAGGACACTCTTGGCTTGTAGATCGGCTGCCTTCTTTCTGTGTCCTCACATGGTTGGGGGGAGAGGAGAGAGCAAACTCCCTCACGTCTCTTCTTATAAGGGCACTAATCCCATCATGAGGGCCCAGTTTTCATGACCTCATTTAACTCTAATTATGTCCCACAGGTACCAGCTCTAAATAGCATGGCAATGGGGATTAGGGCTTCGACCTCAGTCCATACAGCAGGCCTTCATTACTTTCTCAGAGTTGCCTTATCATATAAAATGACCCGAATTCAAAGACTTTTGCCACTTTAACAAGAATTTGAAAATGAAACCAATTCCCTTTTTTTACTTACATTTTTCAAAATGTGAATTTGCTTTCCAGTATTTATTTCAGTGAAAAGATTTCCCTTTATTCTGCTGCTGTTACAGATAGTGAGTTGGAAGTAAAAGCACTTCGGTAGAGGAGGCCTTTTCTTGTATTGTTTTTATGTAGAATTTTGTGATCTGAATCTTTGTGACTTTCTCATTTGCAGCACATCACAAAAAGCATATGCATTTCAAAAAACTATTAGTCTCAGTGGTTGCTATGAACAAAACAATCTGGATAAATGTCACATGGTAATATGACTTTAAAAAAAGCAGTATCATACCGAAAATGATATGGTGTCTTAAAAAAAAACAACAAAAAAACCCCACATTGGGAAGCACGGTCTAGCAGTAGAGAGTAGTCACCAGGAAGATGGGCAGTATGTGCAGTAAATGGTAAAATTACTGATTACACGTTATTCTGACAAATATTTTCTTAAAAGTCTTCTCTCTCACTCTACCCCTCTCACACCTCTTCTTCCTTCTAAAGCCTTTCAAATAATCCACTCTAATTCTGTTATAATGTAATGTGAAGTTTAATAGTAACAGCTGTTTAAGTAAAATGCAAGCCTTGAATTTGCATGACCATGTACTGGCTTCGCAGCTATCATGAGATACTATTTGAGGGATGACGGTGCAGAGGGTCAGGAAGTTCTGCAACTCTCTCCGGTTCACAGAGTTAACATGGGCTTGAGATGGACCAACACCTCAGGCAATTGACTCTGAAGCCCAAGCTTTTAACCGCTATCTTTGAATTGATTCATTCTGACACACATACTTATTTGGGGACAGTGCTCAGATACTCAGGTGGAACTTGACCTGCACTGTACGCTCCTCTCACATGAATGGACTATCCTCATTCTTAGCCATTGGCCGGCTCCATCTCCATCATCCTGGTCAGAGAAGCCCATACTATAGCTCACTATGAGAAACCGGTTGATTATGCTGTTTCTCTATCCAGATGAATTAGAGTTTTTCACCCCTAGGGTTGGCTGAAAAGAGCAAATTTCAAACTATAAAATATCAAGTATCCAAAGGCAAATGGTTTTACTTATTCTGACTTGGAAACTGTTCTGGAACATGTCTCCAAATGACGAGAAATCTTTTCTACTATGGTAGGATGGAAAATTTAAGGCATAAATTTCAGGCTGCTTTTAATGTCTATTGCATATGGAAGGGAGTGTGGAATCTACTTTTCCTGTTGTCTCAGAACTGTGGCTGAAACTCACAGCTGAAGATGCAACAAGACACTAAATATTCCTAAGTCATTAATGGCTGCTAGGGCTCACTAAGTGGCATTTGTCCCTACCATCACCATTAGTGACCAACTCTCTTCCACTCCCCCATCCCATTTCCTCCTGCTGTCCCAGAATTTGAGGGAGGGAGAACATTCACAATTTATGGCTAGAAGTTCCTCCCTCTCTGCCCTTGAAGGAAGAGACAGTGATGCTTTTCCATCCATGAAGCCAAGTGAGTCAGCTTCAATAAAATTGAGGTAGAGGCAAAGGTAAAGATAAGGAAAGTTCTATGTTAATAGGTGTTTTTCTTTTCCTGTGAGTTTATTTGTTTATTCTTTTTCAAAAAGGTAGTAGAGAAGCCTCAGTGTGTACTAACTTGGGTAGGACTTATTTTAATCCAGTTTAAAGAAAATCTCAACAATTAAAAAAATAAGTCACATGTTTAATGACTCATTTGCTAACTTGAGTGTTGAAAGAATGGAATGGAATGCTTGGATTCAGCTGCAAAAGACTTAGCCATCTTTATTCAAAGATTATTTCCCCTGGGTCATTTTCCAGAGATCTTTGCTTTGACCTTAAAGTCAGAAGTCAAAATTTCTTCCTTGAATTTATTGTTTGTCCATATTGCTGTCTTTCAGTGTGACTGAAAGAATGGCTAAATTAAGGAGTTGAGAAAGCCACAATGGGGCAGGGACATTTTAAAAAAAAAATATTTTATTTTTAAGCAATCTCTACATTCAACATGGGGCTAGAACTCAGGACTCTGTGATAAAGAGTCACATGCTCTACTGTTTGAGCCAGCCAGCCAACCTAGGGTGGGGACCTTTCTAGTGCATAGGAATTCTTCATAATACTCCTGTCAGAATCGAGATGGGTAAGATGGTGTTCTGCTCCATTTCAGATGGAGATACAAGAGAGCTATGTTTTACTTTCTCTTCTTATCAGTATAAACCAACAATCTTGTTATTGTTATTTAGATTAATTGGATTCATATCCTCTTATTATAGCAAATAGAAAAACAAACAGGTTCTCATACTGATGAGGTGGTGGTACTATCATGGATTAGGATAAGCCCTGTCACCCTGACTGCCTACTACTGTTAAGAGAACTAAAATAAGTTTTCTTGGCCAATGAAGGCCAACCTTCAAATGATGAATATTTTAAATATTTTTATCCAGTAACTTGGCTGAACATTTTACAGTGAACTCATTCTGGTTGGCTTAATAGGAAGCATTGCTTCTCCAAATCAGTTATTGTCAGTGAGGGTCCCAACTGGCTGCCTGCAGGCCAAATTCTGCTGGAAGACTGGCTGCCACACTGTTTTTGTGTTTTGTATGTGAATGCGTTTAAGTAAGTATCTCCAATTTGTCACTGTTCACACAGAGCCCCGTCACATACTCAGTGACAGCTAGGGCCTTTGGTCGGCGACCTTCGTGCTACTCAAACTATCCCGAGTCCTCTATGGTTAAAGCAGCTCATTGACAAGCTGAAGCTCATTGACTCTGAAAGATTTCCAGGCCCAATCACCTACATTTTGCTCTGTGGGGCTCAACTTAGTGGTTATGTAGGCTTTTTAACAAATTGAAAGAGTTAAGGTAAAAGTGGCCCCTGCTCTGAGGCATTTCTGGAGTCCCTAACTATTGAAGTCCTGCTAATTTGTGATCAAAGGGAGAGATGTTGGAAATAAGCCATTTTTGGGACCATCATGATGAGGTCCTCTAGATTCAGTCCTTGCAGCAACTTAAACCAAAAGACATTGACTTAGGCTCTGTTATTTTTCCTATAAAAAGGTTTCTCCTGGGGTACTGGGTGGCTCAGTTGGTGCCTTCTGCTCAGGTTAAAATCCCAGGGTGCTGGGATCAAGTCCCACATCACGTTTCCTCCTCAGCAGGGAGCCTGCTTCTCCCTCTGCCCTACTCATGCACTCTCTCTCTTTCTCTCTCTCTCACTCTCGCTCTCTCTTAAATAAATAAATAAAATCTTAAAAATAAAAATGGTTTCTCCTGAAATGAAATGTAATATTGTGCCCTTAGATTTATAAAGAAGAAATGTTGAATGAAAAAATTTTATTGACCATTGTCTTTATATAAAAACACATGAGATACATTCCTTTGTCCTGAGTGCCAGAGAAAAAGTTTGACTCTCTTGAATTGGTGTGCTTCTTTTTTATCACACAGTGAGAATTTCCTCAACTATAATGTTTATTTTTTTACCTTGGTTGTCAGAATATTAAAATTAACTGAAAATTAACCCATGGTTTCTTCCTTACACAGTTACTCTCTTCTTTCTGTATATTGTTTCTTTCTCATTTCTGTCTCTCTCTCTCTCTTTCTTTCTTTTTTTTTTTTTAAGATTTTATTTGACAGAGGAAGAGAGTACAACTAAGGGGAGTAGCAGGCAGAGGGAGAGGGAAAAGCAGGCTCCCTGCTGAGCAGGGGTCCTGAAGCAGGGCATGCAGGGCTCGACGCGGGGCTTAGTCCTAGGACCCTTAGGATCATGATCTGAGCTGAAGGCAGATGCTTAACCAACTGAACCATCCAGGTGCCCCATCTTTCTCACCTCTCTTTCACCTGTGCTGCTTTTCTATGTGAATGTATATGTGCTTACTGGTAACCAATTTCAATGAACTTTTGAAAATATATGCTTCAAAAAGTGCAAATAAACCATTAATCATAAAACATAGCCATATTCAAATATGCCAAATAATTAAAAAAAAAGATTTTATTTATTTATTTGAGGGAGAGAGAGAGGGCAAGAGCATCAGTAGAAGGAGGTGCAGAGAAGGAGGGAAAGAGAGAATCCCAAGCAGATTTTGTGCTGAGTACAGAGCCCCATGTGGGTCTCATGACCTGAGCTGAAATCAAAGAGTCTGCTGCTTAACCAACTGAGCCACCCAGACATCCCATAATATCCCAAATAACTTTTAAAGATTCTATGATTCTTTGTCTTACTCTTTCTCACTTTTTATTTATTTTTTTAAGATTATTTATTTATTTATACATGAGAGACATAGAGAGAGGGGTAGAGATGCAGGCAGAGGGAGAAGCAGGCCCCATGCAGGGAGCCCGATGCGGGACATGATCCCGGGTCTCTAGGATCACGCCCTGGGCCCAAGGTGGTGCTAAACCACTGAGCCACCAGGGCTGCCCTCTTCCTCACTTTTTTAAACAAATAGGAAAAGGTATAGAAAAATCTAGTCTTTTAAAATTAGATTTTCTTGGGCACCTGGGTGGTTAAGGGTCTGCCTTTGGCTCAGGTCATGATCCCGGGGTCCTGGGATTGAGTCCTGCATCCAGCTCCCTGCTCAGCGGGGAGGCTGCTTCTTCCTCTACCCCCTCCATCCCTGTTCCTCCACTCATGCTTTCTCTCTCTTTCTCTCTTTCTTTCTCTCTCTGGCAAGAATAAATAAATCTTAAAAATATTTAAAATTTAGATTTTCTTAAGGAAATAAAGAGATGTGCAAATACCATCAGATATATTCTTTAACTGCTGTTTGTAATAAGAGAACAAGGAGATACCTATCTGTATAAAACCAGTGGCAATTTGTTAAGTAAATTAATGTGTATCCGTGCAGCAGGATAGTAAGCAGCCATTTGAAGACTGTTTGTACAAGTATATTTGTTAGATGAAAATTGTTAGAATATTGTGATTCAAGCCAATATAGCATTAGGTTTGTGTGTGTGTTTATATTTATTTATTTATTGCACAAAAAAGTCTGGAACTATATACGCCAAAGAGTTGACAATAATCACCTCTGGGCAGTTGGAATTATGTTTAACATGTATTTTATTTTTGCCTATTTGTATTTTTTTTCTTTACTCTTTCTAAAATAAACATGCATCACTTTACAGCAAAAGTTTGCAGATTTCAAATTAAAAAGAACTAGGCAGTGGTTTAGGTTTTTCTTTTCTTTCTTTTTTTATTTTTTTTTTTTAAATTTATTTATGATAGGCACACAGTGAGAGAGAGAGAGAGGCAGAGACATAGGCAGAGGGAGAAGCAGGCTCCATGCACCGGGAGCCCGATGTGGGATTCGATCCTGGGTCTCCAGGATCGCACCCTGGGCCAAAGGCAGGCGCCAAACCGCTGCGCCACCCAGGGATCCCCCTTCTTTTCTTTTCTTTTCTTTTCTTTTCTTTTCTTTTCTTTTCTTTTCTTTTCTTTTCTTTTCTTTTCTTTTCTTTTCTTTTTTTTCTTTTCTTTTCTTTTCTTTTTCTTTTCTTTCTTTTCTTTTCTTCTTTTCTTTTCTTTCTTTTCTTTTCTCTTTTCTTTTCTTTTCTTTTCTTTTCTTCTTTTCTTTCTTTTCTTTTCTTCTTTTCTTTTTTTCTTTCTTTCTTTTTTTTTTTGTCATGAGTGTCTGAAATGGAGAAGGAACATGAGCTGTGGAGACAGCCGCCTCAGCCAGTGTGTCAGGAAGATGGGGCCCAGAGAGGAACTTCAAAGGGTGGCTTTGGGGTGAGCCCGGTGCTTTGATCTTCGGTTAGCGCTCGCTCCCCTGAGCACCACTTGACTCCTTTTTGTGAGTGTCTGCTGATCAGAGGACAGGACCACAGATTCACCTGCGCAGTAGAGTAGCTTTGATTCAGCAGAGGTGGAAATCAAGGGCTTTTTATTGATTTGACCCATGAAATCTTATTATCAATGTTTATTGACATTGATGAGAGATTTTCCGAGAGGGGCCAAAAAATAATTCAATTAATGTCTGCAAGATAACCTGTTTTTAAGGTAGAGGCATTTACAGATTTAGAATAAATAGATTTAGAATTTTATAGTATCTGAAAAAAAAACTCCAAACCCCAACTCAGAGCACAAACCTTGATGCCTCGCAGCGTCACAAGAGGAGCCAGTGTCGTCCGATTATGAGCCAGTCCTGTTATAAGCTGGTTCATTTATAAGCGAGTTCTCCAAAGCTGTCCGGTGAAGTCCTTGTTTGTTTTTTTTATTGTCTTCCAATTCTTTTAAAGCATGGAGATTTTATAAATTCCCTGCTTCTACTTCTCCATATGATAATTGGTATTGAAACCTGAGGTTTCCATTTCCAGAGCTAGAGTCACTTTTAAGAAGCAGGTCTCTTGTCATTTTCCAGAAATGGTAGCTAATCCTGACTCAATCTTTGGGAACACTTAGAGGGGATGGTTTGCCCCACACTATGCTGGAAAATAAAACATTGGGCTCGTGGATGGTATCTGACGGATGGGTAGAGTGTGAAAAGGAATGCAGCCATTTGGAGAACTGTGCTGTTCCTGTGAAGATTGAGAGAAATGTGCTCTTCCAACCTGTGAGGTACCATCTGTCTAAGGCTTTATGTGTGGTCGTAAATCAGAGACTTAGATGTAATGGTCTCTGCAGCAAAAGCCTCACTTGGAATGAACCTCTCACTATCTGTTCCCAATATGACCATTAAAGTCTACCTTCTACGACTGTTTATATTCTTATGCCTGATTCTCTGTTAGGTAGTCAGAGGCCTGAAGAGACTGTGTCCTAGATTTTATTCCTCACAGTGCCTCGAGTAATGCTTTTCGCCCTGTTCACGTGCAATGCAGGTTTATTAAAATGACTCTATTAATATTTTCTTCTCTTTAAGCTAGTGAATAAAAACTGTCAGCTAAAAAAATTATTGGTTCAAAATCTTTTTTTAAAATAGATTTTATTTATTTATTTGAGACATAGAGGGAGAGAGGATAGGTGGGGTGGAGGGGCAGTGGGGAGAGGGAGAAGCAGACTCCCCACCGAGCAGGAAGCCGACTTGGGGCTCAATCTCAGGACCTTGAGATCGTGACCCGAGCTGAAGGCAGATGCTTAACCGGCTGAGCCACCCAGGTGGCCCTACTGATTCAAAATCTTAAGCAAAAAGAAAGTCTATATAAACCTGATCAAATGCCACTTCTTTGAGATAGCTTCGTACAGTCTATGCTGTAATCTGTGGTAGGAGCCCTCAAATAAGAAGTCCAGACTGAGTATGGAAATCCCCTGGTAGTGATTGGTTTGGGGAAAGGCATATGATCCCATTTCTCTCAATGGAACATAAGGAAAAGTCAGTAAGTGGTTTTTGAAGGAGGAAAGTGTTTTACATTTTAAAGAAGGAGGTTGTTAAGAGATGGTTCATTTCATTCTCTGGACATCATATCTAGATGTGATATTTGGTATTCTTGCAGTTAGCTTGGGGACATTTGGAGCCAACCACAGTGAAGACACAATGAAGACATAGTGAAGATACTTGGGGGCACCTGGGTGGCATAGTTGGTTAAGTGTCTGACTCTTGATTTTGTCTGTGGTCATGATCTCAGGATTGTGAGAGCAAGTCCTGTTGTCGGGCTCCATGCTGAGTGTGGAGCCTGCTTATGATTCTCTCTCTCCCTCCCTCTGCACCTCCCCCCAGTCCTGCTCTCTGTCTCCCTCTCTCTAAAAAAAAAAAAAAAGAGATAGCTTATTAAAGAGGCCCACATGTTGCTGCAAACCATCCATTTGTTATTCTTTTTAAAAATCAACTTGTTATTTCAACCCAGATGTTTATATTTGCCTCTCCACCTGGACGCTGGAGTGTGGGGGAAAGAAAGATTTGAAAGATTGAAACCAGAGTTAGAGTTTGATAAGGTAAATGAAATGGAGGGAAAGTGGATCAAGAACTGACCATACTGGTTGTTGAAAACAACAGCTGAGATAATTTATCATGCTGTCCATGCTGGAGAAGAAAGTAAGTGAATCTAGATGGGCTGAAGAACTGGAAGAGGCTCAGCACCAGTGGATTTGGATGATGATGATGAGTAGTAATAGTGGTAAAGAAGTTCCAGTGGATAGAAGCAGAGCAAGTTATCATCATTCTTGAAAAAGCTAAAAAATATGGCTAACACATATTAATTGACTTATTCTTTTATTCATCCAACAACTATTTCTAGGGGCTTACCATTAGAGCTTATAGAATCCATTAACATATGTTTAATAGTTAAATCAGAGACCATTGGTGGGCAAAATATTAGAAAATTTTGTACATCGCAATTGTGATTCTAAAAGAGAAATTTTTGAAGAGATATTCCAAGCCAAATTTTCCTTAGTTCCTCATGATAGCCACCCCATTCTTCTTTTTTTTTAAAGATTTATTTATTTATTTTTATTTATGATAGACACATAGCGAGAGAGAAAGAGGTAGAGACACAGGAGGAGGGAGAAGCAGGCTCCATGCAGGGAGCCCGACGTGGGACTCGATCCTGGGACTCCAGGATCGCGCCCTGGGCCAAAGGCAGGCGCCAAACCACTGAGCCACCCAGAGATCCCCTAGCCACACCATTCTTAAAGGAAATGTCTCATGTGATCTTGCTGAAGGACTATATCTTAATTTTTAATGTAGTAGAGTCATCAGTGCCTCATGCCAAATATTAAGATCCTAATGGTTTGATTTTTATGTCAGATCCAAGAAACAGATATTCATATTTTTCCTTTTAAAACACCCATTTCTAAGGCAAACTAACCTTATGTTTGAGGACATGTTACTGGAACAGAGACTTGATCCTTGATCTAACCACCTGGCGATGAAAACCAAGGGCTGAATATTCATACGTATTTGACCTTAAGAAATTTCCAGCTAATATTGCAGAAGGTAAGTTAAATTTTTTTCTCCTCTGTGAGTTTATTCTGATCTCCATTTTAATATTAGATCTTCTTAATATTTACTTTGGTCACGAGACTGCTGTCAAGTTGGTGTGAAGATACAAACTATGAATCAGGACTAATTCTTATACCCAGGACTTATCCAATGCATGTATTGATTACAAAGTAGCTACATCTTTTATGTTGAGTATTTTAAAAAAACTGCATGTTCAAATATATGATGGCAATGGTGAAGCACGTGTGTTTGAGGTGTTGGTTGGAAAGGAAAGAATTTTAAAAAAATGTGCAAGTATAGGAAGTTTTCGTTAGAAATATGTTGTTGATGCTGTTAATTAAACGTATAATACCTAATTTTTGAGTAGGTAGTTTTCTTACAGGAAATGGTATTTTAATTTTTACCTAGTTTATTCTTGTAAACTTCTGACAATGTGTATATGAGCAGTGGATTTTCAAATTCCACAGGAATTTAGAAATATTCCAAATTACCGATGATAAGAAATGTATCAAAAACAAAAATATTTTTAAAGAAAAATAATTTCAATCTCACACACTTTACATTTTCAGTTTGTAACTGTCTATTCCAGGTATCTCCAGAGTATTCTTTGATCTTTTCCTTTGACAGACTTTTCAAGTCAACTGTTACAGCAGCAGCAGCAAGGAGATGCTGTGATTTCAAAGATATTGGCAAACCTTTTAACTTATGCAGGGTTTTTCTCTCCTGGAACTGTGATGCCAGAAATGTCCTTCACTGCACCTCTTTTATCTCTTTCTCTGCTTGAGCAAATCATACCCATGTTTCAGACCCAGTTTAAATGTTCCTTTCTTACAGAAATTCTTAATCCTTTCTACTGAAAGTAAGATGTAGAGTCTGTATCTGCATTCTCAATGATACTGCCCCCACAAGGGCTCTTGGGCAGGTGAGGGTGAAAAAATCTTGGATATTACAAAAGCTTGTGACCCTCCAAAGCCAACAAAATTTTATTATTAAGTATTTATTTTCATGGGAGAGAAGGGAATTGGGAATTAGGAATTAGGAAAAGAGATATCTAAAAGGGCTTCTGAGGGATGATGATGAACAAAGGCTGAGAAGGATTGCTCTACATTAAAAAGTATGTAACACATACTCTGTGCTGCTTTTTTTTTTTTTTTTTTTATTATCACTACAACCTATAGATCTCCACAGGCTTGAACTGTTTGTGTGTGTGTAACACTGTCCTGTGTTTATTGTTTACGATAAAGTCTACAAGCTCTTTCAAGGCAGGGTCCACGGTTTATTCATGGTTGTATTTCCTATATGTGGCATATTTTCTGTATGGTCTCAAAATTTTTTGACCTTGATTTAACTCAAACTTTCTATCTTACAATCCTTAATGTCTGGCTGTTCCCCTTTCCCCAGGGTAGTTACCAGAATAAATGGTCATAGGTTAAGAAAGGATTAGAGGAATCATTATTATATATCTTTGCTATGGTGTTGGAGAGTCCTTGCTCATGGGGATTTAGCCTTAGTCAGTGAGTTCCCAATATGATAATTGGCTCAAGTTCAGAAACTGGGCAATGGATCCTGACTTTTAATTGGGGTGGCTGCCCTCGGCTTTCTAATCATCCATCCTGGGTTGATTTTATAAATCTGTGAGGTTCAACATGGTAGCCACATATGGCTTTTACATTTTAAATGAATTCAAATTAAATACACAGTTACATTCCCCAGCTGCACTTGTTACATTCCCAAGATTGCCCATTTCTAGCATCTCTTGTTTTGAGAATCTTTCCATTAAATTGCTGGCAAAACGTGAAACCTTGAGCTTAAAAACTGTGAGATTTAAAAAACGAACAAAACAGAACCAACCAAACAAAAAAAAACCCGTGAGATTTCCCTGTTCATTTCCAACTAAATTAATAATTTTCAGATGGCAAAGAAAAAATGTGTACCCTCTGCTCCAAGTGAAGTCTTCCCTCTGGCAGCAAAGGTGCTGGTTTTTAATCACTGAGCCTGGGGAAGGTAAGGCGCTGTTCCAGTCAAGGGTTTCCTGCCACAGACTCCTACCATCGTAGCAATTTGTCAAATGTAAATACTTTTCAATTTTTTGTCTGCCAGAGAAAAATCATCGACCTCTTGACGATTTCCAAATCAGAAGTCTCTCTGATGATATGGTTTTAGTTGGTACAGCCATTAGCATGTAGTTAATTCTCAATAAACATGAACTAAAAATGCCATTTATACAAATGTCTATTAGATATATAAAATGAATCATATTACTTTTCTGGCAAAAACTTTTAAAACTTACCTACTTCCTTTTCTCAGAGTAGAGTGCCACACTCTTTGAATGGTCTAACAGGCTGCACAAGATCTGCTCTCCTCCTCACCTCCATTTTGCTCCAACCATATTATCTATGAATATGTTTATTGCTCCCTCTACTCCAACCACAATAGCTTCCTTGCTCTTTCTCCAAATGCCAAACACAAATACCCTCAGGGTTTTTTTTTTCCACTTATTGCTCTTTTGTCTAGAATATTCTTCTCTGAGACATCTCTATGGCTCAGTCTCATACTTCTCATCAGTGAGTCTTTTCCTGACCACATAATATAAAAGATCAATCATCCTCTTACCCAGGACTTCCTAGCTTTGTTTCTTTATAGCACTTAATACATCTAGCAAAAATAGATATTCTTGGATTGTCTATGCTAATCTAATGTCAGCTTCTTCCTTTTTTGGGGGGGATTCTTAAAAACAGCTTTATTGAGGTATAATTGGCATATAATAAACTGTACATTTAAGGCATACATATAAATTGAGATATAGATATATAGATATATCAGGAAACTTTCACCAATATCCAAATAATAAACATATCCTTCAGCCCTAAAATTACCTACATACCATTGTAATTCTTCCTTCAACTGGACCCCTTCTCTAGACAACCACTGACCTATTTTCTAATGATCTGTTGGCATTTTCCAAAATTTAAAAAAAATGGAATCACACAATATCTATTCTGTTTTGACCTAACTTCCTTCACTCCATATAAGTACTTTGTGATTTACTTTTGTTATGTATACTAATAGTTCATTCTTTTTTGGTCTTAGTTCAGGCTGATATAACAAAATACTCCAGACCAGTAGGTTATAAACAATAGAAATTTACTTCTCACAGTTCTGGAGGCTGTACTTCAGAGATCAGGGTACCAGCATGGTTGGGTTCTGGTGAGAGTCATCTTCCAGATTAGACTGTAAGCTTCATGCTGTGTCCCCATTGGTGGAAGGGGTTGGGCCCCACCTCCTAATACTATCACATTATACATGAGGATTTTAACACAGGGATGGTGGGGACTGGGGGATGAGGGGGCACAAACAAACTCAGACCATGGAACTTTTTACTGATGCCTGGTATTCCATTGTACAGATCAGGACTGGCTTTTGCACCTTCACATAAAATTTAGAATCGACTTGTCAATTTCTACCCAAAAAAGTCTACTACGATTTTGATAAGGACCATGTTTATTCTATAGATCAATTTGGGGAGAAATGCCATCTTGACAATATTAAGACTTCTAATCCATGAGCATGAAGTGTCTCTTCATTTATTTAGCTCTTTAATTTTTTTTTTTAAAGATCTTATTTATTTATTCACAAGAGACACATAGAGAGAGGCAGAGACACAGGCAGAGGGAGAAGCAGGCTCCCTGTGGGAAGCCTGATGCGAGACTTGATCTCAGGACCCCAGGATCCCAACCTGAGCCAAAGACAGATGCTCAACCACTGAGCCACCCAGCTGCCCCATAATGTCAGCTTCTTGAGGGAACTCCCACTCCTGACACCTAAAACCATACCTGGCATATGCTAGATTTTCAATATATATTTATTGCATTAAGTAAATGAATGAATGTACATTGTTTAGAGCAAGGTGAAGGGAAATATAACAGAACTGAAAGAGCCATAAAGAAGATAAGACTGAGCCTTTACTTTTCTCCCCCATAACTCCTCCCCAGGTAAAAACACTTACACTGGGGATACTGGTTATACTGCTGGATTTCCCCCCTCATCTCTAATGATCCCTGCAAATATGGATTGTCACATAATGAAATAAGGGAGATGTGAACTTGGACAGAATGGTTGAAGATGTCATCATGAGAAGAGTCGTTTTGCCTGTGCAAACCTCAGGAAAGTCTTATGCACGTATCTTGAACTTGAGACATCCTTATTGCTTATTGCCATGTGCTATGAAGTCCATAAATACTCCCAAGTTTCTGCAACCCATAGTAGCCTCGGCCTAACTACCTGGAGGTCCCACAGAGGCCATGATTCCTGAGGGAAAGGTTTGATAATAACAACAATGTTAATGATCACAGCTAACATATATGTGGAATTACTATGTGCCAGGCACTGTGAGAAGCATTTTTAAACGCATTCTTTTATTTGATCCTTCTAACAACTCTATGATGCAGGTGCTATTGTTATGCCCATTTTCTTTATGAACTAGCACAGCAAAGTTATTTATTTAGTATTAAATCCTGCAAGTGAAAATTCAAAATGAGTGGCACAAAAATTTAGTGCTACTACACATAGAGGAGATTGCCATTATTTTCTCTGTCCCGGTCCTAGAGAACTCACAAATTACTACACTAAATTCATGCAGCTATGGCCCAGGGCCTCAGAGAATCGCTCTAGACCCATGGTTTTACAGGGGCTATTTTGCAATCCAAGGAATGTTTGACAACGTCTGAAGATATTTTTGATTGTCACACTGGGTGGAAGGTTTACTAGCACCTAGTGGGTAGAGGCCAGAGATGCTGCTAAACCTCCTACAGTGCACAGGACAGACTCCCCTCTCCATGGCACCAACAAAGAATTATCTGGACCCAAATGTCTATAGGTTGAGAAACGCTGCTCTGGATTCTCTCTTGATCTCCATTCTGAATCTACTTTCTCTGTCTTGACAACTCCGGCTTCTGTCCCATCACTTTCTCTAGTTTTTTTTTTTTTCTTTCTATGAATATCTTTCAGATTGCTACTCCTGTTGGACTGTCTACTTCAGCTTTATTATGGCTTTATAAAGCTTAGTGCTTCTGGCACCCTAGCACTGCTATCCCATCTTATTTTCCAACAAACTCAGAAGAAATTGCTGGGGTGAAATTGCTAATGAAACTCTCAAAGGATGTGGGACTTGAATGTGTCACATTTTAGATGGGCAGCTTTTGTTTCCAATGTGACAGATTCTAACACATAAAATGATTAGAAAGAAGAGAACTGAGATTTCTAAGAATCCTGGCATACTGCATAAAACCTTCACAGGAATTTTTTTTTTCTCTTTTAGACCAGAGAAACAGATTTATCATAGAAATGACTTGATATTGAAAAAATTGTATCAAATTCAGTCAATTTTGTGAATGACATTTTAGGGCGCTGTATCTGGTTGTTACAATAAATTATGGTGACCCAAATAATTGTGATGAGCCTGTGTTCTTAAAGAGAACTTGTACTTTTAGGTAAGAATGGAAGCCTGATGATGTATGTAGAAAATAGAAAAAAGAGCAATATTAAACCAAGGCAGTATTTTCTTCAGTTACTGATGTTTAATATTGCTAGTGTAATTAAGCTCATTTCCAACTGAATTTTTTCTTCTAGATGCTAATTTAATCTTAGAAATATACCAGTGTGCATATTTTCAAGCATTATGATAAATACACAAAGATCATTATTATCTACTTGGAAATTTTGAAAGGTGATAGACAAACTGTCCCCTAGGTAAAGTCTTTATTTCTGTCACCTTCTTTGGAATTAAAAATAACACAGTTAAGTAAATTCCTGAGTATAGATAATGAATGAATCTCATTCCCAGAAATACCAATTCTGCAAAGAAGAATGTTCTTAATCCTTATAGTGGTCATAACTTTGGGCTTTCATGTGTTGATGATACATTTTTTTTTATATTTCATGAACTAGAAACTCACAACAAGACAAAAAGGAACAGAGACTATCAATTGCTTTTGTCTTTTTGCTTTTTCATGCATTATTATTCCTCACTTTATGTTACCCTTTATTATAACCTATACCAGAAAGTAGGCAAAGACAATGGGCTAAATGAAAATGAATCTATTTTGACTCTTTCTTGTAGTTCTGCTAAATTATAATTTTTTTCTGAGATGAGAGAAATTATTTGTGAAAAATGAAATGGGTCTTACTTTAGATTAGATCTTATTTTTTTTCATTGCACTAAATGAGTTTTCAGAATTGGAAACTTCTATAACTACATAGCTGTCGCTTTATGGTTACGTTCACATAATTATTTCAAGAAAATTTTCATAAGAAAGGCAAAATGTAAACATCTACCTTAGTTTTTATCTTTGTAAAAATAGTCAAATGATTATAGGAAAAGAGGATTTCTTTTTCTATAGTTCTTAATAAACACCAGGTAGGACATGATATATTTTACACACACACACAAACATACACACATGGGCACACACATGCATACTCACACAACTTGGTTTTCAGAAAAGCAAGAGTTATGTATTGTGCTTTTTCTTAAAATACAACAAAATTTCACTATAAGAGGAATATTTCCTGAATAATCTAAAAGTCATTGTATCTTTAGCATGAGAGTTCCTGTTTCCAAGAAGACAAGATCAGAAGACCTTCTTAAAAAGAATCTCACGTAGCTTCCTGGCTACTAGTTAAAACAAAGCCATATGTTACGGATAAAGTCAGGTCACCTCTTCTGTGACCAAACTAAATTACACTGAAACACTTACTACCAGTTTCAATGAGGGAGACTTCCTATTACCTGCATAAATCAGGTGTACATTTTATCATCCTCAGTAAGATAGGTGTTTCTCTCCATTCTATTTTACTGGGGTCAGCCAAAAATATTGGATATACTGAAAACACAAGCAAACAAGTATCGACAAAAGCCCTTGTAATGAAAGAAGTATATAGACTTCATTATTGGAGTAGGTATTGTCTTAGTTTGTTTGAACTGCTGTAATAAAATACCATACACAAGGTGACTTAAATGACAAATATTTATTTCTCATAGTTCTGGAGACCGGGAAGTCCAAGATCATGTCCAAACTTGATGTCTAGAGAGAGCTCACTTCCTGATTCATAGATGACCATCTTCTCACTGTGTCCTCACATAATAGAAGAATCAAGGGAGTTGTTTTGGGTCTTTTTTTTTTTTTTTATGAGGGGCTAATCCTACTCATGAGGGTTTCATCCCCATGACCTAATCACTTCCCAAATGCTCCACATCCCAATACCATCAATTGGGTTTCAACATAAGAATTTCGAAGAGACACAAACATTCAGTCTATATAGAAGCATGTTTCGAGAACACAAAGAGGCAAAGGGCCGGGCAGAAATGAAATATTCTTCCCAGATCTCTGCCTTTGTATTATGGTATAATCACCAAACCGCATTCCAGATAACAGAGCCACAGCAGACATAAATGCCAGTAGCACTGGTTAGTAAATCCGATAGCCCACTAGAATCATTTGGGAACCTTTAAAAGACACCAATCCCCGGACCCTGCACCTAGTTATTTGAATTTAACTTATCTGTGTTAGGGTCTGGGTATCCACATTTTAATAAAGCCCTCTATAAGAGCTAATGTTCAGTCATATCAGAGATCCGTTGGTCTATAGCTATGGAGCTAACGAGATGGAATCCAAGCCAGCAATGACAGCTGCATACCAGAGAAATAGGCAGGAGAAAACATGGATTCAAAACCAGGCAGATGTCCTCAGAGGCATAGACACTTAATCAACCCTGACCAGTGCCCCTTAGCAGCTAGCCTCCTGTGCTTGATTATGTGTCTGACTCATGAAGGTCTGTGGATTTCTTTCCACTTAGGGAGGGGCTATAAAATTTCTTTTGTAGATTTTTTTTTTTTTCAAGGAATAAAAGCACTTTGACTTATTTAAAATGTGCCTCATTATCATTAGTTACATGAAATTTCAGTTCTGGATTTTTTTAAAGATAATACAGCATTTTTTCCTTTGGGTTCCTTAAATTTAAACATGTTAAAAAAGGAATGCATGCTCATTATTTATAATAAAGACTTATATTTAAAATATGATGGCCCTTGACCTAACACTCTCTACCCTCAGTCCTGGGCTCCCAAGGCAATCATTGTTAACTCTTCTAGCTGTTTCTTCTGACGTTTATTTTCATATTTCTCAACGACTTGTTCCTACCTTTTTTTTTTTTTTTTTTTCAATTGATCAACATTAGATCTTCTCTTCAACTTCCTGCTTTGGTATATGACGATTCAGCCTGGTGAGTGCACTCTCCCTTCCCTTCCCATGTAGTTCTATCAACACATCTTTGGTTCCATTTCCAGGAACTCAGCTCTTTAACTGCTGTTGTCTTAGGGTCCCAGGTGTGATGGGCACTGGTCAGGGTTAATTTAAGCATCTGCCTCTCAGGAATCCAGCAACAAACCTCCTTTTTCACACCCACAGGGATTGTTAGAAACAAGCAGCTTTTTCTCATAAACACTTTTAAAAAAGTTTGAATAAGCCCCTTTAACTGCATAATAGAACTATCAAACATTTTCCTAAAAGATTCTCTCCACAACCTTTCTTTTGGATACACTCCCTATTCCGAAGGCAGTTACCTTCTGTGCCTCAAAAGATACTTTTGCTTTTGGCATCAGCCTCCAATTACTCCAAGATGCCCACTACCCTTTGGGTTGAGGGCCACCTTCAGTGATTCCCAGGAGAATAGGTGACACATTTCTAGCCTGGGAAGAGAAAAAGACAAAAATAGAACCCTGAATTCCATTTTTAGAAAGGAATCTCATCTCAATGGTAAATAATTTTCCTGGGTTATTATTAAAAGAGAATTCTTCATTACAGCTGCAGGTTGTCTAAAAGCTAGTTTCATTGCTGTTTTATAGAAATGCCTCTAGACACGCTCCACCCAGGCACATGGAAGTGCAGAGCTGAGCAATAGTTAATGACGGTGATCAAACAAGAAAAGACTCAGCATTAAGAAATGTGAACGTCTTGGGGGTGCCTGAGTGACTCAGTTGGTTAAGCCCCCAACTCTTAATTTCAGCTCAGGTCATGATTTCAGGGTCCTGAGATTGAGCCTCCCAGTAGGCCTCCCTCTCAGTGTGGAGTCTGCTTCTCCCTCTCTCTCCTCCCCCCCCACCGCCTCTCCCCACCACCAGCCCCCCACTCATTCCCTCTCTCTTTAGTGATAAGCTTGATTTTTTTTCTCTGTTTGGACCAGAGTTGCCTCCTCTCCTCTTCCAGAACATTTTCTTCTTCAATAATATAAAACTATGTGCCATATTCTGGGTATGTGACCCCTGACTTTCCTTAGGAGTCTAGCCAACAGCACTCAGGGACTCTATAGGGCAGCCTAGACCAGCAGGAAGACCCGTGGCTTCTCTGACATGGCTGTTTCTGGCTGGTATTACTCTCTCTTGGTATTGCCAATTTAAATTTCAATAGTTTACTTAATCTTGACCAAGACAAGTATGTGAGTTGGGATTAATTTGAATAAAGCTAATTCTCCCTTCTATGCCAGAGAACACACACTTCCCCTTTTGCAAGGTGTGTGAGAATCCAGGCTAATCTCATACCCCCTGACCTTTGCCCTTAATTCCCCTCTGCCTTCATCTTCCATATGGCAACAGTCTCATCCGTGGAGCCCTCCTGGAGGCCTGGTATGGGTGTCTTTCAAAGTCCTTCCAGGCAGACTTAATTATTTCATTCTTTTTTGTTTTCATAACATTTTGTCCATATCTCTGTAAGAGTTCTTTTAATTCCACTCTGTAATTCACTTCCTTATTCTCCAATTCCTCTAGCCTCCATTTATTACATGATTTAGTGTTCACTGTACCTAACTCAGTGACTGAGTCAGAACAGAGGCTAAATAAATGTTTATTGAACAACTTAATGAAAGAATTCTAACATGGAGGTATCAGGAATATTCTATGATTCATGCTTTTTCTTCATAGGAATATACCGCCCTGTGGATTGAATATACTTCAGGAGAAAGTAACCCCTGTGACCAAAAGTAGCCATAGACTCTCAGAGAACTCAACCAAAGTTGTTCTGGTGTATCTTTGAGGGTTATTGTTCTTCCAAGGACCCAAAATCTTTCTTCTGCACTTCAGAGACTGGGAGGACAGAGCAACTGTCTAGGTATCTGCTCCTCTTCCACACTGGGTGACATAAGAAACATCCTTTTCTTTCAATTACCAATGACATTCATCAGAGATCTGTGGGAAATATCTTTTCCAAATTTTCCCTTGGCAATTGAGTGAATTTTTTTTTTCAGAGACAGAGCAAAAGGGAACAGTCTGATAGATAAAGCATCTTATAATAAGATAAGAGGATATTTTCCAAAGAACCTCTAAAATCTGGCAGATCATGCCAGGCATCCAGCTTGAAAACTGAAAACCAATCAAAGTATTTTTTAACTTAAAAAAAAAAAGATTTTACTCATTCATTCATTCATTCATTCATTCATTTAGAGAGATAGAGCTTGAGCAGGGGGGGAGGGTTTGGGAGGAGGGAGAGAGAATCTCAAGCAGACTCCACGCTGAATGGGGAGCCACATGTGGGGCTCGATCTCATGACCCTGAGATCGTGACCCCAGTGGAAATCAAGAGTCAGATGCTCAACTGATTGAGCCACCAAGGCAGCCATTGAAAATATTAATTTACAAGTTCATATAAATAAAACTCAGGTAGAAAATGGGGTACCTTATACACACTGTGTATGTGAATAGTTTTCAGATTCTTTGCAACCAATATTTGTCATATTGTTTAACTATTTGACTTAGTTCCTAGGGCTACTCTAACAATCTACCACAAATTTAGTGGCTTAAAAAAACAAAAAAATTATTCTCTCATAGTTCTAGAGGTCAGAACTCCAAAATTAAGGTATTGGCAGGACTTCTGTCTTCTGGAGGCTCTGAGGTAGAATCTGTTCTCTGCCTCTCTGTCAGCTTCTGGTGGCTGCTGGCAACACTTGCTATCTCGGTGTGTAGACTCATCAAAAGCCATTTCTGTTCCATCCTCACATCAGCTTCCCCTTGTGTCAGTGTCTCAAATCTCACTCCCTTTTTTTAGATAAGGAACCAGTCATTGAATTTAGAGCCCACTTTTAATCCAGAATGATCTCCTCAAAATCCTTAATGTCACTGAATCTGTAGACATTATTTTCAAATAAGGTCACATTCACAAGTCTTGTGACTTGTGAAAATGACTTGCAAAACTGCAAAATTACTTGACCATGGGTGTGTGGTGTGTGTGCATTTTTTTTTAAGTTTCTTACAGTCTAGAATTTGTGCTTTGATCTGTCATTCTGTAATTTAAGAAATTAATTGGAGTCAGTTGGTTAACGTCTATTGAACTCTAGATGTTCAGTGATGAGAGAATCAATAGATATATTTAGCTGTTCTTTACTAGCTTCCATTGGTCAGTGATGTTTACATGATTGAATAAGGTTTTGATTGCTTTACTCTTGATTCCTTTTAACAATTTCTCTGGCCTGTAATGGATCAGTGGATCTGTGTAATAAATTTCAATAGCAGTGGAGAATTGTATTTACATTTTCGTAAACATAGCACTCTAACTTACAAAACTTCTTCAATACAGTAAATGATTTGATGAATTCCTCTAAAACACACTGTGCTTGGTTATGGAATAAATAAGACTTGTTAACCAAACACGTGGTTGAGTTCTTATGATTAAAACAGGAATAAATTATCACTGTTAGTTAAGGAAATTGTACAACGATGAGTCATTGTTTGAATAACTTGTTTTTATGAAAGTGGTGAATAAGAAACCTTTTAAAATATGAAAGATCAAGGCAGTAAAAAAGGCCATGTTAACCAGTTTTGGCCCTTTTTCATTAACCAAAACAAACAGAATATTTACTGCATAGTAAAGAAATTGTTGGTGCATTTCAAATGGTGGGTTTCTTAATCTATCTGGTTAATTTTGAATCAGAAAAAAATAAGAAAGAATGAAGTCAGGGAAAGTGGAGTCAGAACAAATGTGCTAGAAAAAGAAAATAGAATCATTAGGGTGAGTGTAAACAGTCATCAGAAAGATGTTGTCTGTGTAGGAAATGGATCATTGGATTGACTGTTGGCTAGAGAGAAAAGTATAAACATCCTACCTTCTTACCGGCTCATTTTTCTCCTTGCCAGCTTTTAACACATTCTAAAAAGTGTTCATATTCATCATTGAAAGTAATATGTATGTGATTGGGCTGAATTAAAAGAGTAATATGGTCAAACAGTATAGTATGTTTCAACTTTACTAGAAGGAAAGAAACCTCTCTCATTACTTTTAAATATGTACTTGGAGAGGGAGACACTGTGGGAAGACACAGTCTACCCTACCAGGAAAGGCTAGAGTAAGGAAAGTGGAAAATGTTATCAGCCCAGTAGTTCTTTACTGAGTGCAGGCAAGGGATGTGTAATGAAGGCAATGGACATGTCATATTTGTGTTCTTACCTGTGCTTTTTCTCTGGTAAGCAAGAAAAAGTCCAAATAACTCCCAGTTAGGTTTCCAAAGAAGAGGTAAGATATAAAAAGAAAGGTTTGTTAAGAAATAAAACATAACCCTTTATCATGAGCATGGTGATTTATGAATATAGAAACCAATGGGCCCTACGTTTAACCAGTGAGAAAGTGGAAAGAATTAAGAGCTTGGGCTCCAGCGCAAGAACACTTCCCCTCAAGTGGCTAAATGGGTGGCTGTTGGTAAACCAGCACAATTTTCTGAGCCTCAGTTACATCCTCAATAAAATGAGGGGTATGGCCCGATGAGAATATCATAATGTGTGGCTGAACAAAAAGCACTAATGAGTCAAAGCTGCACACTTAATTTGATCTTTGGGTAGAACAGTGATATCACTATGGTCACATACTGTTCTTTTTTTTTTTTTTTTTTTCACATACTGTTCTTACATGGCATTTAGCTTTCTGGGAGATATTTCATTATTTATAATGGCGCCTGGGTAAGAGATGATGAATTATCCAAAATTTATCACCATTGTTAGGAAAGCTGCTAAAACTTCATGGCTCTCTCATTTGGGGAAGGATTGATATATTTGACTATTTAAAGACAGTTGCATAGCAAATCACCATAAACAAAGCAAAAGAAAAATCGCACATCGTGATGAAACTATTTGCATCTTACATATCTAAGAAGTAAAGAAGGTACTAAAAATAGGAAAGAGAAAAACTAATAATGATAGAAAAATGGGCAAAAGACATGGCACACAGTTCATAAGAAGTGAAAACTGAGTTTCTGATCTTTAAAGATATTCAAACTCACTTAGAAGAAATGCAAATTAAAACTATATTGAGATACTATTTCTCACCTATCAGATTGGCAATAATTCACGTTTGGCAGCATATTCTGTTGGCAAGGTTGTTATAAAACAGGCATTCTCGTATAGTACTGGTGGGAATGCAAAATTGTTATGTCCCTATGAAAAGGAATTTGGCAACATTTTTTCCAAAGTACATGTTCATTTACTCTCTGCCCCAGCATTTCAACTTCTAGGAATATAATCCAAGAACACACTAGGATAAATGGAAATGACATCTGGAAAAGATTATTCATTGCGTTGTGTATATAATAGATGTTATGTATATATAATAAAGAATTACATATACAGGTATACACAAATTCATGTATATGTAATAATAGTAAAGAAAAAAACAAAAAAACAAAACAAAAAAAAGAAAAAAAACACTACTCACATGCTATGGTACATCTCATATTTTTAATATATATACACATATACATAAATACTATTATATTATATGCTGTATTATAATATATATTAGCATAAAGAATAGTATCATATAGTTTCATTGCTTTAATAATCCTCTGTGCTCCACCTATTTATCCTTCTCTCCCCTCTAAGCCCTGACAACTAACAATCTTTTTACTATCTTCAGAGTTTTGTCTTTTCCAGAATATCATATAGTTGGAATTATACAGTATGGGTTTGTGTGTTTCAAGCCTTGTGTCTAGATTGAACATAATAGGTTGTATGTAACAGGTGAACAGAAAATAAATCAGTGGAGAACTATGATATTTTTAAGAAGAAAGGACTGTTGTGAATTTTTGGAACGACATGTTACAAATAAAAAGCAGAGAGCTGTATGCAATGTCAGAGATCTAGCATGTGAGGCAGAGGAAGACATTCTCAAGAGCCCCTACATTAAATGATATGAGAGATGGTAAGAAATACCATATTCCTTAAAAAGCACTAAAATTCCTACATCTAAAATGCATCTTACTGGATTATTCTTCAAAGAAGCTCTTTAAAAGCTCCCCACACAGGGCACCTGGGTGGCTCAGTAGGTTAAGTGCCTGCCTTCAGCTCAGGTCATGATCCAAGGGTCCTGGGGTCAAGCCATCAGGAGCGCTGGGCTCCCTGCTCAGCAGAGGGTCTGCTTCTCCCCCTCCCTCTTCTCTCCAAACGTACCCTTCCACCACTCCTGTGTGCTCTCTCACTCTGCTCTCTTTCAAATAAATAAATAAATAAATAAATAAATAAATAAATAAATAAAATCCTAAAAATAAATAAAAGTTCCCCAAATGGTAATAATCTGGCTGCATTTGCACCTATATCTACCAGATTATTTGTTGACCACTCTCTGAGAGTAACTGCTCCTACTGAATCTTTGGAGATTAAACTCATACTGCTGGGCCATTTTAATGATCTCAACTTGAAATTTGGAAAGAAAGATCAAAACCTTTAGATAGTCCAGTATCAGAGCCCCACTGTATTTTAAGATATGAAATCAAGAGAAGAAGGCCCTGAAAACAAATAAGGAAAGGTCACATGCTTTCCTTCTCACATAAAACAGTAAATAATTCAACCAAAAATCAGTATTGAATATGAATCTATAGTTAGCTTGCTTCCAGTCTGCTCATCAGAATTACCTACAATTGAACCTTCTTCTTTCATTCATACAGCTATACGGGCTTTTCTTCCAGATGATACCAGTGAAATAAAGTACACGGAGTCATTGTTTTTTGTGTTTTCAAGAGAAAAGCAATATCTAAACTCCTGGTGGGACGCCTGGGTGGCTCAGTGGTTGAGCGTCTGCCTTTGGCTCAGGGTGTGAACCCGGGGTCCTGGGATCAAGTCCCACATCAGGCTCCCTGCAGGAAGCCTGCTTCTCCCTCTGCCTGGGTCTCTGCCTCTCTCTGTCTCTCTGAATAAATGAATAAAATCTTAAAAAACAAAACAAAAAACCCTCCTGGTCTTCAGTGCCCTTCATTACCTGTCCCTTCCCTATTTCTTGAGCCTCATTCCCTTTCAACTCTTCAAATACATAAAAATCCCTTCTGCCAGTAGGCCTTTGGGTGTTCGCGTTTGCGTTGGGAACGCCCTCCCGCCCCACCTTTTCTACCTACTCTCTGGGTCCCTGCTCAATCAATTGCCAACTTACTCAGAAAAGTATCCTTTGTCCCTTTAGACTAAATCATAGCTCCTAGTTACATGGTCTCAAAAATTTCTATTAACCTTTCTTTCAAAACACTCATCACAGTTTTTAATTACATATTTTATGATATTTTGTTTTCCTGCCCCCTCTTTTAAGTTGTATGGTCCATGGAGGCAGGACCTTGATATTCTCAGCACTTAATATCGTGCCTTGGACATGTCTATGTAGTGATATCTTTGGTTTCACTTACCTTTCTTTCTTGATTCTGTATCCCTTGATGCTTTGAACATCCACAAATTTTAAAAGGTAGGTCTCAAGTCTGGCATCTCATTAGAATCATCTGAGCGGATTTTATAAATGGGTCTCACCTCGGATCAATCAAATCAGAATCTCTAGGGCAGTGATTCTCAAAGTGTGACATGCTATTGATTAGCACATCAGCATCACCTGGGAACTTACTAGAAATGCCGGCTTGTGCCCGCACCTTGCTGAATCAGAAGGTGTGGGGAGAGACCAGAAATCTGTGTTTAACAAGCACTCTGCTGATTCTGGTACATGTTAAAGTTTGAGAACAAAGCCACTGTTCTAGCAAACATCAGAGTCAACTAGAGAGCTAATTAAAATACAGATTGCTGGGCTCTGCCTCCAGAGCTTTTGAGTCAGTAGGTCTGGGCTGGGCCTAAAAATTTACATATCAAACAAGTGCCCAGGTAATACTGATGCTACTGGGCAAATTTTGAGAACCACTGGTCTAGGGCTGGAGTCAACAAACTTTTTCTGTCATGGCAAGATGGCAAATATTTTAGGCTTTGTGCGTCACATGGTTTCATGACAACTCCTCAACTCCATCACTGTAGTGGGAAAAACAGCCACACACATATAAACAAATGGGTTTTCGGGCACTGTGCTGGATTTGGCTCAATGGGCTATGGTGTGTCAGTTCTAGAGCCTGGGACCCAGGTATTTTCTTAGATGGTAGTTCTGGACCTTGTATGTACTATAGTAAAATCAACGAATGAGGGCAGCCCGGGTGGCTCAGCGGTTTAGCGCCACCTTCAGCCCAGGACCTGATCCTGGAGACCTAGGATTGAGTCGCTAGACTGGCTCCCTGCGTGGAGCGTGTCTCTGCCTCTCTCTCTCTCTCTCTCTTATGAATAAATAAAAATATTTTTTAAAAAAATCACTGAATGAGACTTTAAATAATCTCAATTTTCTAGACCATAATCAAGATCTCTGAAGGTGGGGCCCAGGCATTAGTGTTTTTAAAGCTCCAAGTTATTTCTGGTATGCAGCCAGGTATGAGAATTATTGGTTTGAAACCTTAGCTAATCCTCTGATTTCTGATTCTGGCTTGTTATTGACCAGATTCACTGGAATCTCTGATCCTTGACTTGTTGTTGACCCTGACCCCCTTAGGGAATATTAACCAACTATAAACCATGTTAGGCAGGCAGATTGTAAAAAGACCTAGAAACAACATGAAGCATGTAACCTTGAACCTTTAAAATGAGCATAATTGGCGAATAATATGTAGTTCATCAATAAAGAAGTAAATCAGGCAACAGTGAGTTTCGGTGGGTTGGAGAGCACCCAGAGGATCCCTATTATCTCAGGATAGAATTACTGTAGGTCAGTTCTCCAAAGGCTCATCTCACTTCTTAAAGTATATCAAATAGTTTGGAACCAATGGAAACTAAAGTAGTTTTTGGAGAGTCAAAAATGATTGCAACAATGAAGACACAGGAGGAGGTGGTATAGTTCTACTCATCATGATTCCTTTGGTAAATCTATCTTCTATTTGGAGAACAGGATAGTATGTTCAAGAGCACATGTGTGTCCTTGTGGTTCATGAATGTTTTGGAAGGCAAGGATATCTGGAATCACCGCTGGCGGACATTTGCTTTTACCTGCATGCTTGGCGCCAGCACTCACTTAACAAGCCAGTTAGAGGTGTGGATGCTGCAAAGGTGTGGATTTCCTCGTGAGATTTTGCAGGCTCCTGGGATTTAGTGAGCTTCCTCCAAAAGGAAGGTGTCTATCTGTGTCTGTGTGTGCAGGTGGTGTAACACTGGTCCAGCGCTGTTCAACAGAACTTTCTATGCTGATGGAAACTTGCTATCTATGCACCATCTGGTGCAGTAGCTACTGGCCGCCTATGGCTCGTGAACACTTGAAATGTGCCTGGTGTGAATAAAGAATTAAATTTTAAATTAAATTTGATTTTTTATAACTAAATATAAGAAGTGCTACTGTATTGGATACTGTGGCTTTCATCAATTAGAGCACAAGTCTTGGCATATGGCCTTCATGTTACTCCAACTTAAGAAATAGCCCCTCAGGCTGAACGTCAGTAGAGATGGGCATGGAATACAGTGCATGTATGCCTGGGAGGGGGAGAGCACGGGACCTTGGCGGGGTTCTGCCTATCTCACTTTAGGGCCAATCGTGAAAAATGCAGGAATAACTGTGATTCCCCCCCGCCCCCAGGTCACATGACTGGTAGGAAAGAGGTAACAAATACCATTCTAGGATGTACTAGTTTCTTTTTTTGAGGATAACTAGTGACATAATCTGACAGGTTGGAGATCTCAGAGGTGAGAAAAAACTGTGTGCAGATGCAAGAACCCCCAAATAAGCTTCAGTTTGTTAAACCCAGAGTGTCTCAAATTGATGCCAGAACTCCTCTCTGCATATGCATGTATACTATCTACTAGCAACCGCAGGGCTGAGGCTTGGTGCAGAACACTTTAGGAAAGAATGTTCTATAAAATGGTTGCTGTTCATGTTATAAATCATATTTCCAATCATTCCATTCATGGATTTTTTTTCTGCTCCTTTCTTTTTTGCCTTCTGCCTTTTTTTATTTTCTTAAAAGATTTTATTTATTTATTCATGAGAGACACACAGACATAGGCTGAGGGAGAAGCAGGCTCCTTGTGGGGAGCCCGATGCAGGACTTGATCCTGGGACCCCAGGACCACGACCTGAGCCAAAGGCAGATGCTCAAATACTGAGCCCCCCAGGTGCTCCTGCCTCCTGCTTCTCATGTAGCTGGGTCTACACCAAGAGCATCCTAGGGCCTTGGCGAGGCAGATTGTATCATAGGAATCAGAGCCATGGCTCATGCCACTGACTTGTGTTTTCAGTAGCATTTTGAGCTCCATGTGATGTATGCAATCTCCAGTCGGTGATGGTCAGCCGCTGGGCACACCCAGTTACATGGCTCAGTGGGTCGTATAGCACTTGGTCCATGATTGGCATCTCAGGTAACTTGATGTCATGATAGAGATTGGCTTTTGAAGTTCGAGGATTTCTAATGATAATTCATGTCACTTAAGAAACTGAATAGAAAAAGAGCAAGTGATGCTTTTGGACTGTACAACCGCCAAAGATGCCTGTGAAGTTAGTTTCTCTAGTTTGTAATCATTTTATTATTTTACAGCATATTGAACTAAGTGGAGAATGATGTCTCATATCTAACTTTTCCATTAATATTTGCCATGCCTTCCTTTTAGTCTATGCACTTAGTGTATCTTCGTACATGCGGAATGGTTTCTTTTTCACAGTTGCTCAGCCAAGCAAGATAGGGACAATAATTATAGAGAAATGTAACCTTTTTAGAGTCAAAACATTCCCTGCATGATTTTTTTGTTATTGTTCGGAAAATAGATAACAACTGCAAAGTAAGCCGTGTTTACTTTCACCTTTGCTAAATTATTTATCAAATTTCACTTGATCTTAGCCAAAAGGCCGAGAAGCAATATTTATCAAATTTCAAAGGCCATGCTGGCCTAAAGAAATGTGAAAATGAACTTAACTACTTGTTAAAATACTTTGGCTTATGCCTAAAATAAACATATACAACTTATTGAATTGGATAAGATATTAACACAAGTAACATATGTTTCTTTAAAGCTAAGATTAGAGCTGAATACTCACATATTTTTATATCTCATCATTCTTATTGCCAGGACTCCCAGAACAGATTGGACAATTGTTTTTGTTTATTTATTACTTTTTTACTGAGCACCAGTATCTGAAACAAAAAGACTTCCTTGGCAGAGCCAGCAGTAACAGAGTTCCAACTACACCTATGTGCAGGTTATCCACTTATCTTTATTCTTCCAACTTTGTTTCTTACATGTTAGGATGTTAATATAACGGGTCAGATTTCATGCTTACTTGTCAGAAGAATCATAAAAGATTTTGGATCACCTTATTATTAGAGAGATTGGTTTTTGTTTACCACTAATGTTGAATCTGGACATATCGTGTGATTTAGAATATTTCTGAAAAGTTGATCTAAATATACCATGTGTGTTGTATTTTATGGGCATTTGAATCACGTAAATTAACAACCAAACAGCACAAAATATTAATGAAATATTATTTAAAATATGAAATAATGCATATTATCTATAGCATACAGACAAAACGAATAATTCCAAAGTTGGTCTGGCAAATGATGAGACTCAGTGTAGAAAACCCAAAAGATTCCACCAAAAAATCTCTAGAACTGATAAATGAATTCAGCAAAGTCATGAGATATAAAATCAAGGTACAGAAATCAGTTGCATTTCTATACACCAATAATGAAGCAGCAGAAAGAGAAATCAAGGAATCGATCCCATTTGTAATTGCACAAAAAACCATGATACCTAGGAATAAACCTAACCAAAGGGGTAAAAGAGCTGTACGCTGAAAACTATAGAACACTTATGAAAGAAATAAGACAAAAGAAATGAAAAAACATTCCATGCTTATAGGTAGGAAGAATACATATTGTTAAAATGTCTATACTACCCAAAGCCATCTACACTTTCAGTGTAATCCCAAGGATGGTGCGGCAAACTGTGCTTACACTACGGCACATGGTGGCACCACTTCAGCTGATTGAAATGTCCATCATTCCTGCAGCATTCTGAGAACTCAGCTATTGCTTATGGGAATTGGGACTTTTTCTGGAGGAATGTGCTGACCACTACACTGATATTTTATCATACTATTATTATGACTTAAAATATTTTTAGATCATGTAAAAAGGCATCTGAGTATTATTTAAGTGATGGTATATGTTTTAGTGCTGGAAAACAAGCTTTAAAATCAGTAATTTTGGAATGGAAGTTAGAGGTGATGAAATGTGATGAAGAATTTCTCATAATTGTCATTGTAGGTTATACATATTTTTGAAGAACTCTGCAAAACCTCAGAGATAATGTTGCAAAAATTAAAATGAGACATTATAGCAAGATATGCACATTTTTTGGGTAAATCATTCATTCTAGGCAGGAACTTCTCATCATATACTCAACTTGGGAAAATGAGGCATGAATTATCAAGGTTTTGAAATATGCTGTGTTCAGCAACTCAGTGCTTGTGCAAAATGCTACTTCTCCAATATCAGAAGAGCTTCTTATCTTATTTAAGAGTAAGGAAGTTGCCTTAAAAGTGGAAATTGAAGAAGGTAAAGAGGGGGAAATACAATGGTTTGGGCAAACCTGTTCTAATATCCTCCTGCCTTCACAACTATCCTGTTTATTTTTCCATTTTTAATATTTGCTCTGATTAAAAAAAAATGACTCAGGGAATAGGTCCATGGACAAGAAGAGGAGAGAGCAACTGAAGATAGCAAATAAGAAATCTACCAACCCGAGTGTTGTTGCAATAGAGAGATAAATATAGAACTGTAAAGAAACTAATATGTTCGATTTCTCTAAATTCTTTGTCATATTTTTAACTTTCATTCTAAGCCCTATCTGTTCAACTAGCATACCACTTCTCCCAGCTGGATCCCCACATAGCTGGGTCCCTATATAGCAAGATTTTAAACATCAAGTCCTCTAAATATGTTGTTATTGCCATAATTCTTCATGGATATTTTAGCTATCAAAGATGGTAAGGATTTTCTCCCCACAATTTCTTCTAGATCATATTCATTAGGGGCTGACACCCATTCCTATCTGACTACTATACTACTTATAAAATATATGCATAAGGGCCATTCATAAATTCCTGGAGATGAGTAATAAGCATGACAATTTTTATTTCCTGGATTAATCATATGCCCCACGAATGATAAAGAATTATTGAAAAACATTGTGGCTTATATGTTGGATACTCTTGGAGAGCTGATTTAATTGAGTTGTGTGTAGCACCAGGGATTCTTGGAAACATTTTCTACAAACATCTCTCATTATATATTAGCATACTGCTTAGTTTGGATTTCCCCCAAGAGACAAACCTTTGGAAGAAACCAAACTAATGAAATGGGTAAGAGGAAATGGGAAGGAAAAGCCAGAAAGGAAGCATGTATTAATGAAAAGGGCATGTATTAATAAGTGGGGGGCCCTTTGAGAAACTAGATGGAACCCTCCTGTGCCTCCGGAGGGCAGGAAAGTTGGGGCATTTATCCATCAGCTCTCATTCTCTATTGTTTCAAGATGGCCCTGTTGTCTTAACTCTTCAGCCCTCCAATACCTTCTGGGCCTATAGGGTTGAAAACAATCTCAAACATAGAAGTGAAACAGGCCCTTAATGTGGGAAGTTAGCTTGCCTCAGTTTCAGGGCACTTAGGTGCAGATGGAAAGGGGAGAAGCATCAACATCACCTGCTGCAACCACAGTGCCAATATTGAGCGAATACAAAATATTGAAACCTTGATCAGTGGAGTTTGTTCACATATACACTACTAGGAGTAGTCTCATCCATTTTGCTTGCATAGATTTTCTCTTCGACTTGTTTGTGCCCCTGCCCACTTTGCCTCAAGTGCATATAATGATTTCCCAAGGCATTTCTCGATATTTTTAGTGTGTTAGACTTAGAATCTCTAGATAGGGAGCTTTCAAAATATATGTAGAATCAGGTCCTAAAAATATAAACCAGAAAGAGTTATTACTACAATGAAAATAGAGTGAATTTGTAAAGAATCATTAAAAGAAAAAGTAGGCAACAAAGTCAATTTTATGAAGCCAACAACTCCTTTAGACATGCATGTAATACACAAAATGAAATCTTTTAGGATGTATTTATTTTTACCATTTGGATTGCTAAAGTGTGACTTAATCTATTTAATGTGTTATGTGTTAATTTGATGAAACAATGTGCATTGTTAAGGACAGAGAAGACTATGGAAGTGAATGGAAAATTGGTATCTTTAGTATCTTAATACAGTACCATCTTTATACCTTCTGGTATAAAGACCTTCTGGTATCTCATTCGTTTACTAGAAAGGTAACCTTTGTGAAATGGCTTGGCTACTAAGTATTTGGAATTATTATGGATGATGCAAATTAACCTTTTACATTTTTTTTTGTTTGTTTTTATGCTTCTCTCCACTGAAATGGAAAAAAAAGTGCACTCTTGATTATCTTCTCTGGTGTAAGGAAAAACTAGTGGAGATAATAAAAAGATTTCCTTTCACATTTTTTACATCTCTGAAGTAGGAAGCTAAAAGTACTTATAACACACAGAGCCTAGATCTCTCTCCTCCCACAATGCACTATTGCTGAAGCTTTTACTTGGCTGAACTACCTGTTTTCTCCACTAGTCATATATGATATATATATCATTAATTATCCATCAATTGCCAGATTAAATTCCTTAAATTGGTTTATAACATGTTATCACCAAATTTAAGAAGATGAATAATACATCAAGACTAAACTCCTTCACCAAGCTCTTGCATGATCTGTATGATTTTATCTTGCCCATCCAGTATTAATCACCACTGTCACCGAATCTATGTCCTGTAGAAAATTCTGGCCATTGTCGTTTCAGACTTTTCACATGAAAGAGTCATGCCTTCTTTTTGCTATCTTTGTGCTTCTAAAATCTAAAGGGAAAATTTCCTTCTTTTCCCTTAAGTGTCAACTTTTCATTGACAACTTCTGATGCAAGCCATGCAGGTTTTTCCTCCTTCATCTCCCTTCTTTTTTTTTTTTTTTAAGATTTTATTTATTTATTCATGATAGACACAGAGAGGCAGAGGCATAGGCAGAGGGAGAAGCAGGCTCATCGCATGGAGCCCAATGTGGGACTCGATCCTCGGACAAGGATCATGCCCTGAGCTGAAGGCCAATGCTTAACCGCTGAGCCACCCAGGCATCTCTATCTCCCTTCTTGTTTATTGTTAACTGTGTATATACTACAAGAAGTATCTTGTACTTTTCCTGTTTGCTAATAGTTCAAATAGAAAATTTGCTAATAGTTCAAATAGAAAACATCAGAAAATTATCTCAAATTATAATGCACATAACAGTTACTTATGAAACTTGTTGAAAATGCGAATTCAAGAGTCCCTTTCAAGAATTCTGATGAAGGCAGTCATGGACCATTCCCTGAGAAAAATTGTTTTGGTTTCTTCTACATGTAAAACTATAATTTACTCATTCTTTACAAGTTACATAAAATATTCCATTATCTTCCTATTCTTCTTGAGTTGATTAGTTGATAAAGTCCTATCTTGACCACTGCTAGGGCAATAGTTAAGCCTTGACACTGAAGTGGTTTTAGAATGTCATAGACGTTGATATGGAGTGAAAACTGCTAGTTGCCAGATAAATTAGATGTCACTTTGGATTATAGACAATGATGTCATTTAGAGTTAACTATATCCATTGCCAAATAGCTTTCAACAGATGCATTGAAATGTTTCATATTTTCCTGTAATATGTTATCATCATCTCTAGATGACAGTAAAGCTTTCCAGTCCGAGATGGGAGTAAATGCTTTTGAGGCAAGATGGTGTCCATCTTGTTGGGCCATGATTCCATTTCATAAAAAATAGCTCTCCAGTGAGATAGCCATAAGTAGTTTTGAAAGAAAACAATAAAATTTAAGAGTGAATCCTTAAAATTCAAAAAGCAGAAAGATAGAATAAAACCTTCTATAAAATTAAGCTTATTTTCCACTTTATAGAGTCCAAATAAGCCTTCAATAGGCACGTAAACTTACTAGTTTCTTCTTGTGTATTTGTTTCTCATTTCTATTATGAAAACTTGTTTAAAATATAATATAGTATATTTCTTTAAAACAGCTATTTCAGATGAGCGTTCTTCAGGTTTATCTATACACTTCATGTCAGCAAGTGATGAGAGGCATACAACCATCCTATACAGAGTCTTTTTTTTTCCATTTGATTTTCAATTCAGAATTCATAGCTTAAGGTTTTGATGTTGAAATTTAAAAAATTTGACATAAAATTTTGTTATTTGCTAGTAAAAAGTAGTCTCATTGCTTAATGACTTCTTTCCATTTATTTTCTAATGTTATATGTACTACGGATTACATTATTATCCCTAAGACATTTAAAATTTAACTTCTAAAGATGTATCATTGGTATCCAAATGAGAGAAAGGAATCAATGATCCATTTCAAGATGGAATTTAAGGAAAATAAAACATTGTGGTGGAATCACTTAAAATATGAGTAAATCTGCTACATGAACAATTTTGGAGTGAGAAAAGAGAACAAAAATTTATGATGTTTCTTTTAGGTATTGAATGCATATATGGGAGAAATAGGTTTGATTCTAAGCTTCGTGAATATTGGGGTATGTTAAATAGGATGGGCTGATAATAAACAGTAATCCAGCCATTTATTCATGATATGGGATCTATGTGGGGATAGAAGAAAAAGAACGGGTGAGAACATAACTCTTAGTGTCAGAATACACAAAAGGAAAATTAAAAATAAGTTTTGTGTAAAGGTGAACTCTATACCAGCCCCTCCAGGAAAAGAGAAATCAAGATGAGGTAAGGGAACAAGATCAAAAGGGGAATTAAAAATGTAAACCCATTTAGCAAGTATATATATATATATATATATATATATATATATATATACTATATAGCAAGATCAAAAGAATATTGATTCAGGAATTTGCCAAGATTATCTAAGTAGATGTTATTTAATCAGTATGAAGTCGTATAAAATTCTAAATGGAATTATTGTTAACATGTATTGATCATTGGAATGATTTTAGCAGGGCTACTGTACAGTGTATGCTTTTATTAAAAGTTAAAGACGATGCTTGATTTCATTATAGGTTTCATTATAGGTTTATATCAGTTCATTTAAACAAAAGAAGACAGAATTACTTTTGGGTTCTAGGTACTGCAATGGCATTAGAAATACAAAATATTGTTGAGAAAAATTAAGGAAGACTTGAATAATTGGAGTGATATACTATGTTCATCGATCAGAGATTAAATATTATTAAGATGTCACTCTCCTCTTCTCCCATAATGATCAAGGAAATTCCTTTTGTAAAAAAAGATTTTACTTATTTATTTAAAAGAGAGAAAGAGGGAGAAAGCACAAGCAGAGGGGAGGGGCAAGGGTGAGGGAGAAGCAGAGAACCAGCTGAGCAGGGAGCCCCATATAGGGCTTCATCCCAGGACCTTGGGATCATTCCCTGAGCTGAAGGCAGATGCTTTAACCCACTGAGCCACCCAGGCACCCCGGTTCAAAGCAATTTCAATAAAAATTTCAGCAGACATTTTTATAGAATTTGATAAGATAATTCTAAAATTCACATTGAAATGCAAAAAAAACTAGAATAGGTCAAACAATGTTGGGGAGAATAATAAAAGTTGGAAGATACACTATGTGACTTCAGGACCTGTTATAAATCTATAGTAATCAAGACACTGTACTAATGGTATAAAAATAGATGTACTATGGAACATAATAAAGGGTCCAGAAATAGATTCACATATGTACAGTTGAGTTTTGACAAAGGTGCCATGGCAATTTCGGTGTAGAAAAAATAGCCTTTTAAACAGATAGTGTTGGAACAATTTATAGCCGCATTCAAATGAATGAAATATGATTCATACCTGGTATGAGATACAAAAATTAACTCAAAAATGAGTTATAAACTTAAATATAAAACCTAAATCTACAAAATTTCTAGGAGAAAATTTTGTGATCTTGGATTTATTGGATATGACTTCAAAGTCAGTAACCAAATATTTCTTAGATACAACAAAAGTACCATCCATAAAAGAACAAATTGATAAATTAGATGTAATCAAAAGTAAGACTTCTGCTTTCCAAAATATACCTTTGATAGAGTGTAAATAAGCCATAGACCAGGAAAAATATTTGCAATATGCATGTCTAATAAAGTACTTCTACCCAAAATATTAAAAAAAATGTTTAACACAATAATAAGAAAATAAGCACCCTAATAGAAATAGTCAAGAAACTTAATAGACCACATCAAAGATTTATGGCAAGTAAGCATATGAAAAGATGCTCACTATCATGTAAATTAAAACCACATTGAGATACCATTCTACGGCCACTAGAATTGCTGTAATTAAGGCCTGCCCATGTCATTTGTTGACAAGTGTGGGATAATCGGGACTTTCATGAACTCCTGGTGGGAATGGAAAATAGTACAACCGTAGAGGAGAACAGTTAGGCAACTTTTAAAAAAAGTTAAACATACACTTCCCTTATAATCTAGCCCTTCCACTCCTAGGTGTTTATGTGAAAGTGTTAAAAGCCTATATTCATATAAATATTTGAACACAAACATTCTTAGCAGTTTTATTTGTGATAGCCAAAAACTGGAAATAGCTCAAATGTTCATTAACAGGTGAATGGATAAGCAAATTGTTGTATGTCTGTACCATAGAATAATACCAATATAAAGGAAAGAACTACTGGTACGTGCAACAAATGGGTGAACCTGGAGGTCATTCTTATGAGTGAAAGAACCCAGATAAAAAAGACCACACATTTCATGATTCTGTTTGTATAAAATTTTAGTAAATACAAACTAATCTATGACATAAAATGGATCACTAGTTGTCTGAGAAAAAAAAAAAAACAACACTGGAGTGGAACAAGAGGGTGGGATTACCAATATGGCACTAGCAACCTTTTGGGAGTGACATAGTCTTTATGTTCATAGTGGTGAACATATGTTAAGACATATGAACTGCGTACTCTAAATACCTTAATAAAGCTGATCTAAAAGAAAGAATATTAGAATTATATTTGATATAATTAAATATAAATCTTTTCTCAGATTATAAATGGGTAAATTATAGTCATATATTTTACTTAATAAAAAGCCTATTAAAGGAACCTCTCATTCCCTTAGATGTAAATGTTAGTATAGTCACCAAATTGGATTTCTAATTAAGAAGATATCTAGTTCTAGTTTTATTTTATTTTTAAAAAATATTTTATTTCTTTATGAAAGACAGAGAGAAAGAGAGGAGGCAGAGACAGAGGGAGAAGCAGGCTCCCCGCGGGGCAAGCAGCCTGCTGCAGGACTGGATTCCAGGATCCTGAGATCATGATCTGAGCTGAAGGCAGATGCTTGACCAACTAAGCCACCCAGGTGCCCTCTAGTTCTAGTTTTAAAGTTCTAGTTTTAAAGCTCTTTACCCAGATACATGTTTTCACAGGAAAAAAAAATCTTTCCTTTGCTTTTTGGAGAATTGAGTGATTTCAGAGGGGCAAAAGAGTCTGGGTAGTACTCTTATTCTGGGTGCTCACCAAAACTGGGCAAATCTGGCAGAAACAATTTAAAAATGTTTTTGGTTATGACTATCAGAATCCAGCCAATATGTAGCTCTCACTCTTTTTAAATCTTTGAGTAGCTTAAAGAAATACACAGTCTATTTAGTGAAAAGACTAAAAAAGACTGCCTCATGATAGCCTCATGTCATGGGAACCCGGCAAAGTCCTAGTCCAGTTCTGACTCAGAGAGAGAAAGAGGCTTGCTCAAACATGTTAAAAACTTCAAAAATAAAGAAAAAAAAAAAAAAACTTCCTCCCCACACTACACACCCAAACACAAACATCTGAGGTAGGGGTGGGGTGGGGAATACTTCTTAAAAGAGACTGAACGACAAAGCTAAGTCATAGTGCCACAAACAGGTTTGCTGTGGTGTCTTACTGTGCAGACCCCATATTATCCAATTTTAACATAATGGAGCAAAGAGACTCTACAGACAAAAGACACAGGGTGCCTGCAAGGACTCTAAAATAATTAGCTTGAGAAATTGAAGACACAAAAGAAATCAAAGGCAAAGATGTTTGGCATTCTAGCCAAGGGGAAAAGGAACTAGGCTGTCCAAGTCTTAAGCTTAGGGACAATTAACATCCCTAAATATTAGCAGGAACCCTAAATAAATACAAATACAGCATCACTCAATATTTGAACTAATCCATTGTGGAATAAGCTGATCTATCGGTTATATTACACTTGCGGTGAAATATTTTCCTTACTTTTAATGCCCTGTGGTATATGTTTTGATTGGCAGATTGCTGTTGTCATACAATGGGGTGATTCAAACCATCCCTTAGCCTTCTGACAAGTTATGATCTGGGCTAAGGTACATGAGAGTATGTACAGAAATCTAGAGAAGAGGCAAAGGAAAAGATGCGGAAAAGTGAGAACTTAATAACACTGAAATAACGACTCTAATGCATCAGTTAGAATAACATTGGTCTGTGTGATAGGCTGAGAAAGCAGGTGTTGAAAGCATTTTGCGAAAGGTCCTCAAAAGAATCATCTGGTAATTTAGAAAGAAACTGTGAATTTCCCCCATGCATGTATGTTTGATTTCATTTTTGAAATCTTTTTTCTAAGTGTTATTTTTATTTTGAACTGCATGTCTACATAGTCCTTCAAATGTTTATGTTCTCTAAAGTTTTTAAATTTTCTTGTTAGAAGTTTATCCTTGCAGGAAATAATGGAATAGGAAAAGAAAAAAAATTGACTGACCCTCAAGTAATAAAGTTAAACTTGTTTTGCAGGGACAATAGAAGAGAGTGGGGGAGACTGTTGATAGAACCTGAAGCAGGAAACGAACTAGGGGTGGGGGAAGGGGAGGAGGGCGGAGGGTGGGGGTGACTGGGTGGCGGGCACTGAAGTGGGCACTTGACGGGATGAGCACTGGGTGTTATTCTGTATGTTGGCAAATTGAACACCAATAAAAAATAAATTTATTATTAAAAAAAAAAGAACCTGAAGCAATAAAGATGATGGTGGTGGAAGTCACTGGGCTTTTTGGCTCTGTAGTAACTATTTGCCTAGTATTTCCAGCACCATGAAGATCTTATGCTTGATTTAAATTTAATTAATCAAATGCTTGCTTTATATTTTTATCAAATAGTGTATTTCCTCTGAAAAGGAATATGCATAATGAGCACAAAGAGAATGGAGTGAAGTTAATACTTCACTATTTCTAGACCGTCAGTTCCCTGCTCCTCAAACACTAGAAGCTCTTTCTTTGTTTGATCTGGGAACTTTTACCTTTTAATGCTTGAATCTAAATATTTTGACTATTAGCAGATTTCGTCCTGATTGTTTTCACAAGAGTGTAAATCAAATCATTGGTCATGGCGACCCTGCCTATGTGACATTTATGCATACTTTATTTTCTGTTTCTTAGCAACAGGTGATGGAGGCAATAAAAATTAAGTTGGGTAAAATGTTTTATGTTGAGTAACAAGCCATTTTTATGTGGACTATATCCTGCCATGAATATAAGCATTCTAGAATGAAGTCTGTTTATTTTTTTTTTTCCCTTTGAAACAAATTGAGAAAAGCATTTTCCAAGCTCTTTGTCTAGCTTAGAGAATTGCATTTTTGGGGTTGTCTTTTCATTAGTAACATGCATGCAAAGTGAATACCGCTGGTGTACTTCACACAAATTTTAATTTTTAATTTTTAATTTTTTTTCACACACATTTTTAATAGAGCCCTTTGTGCTGTGCATGCCACTTTACTGAAAATCATGACATTTTAAAGCAGAATTAAAGCCTGAAGAATGTGTAATTCCCTTGAATTTTTATGCTCAGTTAAACCAAATGTTACCAAGTTGCCAATCCTTGCACTTCTTCCTTGGCTCCAAATACCATCCACATCCTGATGACTCTGAAATTTATACCTTTGTTCTGAAACTTTCCAGAATCTCTTACTATAATCTCTTAACTATCTACACGACACCTTTAGTTATATGTTTAATGAGCACTTAAAAACTAACATGCCCACAAATAACTCTTAACTTTCCTCTTAACATTTTCATTATTTCAATTTGTGGCAACTTGTCCATTCAGATGCTTAAATCACTAACCTTAGAATCAACCTTAACTCCTTTTTCCTTTTTCCACATATCAAAAAGTCAACCCAGACACAAAACTGAACCTTCAAAACACATTTTGAATTTGCTCACTTTTCACCACTTGTAGTGCAGTGTTCTAATTGCTTCCTCACCACCCCACCCCTTACACCCCCGGCCCATCTTCCATTTGAATTCTTGCAATAGCCTAATTGGCTTCCCCAATTCCACCCTTGATTTTGAGGTCTGCCCTTAATACAGCAGCCAATGCTTAATACAGCATACCCAATGCTTACAACGTCAAGGCCTCCCATTCATCTCAGATGGTTTCCCAGGTCTTGTAAGATCTGCTTTCCCACAGCTTTGTGGACTCATATCTATATGTCTTTGCTATTTCACATCAACCTCCTCTGGAACATGCTCAGCACGTTTCTGCTAAGGACCATTGCACTTGCTGTTTCTGCTGCCTGAAAAGTTCTCCTGCCCAGAGCTACATGGATTGGTGCCTCTCTTCTTTGAAGTTTCTGCTGACATGTCACGTTGTCACAGAGCCCTCCCTGACACTCCATAAAATGTTAACTTCTCATTGTCTTTCTCTATCTCATACATAATGCTGATTTTCTTTTTCTTTTTTTTTTTCATACTGCTTGATTTTCAACAGAGTGCCACTACTTGACATGATTTTAAATCTCTGTCATCTGACTCTCCCTTCTAGGTTGTTAGATAACTGACTAAGCAGGGTCTTGCCTTTTTGTTCACAATGTGTTGGAGCCTAAATCACTTGCCCTGCTTGACCAGCAGCAGTGGCCCTGGGTTCAGCTACCCAGTTATGCTTGTGGGACCCAATAGGCCATCGCGACACAGACTCAATCAGCTTTGTAAGACACACATAGGAGATGATGGGAAGCCAGCATCAAGTGTGTCTGTCATCAGTAGGATTTCCTACCGTAGTCCTGGAACCTCCTGTCTAGTTTTGCAAGTGAGCTCAGGTTTAAGGAGACTATACTTATGGGTGCAGGTACCACCCTCCTTAGAAGGCCCATGACGCATGATATTTGTTGTATTTGTTCCATGAGAGTGTTTTCTAGCAATTCACAAGAAAAAGTTCACCAATTGCTAGAGCAATGAGAGAATTCCTCATACTCACTAAAATTGTAAAATTTAAAAAGCCTATCTATTCTAAGTTTTAGCAAGTATGTGAATAAACTCTCATACATAGGAATTCTAAATAGTACAGCCATTTTGGCAGTCCCTTATGAAGTTAAAAATACATTTACCATATAAGCCAAAAAACTCACTCCTAGGTATTTATCTAAGTGACATGAAAATATTTGTTTATACAAACATTTATATGCAAATGTTCATAGCAACTTTATTCATAATATTCATCATAATAGCTCCAAATTAGAAACCACTCAAATGTCTTTTTGCTTGTGACTGAGTTAACAAATGTGATAAATTCATATAATGGAACACTACTCGGGAATAAAAAGGAACCAGCTACTGATATGTTATGTTTAACAACCTGCATGAATCTCAAAAATATGCTAAGTGAAGGAAGTAAGACACAGAAGACTACATAGTCTGTGATTTCACTGATATGATATTGTGGAAAAGGCACCACTATAGTGATAGAAAGCAGACCAGTAGTTACAGGGTTTGGGGTTGTGGGACGGGATTGACTATAACGGGGCTCTAGGGAATGCTTTGTGATAATGGAAATTCATGGTATGTTCGCTTCCCACTGAAGAGCAGACATTAAGAAGATATAGGGAGTAAGATAATAGGAAAGCATGCTCCCTTAGAAGGTTATAATCTGTGTAGAAAATAATATTATAAGGTAAGTAATAATAAACTTTATATAAAGTTTTTAACTCTGGTCATAGGAATTTTGCCACCATTAATAATCAACAATTTCTTTCATTGTTTATTGTCTGTTCATTATAGATATTGACTTTTGTATAGTGTAAAGAAATAAGGGGATCTAGAGTCTTTGCACTCCACTTTAATTATTTCAAAGAGGAAACACTTATTTTTTTCCTATGAATTATGAACTGAGGAATATACTCGTTCACACAATGCCCCTTAATTTTTAAATATTTTCGAGTACAGTTTACAGAATCTGTGGGTCCTAAATTTATACAGTATAAGTAATTTTAGTTTAGTGACATATACTTTAGAAAGGAAGGCATTCAAATATGTGTTCCACAATCACAGTGGAATTAAGATTTTCCCTATCCACAAACTTTAATTTCATTTAATTTATTCTGATTGACATTTGGTTTCTCACAAAGGAGACGAAATAAAAATTTTTATTCTTTCCAACTTGAGCATGTGGCTTTCATATTCAAAAGCAAATATTTACTGTATAATAATGCAGCAAAGAAAAGAAATGTGAAGTGGGGGAAACTCTGTCAGACATAAGCACTTGCTTTGATAATTGCTCTGTACTATACTAAATATGCTAGTTTGCATAGTAAAAATACACTTAAACTTTTCCATTTAAATAATCACACATTATTTCTTAATTACTAAATCTAGAAGTGTACTCTTCAATTAATATCCATAAAATTAAAAAGATATCAAAGGATACTATAATAGAGGAAAGCACACCGAACATAATTGTCTAGGTAGGTGAATTTTCAGAAGCTAAATGTGCTTGTAACCAGCACCAAGATCAAGAAGCATAATACTACTGGTATCCAGAAATTCTCTCCAAATGCCTCCAAGTCACTACACCCCTCCAGAGGGAAATCTATTTTCTGTCTTCTTGTAGCATAGATTAGTTTTGCCCGATTTTGAACTTTTACACAAATGGAACACACACTCTTTCTTGTATGGCTTCTTTCACTCAATATTATGTTTCTGAGATTCATTTTTGTGTGCAGCTGTAGTTTGCTCCTTCTCATTGTATTTGTATTCACTATGGAAAAAATAGCTCAACTTATTTATTCATACTGCTAGTTTTTAGTTTAATTGCAATTATGAATAGCTCTACTAAAAACATTCTTGTCCATATCTTTTAGTGAATAGGTACATGAAGTTCTGTTGGGTATGTGTAGAGTTGCTAGGCCATAAGGTGGGTATATGTTTAGTTTCAGTAAGTACTGCCAAAAAGCTCTCAAAGTGATTGTATCGATTTATATTCCTATCAGCAGTGTATAGAAATTCTGGTTGCTCTATAGCCTTGCTAATACTTATTTTCTGACTCAAAATTTTAGACATTCTAGGAGAACAGCTTTATAGAATTGTGGTTATAATGTGTACTTTCCTATGTTTAATGAAGTTGAATACATATTTTATATGCTTATTGGCAAGTTGGATATCCTTATTCATGAAATACATGTTCAAATTTTTTGTTCATTTTATTTTGGGGTTTCTTTCCTTATCTCCTTTCTTTAACATTGGTTTCAGGAGTTCTGGATATGAGACCTTTGTTGTATATGGGTACTACAAATATTTTACTTTCTATAAGATTCTATGTATCAAAGAATTTTCAGAAAACTTTCTCATGTATTAGAATACTACTCTACAGTTAAACAGCTCATTGCTTAGCTCTTAGTTCAGCTCTGATACATTGTTGTACAAAAGCAGCTGAAAGGAATGTGTAAACAATGAATGTGGCCAGCATTGGCCTAGGGCTGGCTAGATTTAGCCAACAGGCCAAGGCAAAATAGGAGAAAAAGAAGAGTAGAGTGTAGACATAATCTCAAATATTTTAGTATTACATTAACTGTAAATGAACCAAATGTTTTAATTAAAATTATTTCTCTATTCTAGAGAAAACACACTAGAACGAAGATTGTCAGATCATATTTCAAAGAAACTAACAAGTAATATACCTCAGATATAAGGCTCTGTTTAAAGCAAAAGGATAAAAAGTCATTCTATGCAAACGTCAACAAAAAGAAAGCTGACAAAAGTACACTAGTAATAGACAAAGTAGACTTTGGAGCAAAAATTATTACTAAAAATAATAAAACTCCTAATTTTGTATACATAGTCTCCAATCATGTAAAACAAAGCTGCTGGAATAAAAGAAGTCGTAGACAAAACCAAGACCATAGAAGAACTAAAATACCTGCATTAGGAACTGATACAATAGACAAAATAGTCAGTATATATATAAATTAAAAAAAATATGATTAATTTTACTGTGTGTGTGCATGTGTAAAACATACTGCTAAATCATAGCACTCAATATCTGTATTATGCATATTCTATTCAAGTTCACATGGAGCATTTACCAAAATTAAATACATATGTTTAGGCTTTAAATGAAGTCACAACAACTTTTCCAACTATTAAGTCAAAGTATGTTCTCTGAACACAGTAGAATTAATTTAGAAATGGATAATAAAAATAGAGTGAGGAAGTCCCTAAATGATTTTTCTTTAGAAGCTTCTTTTCCCCCCATGACCCTTATTTCCATTTTCTGTTTAAGAATTTGTGAAAGATAGAAATACCGTATGATCCAATAATTCCACTATCAGTTATTTATGAAAAGGAAAATATTAATTCAAAAAGATATATGCACACATGTTTATTGTAACATTATTTACAATAAACAAGATATGGAGGCAATCTAAGTGTTCATGAAGAGACAAATGAATAAGGAATATGTGGATATATATACACAATGGAACATTATGCAGGCATAAAAAGGATGAGATCTTGCCATTTTCAACAACATAATGGACCTAGAGGGTATTATGCTGGAAGAAGTAAGTCAGACTGAGAAAGACAAATACCATGTGACTTCATTCATACATAGACTCAAGAAAAAAAAACAAGACAAGTGAATAAACAAAAAGCAGAATCAGAGAACAAACTGATGGTTGCCAGAGGGAAGAGGGGATGAGGGGTTGGGCAAAATGGGTGAGGGAAGGCAGGAAATAAAGGCTTCCATTTATGGATGAATAAGTCATGCAGATAAAAGGTACAGTACAGGGAATATGTAATAATGTTGTATGGTGACAGATGGTAGCTACAACTTGTGGTGAGCAGAATACAATGTGTAGACTTGTTGAATCACCATGTTGTACACCTGAAATTAATGTAACATATCAACTACATATCAATATAAAAAAGATAGATTAAAAAAAGATTTTGTAAAAGAACAGCTCAAGACCACTCAGTGATTGTTCTTATTCATTCACTGCAGACCAGTCTTCAGTGGCAGGCTGAGTGCTCCAGTCTTTAATAGGGAGCTGCTGAAAAGATGTGGGGCATCCACAGGCCTTCAGACCAGCTGGTGACCTTGGGTTGTATAGCAATAAATTCAGAAGCTGGCACAGTCTGTTCACCCCCTGATTCCCCCATGGTCACAGCTTTTCTGGCAGCAGCCTACTCTTCCTTTTCAATCTGTTCAGGATCTCCATCAAAGTAGAAATCAGGCACGGTCCCCTTGGGTGTTCACTGGAGGTGGTGCCACACATGCCCAGAACTTCCCTGGCCATCATCTACCATATGATACCACTGAGTGAGCTCTCATGTTGTTGGAGGGGGTGGCAGTGTCCACATGTTGCAGAAGAGAGTCTATGTTACACAAAGCGATGTCAGTCAGGTTAATGTAAGACACCTTTCTGAGAGACTGGTGGTCAGCCCTGGGACCAGTAACCATTGGAAGGCTGCCCACAGGAGCTTCTCCCAGGTTCTCTTCAGATTTTTTAAAAAATATTTTTAAAAATTTATTTATTTTATGAGAGAGAGAGAGAGAGAGAACACACCAGTGGAGGGAGGGAGAAGCAGGGCTGTATTCCAGGACCCTGGGCTCATGATCTGAGCCAAAGGCAGATGCTTAACTGACTGAGCCACCCAGGTGCCTTCTCTCCAGATTTATAATGTAGATGCCATCACTTCTCCTTTCATAGATGTACTGTTCCATTTGGAAGTCAAGGTTGGTGCCACCCAAATGGATTTCTCCTGTAAGTGATTTGAAGACATCTTTTCCTTCATTTGCAGGACATCAAGGTCCATCAGAGCTTCCCTTTTGGTTATGAAGGAACACAGAACAGTGGCATATGGACTCCTTACTAGGCAGAATGGAAAAAGCAGCAATACATTTCTAAATTATCCACGTGTCAAAGGTGTAATCACAATAAAAATTATAAAATATTAAAAATAAAGGATAATAAAAATATGACATCAAAACATAAGAGTCAGCTAAAACAGTCTTAAGAGGGAAATTTATAGTCTTAAATGTACATATTAGAAGGAAAAGAAGTCTGAAATTTTATTAAATAGGCATCCCAATAGGTTAGATTAAAACCAGTGAAATGAACTCAAACAATATAGAAGAAAGGAAAAATATTAAGAAAAAGAATAGAAATTAATGAAATTGAAAACAAATGCCAGAGAAAATCAGTATTACTAATACTGATAAAGAAAAAACCTGCAAAACTGATCAAGAAAAAAATTAAGGAAGTTAAAAATCATCAATATCAAGATCTCACAGATATTAAAAAATTACATTATGTACAATTTTATGCCAAAAAATTTGAAAACTTAGGTGAAATATATAAACTAAAACAGGAGAAAATAGGAAATCTGAACAGTCTATTTTCTGTTAAAGATATTAAACTGTGATAAAGCAGGAACAACAAAAACCTCCCTAAAAGAAAACTCCAGGCCCACAACTCAGTAATAAAATCTTCTAAACATTGAGGTAAGACTCTTTTAATATCGTCAAATCTTTCCTTGAATAGAGAAAAAAGAAAACATCCAATTCCTTTTATGAAGCCAACGTGAACACTGATACCAAACCCTATCCGGGACATTTCAAAAAAGAAAACTTAAAGTCCAGTTTGCTACATATGTGTAGATGAAGGAATCCTCAAGGAAATAACTCATCACATTTACAGTTATTTTGGGAAGGAGTGCAGTGTTACTTTAACATATAGAAAATAACTCCCCACAAAATTACAGAAAGAGGAAAAAAATACAATTACCTTCATATCTACAGAGAAACCATTTGAAGTGGTTCTCTGCAAATTCAATACCTATTTTTGACACCACCATTTTTATTCAACTCTTCACTGGTGGAGGTGCCCGATGCCACATAGCCAGCCCTCGGAAATGGGAATATCTCAGGACCTGGCAATATCTCTGGATCCCTGATAATATTATTTCTGCATCTACCAGGAAGAGCACTCTTCTGTACTTCAAAACCTCTGCAATTTACCTTGAAAGGCAGAAATATTGCATGTAGTACAACCCAGCAATTTCACTCATTGCTTTGCCATGGAGAAAATTATGTACCTATGCACCAGGAACAATTAGAAGAAAGTTCATGGAAGCACAGATCATGATATATATCGTTTTCTATTATGAAAATTATAGTTTCATTTCTCAAGATTTTATTTATTTATTCATGAGAGACACAGAGAGAGGGGCAGAGACACAGGCAGAGGGAGAAGCAGGCTCCATGCGGGGAGCCCTATGTGGCACTCGATCCCTGGACCCCGGGATCACGACCTGAGCCAAAGGCAGATGCCAAACTGCTGAGCCGCCCAGGTGCCCCCAAAATGATAGTTTTAAATAGAGTTGATAATAAATTGTGGAAGTTTAACACGATGAAAGATAAAATCATGATAATAAAATAACCATCTAAGTGGTTTGTGAATGTTTAATGTTGAATGCATGCATATATTTGAGACAAAAGGTTTTAAAAAATTAAGGGAATGATAAACACAAAATTTAGGATAGTGATTAGTGCTGATCTGGACAGGAAGCAGGGAAATGGGATGAGGAGATACACATGAATAGAAGCAAATATGTTTTATTTCTGGTTGGGGGATGGCTTGACTGATTTTTATTACATTATTGCTTTATAATGTACATATTTCATGCATATATCTTCTTTCTATGCACCAAGTCTGTATACCAAATGACTAAGTCTTTTATCACCAATGGTAGTAAATTGAGGAGAAAAGATTTGCTGTGGTGATGATTCCCTTGCTGTGGAGTGCAGAGGCACCTACTTTACGTGGCTACTCAGGTGCTGTGTCTTATTTTGTCTAAGAGATGAGGGTCATCTAAGATGTTTTAAAACTACCAGCTGTGCTTCTTACTTTTGCAAGTAATATGAGTGCACATCCAAAAAGAAAAAAATTACAAGACTCGATTGAGCTCTTGGCAGACTGCTATCATCAGATTACCTCATAGGTTACTGCCCACCCTATGGATGAGCTTCTTTTGAAGACGTCCAATGAGCTGTGATTCCATCACATTCCACGAGCTGAAGAAGCCCATGGACATTGCAGACATTCTGGGGCTTCTCTAGAAGAGAGAATGCAATCTGCTAGCAGCTTGTTTGGTCTATCCAGAGCAGGGAATGAGCTCATCTAGCAAACATTGAGGAACAAAGTTCTAAAGGCCTGCCCTTTTAGCCACAGGGCAATTTGAATCTCAATATAATGTTTCTTGAATTTTAGAGCTTCCACTAACTTTCAAAACATTTCTTGTAAATATAAAAGTTTTCTGGCCTTAAAATTTTATAGTATCTGAAAGCTAGAGTTGACTGATGTAATATTTGTGTTTTCCCTCAGACTGTTCTGGATAGTTAAATTCATAGCTGCAATGGTAACTTGCCTTAGTCAAGATTTCAAAACTTTGTCTTTAGTATAAAGTTGCTCACATGTGACTAAATCAGCTTGAGTCTAAACATTCATTTATTTAAAATGTAAGAGTTAGAATTTACTTTTTTTTTTTGATAGTAAAAGCAATTTAGGAGAATCATTTGGCATTGCTTTTGCTTAGCAAATTATCTATTATGTTATGATTTTGCAATGGCTAGAGAAAAACCTTCAAAACAGATAAAGAAAGAAAAAATAACTTTCCTTATATTTTAATTTTCTTTCTTATTATAATATACTAAATATTCTAGGGTTTGCAGGTTAGTAAAAGAATTGCAGCCATTCAAAGAAAAAGTAGGTGGCTCAAATAAAATATTTATTTGTTTCTGTGAGTCTATATAATCCACGTGTTATGGTGTAACTAAGGATAAATAAAAAGTCATATGCAATTGTTAAAAATGTCCTGGATGGAATTAAAATTTTGGAATTTTAAAATATCAAGCTTCTAGTTAACTGATCACTAGAATGAACTTACACTTAGCACTTGGTGAATTATTTTAATCTCAACTGGCTTTACCTAATGATAAATATTTCACAATATTGCAGATGGCTTAAACTCTGTAGTATTGATCATGGCTAAAAGTTGTAATCATTTTAAATTTTAAAACAGTTTTACCTGTAAAAGGATTAGTCTCCTTTCAGAAGAAACACATCATTTATAAATATAATGCTAAGCTATGACCAGCTTTGCAAAAACAGTTAACCTCTCCAGTTCAAGCATGCAGCGAGCGTACCTTCCGTTTAGTGAAGCAAATTATTAGTTCTGTAATACTAACTGAGGTGTGCAACCTGACCCAGGATGGGGATAAAAGAACCACTGTGGGTCTTCGCAAGGATGCCTTAGGCTATCCTGCCGGTGCTTGGTGCTTGGATGCTAAGAGAGGAAACTGACTTCTGTATGTAACAGCACTGTGTTCAGGACAAAGGCAGGACTACTGCCTCAAGATACATGAGGACAGAATAAAAACAATAGTCCTCATAAGCCCCAGCTGGCACATTTTGACTTGATCCTGTGATTTTTTTTTGTGTGTGTGTGAAAGTTCAGGTCTTTTGAGTTCTTTTTTTTTTTTTTTGATACCAATTTGTGACTTTGTGAAATTAGCCAAGACACAGAGATCTCTGGCTTGTAGACGGGACCAGCTTTGACAATAATACCCACCTCGTTAAAATCTACATACTTAGGTGAAAAAAATTGGCCTGATTTTTCTTTGGTTCACTGCTAAGGGGATCTGTTAGTGACATTAGGACCAGTTCTGTCACATTTATCTATGTTGTCCTTTATGACAACAAGCAGAAGTCAGGTTTGTCCCATGGATCCCTGTGTCTCCAGCGATGAAGCCTGGCGGTGAGCCCGAGTTTGTTGCTATGTATTGTGCAATCTAAACATGCATCTGAGTGGACTCATCCTTATTAAAACCAGACTGAAGCAATGTGCCAGGAATTATTTACCAGGGTTTTAAAAATCCCAATAAAGCACGATTAAATAATAGATCAAAGGCATTCAAAAATCTGGTGGCTGTTGATAAACTGGACGAAGTTGCTTAGGGACTTCTTAACTAAAATGTTTATATATTGTTAAAAGGGTTATTTAGTGATGTCATCATCAAGGGAGAAAGAAAGCAACCAGAGCTGTAAAAGCTAATAAAGTCACCTTGAATGAAATCTCTGGCCCAGCAAACGCATTGAACTCTAATGAGATTTGATGAAATAGCAGAGCTGATAGCAGGTATCCTGGGGGCATATTTAATAGTAAGAAAGAAAAAGCAGTAAGAATTTTCTTTCTTTAGCTTACATTTGAATGGTAATAATGAAAGATCCAATGAGGAAGTCCTGCTTGTGGTTCCTTTTTAGTACTTATCGAATAGCACCATGAAAAACTATCTTCCTGTTTGGGGGATGGAGCTATTTGATAAGCACAGAAAGGGCGAGAACAGGCATGATTTCCGTGCCATTCACACTACCTAGTTTTGCCACTTCCCCTGTTGCTTTTGAATGCAAGGAAGCTGGTGTCGTCTGAGAGCAGGGAGCAAGAAAAAAGCTAACTGACTCATATGGGTTCTAATTTATGATATAGACTCAAAACAACACGCCCCACATAAGTGACGGCAGCCTTGAGAAAGCGTGGTTGAATTTCTATTGAATCGCATCCCTGTGCAGTTAGAGTTAAGTGGAGCAGAGCAAAGGCAGGATAGACCCTGTCACAGCACCATTCGATGAGAGCATTTGGGAATTTTAAGGAGTGAAAGAGGACAAAACTAACATTTGCTAAGAGGCTGGTGCCTTACATTTTTTTTTCTTCATTCTATGATACAGTCCATAATATTCCCCCCCCCCTTTTTTTTTTGTTATTAATGAGGAAGTTGAGGCAGAGAGAGCCAAAGTGCTTTGCCAAAGGTTGTGCTTCTGACCAATGACAAAGCTGAGATTTGAACTTGGGACTGCCTGTCTCCAAATATTTTTGTTATTCTAGACTAAAACCACCCACCAGAATCATCTTTGGAGATTTGAAAAAAATACACATGCCTGAATATATCCCTTACAGATTGATTTGAAAGGAGGGGGAAGAAATAATTGATAAAATTTAAACGTGGACTCTGGATGAAATCACAGTGATTTATCTATATTAAATTTTCTGATTTTGGTAATAAAATTACCGTGGTAAATAAAGTTACTGTGGTGATATAAAATAATGCCCTTGTTTTTAGGAAATACGCCTAAATATATGTCTATATATAGATAGATATTCTATATCTATGTCTATGTAGAGATAAATGAACACATCAATAGGTAGTTAGGGACAATGATAAAACAAACAGGGCAAAATGTAAATAATTGGTGGTTCTGGGTGTGAAGCATTGTATTTTATGAAAATACTGACAATAATACCTTTCATCTCATAGTTCTTTTATTAGTACAAAGGGTTTATTTTCCCCTCTAAATTTGGGTGGGCAGAAGTGATACGTATGATTTTCCAGGCTAGATAGTAAAAGGCAATACAGCTGCTGCCTGCTTCTCTTGCATGCCCCCTCTTTGGAGCCCAGCTGCCATGCTCTGAGGAAGCCCAAGTAGCCCCAATAGAAGCCTGTGTCACAGGGCCCCCTGGAAAGGAATGGAGGCCCCCAGGTCTCAGTCCTGGCCAAACACTGAGCTCCTAGCGACACTAATTGGCCAAAGGAAAAGCCATCTTGCAGTTAAAGGCACTTGAGCCAATACTGCTGGTGCTGCAAGAGCAGAGAGGCAAGCCTGCCTTCTCACACCTGCCAAAAGCCAGGTCTGTGAGCTAAAACATAACTGTTTTTTTTTTTTTTTAAGACACCACCTTTTGAAGTGTTTATTCTGCAGCAATAAATAACAAAAACTCTGAGTAAAGAGCATAGAGCAGTTCTTTATGCGATTCTCGCAGCTTTCTTATAAGTTTAAATAATATCAAAATGAAAGTTAAAAGTTCATGTACTCAGACTCTACCTTCAGAGGCTTAGTGCATGGAAGTAGTGTATTTTGAAACAGCTAAACCAAAGCAAACCAAACAAAAAAGCTTCTCAGGAGATTCTGATAGATATCTTTATTTATAAAGCACCAGTCCAGTTGGATCAAATTGATAACTATGATAAAAAATTATATAAGTCACAAAATCATGTCAAACGAAGTCAAGCTAGAATATAGCAAGAAGTTCAATAAATTAATCATGCATATACATAGATGACTGGGATTATTTTTAGTTATTAACTAGAAATTTTTTTAATGTGATATTTCCTTCATTATTTGAAATTTGAGGCCATTCTGATGCAACTTTTTAGTTTTTTTCAGGACTAAGTTTTTTCTTCTAGGACTGTCAAGTTGTGAATTTTTTTTCCATTCTATGTGTGAACTTGATATATGAAATACCTCTGTGGTGAAAGTTTGGAGAACATGGGTCATATTCTTGTTATAGACCTGTACCTAAGAGAGGTGACCAACAACCCAGGTCGTATTCAAGTGATGTTTCACAGTTTGGAATTTATATAGTTTAATGTCAATATTCAAGTGATTGGACTTCTTGAGTGTACCATGATTGTCCTTCTAAGCAGGTCATAAGGAGGAGCAGAGGTTGTTTTGTAACAACAAAGGACTTCCCCACAGTGGCTGAGATAGAGAAATGACGCTCTTTGTCAAAAAAAGCGTCGGGATTCCAGACAAGCAGACTGTAGCAGGTATCCAGGATTGACCTGGAATTGAGCAAAAACCTGCTGCAGATATAGGAGCCCTTTTATATTGACCAGGAAAACACATGTGAGAGTTGGGCAAGGTGGCCATGGCCTTAGGGGTATATTCATGTCAAGCACAATATCATGCCAAGCGCAATAAATTTCACACTCCACTCATCAGTAGAGAATGGGATCTTGATACACTGTCAGATTTGTTTATCTCTGGTGTAGGTCCTCTATTATTTCTTCTTTTCGTGAATGGCACAACAATATACCCCGTACTCAAGCCAAAATCAGAGAAAAAAATTCTAGCTTTCTCTTCGTTCTTCATTTCCAGATTAAATTTCCGAGTTGTTTGGTCTCACCTAAAAATGCTGTGGTCTTCCTCCGCTCATCTTATTCCCATCTGCGATGCCCCAGTTCAGGCCCTTGTGGTCTATTACAAGTATTGCAGTAGCTCCTAACTGATCTCCTGACCTTGAGTATTGATACCTTCTGATTCACCCATCTCTCTTTCCTGCCTGTTACATTTAATAGATATAAGCCATTATATATTACTATTTTTTAAGATAGATTTTTTTGAGAAAGAGAGAGAGAGCAAGCACAGGAGGAAAGAGGGAGAGGAAGAGTGAGAATCCCAAGCTGCTTAGCACAGAGCCTGACATGGGGCTCAATCCCATGACTCTGAGATCACGGCTGGAGTTGGTTGCTTAACTGACTGAGCCACTCGGGTGCCCCATATATTACTCTTGGTCAAAGTTTTTCATCATGTGCAGATTCAATTTCAGGTCTTTTTTTTTTTTTTTTTTTTAGGAATCTCGTGGCCCTTCCCAATATGGTTCTTCCCTACCTTTCTAATTTCATCTCTTGCCACTCTTTCTTCCTAATTTAATGCTTCATCCCTACAAACCCCTTTGTATTCCTAAGTATACTATGCTCTCTCACACTCTTGTGAGAGTTTGCCAGGAGTTGCCCCTGGGCAAACTCCTCTCTGTCACGAATACCCTCTCTAGTTTGCTGCCTGCCTACCTGGCAATTTCCTATCAATGCTTCAAGTCTCAATCTAAATGCCATTATGGGTGCAGTTGTTAGTGTTGTCTCCATTATAGCAGTGATCATATTCATTCAACATCCAGCACATGTTTATTGAGCAGATACTGTAGGCCTGACCAATGTGGGCATTGAGGATAGAGAATTGAACAAGAATATAAAAAGTTTCTGCTTTTAAGGAGATGAGTTATATCACAATAGTAAATTTGCCTTCTCCCCACTAGTCAGTATAGAACTTGAGAGCAGGATATTCATTTTAATTATCTTTGTATCTTCTGCATCAAGCCCAGCATCTGTCCCGTAACAGGAACTGAACAACATTTTATGATTATTTAATGAATAGCCTTATACTCATTTCCAAAGGACAAATTGAATCAAGGAGAAAAGTAATACATATCACAAGACAGACTTCTTTTCAAAATCCTTGTTCCAAGTTTTCCTTTTAACATGAAGGTAATGAAATAGTCCAATGATCTTGTGCCTAAGGTAATCTCTATATGATGATTTTTCTTTATTTTCTTGCATTTATATTGCTTTATCTCCTTTCCCGAGAAATCTATTATGCTGCTATTTCTATGAAGAAAGGGTAACTTCTAAGTGGAGACAATCCCAGGAAATTCATGAGGGAGTGACACCAGCTCTCCTGTCCTCAAACTTTCCTTTATCCCACGTAGATCGTCTTTTAGAGACTCAGGATACCCCCTCCTCCATAGCTACACTTCCTTTCAGGGAAGGCTCAGACATCATGATATCAGGTGATTATTTACCCCTTTGTGAGACTATGTGAACATATGGAAGCATATCACCTCTTCCACTGAATTTGTCTTGATTCTAGTGGACAAATGGAAAATTGTGATTCTAAGAGAATTTCAACTGATATGTTTTTGATGATAAAAATGCTCCCTCTCTCCATAAAACCGTAAAAGATAAATGCCTATGTGCCTATTCTTATGCCCTCCCTGTTACTTGTTTTTTGGTGGTCACCCTTGGCAAATTCAAATATGAGCTGGTGGTACTTATAAAACCAGGAACTGAAAAAGCATGCTCCATCCCCACCTTGAAATACACTGACATAGCCACGTAGATTGGAGGTCTGGATGGAGTCAGCATGCAGTCACTGGAGGAGGGAGGCTGGGCAGTGGCCCTGGAGATGGTTCTTATAATGCCGTCTTTCTAGGAAGGGATACACAGGTTTAATTCACTGGAAAAATTCTAAATACTTTTAGAACAGAAAGATCCTCCCCTTGAACAGAACTACCGTGGGTTTATTGGTTCAGGGTTTCAGGCTGTAATGGTTCTACCCAGGACAGAATTACTTGAAGGAAGTGGTCATAAAACCTTTTTAGTTCTTTTATTTACTAATGCAGTTTTACACTGTTCAATCTACTGAACTGCAGCTTTCAACAGAAACCACTACAGAGTTCCTACTATATAAAACAATAGCTATTGAAATCCTGCCTGCAGAGCTCCTGATACTGTTTCTGGGTTGAGAATATTTTTATTCTTTGGGTTCTCTGTGTTTTATTAGAAGTAAGCACACAGATTTCAAATATTAAAACATACATGAAAATGTGTCTTTTTTTAAGCTCAGTGGACACAATTGTGCTGAGAAAGTTGGGATAACGCCTGGAACTGACTCACCTGGTACAACAACCTTAAAGTTACTACATGGAGAGGATTATTTCCGTATCCTGTGGCCTTATAAAGAATCGGAAATAAACATTTAATATGTGGCCACTCACTCACATGTACTGAGTCCCCATCGTGCATGCGGTAGGCTCTCTGTTAGTGTCTAGATATTCCATGGCAAACAAAGTGGTCTCTTCCCTACCCTCACAGAGTTCACAAAGAGAAGGCAGATTAAAACGGAAAAAGATGCCTCAGAAACAGATAAACACAGGTCGTCATAAATGCTAAGAAGAAGACAGAAATCAAAAGATTATAGTTGATTCTAATTTGCATTGGGGTCATATCAGGACAATCAAGATCTTTTACTTAAAACCCCCAAATGACTTTCTGTTACATTTAAAGTCAAGTTCAAAGGGCTCACTGATGTGTATAAGGCCTTGCATGGTTTTGTTGTAGCCTACCTGTCCAGTTTCCATTTGTAACGCTCTACTCCCTTATGCCCATAATTTATTCACATGGGTCTTCTTTCTATTGCTTATTGTTCCAAGCTTGATTCTGCTCCAGGGCCTATGCTCTTGCACTTCACTTTTTTTGGAATACTTTTCCCTTGGATTTTCTCATGGCTGACTTCTTCCTGATAGGCCTCCGCACAACAGCAGCTCTTCAGAAAGTCTTTCACTGCTCAGCCAATTCAAATAGCCCCTTCCTTCTCATCTGTCTTTTCATCATCACAATACGTTAGACTTAGATCATAGAATTATTTGACACCCTTGTTTTGTGTGTGTGTGTGTGGGGGGGGGATCTGGGTGTGTATGGTTCCTTTGTTTGCTTCTTTATTTTCTGTTTCTCACACTGGAAGGTAAGCTCTGTGAGATAAGTGAGACCTCAAAACTGACCCCAGCACTTAGAATTTGGAATGAAGAAGTTTTTCTTACTCTAGAACCACCTCTGAGTCATAGATGCTAAATATAGCCAAATCCAATGCAGTGCTTTCTTGAAGTTGGCCATCCAACTTGAATCAATAATCAGGTAGGGGACCAACTTCTGACTGATATCTGTTGAAGACTTCTTAGTCAATCAGTTGTACACATTTCAAGGAGGTAAAATTTAATATAAGAGTCACAGGACAGTTAAATCCACTTATAAGTAAAAGATTTCCAAAACAATCGAGTTCTAGCTTAGTTGAGACATCTTTTCTTTCTTTTTTTTTTTTTTTTAAGATTTTATTTATTTATTCATGAGAGAGACAGAGAGAGAGGCAGAGACATAGGCAGAGGGAGAAGCAGGCTTCCTGTGGGGATCCTGATGTGAGACTCAATCCCAGGACCCCGGGATCACAACCTGAGCCAAAGGCAGACACTCAACCACTGAACCACCCAGGCGCCCCGGAGACATATTTTCAAATAGTGTGTTTTAAAGAGTACACATACTCACTCTAAAACACCTGCAAATGGCCCACTTACAAGTTCTAGTATGTTTTACCCAGAAGAGAGAGTCACTTCAAAGTGTAGTCTTAAGATACAGAAAAATATTTTATAGGAAAAAATTGTGGAGTTCCACGCTCAATCAGGACTACTATTTCCTCTAAAAAATTCCTTAATTTTTCGTGGAATGGCTGATATGAACAACAACAAAAAGAAATGTTTCATTTAATTGCAAAGGCATTTGTGTTAATGGTGGCTTCCCTAATTTAGTATTATAGAGCTGTAGCTAAGCTACATTTGCTAACAGTTTTCTGGAATGTCAGCACATCTGTAGTGAATTTGTAACTGATTGAAGTCAAAACAAAGGAATTAATTAAAAAAAATTAAAGTCTGATATAGTTGACACACAATATTACATTAGTTTCAGGTTTACAGTGTAGTGATTCAACTCCTCCATTTTTATACTGTGCTCACCACAATGTAGCTACCATCCATCACCCCACAGCACTATTACAATACTATTGGCCAAATTCCATATGTTGTGCTTTTTATTTCCACGACTTACTCATTTTATAACCAGAAGTATCTGTATCTCACCTTTTCCTTCCCCCATTTTGCCATCTGCCTCTACGCTTCCCCTCTGGCAACCATCAGTTTGTTCTCTGTATTTATAGGTCTGATTCAGCTTTTTGTCTGTTTGAAGAAACTAATTTTGGAAGATTAATTTCTAGTTCCTTCATATACTCTTAACTGCTTTACTTGATCCTAGCATTTTTAGAAGACTAAAGAAGAGCTATTGAGTGAACGTCTACAAAGAATGAAAACAACAGTATTAAAGCCAAATCAGAATAGAAAATGAAGGAGGGGCTCTTGGGTGGCTCAGTGGTTGAGTGTCTGCTTTTGGCTCAGGACGCGATGCTGGGGTCACAGGATCGAGTCCCACATTGGGATCCCCGCAGGGAGCCTGCTTCTCCCTCTGCCTGTGTCTCTGTCTCTCTCTCTCTGTGTCTCTCATGAATAAATAAATAAAATCTTTTAAAAAAAGAAAATGAAGGATAAACAACCCTTTAGCATTCAAAATCTTATATAACTTGCCATACACATGTAACTAGCTGGTAGAAGGGACATGGGCCCATCAGTATCCAAACTTACTGACTCTTGGGATCCCTGGGTGGCGCAGCGGTTTGGCGCCTGCCTTTGGCCCAGGGCGCGATCCTGGAGACCCGGGATCGAATCCCACATCGGGCTCTCGGTGCATGGAGCCTGCTTCTCCCTCTGCCTATGTCTCTGCCTCTCCCTCTTTCTCTCTCTGTGACTATCATAAATAAATTAAAAAAAAAAAACAAAAAAAAAACACCAAACTTACTGACTCTTTCTTCTTCTTCTTCTTCTTCTTCTTCTTCTTCTTCTTCTTCTTCTTCTTCTTCTTCTGTTTTTTGACTTTCTTCTTTTTAAAGGGGAACTAGTAATGCCCACTTGATGTCATGTGAAGGGAGAGCTCCCACTGGGCCTCTTCCTTGGTTTTCAATACCGCAGAGAAGTCTATGTGCAGCTGGTACAGCTGTGTATCTCAGCTCAGACAACGTGAGAGAGCCAGGGGGAGTCCCAGTGCAGTTAGTTGTAGGAGGAAGGCCAGGGCCTCTGCAGTTAGCACCGGGTCTCAGCACCTCTCCTGCACCATGGTTGCCGGCCTTGTCTTGATCAGCAGCTATTTTGGAGCTGGGCTGACAAGGCTCTGTGAGGATGGAGCAGCATTGTATGGTGTCTTTCTTGTTAACTGGCTCAGGTAGAGGCTGAAGCATGACAGGATGCTGAAAGGATTCTCCATGTGAGAAAAAAATTTTCAATTTATTAGGGAATTCCAGCTATTGGGTTTATTCTTATTAACTTTTTGTTTATCAAAGACCTTGGTCATAGAATAAAAAGAAATTAGTTTCTTTACCATAAGATGGTATAACAGCTGCATTTTAACTGCAGATGTGGTCGGCATAAATAGGCTTTTATTTCCCCTCCCAAATAAGATTTTACCAGGAATAACTGTGGGTGTATTGAGGGAAAGTAAGGTAATAATGGTGATACTTTTATTTCTCCAGGTAGCATCCATCTCCTACCCACACACTGACAAATTAATTTCAACTAAAAAAAGTGTCTTATGGCTTGTTAGCAACCTAAATTAGCTTATCGCTCATTATTCTGCTTCACCACGTTGCCGGAGAGATGCTGACACTGCCCTTTTCCTTTCTTCTTCGGTATATGAAAGACAAGTCATTAACAGAATATTTGTGATTGCTGTGCCATCCTGAGCAGATAAAGGAAATCCTTTTCAAGTTTCAATACATAAAAATTACAAATAAAATAGAACAACAGCAAAAACTAAAAATCCTCATATATCCACCTGAGCTCCAAAGAAAGGGGACTCCTCAGGTAAATGAATGAAGAGGGAATTGAAAACTCAGTTCAGGGCATTTGATGTGACATGAGGGCCTGACAAGGGAATCCGGACTAGAAGTGGGCTCTGTGTCTGCAGCAGGCTGGAGCTGAACTCCCCTGGTGACCCAGAGCACCAAGATAAAAGCACATAAAGTTGGTCCTAGACTTGTGAGACCCACAGGGCTCAAAATTCAAAACTCAGAATTGCTCAGTAGGACTCTTCCCCCATTATCTAACCAAAAATGACAAGCGAAACAAGCAGAAACAAGAGCCACGGAGGCACTTGCAGAGAATGCAACACGTGAGCGACTTTGCTCGCACAAATATTGTAGACATGAAATGTCTGACAGACCATATGGGGTGATAGCCAAGCAATAGATAAAATGATAAAATGATAGGTAACTTTTGAAACAAACTGAAAAAGAGTATTTAGAAATAAAATTTACAGAAAGCGAACTTTAAAAGTGCAACTAATTAAGTGGACAGTGTGATCATAGAGTTGAAAAAGGTAATGGAAAGACATAAAAATGGAGAAAAATTAAGCATAGATAAAGAGACAAAAAATATGAAAGAGATGCTAAGATCTGTAGAGGAGAAAATAAAAAGATCCATCAACATATGCCGATAAAATTCCAGGAAAAAAAAAAAGAGAGAATAAGGCAGAGCATGGTATTAAAAAAAAATAATAGCTTGGAACTTCCTGGAATTGGAGATCATTCTCAGGTTGAAGAAGTACACCATGATCCAACAGGAAGGAGAAAAATAAATTAGAAACCATGGCAAAATTGCAGAATATCAAGAAGAGAAAAACTTAGTTAATCAGAGAGAAAAGCCAGCTAACTTCTAAAGGAAGAATGATTAAATTGGCAACAGTTTTCTCAGCAGCTGCAATCAGAGCGACAAAACAGTGAAATAAGAGCTTCACTCCTCTGATGTAAAATCATTGTCAACCTGGAACTCTACTCAACTATGACCTGAGAGTGAAGGCAAAATTAAGATATTTTGAGCAATTTAAGATAGAGAAGACCTGTTTCCCAAGCATAGGCGTCAGCCTGTTCTCGCCCCAGATGCTCTCTTTAGAAGTTTAGCTATTTCGAGATGGATGCTGTGTAGCAAGAGTGGACAGACATGGATTTGGTGGATGGGTGCTGACCACCCATTACTCTCTCTTTTCAGGGTGCCTTCCAGGATGAAGAGGCCAAAGCTGCACTCTTAGACACCGTCTTCTATGTTTCCCAGGCTCCTCACAGTGGCTTGCGGCAGTGATTCATGCCCTGTCAGATGTACTCACACAAGATCTGCATTTGCTGTTTGTGCTGTGTCTTGTTGGCAAGCCGAGTTGTGAAGCTTTGTCCCCATGCTGGAGTCCTAGCAGAGGCCCCAGGGGCCATGAGCTACTTTTTATGTCCATACAGAGGGGCGGTGTGGAGAACACCCAATTTTTTGGGTGTAGCTGGAGCAGTTTGCCTTGGATCTCAAGATGTGTAATAGCAGAGTTGCAGGGATTTTCTGTTTGTTGTGGCTGCGTGTGTGTGGTCTCTTCCTCACCGAAGGGGGTGATTGTAGCTGGGAAAGGATAGTTCTGGAGCAAGAGACTTCCTGTATATGGCAGAGGTAGCAAGTGTCTTGGTAACCTTGTTTTTTTTTTTCTTTTTTCCCTCCTCTAGTGAAGATATTTTATTTTTCTTAAAAATACAATTGTACAATGCTCTTCAGAGAAAGAAAAATTCCCTCAATGCCCCCAAATACCATGTGGATTAATAATCTTCTTCTCTTTCAAAACTAAATATGTAATTGATAATATGCAACTGATTTCTTGTGAAATATAGTATTTATGCTTTTTAATTTTCTTTCCCTTTATTTTAACTAAAGCTAAGTCCAGTTTAAACCTATGCTTTTTGTAATGAGCCAAATCAAGTCTATCATAGTTCAAAGATGATGAAATAAAATGCTAAATGGTGATGCTGATAAATACTGTCAATTAGCTGGTACACAGTGATATGAATTTGCTGCAGGAAGACAGATTCTGATTTAGATACAACAGTGGTGAGGTGTGGCCATAGCGTAGGCTGCAGTGCCATGCCCAGGTCATTATTATTCACTCACACACCCATGCCCCGGCTGCCATGGGTGTTGACTGCTGGTAGCTCATAGCTGTCCTTCTCTAAAGAAATGTTCCAGATGTTGGTATCCAGGTTACCTGGAAATTTATGTATCACCCTCCAGGGGCAGGGATAAGAGAATAGAGCAGAGTGTAGTATTAAAAAAACAAAATGTCAAAGAACTTTCTGGAGGGACACCTGGGTGGCTCAGTGGTTGAGCATCTGCCTTTGGCTCAGATTGTGATCCCAGGGTTCTGGGATCGAGTCCCGCATCGGGCTCCCTGTGTGGAGCCTGCTTCTCCCTCTGCCTATGTCTCTGTCTGTCTCTGTGTGTCTCTCATGAATAAATACATAAAATCTTTAAAAAAGAGAACTTTCTGGAATTGAAGACAGTTCTCAGGTTGAGGAAGTACGCCAGCCAACATCTGAATGGCAACAGGGCACAAAAGGCCAGTCTTCCTACTGCAGGGGGGATCATCTCTAGGTGATATGTGTTCCAGAGTTTTCCTGTGAGATCAGGCTGAAATGAGTCTCCAGCTGAAACTATATTTTCTTTCTGCTTCCCCGCCCCCCCCCCCCCACACCTGCCTTTTGCCTTCTTCGGAGAACTCACTCAGTAAATCTTGACTATGAAACAGACCATAAGGATAGGATTTGCTCAGTCTCAAGTGGTTTGCAAAAGGATCCTATTGTTGGTAATGGCAGGCGGAATGCTGATGGCCAGGAGAATGCTGTATTGATAACGTTTGCAGAGACTTTCCCTTGTGGTGGATTGGGGTGGGATAGAGAGGTGAAAGAGGGCGCACTAGATAGTGTAATTTCTTGAGCATTTGAAAGGTTGGCTGGTGTGGGGGGGCGCAGGATGGTAACTCTAAGGACTATGGAATTGGAGGTCTGGGGTTAACTGCAAATCTTGTGTTGCCAAGGAGGAATGGTAGGCTTAGATACATTAATTAACAACTTCAAGTTCAGTGTGATGTTTAAAGAACCTTTTTTTTAAAAAAAAAGATTTTAGAAATAAAATCTATAGAAAAATCTTCATGAGAGATACAGAGAGAGAGGCAGAGACATAGACAGAGGGAGAAGCAGGCCTCTTGTGGGGTACCTGATATGGGACTCAATTCCAGGACCCAGGATCATGACTTGAGCCAAAGGTAGATGTCCAACCACTGAGCCACCCAGGTGTCCGTAAAGAACCTTTTTAACAACATTTCAAGAGTCTTTCCTCTTCTGCAACCAGAAGGCCACATAAACCATGACTTCGGCATAGGACTGAGTTGTACAATTGGAAAAGACTTCAAGGAGGTTGAATTTTCAGCCCAGGTAAGTCTCTGTCCAAGTCAGAGCTGTGCTACGGGAGCAGTGGGACCCCAGGACGTGGAATGGATATACTTGAGAACCTTGAATACATAGAGAACCTCGAACCCTTTGCAGTAGTGGCCTATTTTCTCATATTTGAGGATAAAAACTGCAGACACAGTGCTTGTTCTCAGCATTGGCCCTTATTTCACACTCCTGATCACCAAAAAATAAGTAGAGTCAAATTCCAGCATCACTTAGAGAAAGAAGTGATGCGCCTATCTCAGAGGCAAAGATTATAAACCAAACAAACTGTGCAACTTGATTAGCTTGTACTGGCAGGAACCAGGAGAATATGAAGAAGGTCTTGGAGGTCCCTGATAGATAAACAAGAGTTTGTCAATATGGGGCATCCTTCAATGGCCCAAGATTCAATACTCTGGCATAAGCAGTTGTAATACCTTCTAGATTGGAGCCAGGAGCCGGGAAAGCTGTGACCTGTACTGAAAGAAGTAAGAGGGCAGGGCTGCTGTGGCAGACTGGAGAAGAGGGGATGGGTTCAGAGAATTAGGAGTCCTAATATTTATCCTCAGGAAGACCTGGAGGTTACCATGCTCTCCAAGTCAATAGGGAATCCACCGATGAAGGGGAATCCAGCTTCACTGAGAGATCCATGGTGCTTGGTTTCTCCAGGTTAGAGCTAATGGTAGGAGCTATTACAGATTAGGCTCCTTAATCTCAATGCAGATAGGAGAATCCCAGAATGGCTGAGGAAGACACAGATTTAGCCATCAGATGCAACATGGAGCCCCTGAAATATATTTCAGCATTCCCTTGATAACTACTAAGTACAGTATAAAAACAAAAAGCACAAGTCAAACCTTCCCATCAATGAAGATACAAAAATTTAAAAATACTGATAAACCGAACGTAACAATGTATGAGAAATTAGTATGCGTCTATATAAATATATGTTTATATTTGGGACCAAACTAAGTTTATTCCCCAAATAAAAGGTTAGTTTAACCTTAGGAGATGAAATAACATAAATTACCACACTAACAGAATAAAGAAAATAAAGAAGGCAATTACTTTGGCTAAAGAGAAAGAATTGATAAAAATACAAAAAAAAAAAAAACTATTCATGTTTAAAAAGAAAAAAGAAAACCTCAAACAGATTAGGTATGAAGCCAAACTCCTTCATCTGAGAAGGGTAGCTGCAAAAAAGAAAAAAGAATGGTGACATATAGAATCACTCCTTTCAATAGAAAGAATAAGATGGCAGTGACTATCGTCACCCCTTCATTCAGCATTGCACCAGAATTCTTATTGGGTGCAATAAAGGAAAATAATAATAATAATAATTAAAAGTAAGGACTGGCAAGAAAGTATGAAAATTGCTATTACTTACCAATGATATGACTATGTAGTTAGAAAATCCAGAAGAATTTATAGCTAGATTTTAGAATGAATAAGAAAGCTGATCAATTTTCCTGGATGCAAAATAAAGGTACCAAAAGCAATTTCATTTCCATACAGCAGCAACAAAGAGATGAGAAGATAAAAAGCTTTGGTCCCACTGTAGGAAGAGAGTGTAGGCGGTCATAGAGGAGACTGAACACTCCCCATCAGCCCCACCCCCACCCCCCCCAAGCATCCTTTCTCAGTTCCACGGTCCATTTCATCTTCAGATTATGGGCCACCTTAGTTCCTGGGCAGTCCAGGAATAAGATGACGGACACCTTTCTATAGCCTTGAGCACAGCTAAAGTCACCCTGTGGAATTGGTTACACCAGGGGCCAACCATGTCTATACGGCCTTAAACGAAGGAAGCACCTCCAGGGGAGTTTCAGATTTTAATCAGCATAATGGAAATCACCAGCTTGAAAACCTAGTCATGTTCGGATCAAAGGTCATACCCGACTTGCGTGGCGTCCTGGGCCAGTTGCAAGATAAACTAATTCTAGTACAAGTATCTAAAAATAGCTGAATAAATGTTCTATGCAATATTAACCTTTGCTAATTCTGTGTGTTAGGTAGAGGAATACGTATTACATGGGTCTCCAACCTTGTCTGTAGTTTTTAAACTTTTCCAAGTAAAGAAGTGATTGGTGGGATTTGATTGTGATTGTTATTTGTGCGTGTTGAGGTTTATCTTTTTATATGAACAAAGGTTTGTCTAGTTTGTGTTTATAAAATGTGATCTCTGCAAGTAAGTTATAAGCATGGTCACCTTTTGATCTTTTCATTATAAGCCAAGTATGATCAAGTTGACAGGCTCTCAAAGATTCCCCAGCTTCCACTTATTCCTTTGAATACATCTATTTTTCAATATATAGTATTTTCTCAGGGGTCATAGCTACTACCAGGACTTCTATTATAATTTAGGCTAGCCAATTAACTGGAAAGGTAAAAATTTCTTGATAAGACTGTTGAGATTGGCAACAGTTCCTACTTGCAGTAATATATAAACTTCTTTCAAATAAATTAAAATTTTCCTCAAGAAATTGTTATATTTCTATCATCTTAGGAAATTACAATGACAACTAATCGCTATTGTTTCTTCTCATTCATTGCATTATAAAAATGTAACTGAATAGTCTTTAACTCAGATATTTGACTTTGTATCTCAAGAGAAATAAATTGCTTAATTATTAGCCGAATTTTACAGATGGCCTCAAATTTCAGACAATCACCTCAGTTGGGCCAAATCTATCTTTTCAAATATACTGAAAGTTCTATTTTTTAAAGCTATCAATGAAGTGCCTTTAGAAGGAAAATTTTCCCTAAAGTTTCAAGTAAATCCCCAATCCTTGCAAGACATCTTCCCAGCGGTCCATAAGGAAATTGTCTTTCATAAAACTAGATTAAGAGAATTCTATTAGTGGACCAATTCAAAGAGAACTTGTACCTTCCCTCAGGAAATTTGAGTTATATTTGGGGCACTTGCTGCAGTAATGTACTACTATTATTTTTTTCTAAGGTAATGAAAAGGAGTGAGTGAAGCAAAGTGATCTGACCTGGTACATCAGCACTGGGTAGCAGTGAGACACTGCCCGCGCTCACAGTGCCACTTAGCTCTTGGGACACACTGGTGCTGATCTCCTAAGTACAGGGTAGGGATGTTGTATCCCATAACAATGATACAGTGTCTCTTACAGAGTAAGGAGTCAACACGTGCTTTCCATCTAATGCAGACAAATGTTCAGGAGAGACATTGATGTCTAGGTCGATGTAGTTGACCATTTATGTTGGGGACTTTATTTCATTTCATGCCAGGAATGAAGTAACACTGTGAAAATAAAGTGTTAGGTGGTGATGTCTGGTTTGATTTGTGTATTTTAATCAATTTTTAAAGCCATTGCCTTTTCTCTGTGTGGACAAGGTTTCAGAGTTTGCCACGCACACAGATTCCTCTAAAAGCTGAACATAATTTTATACCTTAAGCATTTCAACACACGGAAATAAATTAGATACCTTTCATGTATTTGTGAAACCTAACCAAATTCACATCTAAATTGGTACAGTGTTTTGACATCTTTCTCCTCCTTGATTGAATTAAAGCTATTTTTTATTAAGCCTAAAAAAGCCTTGGGAGATTAGAAGTAGTGAGTTGGTACAATGGCTCCATAGGTCCTGATTATAAAGTGTTTTATCATCTTATAGTTGTCTTGAAGTATAATAAAATAGAAATTGGAGTTATGTGATTGAATAGGCAGAACTTCAACAAAATGTTTGCGTTTACCACTGTTACTTCACAGTGAAGTCAGCAAGAGCCGTCGTTCTCTGGAAACCATACCACCACCACTGCCAACATAGCAGAAAGCAAACCATTTACCCTTGTTGCTTTCACTGTACCAGTGGAAACTGAAAGCAAAATATCCTTTATACTACCTTTCGTATGTTTTTATTCCATGAAGATTACCAGATTGCTTGTTTTTGTAAGTTGTGTTCCATAAATTTTCAGAAACTGTGGGACAAGAATTGATTTTCTTGTAAATAAAAAAACACAACCAAAATCTGAAACAAAAACTTTCTTTTCTGGGATCCCTGGGTGGCGCAGCCGTTTAGCTCCTGCCTTTGGCCCAGGGCGCGATCCTGGAGACCCGGGATCGAATCCCACGTCGGGCTCCCGGTGCATGGAGCCTGCTTCTCCCTCTGCCTATGTCTCTGCCTCTCTCTCTCTCTCTCTCTCTATCATAAATAAATAAAAATTAAAAAAAAATAAAATAAAGCTGTTTAAAAAAACCTTTCTTTTCTGAAAGGATTATTTCATACAAAATCATTGGTATATAGTATATTTCTTTAAATTCTACTCTAGCTAGAAAACAGAACTCAAATATTCCCCTTCTTAAAAAGGCTACAAACACCATTCCAAAAGGAAGAACTTATAATGTCTCAACTTTATGAAACTTGGTATATTTGAGCTTTTTAAATTAAAATCTTTAATTTCCATAATATCTATCAAAGCTATAAAAGGTATGAAGTGACTGCAATACATTTAGCCCACTGGTTTTGTCATGCAAACTGGAAAACCAATTTGGCCTTCCCTTACCAAACTGTTTGTATCTATCATAGGATTGCTCCCCATAAGAATTTGCTCAATATAAATGTGCATTCAATATAGAGTAAACATATCTGCACACACACACACACACACACACACACCCGTTTCTTGGAGGTAGAAATAAAGGCCACTACTTAACACCTTGGCAGGTGTCTGCAGTTGTTTGTTAGTTGTCTCATGATACAAATATCTTCTCAGCAGCGTAGTGTGCTGTCATCATGGCTGGATCTAGAAGGGAGCTGAGGAACTATAGGCAGAGCCATGCCAGAGTCTAACCCCAGGGTTCCAGTGCTCAGCACAGAGAAGTAGAAGCACATGCTGCACCTCTGTGTTGGGATAAAATACCTCATGCGAATTAGGCAATGCTAATGAGTTGAAGCTGATGAAATTTCCAGTCCCTGGAAAGTGCACTGGTTTTGTAAAGACTCTACCCTCTTTACTTGTTATCTTGAGAAAACTTGGACGCTGGCCTCAGGTAGTTTTAATTATCAGACTTTAATAACAGTTTTGAGAGCACTTATCTCCTATGAGGAGATTTGGCTCAAACTCCAGCTCCGCCACTAACCGTTCATTATGAATTAGACACTGAATCTCTCTGAACTTCAATTTCCTAGCTGCAGAGTAAGAGGTTTAGAGTAGACTAGATGATCTCTAAGGCTGCCTCTGGCTCTATTTCTCATTTTCTTACTTCATGGCACTAGCCCACTGTGGTATGTGATTCCGCATGAACCACCTTGAACACAGATCACTGTTGCTTCCTACCTCCAACTCTTTCCTCCCCGTGAACTTTGTGGTCTCCAACTTTCCTGGTTTTCCTTAATACCTCTTTTCCTTCTCTAACTCTTTACTTTTTCTTCTCTTAGCCTTCAAATTTTGGTATTTTCTACAGTTCATGCTATTATCCTTCTTTCTTGCTCTATAGCTACTCTCCTGGTGTGTGGTCTCATAAATTTTAGGCTACCACTACCTATGTGCTGTGGGTGCTTCTGACTTTAGGAATGTTTATCTAACTAACTGCTGTACATTTTCTTACTTCACATCAGCTCAAATCAGGGTGTCCAAAACAAATTCACCACCTGCAATTCTATTTTTTTTAATAGTAAGTTCTTTATTTAAATTCAATTTAGTTAACATATACTGTATTAGGAGTTTCAGGGATAGAATTTAGTGATTCTTCAGTTGCATATAACAGCGCTCATTACACCATGTGCCCTCCTAATGCTCATCACCCAGTTATCCTTTCCCCCCATCTATCTCCCCTTCAGCCCTCAGTTTGTTTCCTAGAGTTTATCATCTCTTACGGTTTGCCTCCCTCTCTATTTTCATCTTATTTTATTCTTCCTTTATTTTTCCTTCCCCCGTCTTCATGTTTTATTTCTTTTTTTTTTTATGTTTTATTTCTTAAATTCCACACGAGTGAAATCACATGGTATTTGTTTTTCTCTGACTGACTTATTTCACTTAGTATAATGCCCTATAGTTCCATCCATGTCATCACAAATGGCCACCTGCCATTCTAAATCCCTTCCTTTTTGTTAATATCACCATCATTCACCTAAGTCATTCCTGTATTGAGCCTTGATTCTTCTTTCTATCACCATTTCCATCCAATCAGCTAACTCTTGAGCATTTCACTTTTTCACTGCCTTCATGCAGGATTTTTCAGATGAAGAGCCACTCCACCCTCCTTCTGCTCTCCTTGTCTGAGGTCTGGCTTTACTATATAGTTCTGACCACCTCTCTCTTGATTTGAAAGCGTTCACTGAACTTTAATGAGCTGCAGTGTGGTACCCAGTTTGGGGCCTACAGGCCTTAGGAATCTTTTAATATTTTGGTTAATGTTTTCAGATCTATGTTGACTGCAATCTTTATCTTATCAATTTTTTTATTAAATTCTAATTAGTTAACATATAGTGTAATATTGGTTTCAGGAGTAGAATTTAGTGATTTATCACTTATGTATAATACACAGTTCTCAGGACAAGTACCTTCCTTAAAAGCCACTGCAATCTTTGAATATAGACTGAACAAATAATATTTCTAATGTGTATACATGACTATTTTTTAAAAGTCTATAGATATAAGTTATGATTAGTAATATAAACAACAAACTCCTAAGTTTCAGTGACTTTGTAGTAACTTTCTGATATTGTGTATTTTTAAATGTATAGGAATAGTAAGAGCACAGTGACAATCATGCGGAAGACCTAAATTCATCCATGTTAAAAATGGGTGCTGGTATTTGAAAAAGTTGGCAACTTTTGACTAAGCGCTAAGCTTCTCAAAAGTGACTCACAGTTTCATGACCAGGCTCTATGGCTCCTGGCTACCTCTTCTGCTCATTTTTATAACTACTCACCTGGTATTTTACAATCCAGGGACACTTAATTCTTTGTGGTCCCCATTATACAACATGCTATTTGTCTTTTGTGTATCTTTGTCCCTATAAACCCTTTCCCTACTGCTTGACACTTCACTGCTAAATCTTATTTTTTTCTTGAAGACTCAAATCAAAGATTACTTTATCCAGGAAGTTTTTCTATATTCTAAGAACCTTCTCACCCCCAATTCTATATGCATATCTCTGTCCTTATTATGCCCATCAAATTGCATTATACTTGAATACTTAAGCATTTATTATTTTTAAAGATTTTATTTATTTATTAATGAGAGCCAGACAAAGAGAGAGAGAGAGAGAGAGGCAGAGACACAGGCAGAGGGAGAAGCAGGCTCCATGCAGGGAGCCGGACGTGGGACTCGATCCCCGGACTCCAGGATCAGGCCCTGCGCTGAAGGCGGCGCTAAACCTCTGAGCCACCCGGGTTGCCCAATACTTACGCATTTATTTCCCTTCTGGACCATAAATCCCTTGATGTCTCTACCTTTACAGCCTCCACTTGGTACCCCCAGGACTCTAGCACTTTGATTGGCATCAATAAGCATTCAGTACCAAGCTTCTCTAGACTTTGTTGAAACATTATTACTCGTCTCCCAATACTGTAATGTTTCCAGGGCTATTGAAAAGATGATTTTGGATGGAGACCCTTTATTACAAATTGCTTTAAGCCAACTTTCTCATTCAAAATTATGACATTATTTTGTTAGATATTGGTAATCTCCAGACGTTAATGGTTACTTAGAGCTACAGTTGTCCACAATCTTGCTTATGGGTAAGGTGTGACCACCCCTGTTGTCTCAGGCCAAATTCTGTCACATGTATAAATATTTATTACCAAAGAGGTGAAGAAAGGGGCAAAGAGTCTCTAAGCTTGAAGTCCCAGCTTACTGTCATTGTAGACATTCTGTGAAGCACCATGAATGAAAGGTGCATAAGGCAATTGTGACAATATGCCCGCAGCTTTGTTCAGCTAAACTTCGAGTCAGATCAGGTGGCATGATCTTTCAAAAATGATATACAAAAGACTCAGAAAAGTCCTTAGGCTTGGGAATGGCTCTCATAGATATCAGCTGTTAGCTTTGCTAAATATTTCTCTCGCAAGAGTTAAGGTATCGGTACACCATTTCTAGTTGATTCATGTCTTGAACACCATTTATTTCTCCAGTAGGGAAAAAAGTCTTATGTTCCTTATGCTAAATAATAACTCCTTTAGTATTGGGAAAAAAAAAAAAAAAGAAGAAGAAGGCTGAAACACTTGCAGCAGCTACCCATGTAGTGTGGGCTTCTGATTACAGTTTTTCAAATGCTAACAAACTACCCTGAGTCTAAATTAAAACCTAGGTGCTCACATAGTTATATTACATCGTCTATGCTTAGATATCTTTAAGGTTTCACACAACAGAAGTTTTTTACAATAGATTATTATGAAAGGCAACTACCAAAATCAGTAATCATTTTATATTTTAGGCAGCAAGGAAGAAAGTAATGCAATGAAACCTTTACCTTGCAGTTAATGTTATCTTAATACAGATTAGAGATGCATGTGTTGGTTTGGCTTATAAAACAGACCAAAATGTCATTTTAAAAAACTCTGATGTCAACAAGTATTTTTTTTAACAAGCATTTTAAATACCAGATATATTTCCAGGTTCATGTCTAATAAAATTCACTTTGTATTGTGAGAATGATCAGCAGGGCTCAATCTTTATGATTCCAGGATTGCATCTGATGGCTCTAATCTTAGAATGATGGGGAAAAACAAAACAAATAATTTCCTATTAATTTGTAGGGATGGGTTGAATTGTACTCTTCCAGAGACTGAAGGAATCTGTAAATGGACTTTTCTCCTCCCCAGAAACACCCAGTTCTTCTCAACTATGACTTTCTCTCCTGTGTATATCCTTTACTAGTTACAGGACAGACTTGGCTCCCGATCACCAAATCCCTACTATTGGAATTTTATGGAAGCTTTGCCACACAGGCATGATCAGTTATTAACTCCATTTTCAGCCCTTCTCCTTTCTCTGGAGGATGGGCGGAAGGGTAAGTTGGAGCTGAAAATTCCAAGCTTCAAATCATGGCTTGGTCTTTCTGGACCAGCCTCCATCTAGGAGTCATCCAGGAGCCCACTTAGAATTGCCTCATTAGAACAAAAAATGTTCCTTGTGTTTTTATCACTTAGGAAGTTACAAGGGCTTTAGGAACTCTGTGCCAGGAACTGTGGGCAGACACCAGTATATATATTTTCTATTATCTCACAGAATCTCCTGAGTTCACAGGTTTTTGGCTTCCAAAGAATGGCAAGGCAGGCGAGAACAAGTTGACTGGCTTCTGTTTATGACTTGACCCTATGATTAGCCTCTTTTCTCAAAACATAACCTGCATTTTCCAGACTTTTTAAAAGAAGTTTTTCCTTCCATCTAGACCAACCTACCCATAGGTAGTACAGATGCACCCTTAAAGGGGCGAATCACATCCTCCTCTTCTAGAAAAGGAAGAAAAGAAGAAAAGAAAGATTTTCTACAAAGGAAGAAAGTTTCTTTCCATAGTTCCATTTTTTGGTCTTTATTATATTAGTATTACCTATGTATATAAAACCTCCCCTGCTTATCTCCTCTTTATAACTTGAATTCATGAAAAATAAGATCTATGTGTTGTTTGCATGATCTTTGACACAGGATGAGAGGACAGGCTTTGCCCACTAAACATGTTCTACAAAGGATTGGTAGATTAAATTGATAGAAGAAGAACACTGGTGTGCATTAAAGAAAGGACTGGTTCTTCCCCCAACTACAAAAGTGTGCAGTGGCCTTCATTCTTCATCGAATGTGTAGTCACTTGGTCATTTCTTCCTGCGAATCTCGTTTTGCACCCAGAGCCTAGAATATTGCCTGGCTTTGTAAATAGCAAACTTGAGGTAAATATTTGTAGAATATTTAAAAATTAAACTCTAGACTTTATAATTAATTTTTCATCTTTACCAAACATTTGAAACTATTTAAACATTACTTTCTTCCCTCGAATTTCAAATATAGCTATTGGAAACCTACAGAAAACCTGAATCAAGTAATTTTTAAGAATAAAACATTATTAACAAACAAAAATACTATATTGGGGGCTGGATTAGCCTGAAATGATGAGGTTTCAAGTAACTTTAAAACTTTGATATAGTATTATGTTATCAGAGAAGCTGGAAAGTGAGCGCATAGAAACCTATATACCCATTGCCCAAATCCCTTAATTGTTAGCTTTCTATCACATTTCCCATTGTCATTCTTTATCTTTCTCTCTGTGTATGTCTATATATATATAATATGTATTAAAATTTCATTCTTGGGATCCCTGTGTGGCGCAGCGGTTTGGCGCCTGCCTTTGGCCCAGGGCGCGATCCTGGAGACCCAGGATCGAATCCCACATCGGGCTCCCTGTGCATGGAGCCTGCTTCTCCCTCTGCCTATGTCTCTACCTCTCTCTCTCTCTGTGACTATCATAAATAAATTTAAAAAAAAATTTCATTCTTTGATGCTTCTTGACTTGAATTAAATGTTGCTGTGATCACTGCCAAATGGTAACTTTTAAATTCCATCATTCCTTCAATATTTATTAGCAAAGCTCTAAGAGCTTTTCTTTCTAGTCTGGTTATTATTTAGATCAGTATGGATTCTTGTTTTATGAGTTCTAATTCATTTATGTCTTTAATTCAATTCTAAAATTTTATAAATTTGGCCAGTTAAAACCTCTTCAGAGTGTCTCCTGGGTCTTTTTGATAGGTTCTCATCATTCTCGAGAATTTCCTTATTCTCTGGCACAAGCTGGTCTAGGATCATCTTGTACTTTCCCTGTTCAGCTTTTGGATCAGCTATTTCTTTGAGAATACTTGGTTCCTTTCAGTGGATAAGGATATTCAGAAAGTGTCTTGTGGTTATCATTGGTCTGTTCAAAGGTGTTAATTTTATTTTAGAATTACTGTATATGATTAATCTCACATTTGTCCTCCTTGCACATTTCCGAATTTGAAACAACCTCTAAGAAAACTTAGATTCTTTGTCATTATTGATATTTAAAATAACCCATAATATCATAATGCTTTATATTTTAAAATCCTGTTATAAGTCTCTAGTTAGCTTAGTAATATACATTTCTTTGGGTGTCATGTCTTATCAAAGGGGGAAAAGAGCACAGCGTACCTTTTTCCATCTTTTAAAAAGTTCAAGTCATTGTGTATTTAGGAAGTAAGCTAAAGTTACAAGAACAGTTAAATATAAGTTATTTTTGCTTCTAAACTAATTGCCAGTTCCAATTTATTCTACATTAATATGTGTAAAATTATCTACCAACTTAGTAATAAACATTTGATAATTAAAATTGACAGGCAAGACTTGTCTGTTCCATTTATATTTGTTGCTGTACCATCTATTTTCGTAAGTGTGTTTCTATGGGAGACTAATACTTTGAAATGTTTGAAAAGTATAATTATGTTAACGTGGTTCAAGGCTTCTTTGACATCTGTTTAGACACACAAAAAATAGATTAGCTTTTCAAGTGAGTATTTTTAGCAAAATTCTAGAAAATTTTCAGATTTCCCCAAAATGTATTTTCAAATTTCGCAAGCAAACGCCTGACTTTAATTATGGAAAGTGGAGTACATGTGAAAATTTTCTTGACTTTGTGCTGCTGTTACCCTCTTAACTAAGTGCAGGCCACTTAACTCTCTGACTTCAACTCAGCTCAAGATTCTGGGCTCAGCAGAGGCTTTGTGAATCCTACAGGAGGGTCTCAGTGGCTATTGTATTTGCTTTTCTGCTGAGGAGGCTCTGACCAATCTGCCTTAATAGGACCCTGCCAGGTCTATTAACTGGTACTTTTCTTGTATCCAGTGTCATTTTTTTTTTTTTTTTTTTTAGTTTTCCCATCACCATGGTAATATAAATGTCAATAAACCTAGACAAAACATATTTTTAAAATATTCGGATAGATTTCAGTGTGAAAAATTTAGCTCTGGGTTTCAGGGTAAATATGAAAGTTTGCATGTGTAAAGGAAAAAAACATTTTTTTCCTCCATTCTCCTAGGCTCAATAACTGGGCTTATGAAATAAACTGACAACAGGTAGATTAATAGGAGAATATATATACAAATTTATTAATTTTAATATTATGTGTTTGAGGTATCACAGGAAAACAAGAGTGAATTAGCAAAGAACAGTGAGATTTGGGAGCTTATCTTTGTTTTAATAGGGACAGGGGAGGGAAGGATGTAGACCTCTGAGGGAGAGTAAATGATTTTTAGAAAAGATGTAAGGCTCTTAGTGAAATAGATGGGAAGTATGATCATTTGTGCTAAAGTTCATCTGGGTGTGGTGTCAACTTCTAGCATCCTCTCCTGTAATAAGAGTGAGTCTTCCTTAGTTGGTGAAAATCCCAGGAAAAGGTTTAATTATGAAAACTGAGTTCCTTTTGGAGGATCTGTCCTTAAGCAGCTAAAAAGAATTTCCTCACATTATGGATTTGGAGATAAAAAATGAAGATGCAGCTTTATTTATACAACTCACCAACTCTTAATTTCTTTTCAGTAAAGTGTAAATTAACCCCCAAGTTCAAAATCGAGGTATGCTTTGCCTTCTCTGAAGGTTGATTTATTGAAGGTGTAATGTTTTACCACACAAGTACACATTTTCTTCTCTTCCATTGTTCTTCTCTGTTCACTTCTCTTTTAATCAATTTCAATGATGTTAATTAATTTTAATGGCATTTTTAATAATTTTGCTTGCCAATAATTTCAATCTTTTTTTTTGCACTTTGGAATTTTGCTTCATTCCATTATTCTTTGTTATAATTTTTTTTCTTTATGCTACTTCAATCTTTTAAACTTTTTGGAACCTAAGAAGCATTGTTGGGAAAGCTCTGCTTTCTTACTTCCTTGATTGGTTGCAATTGAAACAATGTATAGGCTAATTAAAAAATTTAAATTCAGGTAACTTCAATTCAAGATATAAAAGTTCTGAAGATAATATACCCACCTTAAAGAAAACTGAACTGATACCAACAGCATTCTTCACAGAATAGAACAAATAATTCTAATATTGGATGGAACCACAAAAGACCCTGAATAGCCAAAACTTTTTTTCCCCCAAAACAATCTTGAAAAAGAAAAACAAAACTGGAAGTATCACAATTTCAGTTTTTAAGTTATACTGCAAAGCTGTAGTAATCAAAACAGTATGGCACAGTATGTCAAAATAGACACATAGACCAATGGAACAGGATACTATGCTCAGAAACAAATCCATGATTATATGGTCAATTGATCCTTGATAAAGGAGGAAGAATATTCGAGGCACCTGAGTCACTCAGTTGGCTAACATTTGCATTTGACTCAGGTCAGGATCTCAGGGTTGTGGGGTTAAGCCCTGCATTGGGGTTTGCTCAGTGTGGAACCTGCTTCTCCTTCTCCTGCTGCCTGCCACTCTGCCTACTTGTGCTCTCTCTCAGTCAAATTAACAAATAAAATCTTTAAAAGAAATTAACAAAATAAAATCTATTCACTCAGTGAATAGATTCTGAATATGCAATATGAAAAAGACTGTTTAACATATGATGTGGGAAAATTGGACAGCTATGTGCAAAAAATTGAAATTGAACCACTTTCTTATCCCATACACAAAAATAAACCTGAAATGGATTAAGTACCTACACATGAGACCTGAAACCATAAAAAATCCTAGTACAAGCAGTAATTTCTTTGACATCAGCCATAGTAACTTTTCCAGATTTATCTCCTGAGATGAGAGAAATAAAAGGAAAAGTAAACTACTAGAAGTACATCAAAATAAAAGGCTTCTGCACACAAAATAAAATAATCAAGAAAACCAAAAGACAGCCTACTAAAAAGGAGGGAAGAGATTTGCAAATGACATATCTGATAAAGGGTTAGTATTCAAAATATATAAAGAACTCATACAACTCAACACCCAAAAAGCAAATAATCTAATTTAAAAATGGATAGAAGGCATGAATGGACATTTCTCCAGACACATTAAAAGATGCTCAACATCACTCATCATCGGGAAAATGCAAATCAAAACTACAACAAGATATCACCTTGCACTTGTCAGAATGGCTAAAATCAAAAGCACAAGAAATAAGTGTTGGCAAGGATGTGGAGAAAAAGGAACCCTTGTGCACTGTTGGTGTCAATGCAAACTGGTGCAGCCACTGTGGAAAATAGTATAGAGGTTTTCAAAAAAATAAAAAAGTGGAACTATCCTATGATCTAGTAATCACACTACTGGATATTTATCCAAAGCATATGAAAACATGCTTGTCTGAAAATACTAATTCAAAAGGATATTTGTACTCCCATGTTTATTACAGCATTATTTACAATCGCCAAATTATGGAAGCAGCTCATATGCCCATTGATAGAGAAGATGTGGTATATACACACAATGGAATATTAAGTCATAAAAAGAATGAGATCTTGCCCTTGGCAGCAACATGGATGAAGCTAGAGAGTATAATGCTTAGCAAAATATGTCAGTCAGAGAAAGACAAATACCACATAATTTCACTCAGTGAATAGTTTCTGAATTTAGGAAACAAAACAAAGGAACAAAGGGGAAAAAAGAGACCAAAAAATAGGCTCTTAACAATAGAGAACAGAAGGTTACCAGAGGGGAGGTCAGTGGGGGGGATGGGTGAAATAGGTTATGGGAATTAAGGGTACATTTACCATGAAGAGCACTGAGAAATGTATAGAATTGTTGAATCACTATATTGTACACCTGAAACTAATATAGCACTATATGTTAACTATACTGAAATTAAAATAAAGAACTTAATAAAAAAAAAAAACTGAACTGAGCCAAACACAAAATTCTGGTAGCTGTAACCTACTTTTTTTGAAAATTTGATGGAAATTAAAATAAACCACATATGTGTCGTTCTTTCAAATACCTCTATTCATCTCAGTAACTCAGACCATATTGAATAAATCAAAATTTATGGAAATAAAACAATTGGTGAAAATGTTTAAAATAAAAATATAGCAATTGCATATACTGTTACTGACAAAACACTGAAAGATGTCAAGTATTACTGAAGCAAAGAATAGGATTTTTAATAAATTTGGTCTTAGAATAAGGGAAAGGAGTGACATACAATGTTCTCATATCCAAAACTTCAGCAGGATTTTAAAGGAAATTTCCAATGGTATTAAGATTTAAAAATAGACTTCCTTTTAGCCTTATTCCTTCCCCCAAATACTCAGCATGAGTATGTCTCTAGTTTCTAGTGAGAGGACAACTGCTTATCCTCAGGCTTGTTCCAACTTCAACTTAATTATTGCCAAATATGATGAAGCACAATTTATTATTCATAATAATAACCATTTTTGTGAAGTGCGCTTACACTGTGAACTGATAGCTCTAATGGCCTGTCTAAATGTTGACATACGGCTTGCTTTTTGTTCAAACTACTGAGAATGATTGGAAAAAAATATCAGACTTCATTCCACATAACAATGTTTTTTCCAGCATTCTGCAAACAGAGCTACTTCTGTGAACGGGTTAGTATTTATCATCAGAGATGTTTTTGCAGAAACTAAATTACTTGGATGGGTTATAATCATACAAAGTTAAAAGGAAAATGATCTTTCATACCACACTAAAAGACAAGCATATGTTTTGCTAAAGTGAGCACTATACATAGTAATGAATTATAGACTGGTAGGCCATATTTCTAGAATAATACAGAGAAGTATAGAAAAACCTCATACAGGGACTGTTGGGGTGATAGCCCGTCCAAAGTCTAGCTCACTCCTAATGAAAGCTATATTAATTCTTTCATACCAATGCAACACTTTGAATCAGGCAGGATTCAGCAGATTGTGGCTCTCAAGGCCACCCAAGAGACTCTTCTCTGTTGTCAACCATTAGCACTCAGGGAGAAAAAGGAAAGAAAGGTCACATTCAGGGCTATAATCATGAGGAGTATGTGGTGGAGGTAAGAAAGGAAGAATATAGAACCTAGAGGAGTTGGTTAGAATGTTCCTGAAATAGCTGAGGTGCCACAGTGTGCATGAATTGCACTGACTTCTTGTCTGCAAATTAACTTACACTATTTATTTATTTTTAATTTGCACTTTTCTAGCTTGCAAAGATTAATGTATTTCCATATGTGTTTAATAGTGGCTGAGAGCATGTTTGCCATAGACAGAAATGCAAATGCTTAAAAAAATAGCATTTACACTTTTCAAAAATCAACAAATGTTTCTTAAATATCCGTTACCTCTGATGATTAAAAAAATGCATAAGAAAGATGGTTCCTGTCCTGACAGGCTTCCAGATGTCTAGATGGCTGTCCTGTTTGCACATAGCTACGGATTACCATGAGGGAAGGACCAGATTAGAGGAGTGAATGAAGCATTACTGGCAGAGCAATTCATTCTTCTGCAGTGCCTAGGGAAAGTTTTCTCAGAAAAAAAGATATTTCTACTTGAAATTGTCCTTGAAGACCTAATTGAGTTATGCAAAATAGAGAGGGAGCAACAGCAGTTAAGAATAGTCTATTGGTGTTGAAATACTGTTTTTCTTTTCCTTTCATATACCTTAAAAGAGGGTTCCGAATTCAAATACCCATAGAATCCGCAAGGTAATATCACCAGGGACACTATTCAAATCATTTAAGTGTTTGATTCAATTATACTTTGTTTTATTATCTTTTAAATGTCTCTTCGTAATATTCAAAATATTTTTAGGCAGTTCCCTTAAAGTTGTTCAAGATCAGGTCATTTGAAAAACAACCTACCACATTATCATCAGAAAATGAGTTCACTGTTGCTATTACCTTATTATTACATTCCCTTTGTACTGCCCGTAGGACATGGATGCTCTCTACATTTTGCCGGGCAACCTACCAGCAGCATATTTTAGAGACTGATTTTAGATTTTAGAGACCGAAAATATCAAGTGAGTGCCAGTCAAGCTCGTGATCACTCCAGTTGAATATTTTGTCTGGGAAACCATGAATGTCTTGATCCTTCAGCAGACCAATAAGGACTCTTGCGCAAAACACCAGAAAGAGACAATAACTGTTTATAGATGCTGCCAATATCTCTAAACAGTGGAGGGAAAAAGTTAGAATTTAGTGACCTGTGCATAAACACGATTGGCAATTTTAATAACACCCGAAGAAACTAAACATTTTTCTTGGAATTTCATGGCTATGTTGGATGGTAAGGGCTTTCCTTTAGAGCCTGAGTAGCTTTGGTTTCCAATGCAAAAGCTTGTGTATGTGAATCAAACCTCATTTTTAGAGCCATTGTGGTTTTGGTACTATTTTCTCTAGCATATGCTACCCTCAAGCAGTAACGGTGCAGAGTTCAATCATTGAAAAATGCACATGTTCACGGAGCATGAATAAAGAGTATTACCATAATATATATTTCCATTTTTATATTTATATCTATCTCTATATTATCTGTCTCTCCATCTAGAGATATATAATGTGCTTTTAATTTCTATATTTATTCACTATGTGCATTTCTGGATCAAGGTAGGTTATTATTACTTAGAGCAATAACTGCATCAGTTCCCTTGGAACCAGTTCTTGCCCTTTCTGTAGCAATGTGATGAGGGCCACAGGGGCAGATGAGCGTGTGCAAAGGTTTTTTTTTTTTGTGTGTGTGTGTGTCATTACAGGAAGGGAACTTCAAAACTAGGAACCTAGGAGCTTATATAGGAGAAATACAGCTTCTGGAGAGAAAAGGAGAAACCCAATCTCCCCAGTGTAAACAAATTCCATTTGGGAAGAAAAAGGAAGGGTCTCTGGGATCTTGCCTATGGAAATTTAAATGTCTCCAGAGTGGAGGTAAGCATTTCAGGGTTTATACTCTAGGGTTTTATATTTATAAGTGATCAAATGAAAATCTGATTTTTTAAAGGAGATTCGTGAAATATTAAACTAGATGTTCAGAAAGGACTCTTACTTAAAAGTAGCCTCAATGGTTGCCCAGGTAGGGAGAATAATGTCTACCCCATTTTGTAATAAATATCTCTGGTGATCGCATCAGGAAAAGACCATACTTCTGTAGATGTGGATGGTTTCCTCCCTGCTGATTCCCTTTTGTTTGGTTCCACTAAGATCCCCTCTTTGCCACCCATCACTAGTGTGGTTGATTCAGACTGTGCAAATTTGGACCCAATTAGTCTGTCCTCTGCACTCTGGCTTAATGTAGCCTGTCCACTGCCTGAGGCATTTGCCTCTTAAGTATTTGCAGTGGGAGGCTGAGTCTCCCAACTCCTTAGTTGCAAGCTCTCCGAGCCACTAGCAAAGATCTTGCTTCTTTTAGGGAAGCTTAGTCCTCCATTGATGAATCAGTTGCCTTCTGTTTGCTGAGTTTCTTGCCTCTATACCAGCCATTGGATTTCTAATTAATTAATATACCAAAACTTAAAAGAAAAAAATGTTCTCACTTAGAAGACTGAAAAAATTAAGAGGCATGGTTTATGTGTAGGAGCAGGTGGCGGGGGGTGGGGGTAAAGCAGCTGTACAAGTGGATAGAAATTGTAATGGGGACCAGTGATGGTCGCTGTTTTGGGAGATTGTCTCCAGAGGAAAACAGTAAGTAGTTTTTACCTGTGATTTTGAAATTTTAAAAATCCCTTTTTCTTTGTGCCTTATCCTTTTCATACGCCATCTTTTCCCCCTGTTTTTAATGTAAGTAGTGAAGGAGAAGAAACAAACTCTTAAGCTAATACTATGAATAGGACTGCTCTTGATTTCTTTCCTGTTCTTCCTGTAAAACAAAACTCCTTTGAAAATACTCTTCTCGGGATCCCTGGGTGGCACAGCGGTTTCGTGCCTGCCTTTGGCCCGGGGCGCGATCCTGGGGACCCGGGATCGGATCCCACATTGGGCTCCCGGTGCATGGAGCCTGCTTCTCCCTCTGCCTATGTCTCTGCCTCTCTCTCTGTCTCTCTCTGTGACTATCATAAATAAAATTAAAAAACAAAAAAAAAACAAAAAACAAAAAACAGGAGCATCAGCCCTTTGCTAGATGCTTTAAAAAAAAAAAAAAAAAAAAAAAAAGAAAATACTCTTCTCCACGTTCCTAACCCTATAATCAGTGAAACTACCGGTGTCCCCACCTTTTTGAAAGTTCACGTTCCACTTTTATAAAAGACCTCTTTTACTAACCTGTCTTTGGTAACTAAAAGAAATCCAAAGGGATTCTAACTTTTACAAAAAAAAAAAAACTTTTACAAAAAAAAAAAGGACAAAAAAAGCAAAATTAGCATTCTGTGTTGGTTTTGCAGCAAGCTGGATAGAGCAGTAAGAGTGGCCCCACCAAGCTCCTTGCTCAGCAACTACACTCAGCATTGCAGCATCAAGCTGCCAGAGCTTTGAACTGTGTCTCTCAGCATCCGTGCTTTACCTCAATTTTATTTTGTGCATTTGTTAGCAAGATGCATTCTAAGGTGTCAGAGAAGCCTAGGAACAGTTATTTTTTGAGTCTGGGAAAGCTCAAACATTTTTCATATAAATTAATGGTGATTTCTTCTTTATGCCTTTTAAGTTTATGGAAGTGTTCACTGGAATACTCTACATTCAGATAGTAGGAGAGATCTGCATTTTATTTTATTTCTGAATTTTATTTTATTTTTTAAAGATTTTATCTATTTGAAAGAGAGAGAGACAGTAAGCACAAATGGGGGGAAAGGTAGAGGGGGAGGGACAAACAGGCTTTCTGCTTAGCTCAATTCCAGGACCCCAGGATCATGATCTGAGCCAAAGACAGAAGCTTAATGGACTGAACCACCCAAGCTCCCCAGAAAAATCTGCATTTTAATATGCTCTTAACACTGAGGAGGTTTGTCTGATAGGCTGATTGAGTAGCAGCTGCAAAGCAGTTTGGGTAGTTTTAGTTTTAACTAATGTCATTTGAGACAATATAATGAGATGGTGGGCGAATGAGATTGCAGACAAAATTTGACTTTATTTCTTTGACCTAGAGAACAGTTATAAATAAAGATAAACTCATGATGAGGAAAAGTTTACAAAAAACTCATAGTATTTATCAGATACTTACTAAATACTAGGTAGTATGAGGTAGGTATATTAGCTAGTGCTTGACCATGAACTCAGGAATGCACAAAAAACTATGAAGGGAGAGAAATAAGACTGCCTTTTGAGAGCTTATCTACAAAATCGGGAAAAAAAATTGCCTTAAAAGAAAGAAGAGCTCTAGGCCTAGAAGACTCCATTATGAAATAACTAAAGGTTAATATGCTTTTCTTCATGTATTGTATCAATTGAAAGGGCAGCTGATTAGTAATGGAAGACTTTGGAGAAGAACAAAAAGTGGAGGCCAATTTTGAGAATGTTCTCTATGAATGAATCAGGAACCTTCTGGACTGGACTAGTATGACAATATGACAAATATGGCTGTAGGGGAGGAAAGACTTTTCCTAGACCCTCTTAGATTCTGCATCTAAGTCTGAACTGACAAAAGACAGATTAGTAGGAGAAAAGCATCCACGTTTATTTGGTATTACTATTTGTACATGTGCACAGAGCTTTCACATGTAAGAAATGAAGACTCAAAGAAGCAGATGGGCCTGAACGCTTACATACCATTTTAACAAAGAGCAGTATATCGTGGAGATGTGACAAGACAAAGGGAAAAGGTGTGTGCGCTAGGGTGGTACACTCTGGGAAAGTGACTGGCAAGTGTAAGGGGGAGACTAATGGAAGGCAAGGGTTATTTTGGTCCATCTGTTGATACAGTTGTTCATTTTAGTGTCATCTTCCCATCTCCAGTGATATGAACTGATAAGAATATTCTCTTCCGGGAGAGGAAATATTTCTCATAGGAAATTTATGCCCCATTTTAGGTAGAAAGGAGAGATCAGAGAGCCTTTTCTGTATCTGCTTTTCTTCATTTGCCTGAGGCTCAAAATAAATATCAAAGTGGCATTTTTGGGGTGATATGTTCGATCCCTTTCATAGACATTAAAACTAATGTACAACAATGTATACTTGTCTCTTCTTCTGTGTTGATAGGTTAACTTAGAATTGCTGAGGCCAGTCTCTCTAAGGTCCCTACGACTTCTAGAATATCTAAAACCATTAAACAATATAAACACAAGTGCATGATTTCATATCTTAATCCCATTTCACTTATGCAGCAAAAATACTCAGAATATCTATTACTTTGACTACTACTTACATTTATATTTCCTCGGATAATATGTAAGCAAAAGCCCTTCTCTTAAATATACTTGATTAGGTCAACGAGAATCATAACAAGCAGTTAATGTCACAGCACGTTAGTTTACACGATAATGCTTTCATTTGCATTATTTCCCTTGTTCCTCCAAATAATCGAGTGCCAGGCAGGGCTGATATTTAAAATTTTTATTTTATATTGTGAAAACTGAGTTTCACATAGTCAGAAATGGTTCTCAGACCCTCTAAAAAGTCCTGGATGAAGAATCTGTCACAGGGAAGTCAGAAAAAAACCAAACCAAACAACAACAACAACAAAAAACCCCCTTGAGTTCTGACAGGCACATTATCTTTTCTTCTGTTGTGACTTTAACATGCATCTGACACTACTTCATTATTGTAGCTGTTGTTACTTTTTGCTTTGTCCCTTGCAACCTGGTTAAACCAATTTGGGGTTTGGCCTTTTTTGTGAACTCATTTTCGTTCTAATGACCACTGATACCACCTTGTGTTCCAGGCTCCCAGCTTAAGCATTCATTCTCTGCTTCTTTGTGTGACCAGCCTCTGGAACGTTGCCATCCCCACTTCTGTGCTCTTCGGCAGTCTGGCAAATAGCGGGTCTTCATAATAGATAAAGAAACCGAGGCTTGGAGAAGTTAATTAAATTATCCAGTATCACACTACTAGTAGGTGGCAGATTGGGATTTTAACCCTTGCCTCTCTGACATCAAGCTGTACGTTCTTCCTATTAGCTATTGCTGAAAATTATTATGTCCAAAGTCTTGAACATGACTCTCTGCACGATGCTTCACCTTAATTCTAATGTAAATTCTAATACAAAGCTGCGCTGCCACAGTTCAAGCAAAACCTCGACTCTAACTTGTCCACACCTAAGAGATTAGTAGGGTTTAGTAAATTGTTGAAGCAGCATTCTAAATCTGATCCAAGGGTCATCTGCATTTTCATTGGTTGTCCTTCATCAGATAGTTGTTCCATCAAGTGGAAGCTGGGACATCATCACAGCATGGACGATTTTAAAGTTCCGCCTAGCACAGCTGTTTGCATAGGATACGGCATAGGCACAGGCAGTCCTGCTATACTGAAGGAACATGTGATGACAGTGAAACAAGTTGTTTGGAAATCAATTATATTAATTTCGTCTGACACTTTAATCTTTTTTTTTCAAATCTTTTAAAATTTTAAAATGTTAGCAGTACCAATTTCGGAATTATATATCAAAGAAAAGTAGACATCCCTTCAAATAATTTTTTCACTCAAAGAAGTTTGATCTCCAGTTGAAAACTTTGATTCCCTTTGTGATTGGCTTCCTGTTGAGTCAACTGAAGGTAGATTAATTTTGTGCTTTGGAAAGTTACAGATTAAAAGAGTCAGTTGATACATTATTCTAATCACTAAACACACATTTCACATGATAAAGGACATAACCTTAATAAAACAATCCCCTGAGAGCAAGACTTTTAAATGATTAACAAATACAACTTTCATAAATCTTGAAGAGCAAAATTCCTGAGCAGGACAAATAACACCAAGCACTGCTTCTATTTGGCTCACCCTGTGGAAGTTAAACAAGGCCATTCTTTGGCCAAACTGGGAAGTCTTTTAGATTTGTATTCAGTGAAGACAAATACTTGAGTAAATGATTTGATAGCCAGTTCAATTCATGTATGGGTTGACTGACTTTCTTGTAGTGAGTTTTTCATTCACAAACAATTCTTGTTTTTAGCCAGGGATTTGACGGTAAGCCTGTTAACTCTAAGTTGTGAAATAAAAGGTTTACCTCTTATTAGAGGCATTTCAGGCAATAGTATAATTGATTTCATTAAGTACAATACATACTCTGTACCCCTAGTGATCATATATGAGCAGCCAATATTAGGGAGTGGATGCGTTAAAAGCATGGATTTTGAAGCCAGACTAGCTGAGCTGCACCCTGGCTCTGGCACTTATCAGCTCTAGGTTCCTAGGCAAGTCAAACTCCTTGTGCCTCAGTTGTTTAACCTGTGAAGTGGAGAAAAATTGATAGTAGCTATATTACAGGCTAATTGTTAGAATACGTGTTAATATGTGAAAGCATTTGGGATACAGACTGGTACATGGTAAATATGGTAAGATGAATATGCAAGGGTAGCATGGCAACTTTAATTGAAAAACCCACAGGCACATGCAGCCCAATGTTTATAGCAGCACTACCGACAATAGCCAAATTATGGAAAGAGCCCAAATGTCCATTGACTGATGAGTGAATATGGAAGAGGTAGTATATAAGTATAATGGAATATTATTCGACCATCAAAAAGAATGAAATCTTTCCATTTGCAACAATGTGGATGGAAATAGAGAGCATACTGCTAAATGAAATAAGGTAGCCGGAAAGACCATTATCGTATCATTTCACTCATTTGTGTAATTTAAAAAAACAAAACTGATGAACATAGCAGAAGAGAAGGACAAATAAAATAGGATAAAAACAGAAAGGGAGATGAACCATAAGAGGCTCTTAACTATAGGAAACAAACTGAGAGTGGCTGGAGGGGGTGGGGTGGGGGGATGGGCTAAATGGGTGATGGGTATTAAGGACGGCACTTGATGGGATGAGCCCTGGATATTATGTGTGGGTGATGAATCACTGGATTCTACTCCTGAAACCCATGCTGCACTATATGTTAATTAACTTGAATTTAAATAATAAAAAAAGAAAAACCCATAGAAATGCATCGAGTATCTAAATTACAGATACTGAGCTTGCCTCACACTGTGCACTTTGCCTCTTGATCTTGTGTTTTCCCTTCTTGCTTATGGATTTAGTAGGTCAAGTATGAAGCCTAGGCCGACCCATTCCCTGAGCTGTGATGTCAAGTATGATAACCATTAGCCACATGTGGCTATTAAAATTAAAATGTATATTAATTGAAATAAAATAAACTTGAAAAATTCAGTTCCATAGTCACACTAACCACATTTCAAGGGCTCGATAGTCACATGTGGGTAGTGGCTACCATTCTGGACAGTGCGGACACAGAACATTTCTAACTCTGCAGAAATCTATTGGATAGCGCTGATAGTTTGCTAGTGCATAACCTTTCTTGTTCCATTCTAACATGTATCTAATATAAACAGCTTCTAATTTACAAATGAGATGTATTCTGAGAATTCATTTACAAATTGATGCGGACTTTGAATAAGACTCCCTATGGACCAATTACATTAAGATTACAGCAACAGAAAGCATATGAAGAGGCAAATGGTTAACCAACGTAAGAAAATGTTCAAGCTTATTAGAAATGGAAACAGCAGTAATGAGCTTAGTTTCGATTATCTGACTGGAAAAAAATAATGGTCAGGTACTATGCTGGTAAGTGTGCTATGAGGCAAAGGCATGTTGAGTATATATTTTTGGTAAAACCTATCTTTAAAATAATTTGGCAATACATATTAAAAAGTCTTAAAATTGTTTATACTCTTTGGCCCTGTAATTCTGGATTTAATATTTCTTATATTAAAGTTTTCTTATATTTAATATAAGAAAATAGAGATGCTTACAAGATTCAGTACAAAGGTGCTCATTATAGCATTAATTATAGTAGTAATTGGAAACAACTAGTCGGGTGAGGTTAGCTCAGTTGTGACTTCGACATGTTGGAACACTATATGTTCATTAAAATGTTTTTGTAGCATTTTGACAATGTAGGACATATTCACGTAGAAAAAAATGAGAAAATGATAATGTATAGTATGATTAAATAATGAAAATATCTCTGGGAAGCGCTTGAAAATTAACTAAAATATCAACAGTGGTAATCTAAGTTTTATAGGAGGGTGTGTAATTTCTTTTTTGCACTGTATATTTTCAAGTTGTCTACAGTGTGCATGTGTTCCTTCTTTCAGAAAAAATAATACAAGAGTACATTAAAACTAGTGAAAATTATTGGCAGCGAACCTATAGTACTACAAATACAACTAGTCAAATGAAAATAGTCAATAACCATTGGACACATCATCTGTACTTTGTCCTGTGTGAGATGCTTAGGTTAAGAAATAGAACTGAATAATGAATAAAATTAATGAAGCATGAATACTTAATCTGATTAGGGTTTTCTTTTTTCTTTTTAATTTAAAGATTATTTATTTCCTCATTCATGAGAGACACACAGAAAGAGAGGCAGAGACACAGGCAGAGGGAGAAGCAGGCTTCCTGCAGGAAGCCCGAGGCAGGACTCCATCCCAGGACCCTGGGATGACGCCCTGAGCCGAAGGCAGATGCTCAACTGCTGAGCCACCCAGGTATCTCTGATTAAGGTTTTCACATGAGATACAGACATATCCTGCTAGGTTATGCTGTGGAAACAAACGCGCTTCAAATCATAGTAACAACAAAGATTTCCGTTCATGTTACATGACCCTTTTAGGCTACCTATAGCTGTGATCCATGTCCTTTTCACTGGAGGACCAAGGATGAAGAAGCAGCCCCCATATGGAACACTGCTGATCCTCCTGGCATGGGGAAGACAGAGAAGGTGGAAGCATGAACGGCCTTAAAGCTTCTGCTATGATAGAGCTTCACTCCATTTACATTTCATTGTCCAGTGCAAGTCACACAGCTAAACTTCATGTCAGTGGGATAGGAAGTACAGTATTTCTACAGGAGAGGCTAGAGTGGAAGTGACTAGATACTTCGATGCTTTCATAGATCCACACCCACTCAGATGTGGGGATTTTAATTCTATAGATAAGGCTCAAGAAGCTGTATTTTAAACAGTGCTCTTTAAAATTTTGATGAGTCCAGTGATGAAACTCATCTTGCGGAATAAATAAATTAGAATACACAAAAATTTATTATTAGAATCTATGGCAATCATAGGATAAAAGTAGAAGCTTTTAGGTCCTGATTTGCTAAGGCTAATTAGTTGGTGCAATGTAATAAAAAACTCCCCCCTGCCCTTTATTCTCCAAAGCATCCTGATTTGTGTGATTAAATAATATGGCCACCCTAAGAATAGGTTATTATTATTATTATTATTATTATTATTTATTTATTTTATTTATTTATTTGAGAGGGAGAGAGAACACAAGCAGGAAGGAAAGGCAGAGGGAGAGGGGACCCCCACCCCCCCACCCCCACCAGTGAGCAGGGAGCCCGATGCAGGGCTTGATCCCAGCACCCTGGGATCATAACCTGAGCCGAAGGCAGACATTTAACTGACTGAGCCACCCAAGTGCCCCAAGAATAGGTCATTCTTTACTGAAACAGGGGAAGATATATACAGTTTCTCCTTCTCTCTTTCACATTTGCTTAGCTCAGTATATTCAGTCTTTCCCTAAGCCAATCATATCAACAATATTTCTTTGGTGCCAATGGATGGTATTTCAGAGAAATTCTAGCCATGATCTCCCCTTACAATTTACTGACACGCTATTTCTAGAAGTCTTCAGAGATAGCTTACATGTCCTCAAAAAGACAGTTTTCTTTGCCCTTTTAATTGTTGTGGTCAATTGTATTACCAAGAAAATAATTTCTGCCTCTCCTTCCTGAACCACTTTCTACCAGGCATTTCTCTACTCACCTGTCTCTGCTGAATGAATATACTTTTTACCCTGTTGATACCAGAGTTGGCTGGGACACTGGCATTGACCGGGAAAAGGTGAATGTGAGTGGAAATAATGGCATCACTTCGGAAGTTTTGAACACCATCACATGGTTCTGCTTTCTCCCTTTTCTTTCTTCCAGGAGAACAGAAGTTTCCAGATAGAGCTGCTTCTTCAGCCTTCATCCTGGAATGAAGAGGATGTAGAACACCAGATCTCAGAGCAAGACAGAGACCCTGCTGAATAAGCCACTGTGGTTCTGGGATTGTTTGGCGATGCAGCATAACTTAGTCTAAACATAATGATAAGATTTTCAGAGCTTTCCATTTCCTTTTTCTATTAGAGCTCTCTCTTATGGTCAGTCTCTGATGTCATGAAGCAACATATGGTTCTGAAGAGCCATTGATATGTTGGATTAGCAGATGCTACCTCATTGGACATAGGTATAAGGATACCAAAATGTCTTGCCTCATATCTTCTGGGTCAGAGATGCTGCTGTTGTAAAAGCTGAGCTGTAGTGGATACATGCTATTTTTATTTGATGTGCCTCTTCCTTCCTTTGTGAGGTGGTCTTTTGAGAGAGTGAGTCTTTTTTTTTTCTCTTTGATCATGTTCTATTGGGGGTGCCATTCACAGATTTCTCCCTCCTCACATAGGAGTTAACAGTCCACTCATTCATGGTATATTCCATTCCCCCAGTCTAGTGATTGCTCCAAGGGTAAGCAGGTGACTGAAATTCTCTTTCGGGACTCTGTAGTTTCTAGCTGACATAGAAAGCGCTTTTCTTAAGAGATGTTGGAGCTAGAATGGTAGCTAGCTGGAGCTTTTTGTGAATTCACACTATCATGTGGAGATAGCTTATATAAGAATAAGGAAAGAAAAGGCAAGCAAGGACATGTAGGGCTGAAAGAGAGTCATAGAACAGTTATGGGAGCGGAGGGAGAAAGGAACAAGGTGGCAGGAGGGAGAGAGACTGCCCACCAATTCTGAACTGAGTCATGCCTGAATACCATCATATTTACTCTCTCCCTATTTATATAAACAAATAAATAAATTCTATTTATTTCAGGTTAATTTGTGCTACATGTTCCTCCCTTGAAATCCAAAGAGAGTTAACCAACACATAAGCTGTGCTAGGTGAAGCCATGCAGAAGTTATCCTGTGGCTTCTACCAAAATCCTTTATTAGGAAGACTGAGAAATAGAGTGAGGGTAGGGAAAGCTGGAAATGCCTCTGTTGGGGCCTCTTCTTTGCTGCAGAAGGGCAAGGAAACATGCAGAGGTGTCCTCTTTATTTTGTTTGATCTAGACTCTTAATTCAGAGAAGCAGGCTGCTGATCAAAGTTGGAAGAACAGGGATTAATAACCAGGTGAACAGCTATGAGCTACGTGCTATCTCTTTGAGCCATGTCCATCTATTGCTGGGGGCATCTTCTTCCTCTGAATAGGAAACCACAGAAGATGAAAGGAGCTAACCCACTGGGACAGGAACACAATAGACCTAAAAAATTCTGAAAGTGATTGCTGGAATAAAAGCTATAATTTACTACCCCAGCCCCTCCCCTACAATATCTTTGAGCAAATTGCATATCTAAATATAACAACCTCACTGAAAACATGATATTTAGAAAGATCTAAGACATGACTTTTCGTTAGATACTACAAAATAGCAGAAAAGAAATGTGGGAAGTAAATGACAAATGAAGAATACACGTAAGTAAAATGATTTTTCCAGCATGCAAGAGAATTAGACAATTCTTGGTTTCTATGTGTCACTTCCCAGTAAAATGAACTAATATCTTTGAAGAAAGGATTGATAAAGGTTTGGGTGGGTGAAGTAGAAGGTGAGTTTATGTATCAGAAAGCTAAGAAGTGCACAAAGACTGACAGGGAGGCACTGAGAGGCCCTCCCTGCTGGCCCACTTTGAGGAGCTGAAGTATGAAGAACAATGACATTTACAACAGATTTTGACACATTGAACAACAACAACAATGAGTTTCCAAGTCCATAGAAAAAGAGAGAAGGGAGGGAGCAGGAAAAGTTTATTTTCACAGAAGAATATTGTGTAAAAAATATACAAGATCACCTTTTTGTAATTACTGATATAATTTGTTCAGACCAGGGATCATCACGGATGTGGTAGCCAATAGGGGAAGGTTAGTTGGGGAACAGGATATTAACAAAGCCTCAAAGTATTTCTTAATAATATTTCAATCTGGTAGGAAACACCTAATCAAATCATCAAACTCAGCATCTCTCTTGATATGATACATATACCGTATTAACTATTGTATACAGATAAAAATATCTAAATTGAAGCTATTCACAAGGAAATGATCTGACAAATCAAGATTATAGGCTATTTTATAAGACAACAGGCCTAGATTCTTCAATAAAAAAGTCAGTATCATTAAAGATAAAAACAGCTAGGACAGGTATAAATAGAAAGGCTGTAAAGAAACATGGTAACTAAATTCAATGTGTAAGTCTTGAATGGACTTGGATCAAAAAAGTGATAGGAAGCTATAAAGGACATTATTTAAAAAAATCAGGGTAATTTAAATATAGACTAAGTGTCAAGTAGCTATTGCTGTGCAACAAATTCAAATTCAATGGTTTAAATAATTACTTATTGTTTCTCAGGGTTCTGTGTATTCTCTTCTGTTGATAATGTTAGCACTGCCCATGCAGCTGGAGGGAACCACAGGGTGGCTGGAATCCTCTCTTCATAGGCCCTTGTCTTTCAGGAATAAATAAATAAAAATCTTAAAAAAAAAAGAGAGAACTGGACCATCTTTCTCGGTGGCACCAGTGACCTTCCATAAAGACAGGCCCTAGTTAGTTAGCATTTGGGTATCTAGTCTCTGCTTGCAGTGGGTCTTTGGTTGGCGTCTTAGAGGTTCACAATGGCCCTTAATGTATCAACCACAGATGTCATATTAGATAATATTTCTGGATCAATGTTAAGCTTTTTGGCTGTGTTAATAATATTGTGATCATGTGTTAATAATATTGTGATCATGAAGCACAATATTCTAGTCTTCAACCATAAAGGCAGGGGTCATTAAAATAATGTGGCAGGATTTGTTTCATGGGTGGAATTTACCTTCAGGAACTCTAGGGAGGGAGGAGAGAGAGACAGGAAGAGAGAGAGAGAGCAAGTAAAGGAAGCAATATGCTAACAATTATTAGAGTTAGGTTAGGGGTGTACAGGTGTTTCTATTACTATTCTTTCAGATTTTCAAATCTGGGTTTGTTGCACAAATTTCCCTATGTTTGACGCTTTATTAAATAAGACTTGGTAGAATTTGAAAAAGCCCTGGCAAGCTTGTGAAGAGCAAGTCTATACCTTGAAAAAACCCTGGCAAGCTTGTGAAGAGCAAGTCTATACCTTTTCTACCTCTCAGATTCTGGATTCAGTAGGCCTGGGATCTGCCTGTGTGACAAGAACCAAGGTGACTCTCTTGGTCTCTGGTTCACACTTTTAGAGACACTACACCACACCAGAAAGGTGAAGAGGGGCCCATACACTTTATAATTAAACAGAGGGCCAGAAAATACAGATTGTACAGAAAAAGATGGGAAGAGGGAAGTTATGAAAAATGAAAAGGTAGCAAAATAAGATGGAAGAAGTGAAACTAAGCAGGGTTTATAAGAATAACTATACATAGGATAAACTCATTGGTTAGATTAAAAGACTCAATGGATCAAAAAGCAAAACTCATCTATATGCTGCTCATAAGCAACTCAGCTAAAGTCAAAAAATACATTTAAAAGGCACAGTGGAGCTTTATAAAGATAAATTTTACCTTCTGTAATGAAGATCTAACTGGAATAAATTTTTCTGAACTAAGTAGTATAACATCAGAATTCAAGAAGCAAACCTACAAGAAATAGAAAAGGAAATGAATAGAAACATTAACTGACAGATTAAATTTTAAAAATAAATATTTGGCTTAAAGGATGTGAAAAAGACAATAAATAAAGCTGATTTGACTTGTATATGCAGAATCTAAACACCTGAGAATAGTTAGGATATCTTATTTTTAAGCTTCCATGAAATATTTATAGAAATTGACCCTATCTTAGTGCACAAAAACTGCTTCAATAAGTTTTAATAAATAAAAAGAATATGGATTACATTAATTTTGTGAATAATAAAAATGATAAAGATAAAAATTCAAAAACTTTAACCACCTGGAAATTTTAAAGATGTATTTATTTATTTTGGAGAGAGAGAGAGAGAGAGAGAGAGAGATTGAGCATGGGGGAAGAGCAGAGGGAGAGAGAGAGAGAGAGAGAGAAAATCTCAAGCAGACTCCCCCCTAAGCACAGAGCCAGATCCAGGGCTCGACTTCACTGGGTCTGATCTCATGACCTGTGCCGAAAAGTCAAGACTCAGGTGCTTAACTGAGTAAGCCTTTGAAGCCCTAAAAAATTCTGAAAGTGATTTTGCCCCTAACTACATGGAAATGTTAAAATGCTATCTTAATTATTCTTGTGCAAAACAGAATATTTTAACCAATAGTGCAGAATGTCTAGAAAATGAAGATAAAAACTGTGTATTGAAATTTAGGTGACTTGTCTATATTTATAGCTATATTTATAGAAAACTTAATATATATAAATACTTATACTTTACTATGAGATAGAATAAAATATTGAATTAAACATGTGACTCAGATTAAAATACAGAGGATTTAAAAAAAGAGATTTTATTTATTTACTCATGAGAGACACAGAGAGAGAGAGAGAGAGAGAGAGAGAGGCAGAGACACAGGCAGAGGGAGAAGCAGGCTCCATGTAGGGAGACCCTTGTGGGGACTCCATCCCGGACTCCAGGATCACGCCCTGGGCTGAAGGCAGACTTTCAATCGCTGAGCCACCCAGGTGTCCCAATACAGAGGATTAAAATGATTAAAACAGAAATATAAAAGGTAAATAACAGAATTGATAAATAAAACTAAGAGCTATTTTTTCTTCAAGAACTGGTATTTTAAACCAATAATAATAAAATAAAAACCATGCAGCAACACAATCAAAGTACTAAAAAATTTGAAAGATGTCAATTGTCCCTGAATTAAATTTATAGATTTAGATGCTATTCAATCAAAATGCCAACAGATGGGGGCCCCTGGGTGGTTGGTTAAATGACTGACTCTTGATTTTGGCTCAGGTCATGATCTCAGCGTTGTGAGATGGATCCCACGTCTGGCTCCATGCTCAGTGTGGAGACTTTTAGATTCTCTCTCCTTCTGCCCTTCCTCCTTCTAAAACAAAACAAAACAAAATGAAAAAACCCAACAGATGTATTGTTGCTGCTGTGTTTGTTTGATTGGAACATGATAGGGTTATTCTAAATTTATCTTGAAATGTAAACATATAAGAATAACCAGAAATAACCTGAAATGGAAGAGGAATAACAGTGAGTAAGCTTAACAACTTTAAGCCATATTATTAAGACAGTAAGTACAACTCTTTGATCCTAGCACAGAAAATGATTACAAGATTCAGAGATTGACTCAAGTGCCTATAGGAATTTGGCATACATAAAAACATTACAGAACTTTGAAGAAAAGTAGAATTATTCAACAAATAGTGCTGAAAAAAGTTATGAGGTTTTGGGGAAAATAGTATAGGTAAATCTTCACCCCTTGCTCTAAAATTAACTCCATATGATTTAACATTTTAAAAATAAGACATGATAATAAAAGTGTTAGAAAAAAAATCATAGAGATTTAAAAGAATTATTTTGGGAGTGTGACCAAAATCTGTTAAATGGGAACACTTGATACGTTTTACCTTGTAAGAATTAAATGTATGGGTGGTAATCATCAACAAAACCAAAATAAAAAATAAACTAGGAAAAGTATTTACCAAAAAACATATACCACAGGCGAACAGATTAATTTCCTTAACATAACAAAAGGATCCTACAAGTTATCCTTTTAAATCCCCAGATTTCCTAGAAAAAATTGTCAAGAGATATAAATATGAAGAAAGGTCACAAGAAAGGCAATATAAGGAGTCGATATACGTAGAAAGAATTGATCAATTCAGCTCACAAACTAATATACACCTACACATCCTAGATGTTTAGATGCCGTTTTTAATCAACTCACATTGGTTAATAATTAAGAAACTGATAAAAATCATTTTGGCAGTGTAGAGAGAAATGTGTTAACAGGGTTAAAATACAGTTACAACTTCCGTAGAGTATTGTGGCAATATCTATCAAAATTTAAAATGTGTATCTATCTTGTGATACAATAATTAATTCTACTAGAAATAAGCCTCATAAACATATACACAGAAACGCACAAAATATACATGCAAAGATATTACTGGTAGCATTTTATTTACTTTTTAAATAACAAATTAAAAAAACAATATACTTTTGTTTTTTCATTGCTTTAAAATAAACTTGTTTTATTGGGAAACCAATTTAAACAAAATCTATGTCCATTTTAGTGAGAATGTAGATGGGCATCATAAATTCTGTGAAGAAACAACAAATTCTTGTTCTATAAAGAACTTTCTTTTAGGGTAAAGTCCAACCAATATGAATAACAATTTATGTTGATGCGCTTCTCTCCCTCTTTCCCTTCTTTCTTTCTCCCACAAATAAACTGCATAAGAATGGGTCATAAGAAAAGCCCTGTTGGATTCTGAGAGATTTTTCTGAAAAGTTTGCCTGAATCAATAGTAAGTCAAACAGCTGGGGATGCAGAACTCAGTAAAACCACACAAAAACTCAGAGGAATTACGTTTTTCTTCCTTTGATTTATGATTTTGGAACATCTTTTCAGGAGGATAAGTCAATCCCACAAAGCATTGAAGTTAAGAAATAATTAGGCATTTTGAATTTTTGCAACAGCCACAGAAAAGAGATCCACATTTACATAAAATAGCGCAGCATGTAGAAAGAGCCTGGTTTTTGCAGAAAATCCCTCCTACATGAAAGCGTTCAATTCCAAATTGCCTTCCTTCCAGTTGCTCCCCCACCCCCCACATAAAATGCACAAAAATCTATTGGAATATATATTGTGAGATTTAGATTTTTTATATATTTTCCTGCCACTTATTTAAGAAATCTGTCACATTCCTGTATTAAAGTTTATGGTTTTATTACCAGGACAACACATATAAGTGATTTTGAATTTCAGACCTGAGGTCCTCAATAAGAAGTATCCTGATCAAGATGATAAAAGTGAAGAGACAGGATTTGAAAGGACTTTTGTTGTGTAAATGAGAAATGAAGAAGGTTCTGGAAAGTATCTCAGCTTCTGATTTGAGTATTTTAGACATGTCCAACTTTCCTATCTTCATGGAATTTGCTTCTTGGTAATTTTCCATGAAGCATTTCAGAGCTGGGAAAAAGAGGATTGTTGGGTACCCGACCTTTCATCAGACATTTACCTTAGTAAAACATCATTCTGTACCCAGGAAACAGGAACTGAGGACACACCTTCCTTTAGCCAGTCCACCCAGTGATGGTAAGAAGCCATAGGAATCCATATTCAGAATCCATCCAATTACAGAAAATGATTACTTAATAGCCTATTGGGAAAACATTTCCGCCTCTGGGTTGCAAAAAGGTCTTCAAAAATAGCAGGGCAAATAGTCCCAGGTCTTTGTGACCTAAAATGTCTAATGAAGCTGAAGAAGAATTATTAGAGCATCTTAGAGAAAACTGAAGCCGTTCAGCCTAATGATTTAGTAATGATGTCTCTGTCATTAGGTCAGAGAATAATGTGGCTTCTAGCTCAGTATTTTTTCAACCACATTCACCACTGCTAGGAGCACCGGCTTTGAGAATTGTCCTATGCCCTTAGTATTCTCAGGCAACACGCTCTTCTGTTTACATAACTCTAAAAATGGATTTATTTTGTGATGTGTTCCACTTCTAGGAAATTAAATGATAAAGACTAAATAATAAAGTCAAAAAGTAATAAAAACCCAAGACTGCAAAACAGATTACCACACCAAGAATTCAACTGAGATGTGTGGAGTGTAAGGTAGAAAATAGTCTTCTTAGTCCAGATTTAAAAAATCCATAAATGGCGAAGTACAGTCATTTCAGAAGAGAGAAGCAGAAGTTGGGGAGGAGAGAAAGGAAGCCCAAATTAAAAAAAAAAAGAAAAAAAGAAAAAAGTTTACATTTTATTTTTTTTTTTAAAACATAAAGACTATTACGATTAAACCTGCACTGGCCTCTGGTGGTCAAACTTGAAAATGTATTTTTACAGATGAATTAAATGATAATTATTTAATACACATTAATAACTAAAGGTGAGGCAACCAGATGCTTTACTTTGAGTGAATAATTCCTTTTAATCAACTCACTTGACTACAACATTTCTCCTTATTATACATGGCTTCTCTTTGGAGAGGTCATCATTGTTCCAAACTTTAACTGTGATGCAGGAGCTAGAAGTAGAGGTTGTGTTGGATGACACCACTTATATACTTTGGACTAAGGTATTGGTGTGTGTTACAATTTATATAGAAATAACAGAAAAGAATATTTTCCTGGATTTCTTAGGCTACTTCATTTGAGAGAAGTAGACTATGACTTATTTAATGCCTTATTTTATCATGCACATTAAAATGAAAGTTTTAGGAACACAAACACATATATGATTGTCAGAGAATATCAGGATATAGAATCTTAACCCAGCAACCAAACACAGTGCTTTTTGGTTACTCTATGTGAACGTTAGACATATCTTAGGGTATTGATCCTTAAGCAAGAAAAAACAAAAACAAAAACAAAACCCAAAAAAGGTTGTATAATTCATTACAGCTTTAAGAAATATAAGATTTTTAACTCCAAGATTATTTGGAATATTAATTTTTCTATCTAGAGAAAATTAAAGCCCACATTTTCTTGGCTGTTTAGTTTTAATATCAGCTTGAATAATTTCATGTGGAAGCCAACAAAATTTTTTACTAATGTATTCCTTGAACCTCAAAAAAATCCCCCCAAAACAGCCTCCAAAATGTATAATTTTATTTGACTTCTATTTTTATTCTAGTCATAAGACATTCTTGTAACTAAGAAAGATGACAGAAACTGTTTTGCTTTCATTCTTTCTGATAATTAGAGGATTTCAAATGATTTCCTGTTAAACTTTGTAAGTTTTAATCTACTATATTAATTGGATGTGAGCTCTTATTAAAAGACAGTTACATAGTGAAATTATAAATGGTCTTGAATTTTAATACCTTAATTTTTCTCAAATAAACTTCTTTTAATATAAAACCTAAATATGTGATAGGAGATATTTTAGCACCAAACGAGGCCTTTAGGAGTTAGCTTAGTTTAATTCATTCAATAAACATGCATTGTGTACCTATTTTTTAAAAATTATTATGTTGGCTACAATACAGTGAGGGTAAACTACAAAGGTAAATCAGAAATGGATCTTGAGATTAAGATACTTCTGGCTTTGCGGAGAGACAAGAAGGACTTAAGGAAAGTTAGACTGTAGAGTAGAAGATGAAGACATGCATTGTTTCAAAGAAATGACCCAAAGTGCACTTAAGCTGAAATAAAAACTCCTATTGAGGAGATGGACAGATGGTAAAATAGAAAGAGGAGCATTTTTTAAAAAAAGGAATACATGCAAACCCAGAAGTAAACATTAATATTCTAATAGATCAAAGGATTATGGTACAAAATGTCAATTCATTAAAGAGAAAACTTCAACAGAAAAATGTTAAAACAAGTAATAAAAGAAAGACAAATGAAGTAAATGACAGGCTATTTTTTGTTTACTACATATTAACTGAAAAGTGTTTTTAAATTTTTATTAGAGAAAATTTAAAACATACACGAACGTGTAAATGATAACATAACGCATCTCCAAGTACCCATCAACCACTTTCTGCAACTATGAACGAATGTCCAACTTTGTTATTAAAAGCCCCACCCACTTAACCCCACTCCTATATCATTCTGTAACAAATCCCAGGCCTCATTTGATTTCATCCATAAGTAATTCAGTTGGAATTTCTAAAAAAAGAGGACACTTCTAAAAAGCAACCCAAATACCATTATCCAACCTAAACATACTTCAAGATAACTTAGTTTTCCAATCGCTTTATTATTGAAATAAGGATTGAAATAAGGTCCTGATGTTGCTTTTGGTTGTTCACATGTCTATGAAGTTATTTTAAATCTATAGACCTTTCTCTCATTCTCTCAATATACACCTCCACGCACGTGTATATATGAGCCAGGCACGTGTATATATGAGCAGCTAAATACATATTATATAGATGTATAGAAATACATATGTACACACACACACACACACACACACGTATTTGTTGAAGGAATCAAATCATTTGTCCCATACGGTTTCCCACACTTGGTATTTTGCTCATTTGATGTCTTTAACATCTCTGTGGTGTTTCTAACATCTTCCATTTCCCCCTATTTTGTGTATATTGGTAATTATAGGGTGTTAGACACTTTAGGATTGACGCTCCATTAGGTGGTTTTGGAGAGGGCTTAAGGAAATGGGGCTTTGCTCTGGATTGGATGTTGTCAGAAAGTGAGTAATTCTATGACTGGGTGTCTTTATAAATCTTATCTAGGAGGAGGGAAGACTAGAGAGAGGCCAAAGCTGTCACTGGTAAAGCAGTCAGTCACTCATCTCAGCCAGATGGGATATTTTGTGGCTCAGATGATATTTATGTTTTGTCTGGGCTCGGATATGGTTGTGGGTTTTTCTTTTGATCTTTCTTGGTCACAAGGTGGCCTTGTGGGATGTTGAGGTTCTGTGAAGTTGTTTCGTTCAACAGAACCCCAAGGCCTAACTGAGAGTACTGGGCCAGGTCCTGGATATTAGGACCACTTTTCTCAACGTTTACTCACCAGTTCATCTCCTCAGTATATGCCTGAGAAAGAAATGCATGCATATCTCCACAGAAAGTCTAGAGCAGGAGTGTTCGTAGTCTCTGAACAGAAGAATGATAAATTGTGGCGTATTCATAAAACACAATGGAACACTACTCATTAACGAGACAAACTGTTGATACATATAACAAAACATTTGAGTCTCAAAAACATGATGCAGAGAGAAAATAAGCAAACACCAGGGAAACATATTGTATGGGTCCATTATATCCATTGCATGATTCCATTATATATGAGCAAAATTTATAATGATGGAGGCACAGTGGTCACCTAGAAGAGTGTGTGCGGGGTGTGGGGTGGGTAGAAGGTAGAGGCCTGGGAATTGACTGCAAAGAGTCATGAGGGAAATTTCTTGGGTCTAGGTAGAAGCAAGACTTTATAACTTGATTTGTGTGATGGCAGGTCAAATGTTTAACTTTGTAAAAATTCATCAGAGTGAGCATTTGTTGTACATAAATTGTGCTTCAATAAAGTAAATATCATATTAAAGTATAATTTTTCTATTTGTTGGGCTATTACTGGGCTATTACTGTCTCTTCACCTTTTTTTTTTTTTTTTTTTTTTTTTTTTTAGAGATTTTGTTTATTCATGACTGATACACAGAGAGAGGCAGGGACTTAGGCAGAGGGAGAAGCAGGCTCCCTTTGGGGGAACCTGACTTGAGACTTGATCCCAGGACCTGGGGATCATGACCTGAGCCAAAGGCAGATGCTCAACCACTGAGCCACCCAGGTGCTCCTCTTCAACTCTTCTTATCCATGTTCTTTCAACATGCAAATTTCATAAATTGACTTAATGAGACTAATCCTCAAATTTCCCCCAAACCTCTTTGTCTTACTATATAATATTTTGAGCCAAATATATTGTTTTTGAACACAGTCTTAACATGTTTCTTACCCTCAAATTTATGGAATTTTATCAATAATAAAACATTTTATGTATTTTTAAAATTTATCATGAATGGACTGACCACTAATCTCATAGTGCTGGGCCCAGTCAAGTAAATGACAATTTGTTTTATTTATTTGTCTTTCAAGAGTTATATGTTGTGTTTCAATTGAGAGATACATTATGTATGTGGAGAGAATATATTGAGCTTCCTTCTTTAGACTGTGCATGATTTTTTAAAAAAGTTCTAACAATATATTTTAGTAGGCTCCTTACCGCCCACCTCCCCCAACACCTTTGATTTGACTAGAGCTTATTTTGACTTCAATATAAATGAGTAAAACCCAGGTATGAGCCAGAGGAAAACTTCCCAAGAATTCCATGTTCTTTTGTGTGTTTATAAAAAAGTGTTTTTACTATAGTCTCAGACATGTTCTAAAGCAATCACCACAGACTAGTAATACCAAGCAGCGTATTTAGGAGTTTAAACTCAAATTCTTTTTATGGTTGAAGAGCTAACTACTGCAAAATGGTTTACCTACGTGTGATGGTTAATTTTATGTGTCAACTTGACTGGGCCACAGGGTGTCCAGATACTTGGTTAAACATTATTCCTGGTGTGTGTGTGAGAGTGTTTCGGGAACTGATTAATATCTGAATTGGTGGATTGACTAAAACCAATTGCCCTCACCCATGTCAGAGGCCTCATCCAATTCATTAAAGGCTGAGTAAGAGGGAATTCACTGTCAGCCTGACATCTTTGAGCTGGAATGTTGGTTTTCTCCTGCCTTGGAGGATTGGACTCAGAGGAGAACTTGGAGCATTGGCTCTCCTGGTTCCCAGGCCTTCAAACTCAGGAATTTACACCATCAATGCTTCTCCTTCTCAGATTTTTGACTCAGACTATATCATGAGCTATCCCAGGACTCCAGATTGCTAACTGCAGATTTTGAGATTTCTCAACCTCCAAAATCTGTGAGCCAATTATTTATATAAAGGTTACTCTAACATCAGTGTAAACAAGTGACAAGTAAGTCATAGCACACATGTTAAAATTCTCTGTTCAATTTTATTTTTCCTCAGGATGCTTAGAAAGATAGGAATTGATTGATTGATTGTCTTAATACTTTGTACTGAACCCTAATACAGATATTGTCAGAAAAAATCTGGGAACTGGGTCAATTACAGAATCAATGGGTGTCACGTACAGCACTACTGTCATTCACAGGAATTGACAAATGAAGAAGAAAAAGCTTTGCAGGTATGAACATTAAAAGAAACTAGAAAAAATATTTGTTGTTGCTGTTATTTTTTTCATTTCAATATATGCTTGCTTTTGTATGTTCAAACATTATAGAAGTATGAGGAACTTAAAAGTTTTGGAGTGTTTGGCTGGCTCAGTTGGTAGAGCATGTGACTCGATCTCAAGGTCGTGAGTTCAAGCCCCAAATTGGGTGTGGGACTTACTTAAAAAAATATATTAAAAGTTTCTTATTAAAAGTCTCATTTAAAAAAATACAACCAATTTTATGTGTTGATTTCGTATCCTGCAACTTTACTGAGTTAGTTTATAAGCTCTAACAGGCTTTGTTTTTTTTTGTTGTTGGAACCTTTAGGATTTTCTACTTAAAAGGTCAAATCTGCAAACGGAAATCATTTTACTTCTTCCTTTATAATCTGAGTGCCCTTTAATTCTTTGTATTTCCTAATTTCTCTACTACTTCCAGTACTATACTGAATAGCTGGGAAAAGGGGGCATTTTATCTTGTTCATGATCTTAAGAGGAAAGCTTTCAGTCTCACCGTTGAGTATGATGTTAGCTGTGGGTTTTTCATATATAGCCTTTACTTTATTGAGGAAGTTCCTTCTATTCTCTGTTTATATTTACTATGAAAGGCCAATTTTTGTTTATTAGACTTTGTTTTATTTTTTAAAGATTTTATTTTTTAAAGTAATCTCCACACCTAGCATGAGGCTAGAACTTATAACCCTAAAATGAAGAGTCACATATTCTACCAACTGAGCCAGCCAGGCATCCCTAAAGCTTTTATTTTATTATTTATTTTATTTTATTTATTTATTTTATTTTTTATTTTTTTCTAAAGGTTTTATTTTTTCAGGCAAAAGGTAAAATTATTTTTTTCTTTTAAAATTTTATTTAAATTCAATTGATTAACATACAACATATTATTGGTTTCAGAGTTAGAGATCAGTGATTCATCAGTCTTATATAAACCCAGTGCTCATTACATTTTAGACTTTACAATATGTAATTTTTCTGCTTCATCATCCAGTTATCCAATGCCCCCACCCAACTTCCCCTCCAATGACCCTCAGTTTGTTTCCTATAAGAATCTCTCCTTATGGTTTGCTTCCCTCTCTGATTTCATCTTGTTTTATTTTTTTCTCTCTTCCCCTATGATCCTCTGTTTCTTAAATTACATAGTATGAATGAGTTCATGCAATAATTGTCTTTCTCTGATTGACTTATTTCACTTAGCACACTATCCTCTAGTTCCATCCACGTCATTGCAAATGGAAAGACTTCATTGTTTTTGATGGTTGAGTAATATTCCATTGTATATACATATCCCACATCATCTTTATCCATTCATCTGTTGATGGACATCTGGGCTTTTTCCGTAGTTTGGCTATTGTGGACATTGCTGCTGTAAACATTGGGGTGCAAGTGCCCCTTTGGATCACAACATTTGTATCTTTAGGATAAATACCCAATAGTGCAATTGCTGGGTTGCAGGGTAGCTCTATTTTCAACTTTTTAAAAAATTTCCATGCTGTTTTGCAGAGTGGCTGCACCAATTTATATTCCTACCAACAGTGTAAAGGAGTTCCGTTTTCTCCACGGTCTTTGCCAACACCTGTCATTTCCTGACTTGTTCATTTTAGCCATTCTGACTGGTATGAGGTGATCTCAAATAAATAAAATCGTGAATGAAAGTGGAGAGATAACAATCAACACCAAAGAAATACAAATAATGATAGGAACATATTTTGAGCAACTATATGCCAACAAACTGGGCAATCTGGAAGAGGTGGATGTATTCCTAGATACATATAAACTATCAAAACCGAAATAGGAAGAAATGGAAAATCTGAACAGACCCCTAACCAGCAAGGAAATTGAAACAGTAATCAAAAACCTCCCAACAAACAAGAGTCCAGGGCCGGACGGCTTCCCAGGGGAATTCTACCGAACATTTAAAGAATTAAAACCTAATTCTTCTGAAGCAGTTTCAAAAAATAGAAATGGAAGGAAAACTTCCACACTCTTTCTATGAGGCCAGCATTACCTCAATTCCCAAATCAGACAAAGACGCCACCAAAAAGGAGAATTAAAGATAGGAGTTTAACTGTTGTCCAGAGAGAGTCTGTCTTCAATAAAAAAACGAGATGCATTACCAATAAGGACTTCAGTAGCTAAAAAACAACTGAGTTAGCTCTGATGTCCTTTGTTTGCTAGAAGAATCTTCCTGTTAGTATCAAGAAACTTAAAAAAATTCCTACTCCTTTATCTAATTCCTGCCAAACCTTTTCTGTAGAGAGGTGTGCCTAATATGCTTTCTACAACATTCCAGGTCATCTGGTTCATTTATTTCTTAAAAACAAACAAACAAAAATCACTTGACTTATTCTATTTCATTTTAAACAGGAAGAGAGGTATGCCCCATCCTGTACTATCTAAAGATGAAATATTAAATTGTCAAGACAAAAAGCTACTTTTGAGACCTTCACAACATGTAATTTTTCTTACTCTATGTTTGCTTTGCAACTGAGCCAACACTTTTATCTGAGTAGTATTGGCAGTATTAAAGGTTATGGGTTCCATTCATGCGTCTTATTTTGTATGTTTGTTGGATTAATTTCCTAGGGGTGGGACAATAAATTACCACAAACTTGATGGCTTAAAACAATGGAAATATATTTCTTCACAGTCAGTGGCTAAAAGCCTGTCAAGGTTGGTTCCTTCTAGGGGATCTGAAGGAGAATCCCCTTCCATGCCTGTTTCCTAGCTTCTAGTGGCTTTCCACAATCCTTGGTATTCCTTGGCTTATAGTTACATTACACCAATCTCTGCCTTCATCTTCATGTGGCCTTCTTCTCTTTCAATCAAATATCTCTTTCCTTTTTCTTATAAGGATACTAGTCATTGGATTTTGAGTCCCTCCTAAATCCAAGATGATCACATTTTAAGATCCATAATTTAATTGCATCTGCAAGGACCCTATTTCCAAATAAGGTCATACTCATAGGTACTGGAAGTTAGGACCTAGATATATTTTTGGGGGAGCTATATGCAATCAACTACAATGCTGAATTATTCTTTGATGTTGCTGTTCATGAAAATGTGACAAAAGAGAACTTAAAATTAAAATGTAACAAAATGCTAATCAGAGGATTTCTACTTCTGGCAAAGATGGGGAGTAACAGGAATCATATTAATCCTTAAACATTAAAGAGATAGCAAAATGTGTAAAATGTATGGAACACTAGGCCACAGGCAGGGTATGACCATGATCCCTGTCAGAAGGGGAAACAAATAAGTTGAGCACTATAATTTTTCAATTTTACTGCCTAGATAAGAGTTTGGAGGCTGCATGCAGTACAGTAAGAAGGAACACAGAGTCCAGAAGCCTTCCCTGAGTTGAATAGATAGAAATAAGAATTTGGGAAGGTCAGGGCAGGTAGAATAGATGTGTGTATAATTGGAGACCCAGAAAAAGAGGAAGGGGATAGAGAATAAGAGCCAGTTAAAAACTTACAAGAAACAGAACAAATAGTAGAGAAGAAAAATCAATAAAATTGAAGAGAAAAACACAATAGGGAAAACTCAAGTAAATCTAGAACTAGTTTGTAGAATAGATGAATAAAATTGATAAACTTTTAGCTAGAATGTTCATAAAAAGAGAAGAAACAAATTACCAATATTAGGAATGAGAAAGTGGACATCATGACAGATCTTATAGATATGAAAAGATTCATATAGATATGAATTATAGAAATAATTCATGTGGAAGTTAAGTGGTTTGACCAAAAAAACAGAGATAATATGATATTCAGTTATATTGTCACTGTTTTTTTGTCAAATAATTCCATTTAAACAGATTGGTTTTAAGCATTTCATTTTTTTCTCTCAAAAGTCTTTGTAAAGTTAAATGGACACCTGTTCTTTTATTTTCTTTCACTATCTTTAGGAGTGGAGAGAGAATTTTTATTTTTTCATAGCCTAGCTCTTTGAAATATTTTAAATAGCAAAATATAAGTCACAAATTTAAAAAATTTAGAGCACAAGTGTGATAAGAACTACCAAGATTACTTGTAAAAAAATGCAAATTCACACTTTGCAGCCCCAGAGATTAAAATCCATTTGATAGTTGAAGGAAATCCAAGAATATACACTTTTTTTAAAATATAGAAAATGGAGGGATCTAGTTTAAGCAGCTTAATATTTTATAGTCCCCTCAAAAGAAAACATTATAATCTGAAGATGGACTCAGAGGGTCACTAAGAATTTTTTAAATTAATTTAAAACCATGATTTTGTGGAACAAGACACATCACATACTTAAATATAACATACTTAAATATAGCTTAAATATATCACATATATTTGATATATCACATATATATTTGATATATGTGATATAACCCATCACATACTTAATTAAATATTATATACTTATAATTTAAGTATGTGATGATGTCTTAAGACATATCACATACTTAAATTATATATATACAAAAATATAATCATTTTTGAAAATGATTCCAAATGTTAATCATTTTTGCTTTAGTTGTTATCTTGAATAGACACATATGTTTCTTCCACTAAAGAAAATAATTATTAAATTAATAATTATTAAAACAATTAATAAATTAAGTTAATAAATTAATAATGAATTATAATTGTTTTAGATCGGGATCCCTGGGTGGTGCAGCGGTTTGGCGCCTGCCTTTGGCCCAGGGCGCGATTCTGGAGACCTGGGATCGAATCCCACATCAGGCTCCCGGTGCATGGAGCCTGCTTCTCCCTCTGCCTATGTCTCTGCCTCTCTCTCTCTCTCTCTGTGACTATCATAAATAAATAAAAATTAAAAAAAAAAAAATAATTGTTTTAGATCATATAGTTTAAAAGTAGCTATAAGATAAAAGAAATCAGACACAAAAAGGTCTATACTATATAATTCCATTTATGTGAAATTTTAGAAGGGGCAAAAGCATTCTAGAATGACAGAAAATAAATTACTGGTAGTTTGGGGTTAACTACAAGGAAGCAGAAGGGAACATTTCGCTGGAAATGTTCTGTATCTAGGTTGTAGTGGTGATTACATGAGTGTACATATTTGCTCATAACATTGTCCACCTGAGTGGGAGAATTTTATTGGATGCAAATCACACCTCATTAAAGGTGGTTAAAATAGGCTAGATTTGTGGGGGTTTTTGTTTTTTGTATTAATGAGGCCAAATTTCTGAAACAAGCATTAGGCAGCTCACAGAATCTCAATGGAATTGACCTTGGAGGCCACATAATCAGGAAGGACACATCCTACTGTAAGGGAGACTAGAAAAGTGTTTCTAAATCCTACCTTTAGAAGGTGGCACTTTTAAGTTGGAAAATTTCCCAATTTTGCCTTAATCTCGTGTTTTTCATTTGTGTGTGTGCATGATTGCTTTGAAATTAAAAAGTATTAGATAAAGAGGAAAATAACATTCAGCCATATTCTGTTTACCTAGATTTAATTACTTTAACATTTAGACACATGTTCTGAGCTCTTCTGCTGTTGATTCTTTACCACATATTAAAGAACAAGTATATGAATTCATTGCCATAAAAATTAGAGTATTACAGATAATGTTCAAGCTCACATTGACCGTAGTGTTGCCATTCTGATCTCATTTATTCTCACTAGAGGCAAACATTATTATGAGCTTTGTATATGTATTTTTCTGGTTTTTGCATATATAGGCATTTATCGAAAAAATATATATTATTTTGATTCCTAAGAATTTGCCTAAATGGTATCATACTGTGCACATGGCTCTACAACTTCTCTTTTTAATTCAACGTGTTTTCCAGCTCACCAATACTGATACATATAGGTCTAGTACTTAGCAACTCTAAGTACAAATAAATGAATATAATAGGAATAAATGGAGATTTGGTAGCTTGAGGGAAATGCTGTACTATTCTATGAAACTCATTAGGAATTTTAAGGAATTAAGAGTTTTTATTCTGATATTAAGCCATTCCCATAATCCGGATGCCAGCCTCACTGGGTGGCCATTTCCCTATTGGGTAGTGCCTTCTCTGTACTTAGAGGCAGCAAAACGAGAAAAAGTGAAAACACAAGAATTTGACCATACCAGACAAGGAAACATAATGCCTCAAAACTTTTAGAGAGATAGGTATTAACTTCCTAAATTGAGCAAAGAAAGTGGAGATTTGGTAATCATTTGTTTAGACTAACCTCTGCATAGCATGTGTTTTCCATGGTAACCATTTGGAAAAGCTTATTCCCCCCCAACCCCACTCTACTCTTACCGCTTCCTAACACCAAAGGCGTTGTGTGGTGGCAGAGACTGTATAGTGGTAATAAGATTTGTTTTTCATTTTTCTTCCTCAATTGCTTTACTTCACATTTAAAATTTTGCATATAAATTGGCAATCTCAACTACAGAATAATTAAATGCTATCAATATGAAATTTGAAAATATACTTAAGAAAACTAGTTTTTGCATAGTGTCAATTTATTTAAAGTTATCAACATAATGGTATTTCAGGTTAAAATTAGAATGAGTTTTTATAAGGTGTTATAATCAAAGAATTCAATAATGAAATAGAGACTCTAGTATCATTTTTTAAATTGCACTCAAATAGAGGAATGAATTTTAAGTGTCTGGATGGGCTGGTGGTGAGGGCAGTAGCTCCTACAAAATATTCTCCAACTTATAGACAGGTTTTCTTTCTCAAACAGTAGATAACAATAATAGCTAAAAATTATACAGTTCACCAAGTGCCAGACACTCAACATATGTTACAGATTCTAATTAATTTGAACCTTGCAATAACCATGATCATGATCATTATCATTATGTCCATTTTATGGATGAGCAATCTGATACAGGAGGCTCAGGAACTTCTTCGAAGTCATATAATTAAGATGAAGATTTCTATCCATTTGGGTTAGGGCCAGAGTGCATACACTTACGCAGAATGCTATTCCATCTCTTCTCAATTTATATATAAAAATAACATGCCGTTATTTTATTTTTTTTACCTAAAGGAAACCACTAGTTAAAACAGGAAGAAAACTTTCAGTTTAAAGAGGGATTTTAGAAAAGTATATTTCAGAAAAAAATAATAAATTTTACATACAAAGGAGTGTTTGGTCCCTGTAAATTCTTACTCTGATAAGCTAGACCCTTGCTGGAGCAACTCTAGAATTTCCCACAAGTTTGGAATCATGCACACATATGTGTGTCTGTTCATGACTGTGTACCTATATATGTCTGTATATGTGTTATACACATATTCTCAATGGCTGGAACTTTTTGTTCTCTGAAGATGGATTTTATCTGGAGAGAAAAGCATTTTGAGTTAGCATGAGTGGAGGATGTAGAGTTGGGCAATATTAATTTGAAGTAAAGATAAATTTGGCCTAAAAATGAAATGGCCTTTTTAATACCCAGTTACCAACTCTGACATTTACTTTCTCTGGCAAAGGATCCAGACATCTGACTCCCCATGTCTCTCCCCAACATTTTTCTGCCTCTCTTCATTAATGAGGGCAATATGTTGGAAACTTGGACATGTACAAAAATTCTCTGTGTATGTGAGCTCCTCAGTGTTTTGCAGCTTGCTCAAGACCGAGTGCACATTGTGGTAAAAGGAGCACTCTCAGATGTGATGCTGTAAGAATGAAGACATTTTAGCCACCTGGTAAAGTCTTACCTTCATAAACAGTTCATTAGAAGAATCTTTCATTTTTATACTTGACTGAAACTTAGTTTTCCTTTATTCTTACATTTGTGAAAAAAAATCATTTACCCAGTCCAAGACGGGTAGAGATCCATTTGCTGTATGAAAATGAACTCTGTTCTCAGCATAATCCGGCCAAGCCCTGCAGCGGTGTCCTCTTACCCACTCCTGCCATCTGCTGGTCTTGGGATTGTTAGACTTTAGAGAAAGCCGTGCATAATGCTCCAGTCAAGATGATGCAAAATGCAAATATCATCAATAGGTAGTTTTGTAGACCCTGAATAATTAAAAAAAAAGTAAGTGTAATTAAGAAAATCTGAAGCAAACATGCAGAATGTCCAAATTGCTAGGGACCTTACTAACCATCTGCTCCAGCCACCTGTATGCCTTTTGCTATCCCTCCAAATAAACATCCAGATTTTCTTGAAAACCCATTAGAACCTTACTAATTCACTCACTCAGTAAATGCATGTGGACACTCATTTTGCATCAACATGTGCTGGGGTTAGAATGGTGAGCAAAATGCGTGCTTATTCAGATAAATGTATAATATGGGAGACAGAAGTTAATAATCACAGAAAAGAATGTTACAAAGCGAGAGGGGTGTTAATGAGTAAACGACCATGATTGTTTCTGGGGTGTGTTACAAAGGAATCTTAGTGAGGCTAGTTTGGAGGGTGAGAAATTAAGCTTCAAACTGTAAGTACCAATTAATTGGGCAGGGAAACAGGTAGGCATTCCAGGTAGAAGGAATTTTGTGTGCAAAGCTCTGTTGTAATAGAAAAGTGTGATACTTGCCAGGGATGGAAAGGAAGTCAGTGTGACCACAGCATCGAGAGTTAAGTGGAGCAAAACCAGCTATGGCCCGAGTTTACGGGGATCTCATAGGCCACGGACACTGTGGGGTTTTATTTTTCCGAAGAAGAATGGGAAGACTTTAAGGAAACAGGCTGCTGGATGTGGTGAAAAGATGGGATTCACATTTCATAAAGCCCACACTTTTTTTTTTTTTTGCAGATGGTGAACAGATTGGAGGGGTCCAGAATGGATGCGAGGAGATGATTAAGGAGGCGACTACAGTCTTCCTGGGCACAGATGATGAGGTGCAGATGGAGAGACAGAGATGGATCTGAATGGTGAGGAAGAAACAGAGACTAAGTTTGTCTTGCCCGGCCATGGGTAGGTGTACTGGTCTTAAAGATGGGAAACACTGACAACCAGTTCCCAATGAAGCCAGTCCATCTTTGGGTAACAAAGAAATAACTTTTTAAAAAAAGATTTATTTATTTATTTTGGAGGGGAGGGACAGAGGGAAAGAGAAAATCTCAAAAAGATGGAGCACAACTGCCAGGCTCCAGCTCACGACCCTGAGATCATGATCTGAGCAGAAATCCGGAGTTGGATGCCTAACCGGCCAGCATCTCCCTAACTTGAGATACAAATTCTAAAACTACATTGAGATCTCCTGACAGATCATATAATATTAATATCAGCTCTTAAGATTAATGCCAATTAACACACAGCCAAAATTCCAAAAGGCATATATCTTCTTTCTTCAATTTCATAAAGAATTGGGATAGAATGGATTGAATGATCTCTATTTGATGACCAGAGAGGGAGGTTGTTTGTAAGTTGGGTTGGAGCCAACTGAAATTTCTGATTCACTGTGAGTATGAATACTACCAGAAGTTACTCTAACACAAGTTCCACAGACGAAAGACAGCACCACAAAGCCTCGCCAAGCACAGAACAGCTTTTACACACACACACACACACACACACACACACACACACACACACTCCTGCTAAGGCTTTAAGGTTCTCTGACATATTATCAGTTCTAAAGACTGCAGATACCAGCCCTGATGGAGAGAAGGCACTCAAATAGTTGCTCAATGAATAACAATCAGGTGATTTCTAAATGTCCTTTGTGAATTAGACAATTGATACAATGACTTAAATAAGAAAAAAACATCATATGGGTACTCAGTTATCAGCACTTTACAACCCGATTGTGTGAATACTTTGCTGACCCCACTCCTTTATTGTCTATGTAGATAAGAATAATGGGTCCTCAGAGAGTAAAATATTTTTCCCCTTTAAGGTCAAGAATCTGTCTGCCTCCTAGGTTTAGAGGGGGTTAAGAACCTGCCTAGTCTCACAAGGACAAAGACCAATGATATTTGGGCAGTAGCAACAGTTTCCCTTTGTCAAATGTGAATATTAATGCTTAGAAAGTTCATGATAACATTCTCCCCAAAGTGAAAAGTTTTTAACTCGGATTTCTGAAGCAGCTATTAAGATAGCAGATCATCTCATTCTTTATCTGGGAGTAGCTACCGCCCTATAAATTGTTGTGGTAGTAATTCCCTGCATTGGTGTTTCTGTAGACATTGTGACTAAGGCGTGTTTCTAAAAATAATAATGTATGTCTAGCTTAAAATAGCTAAAGTAAAATTCTAAAACAAACTTTCCAAAGACGAATAGATATCAGATATGAAAGAACATTGGAAATGGAAAGCCTCCAACTGGTGGTGCCCTGATGGCATTAAGACTCGATGAAATCATCAAACTCTTTACACAAAAAATGCTTGGATCTCAGATTAAGTTCTTAACTGCTGTAGGTTGCAGACTTTCAAATATGTGTCTTCAAGATGCTTCAAGATGTAACTGATAGGATCTAAAAGTCATAAAGATACATGTTTTGTTTTTGTTTTCCTCTAGGGTTTTATCTTGTTTCTAAGAAAAATTATTTTCAAAAATTCTTCTGGGATTTTGGTTTCAGTGTTTAGTTGATAGCTCTTTCTTAAACTAGTTGGCATGTAAAGTATTTAAAACTCGCCTTTAAACCACCTGTTAAGAGGCAATTAGGTACCTGCACTGAATGATAAGTCTTACTGGACACTTAACTTTTTTTTTTTTTTTTTTGCCACTTAACTTTTATTTGTAGACAGATTTGTAAGTTTGTGTTTTTTGTTTTTTTTTTTAAGCCCAGAAGGTCAATAAAAGTCACTCTTTGCTTTTAGCTTGGTCCTCAGTCTCTTCATTTTTACATACGTACTTGGCCAAACTTTAGGACTCATTTTCAGAATTTCAGATAAAACTCCACTTTAAAGAAGATAATGTTACATGCAAATGACATTTTTTTCATTTTCTTTTCTACAACTATTTCCCCTTCTTTCTTAATTTTATTTTACCACACTGGCTAGGATGTCCAGAAAACACTGAATAATAACAGTGACAGAGATATCTTTGATTTTCAACTTACAGAGAACTTCCTTTCTCAGCTTTATTGAGATGTAATTTAGAACCTTTATGTTTCACCTTAGCTATGTGTTTGCTCTTGTTTTTTGACAGCTTTCTCCTATTTGTAACACTTCTAAGAGGTTTTTTTTCTTAATTAAAAACTGGTTTTTTAGTTTCAGCACATTTTTTGAATATATATTATCACATAGTTTTTCTCTGTTTACTTAATATTATATTACACTGATCAATTTTCATATTGTGAACTATCCTTGTACTCCAGAATTAAGCCCTCCTTGGTCATGGCTTCTCATTAAAAAAAATTCTTCTCAGGCAGCCCCGGTGGCACAGCGGTTTAGCGCCACCTGCAGCCTAGGGCGTAATCCTGGAGACCCTGGATGGAGTCCCAGGTCAGGCTCTCTGCATGGAGCCTGCTTCTCCCTCTGCCTGTGTCTCTTCCTCTCTCTCTCTCTCTGTGTCTCTATGAATAGATAAATAAAAAATCAAGAAAAAAATTCTTCTCTATTTGGTCTGAGTTATCTTTTAAAAAGTCTACCATTAAAAAAGGCTTTCTTTCATGTCTTTTAGTGTCTTTTTTAGAGGACTCAGGAATTAACACTAAGCTCAATGGCCGGGGGTTCTCTCTCTCAAGTTCTTGTAACTAGGGAAGTGGATTTCTAAGTCCGTATCATTATTACAGTAGTAGTGACTAAAATACTTTCAAATCCTTTATATTAAATCCATTCTTCGCTTGTGCTTCTTTTTACCTAAAATTGCAAATAAGCTATGCTCACTTGTGATTTTCTAGGACTTCAGGATGTTATACTGGATAATAAATACCCAATTCCTAAATAGTGATCATTTATCCTTTGGGAGGTGAATGAAATATTTACAATGAAATTATGGCATGTTTTGGACACAGAATTATTTTTTGTGGAAAGCTACCCTAAGTAAAATAAATGAGAAATGTGTATGGAAGTAATTTATGGGTTTATAGATGTTTTAAGTTGCCTTGTGTACTTTAAAAAATACAAAAATTGAGATCCTGGCATCTTACTCCTAAACAAATTCATTATTTTTTAAAATTTGAGAATCTTATCAAATTAAAGCTTTCTGAATCAAAACATTTCACTCAGAATAAATGAAATGATATTTTAAATATAAAATTGAATAATAATTTTAAGGATTATCCCAGAGATTAGGAACATCAGATTTTTGGTTCCCAGAGATTAGGAACATCAGATTTTTTTTAGAACCAGGGATTATTTGTTGTTACAGATGCATATGAATGAAGGCAGAAAATATTATGTCTATGATACCTTGACAAAATATCTCTGATTTATATATATTTTTAGTAAAACCTATTACAAAATACTATTTACATATATTCCTCAAATAAAAATAAGTGGGGAAAATTCTAAAATAAAGATTTTTTTGGGAAATATTTTGTTTTTAAGCAATCTCTATACCCAATGTGGGGCTAGAACTCATAACCCCGAGGTCAAGAGTCCTAAGCTCCACCGACTGAGCCAGTCAGGTGCTCCTAAAATACTTTTTAATGAAGACACACACACACACACATCCTACAGCTATTTAATAAATGCAGTTTTAAATCACCATCATTTACACTTGAAAGAGAAGTGGTCCTAGTCACCTGCTACCATATTAATTTCCTATAAAGTTGCTGGTTTTATATAGGGGCCTTTGGGAGGCATGAGAACCAACAGAAAAATCCATTCACAAATTCCATTTGCCTCAGGGATATTTAAATCTTTAGGATAAAAAGTATTTCATCCTGTTTATCTATAATATTTTACATCAAATAAAATCTCCCCCATCATATTTTATTGGATTATGTAACCAAAACCTCTTAAAGGAAAGAAACTAAAGTCAACTAAAGCATTTTCCCACTGGGGGCTGGGGTGGAGAGAAACATGTTTCATAATATTGATCATATCTTCAGTATTTTCTTTCCTTGTTAGGGATGATAACATTTGGAACATCTGATTTGTCAAATCCATTCATATGTTTTCTGCCCTGGGCTTAGGGATCACATACAGTTTTCAGAAAATAACACAAATACAGTATTAAATACCTTTCTTACGTGGCTCTACACCTGTTTTCGAAATTTGTCCTTTCTTGTACATACCTTTATTTCCTTAAACATGAAGACACCCCACATTGCAGCTATAAATCCTGGACCCTTAACAAAAAGAAAAACTTCAATTAAATTGGTTATTTTTCTGTGACTTATACTCTACATAAATACAGTAAACTGGGGAGCTGACCTCATACTTTAATTGAATAACTTTTTACTGTAAAAAGAGTATAACCGTATTGTCAGGGAAAACTATTCATAATCTCAACCTTAACATTAAACTAAAGTAACATTAGGTAAAAAATGAAGATATTTTGTTTCTTTATGATTTTCATATTTATTACATTGATGATGCTATACTATTATGTGATCTATTTTACTAATTAGTTTATTTACTAATAATAAACTATTTTAATAAGCAAATGGCTTATGTTTTCTAATGAACTAAGGACACAAAAATGGGATTAACAGGAGAAAGTCTAGGAATAATTAAAAAAAAAGATTTTATTTATTTATTTGAGAGAGAGAGAGCACAAGCAGAAGAAGGTGATGAGGGAGAGGGAGAAGCAGGTCCCCACTGAGTGGGGAGCTGGATTCGGGGCTCTATCCTAGGACCCTGGGATCATGACCTGAGCTGAAGGCAGATGCTGAGCTGATTGAGCAACCCAGGTGCCTTGAAAGTGTAGGAGTAATTTATAACTCTTTTTGGCATGAAGCCATCTTATAACTGAAGAAACTGCAGTATGTTCTTTCGGATCCAGTGAATAATGCACTTTAAAAAAATTCTTAAACTGATACTATTGCACAGTGATGAACTATGTCTAAAGTTACACTCCAATGGATCTAAAGACAGTATTATGGGAAGTCAGAAAAGCCATGTGAGGAAAATAAGCAATAGGTTTATTCAGACAGGAATGAAATAATCTAGGAAAGGGAAATGAGAAGAAATGAGGTGGGAAGAAAGGATGATTCTGCAGTTTGAAACAAAGCTATTCAAGTTTATTAACTTTTTTAAACTGAGAAAGAAAAAATGGAATTTGGATTAATTGTGGTCTTTGTGGAGAAAGTGTATTGTATCAGCATTTTTACGATTCCTTTTCAATCCCTGCACAAACTCTGCAAGAGTTTCTCATAAACAATTCCAACATTTTTCTTCTCCTCCACTACTCCAACTGTCTACACGATTGGGTTAACAAAGTTTGACTCCACTCCAGGCATGTAAGCGAAGCAATAAAAATACGTTACCCTGTTTATCAGCGTCTGGAAAATTCAACATCAAAAGAGTCAGAGAAATAGGTCAAAGGAACTGTCTTTTATCAATGACGTAAGGTCCTAAGCCTCAAAATCCAAACCAAACAAGAAGCATCTGGGTCCTTTAGGCAGTTCCATAGTGACTTGGGCAGGATGGGAGGAAACAATAGAACAGGGGACGTAATATTAATGTTATCAGGCCAATTGCTCAAGAATTTTATCCTCTCTAATCCGGAAATTTTTTTCCCTTCGGAGAACACGATAGAAGACAATGCCAAAAGGTATCACTGTCCTTTGAGGCTCTTTGGCTGATGATTTCCTAAATATTTGTTTGGACATGGTCTATGGGTTATTGCAAAGAAAGAAAAAGAAAAAAGAGAAAGAAAAGAAAAGGGGCACCTTTTCTGAAATACTTCTTGTCTCTCAAGGTTATCATGAGATTCAAGTGTCAAAATATACACAAAAGCATTTTTAACTGATAAACTGTTATACAGAGATAAGTATTGTTATAAACAGTAAATTATAATGTATCCAAAATGACATTAGGTAAAATTACCAAAGACTACAAGGATATCTAAAATGAACAAACCTGCTAGAATGAGGGTAGCAATCAGTGTTCCCTTAGCAATCAGGGACGGAGGTGAGGGGGTGTTGGAGAGTGTACATGAATCTGTTCTACAAACTGTACTCCTAAAAAATTGAACTCCAAAAAATTGAAGTCCTCAATGATTCACTAGGTATGCTTCAGAAAGATCAGATTTGCATTTGCAAAACAAAAATTTGGAAAAACATTCAGCTACTTACCGCAGTGACTATTGGAAAACTGACCACAGCGCTGAGAGAGTGGTTAGCTATGAGCCAACAGCAGGTGGCTATTGCCCAAAGAACTCCTGACAGGAATCCTGAAACACATGCAAACAGCACACACTTAAAAGCCACGTTCCTTTCCTGAAAAGTCCTTGCCTTCAATATGGTGGGAATATGAAAGTGCTCGTATCAATGCATTCCTATAGACATTTTTGGCCAACATGATTTTATGGTCATTTTGGAAACTAAATCATTTTTTTTTTCTGGTTCATGACTGCTGTGGGTATAACTATCAATCTTTTCACTTTATTGACATTAAATAAAATACCCAAAGTTGTAGTTGATGTAAAGATTGGGTAGTGGAGAGGGACCTAAGGAAGATACTGGATCTGAACATGCTCTGCAAACACCATTTACTTTCAACTCTCAACATAAAATGTGAAGTTCAGAATGATCTTATAGCTAAAGTGGTGGGGGGGAAGCTCCTAGAATTTGAACGAAAATACCAGATAAAAATTTTAGGATACTTTAGTTGGGTGTTCAATAAATATCCTATCTTTTATTTTTTATAATGGTATAGTTGTATACTACACCATATAGTGGCGTACTTTGACTTAAATGAATCAGGTAAACAAAATGAATCTCTGACATATGCTTTATTTTGTTCTTAAAAGTTTTTTACTTGTGGACTTATATTCTAAATTGCATTATGGCAAACTTCTAAGTAAATGAGGAATTATAGGCATATTTTTTTTTTTTACCACCAGTGCCGAATGAATTAAGTCCAAAGTATGTGCATTTATCATATGCCCTTTTCAAAATCTAAAACAATTTCTTATTTTTCAGAGAAAATGTTTGTTTACCCAAGTGACTACAAAGTTCTCTTTGTTCATACCATTTTTTTAAAGAAAAAATAGTCACATGACACTGACTTTTAATAAGCATTCTTTGTATAGGTCAATACTCAAGGTATTTTGGCACAGGAAATCATCTTAGATTCACTGTTCAAGTTTCAGGTTCTGTAATGACTGTCATTTCACACCCAGTTTCATGGTTTTTAAATCTTTTATATTTACTGGTGAGTAGGGCCAAAGCAATTAGGGAATGAACATATACACAGATACACACACACAGGGATGGCTTGATTTCCAGAAGACGATTACTCAAGCTAAGTGAGTAGAGAAGACTTTCATAGAGTAAAAATATTTTTTGTAGTAAATATTCTTACCTGGCAGGACTGCTTTAGGATATAGCTTAAAGTTATTTTTCATGGCTATACAGTAGGCCAGAAAGTAGACTGTGCTTGTAAAAAAGATGCCACTGAAGTGTGCAAAAACGTAGTCTAAATCTGAAAATGCAGATCATAAAACTCTCAAATGTATCCTTTCATTCATTTCAAATATATTTAGAGTTCTAAAAATAAAACAAACTCACCAAAATTAACCTTAAAAGTAAAGGAACCATTAATTATATTTTATCATCCTGGCTTTCTACATGCTGTACATAGAGTTTTAATGAACATATTTAAAACTTAGAAACATTAAGAGTAAATTAGTCACTACAATCAGATCTAAAACGCGGATTTATGATTGGAAAGGTAAATAAGAAACTATAAACATTATGTGAATACGACCTTCTTTTTAGAATAGGTTTCGACTTAATTTTACAAATGGCAATTGTAGCAAATCTCCAGGTAGACTGTAGTGGGGGGGGGGCATTGTGAAGAATATTGGGGAGTACTAATTTTATATGGTGACTGATCTGGAGACCAGTGTATCTGTTGCAGATGACAGCTATATGGAAAGATAATCAGGAAGTTCTACCAAAGAGGGTTTTATTTAATTATTTACTCTAAGCCTTATTACATGCGAGTGTTAATGACACATGATGGTGGTCCAAATCCGAGAAACCCCAACTACGCCAACTGTTTAAACAGATTGTATTTTAGTCAGACAAATGGGTCTATTACAGGTTCTTGGCTGGGAAGGTCACATTGGATTTAATGTTTCTACCAACTAAGGTTTTGACAAAGATGAGGGGTCATATTTAACGAAAAAAGCTCAAAGGTCAAAGAGTGTGCCTTTTCTTCTAAAATCTTAAACCCTCTTTCTGGATCAGGTAAGAACAACATATCTATGGACTACCACAAGGAGCAGCATAACATAGTTAAAAAAAGCACAGATCACCTGGGAGAGATCTACAATCCACTACTTGCTAACTTTGAGACCTGGGCAAATTACCTAATCTCTCACTGTCTTAATTTTCTTAATTGTAAAACAAGAATAATAACGGTATCTAACCAATAAGGTTACTATAAGGGTCAAGTGAATTATTATTGTCACGTGCTTAGAATAGTGTTTAGCACAGTACATGTGATACTTATGTGTTTGTTGAATAAATGAAATAAAAAATTGTACCTCCCTGGAACTATTTTTTAATAAATTGGAATGAAGTGTGTTCCTATTAGATGACATTAACATTGTCATAAGAAAGGTCCCTAAAAAATGACTCTGTATTATGTAAAGAGGACATTATTAAGTAAAGAGGACATTATTTATTATGGCCCAGGACCAAGAGCAACCATGCTCCTGGATGATTAGTTCTTTTTATCTTGCGTTCACTGAATTGTGGGACTGATTTGATTTCCCTTGTGTCTATAAGAAATCTTAGAGCCAAATTTATGGCTCATTTCTAGCAAGTGTACAAATATGTTATGGTTTTTAGACTCATTCCTGGTTTTGTTTTATTTTTTAACTCTTGATTTTCTTTCTCTTTTAATTTGTCCTCTGTTATTCTATTTTTATTGATTTTTATCCTTTACAAATGAAAATAATAAAAACACACAAAGCATTTGCGGAAAATCTTTAAAAAAAGACGGAAGTTAGTAAAAGGTTTGAATGCTAATTGGACTGAATATAAAAAGGAAGGAAGAAACAATGGTGTCAATGCAGTCTATCTATTCCATTAAAGTCTTTCAAATCCCAGTTTTGTCATCAGTCTCTCCCTCATAACTTTTGCCTTCCAGATTTCACCCTTATCTGAACACAGATCACATTAATTTTCTCTACCATCCAATTCAGAACTTTATTGCCTATGATCTCATTCTTTTATGGGTTCATGGGTGGAAGCCATGCTTCAACAAAATGATAGGACCCCTGAAGTAGACCCTCTTTCATTTCCTGATGAGCCTGTACAAGGCTCTTGGACACGGTGTTGAGTTTACACCAGACAGACTCTACATCCAGAAACTGAGGTAATCTGGGAGCATTATGTTGAGCCTTTCAATGCACTTCTCTATGTTTTAAAAATAATATCTTCTGACTAGGCCATATTTTGACCATTAGGAAAGTTATACTTTGACGTTTACCTGAAAGAGCAGAAGAATATATATTTTCTCAGAGATTATCTAACTGGAAAATAATCTCTGAATCTCACTGTAAAGCTAAGAAGCAAGTGTTAAGATCTAAGTAGTTGATATAAATCCTGACTAGAATAAACTTGATTATATTTGTATTTTGCCGATCATGTGAGATGACTCAAACAGTCCTTTATTACTTTTAGTCTTCAGTGGTTTTCTAATTCACCACTTACAGTGAAAAAGTAAGATCAAATCTATGCACCAGGATTTACTAGGACCACATTCTCTTTGTATTCTTAAGAAAAACAGGTATTGAATTTATTTATAAAGTAAAATAATGGTTTACCCTTACCATATTGGCTTGCCCCTGCGTATATACTATCATTTCTTTTGCTGTGGTCCTTGATATAAATTATTGGCACAAACGTAGACCCATAGAGTATTCCAGATATCACTGCAAGACTGCAGCCCCTTAAAAAACAAATACATTACTATTAATCTTGGCCCACAGCAATATTTCTGACAAACACACAAATGGAATCATAACTAAAGCATGCTTCAAAGTGTAAATCACAAGCAGTTATGCAGAAATCACACATCCATTTCAAGCTCTGTGACTGTCAAAAGTCAAAGAAATACCTTGCAGGGTCAGAGCATCAGGGTCAGAAAGACATCAAGACCTAAAGTGTAGCTTCTGTCCCCCACTGCCTGGTTTTGGAAGTATACGATTCATAGAAGTTCTGATGGATTATCATTATAAATTGTCACTGCAACGACGTGACTATGCTATCATTATACTGTCTGCATAATAAACTTGGCTGTCTAAATATGAACTATTTGTAGACTGATACTATGCCCTAGGCTTATTTTTTTTTAAAAAAGATTTATTTATTCATAAGAGACACACAGAGAGAGAGAGGCAGAGACACAGGCAGAAGCAGGCTCCACGCAGGGAGTCTGACATGGACTTGATCCCAGGTCTCCAGGATCACGCTCTGAGCCAAAGGCGGGCATTAAACCGCTGAGCCACCCAGGGATCCCCAGGCTTATTTTGTAAACACTCAATTTATCCAGCACAGGGCTAGGATAGACAAAATACTAAATGAATGTCCCTGCACTTGCCCATACCTTCACTGATGAGGGTATGGTCAAGAAATGCTGATTTAATCAAATAATTTGGGTATTACAGTTCTTGTTATAAAAACAGAATACTTCTTCTTAAGCACTGGAGTCATGGCGCCTCCTCAGTCTTGGGCCACATTTGCATGAGGCAAGTGTTCCTGATAATTTTGTTGAGAGATGATTAATATTTTGGAACAGTCCCTTTAACTTAATACAAAGGGCAATGGCATAAAACAGAATGTTAGGCAAAAACAAACGAACAAAAACATTCCTTTCCAAACTTAAAAACAAATTCTTAGAGTCTATTTTAATAGAAACTCACAGGCCAACCTGGCAATCAGCTCTATCCACACTGGAAATCCGTGTGTCATGGGGAAGCCTGGACTCCACAGTCCTGAAAGAGGTGCCCCAGGCATAGACAGGACTAAAAGACCAGGTCTGGCTAATCATAAGACAATCAAAAGTGCCTTTTTTTTTGTTTCCAACAAAAATTCCTTTAGAAGGGAGAAGCTTTGTGAAAAAATGTTTTGAGAGATCTGTTTTACTCTGAAGCAAAAACAGTAACATATTTATCTTCCAAAGCTTGTTCATGAGCTCGTTCCTTCCTTCATTCAAAGATCTATCAAGCATTTATTATGCGCCAGGCACAGGCTCTTTCCCACTGTGAGGTTCATGTCTATACTAACAGAGAAAATGCTTTCTATTCTTGAAGCGCTTATGTGTGTCACCACATAAAGTCCGAAACAGTCATCAACTGTAAAACTCAAGCTATCTATCCACTTACATGCTTTCATATTTCTCTGCTAATCCAAAAACATCCCACAGTAAACCCTAAGATATAGGGGCTGCTATTGAGCCATCCCACAAGAAACCCTAAGATATAGGGACCCACTTTATGACAGTGAGGGGTATAATTACAGGAACCCAAAATGTCTACTATATTTGAAAATGAATATCTTGGGATTAAAAAATTGTCTAACACCTGAGTGTAGGGATTTCCAGCAGAGGACAAGTGTCCTGGGCAGTGCAGTATTAGAGGAGTGTGTTGTCTAATTTGATCGTGATTGGTGAGAGCCTGTTGATCATTATATACTCCGGCCTATATTACCTCTTGTACTTTAGGCACAAAAGTACTGCAAAGCGAGATTGCTTTCGTAAGCTATTTATTGGCTAGAAATACCGCAGTGGCTTAGGAATTTCTTTTTCTGTTTATTTTTTCATTCTTTTTTTTTTTTTTTTTTTGGCTTAGGAATTTCTTGAAAGAAACACTGATATCAAGGACCTCTCAAACTGAAAATTCAGCAGGGGACAAGAAAATCTGTCCACCACAGCACTACGGGAGTCAAAGCTTATGATACCATTTGCTTCTTGAACTTAGATGAGTAGCACTTCACTCTGATAATCCTTGCTTTAATTAAATATGAAAGAGAATAATAGAACCTCTTCTTACACTGTGCGCTGCTGTGCTCTAGAAAGTTTATCCACCCAGGAATAATCAGGACAGGGATCTTGACTGCTGTTGATCACCTATTGAAAATATTGGCACAAACAAAAACAAAAACAGCATTCAATTGATAGTCATACTGGTGGCAAGAAGATTTTCAGTGTTTTTCTCTTCTTTCTCAAACATACTTTAAAAATATGAGCATGTGACACTATGCATTCTGATTCTGTGCATCTCTCCAGACTCAAATGTTTCTGATCCTTTTCCTCTTTCATTCAGAATGGTTTGGCTGTGGGCAGCTTCTCTGTCTAAATTTTTTCAGTTTAATATATGGCTGTTTTGATACACCCTTTAAAAGTAACAGAAGTAAACAATGCGTGTGTTTAATCTGCATGTTTTAATAATCTATAAAAAATTAGAACCAAGGAAAACTCAGACTCTTCTATGGAATACTTCAGATTGATAGGTACTTTTTTATTCACTTTTAAAAAATTTATTATTTTTTAAGTGCAATTTATTTTTTTTTTGAAAAATTTATTTATTCATGAGAGACACACAGAGAGGGAGAGAGAAGCAGAGACACAGGCAGAGGGAGAAGCAGGCTCCATGCAGGGAGCCCGACGCAGGACTCAATCCCGGGGCTCCAGGATCACACCCTGGGCTGAAGGCGGCGCTAAACCGCTGAGCCACCTGGACTGCCCTTTATTCACTTTTAAAAACTGAATTAGTTAATAAAACATTTCCAGTCATGTTTCATGTAAAGTCAAAATTCTTTTTTTAGGTTAATAGTCTAAGGAAAAATTACAAGCACACTTAAAATATTTCTAATATTGAATTTTAATCATTTTTGCCTTTTAGCTGAAGTTTGTTTAATGTGATATTCCTAAAGCCTTTGTAAGAGATAAGAAACTAGATTTGAATTCTTCGTCATGTGTTAAGTTTGGCAATACTGCTTTCTTTCAATGATGAAGAGCTCATAGTGTATGGTTGCACAATACCCAGCCATGCTGATTATGTAACTTTTCACTTGGTTTGCTCATATCCTTCCATCTCGCCTAGAAAAATCTAAGGCAGTTAACCTACTACTAAGATACTATGTATCTTTTTCTGAGTTGCAGTTTTCTTTTTCTCTCCCTTGGTTTAAAGGGTGGTTGGTCAGGAGGTATCTGACTTCCTAGGGGAGATGAGGAATTTTGGACACATTCTCTCAATCCCAATTCCTCCATTCTCTCTGCAACATTTTCTGGATTAGAGATATCTATGGGCTAACAAATCTCTTTTCTCTTATACTTAAGCTAATTATTAACTAACATGTCAATTTAAGGTTTCAGTCATCTTATTTGAGGACTTTTTTTTTTTTTTAGATTTTACTTATTTATTCATGAGAGACAGAGAGAGAAAGAGAGAGACAGAGACAGAGAGAGAGAGAGAGAGAGAGGCAGAGACATGGGCAGAGGGCTCCCTCCATGCAGGGAGCCCAATGTGGGACTCGATCCCGGGACCCTGGAATCACCACCTGAGCCAAAGACAGGTGCTCAACCACTGAGCCACCTAGGCACTCCCGATAATGGTTTTGATAGGTGAAGAGGGAAGGAAGAAGAAAAGGTTAATTTTGAAGTAAGGAGTAGAGGCAGCACCTTCCAGGGAGGCAATGACTCTGGAGGGGTATAGGACACTGGTTTCTGAGGGCAGCTAGATAGCCCTGGACCCACAGCAGATAGAAGAGATACTTGAAATAGGAAGGATTGAGTCTGGACTCATGGTAATGGGAGTTTGCCCCAAAATCACTTTTGTATATGTAGCCACTGGCCCTTATGCTTTGTCAGATCTCTTTTTTGGGTTGTTTCTGTTTATTTTTTTTTTTATTTTTTATTTTTTTTAATTTTTATTTATTTATGATAGTTACAGAGAGAGAGAGAGAGAGGCAGAGACACAGGCAGAGGGAGAAGCAGGCTCCATGCACCGGGAGCCCGATGTGGGATTCGATCCCGGGTCTCCAGGATCACGCCCTGGGCCAAAGGCAGGCGCCAAACCGCTGCGCCACCAGGGATCCCGGGTTGTTTCTGTTTAATCAAGATTTGCTACTCCAGACTAATTTAGGTTCTTCAAGGTCAAACAGCAACTTTTTTACATATTTCTTGACTTTACCTTTGAGTGGAACAGGATGTGACAAAAGAGAAAAAGGAAGAAAATCAAGTCCTACTCTTCCTTTCATATGACTTCCTTTTCATACGACTGGATTTATTCTTTCATTGGCTGCCTCTGATCTATTCTCCACTGCTCTCCCTGGGTCTACCTTATGGCCTCCCTCCTCCCTCTTCCTAAAAGGGCTTTCATATTCCTCTTCAGTACTTAGGGTCCTCCCATTCCAGAAATCTTAAGCCATTCCAAAATAAGAGCTTGTAGATACATTTATACATAAATGGACCTCTGAGTTTGCTGAGAAGTTTTCCTGTGGCAATCTTGATTGGTTGATATATAGATCTAACTATAATAAATATGCAAACATGTTTTCAATGGCCCCAAATGAAAAAAACAAAAACAAAACTACCTTCTCATCTGTGTTTCAAATCTATGCACTTTCCTTTTATTTTAATTTTATGTTTCCAATCATATTGTTTCTCATATTGTACTTACATGCTCTGTCATTAATGGTGTGGTGTCCACCGAACATGTGTTATTTGGTATTTCACTTTTGATGAACAAAAATATGAAAGCACTGTAAGGAAAAGAAATTTTGGAGATGTTTATCATAACCCTGATTCATATTAAGCTGCTTGAATTTTATGAGAAAACATGACTTAAATCTAGCCCATTGGTATATTGATTACTTCCACACTGCCTCCTCAGGGGCCCTGACATTTCTCTAGGATTGCCTTTCTCCTTGACATCTCTTGTTGTCCTTAACTGCAATGAGTTAGAAGCCTAACTCACAAGAATTCCCCTCAAATCAGATCTTCCTCTTGATTTTCTTGTTTCAGTCAACGGCTGCATTTTTCTTTAATTCTTGCTTAACTCTGGAATCACATGGTAAAAAAAACAAATGAAACACATGGTAAAAAAAAATACAAAAAAAAAAAAAAAAAAAAAAGCAAAGTGCTACCCTGTAGCACTATTTCTCACCTATTATGCTGACAAAACCCTAAACATTTAACAACACCCTCTGTTGGACAAACTTTATCATCAGGTTGTTGTGAGGGTGGTTGTACAACCCCCCTGGAGGAGACTCTGGGGCCCTAGAACACCACCACACCCACACTCAGATGAGGCAATCTTCATGGCCACACAACAGAATGCAACACAGATATATATATATAAAAGAAACGAGGGACACCCTGTGTGCTTGATATGGAAAGATATCCAGAGTGTATTTTAAGAGATAAAAACACACACATAAGCCCAATGACTTTCCCCCTTCATCATTCTCTCAAAATGCACCGTCTGTTCATGTTCAGTATCTTTGTAATGGATGTTTCACTTACCATTGACTTTTGAACCATGTAAATAGGTTAAAATGTGTTAAAATATTAAATTAACTTAAGGAAACTAACAACTCTGGTATACTTTTGACATTCTTTTTTAAAAATATGTTTGCATGGTTCAAAAGTTATAGCAATATAAGAAGTTTTGCAAGTACAGAGAAGGCTGAAATAGTATAGGTACGTAAGTGCAGACTAGTGCTTAACGATGTGCTATTTTTTGAATACGAATTTAAAATTTCTTAGCTTCCTTGGTCCAGTCTCTTACTTGCTTTTAAAACTTGAATGGTTCCATATTCCCTTCTGCAGCAAATTGAACTGTCCTTTTTGAGTTGTATTATTCTCTGCATTATGTTCCCCATAACCTACGCCACATCATTCTCCACATGGACTTTCAACTTTGACTTGTCCCTGTTCCAACCTCCCTTTCATCCCCATCTTTTGAAACCACCTGTTCTTGCTTCTCTTTCTTAGCTGAACACAGCACATACTCCCCTCTTCTTATCCAAACTGAAGAACTGAAGTGTTGAATGTGACAAGAAACCCCCACTCGCAGCTCCATGCTCACTGACTCTTCCTCTTCTCTGAATTTCCACAACACTAAGAATAGTCATTGCATAATCCAGACCATTTACCACAAAGCCTTGTAAACTTTTTTCTCTACAGATTTTCTAATTCAGTGGAAGATAAGAGCTCCTTCAGGGTCCTCAAAGTGCTTAACACTTAGTAAAAATGAGTGCATAAAACCTAATTAAATGTGTGTATCTTACTTAAATGTGTGCTTACATACATGCTTATTTGCAAAGCTATTATTAGATGTCTCAGTTGCATTTTTTCTTCAAAGTTACAATGGAAACCTTCAACTTTGTGTAGACCAGTGTGTTTTCCTAATAAGAATACAGGAAGGTATGTTAGAGATACTTGAAGGGAACCAATGAGAAAGTCTTTGAATGTTTCTTCAAATGACCGTCTGCCCCTCCTACAAATCACTTGGCCTCTCTGAGTCTCAATTTTTTTCATCTAAAGAAATGGAAACTGATGAATTATTGAAAATTACATCTGAAACTAATGATGTACTATATGTTGGCTAATTGAATTTAAATAAATAGAAATGGGTATGTGCCCACTTTACAAAACTGTGATGAAAATTAAATAACAAGGAATATAAAATTCTCAGTGTACTTTTTAGAACATGGTAAAATTTCAAAACATGTTAGGAAATAAAGAGCCTATTGGATGGAAGAGGGGGTTTTGAGCATAAGAAAAAAATCAAGACTAAGAAATCAGTGGTTTTGAGCTTGTGTGACTAGTGCTTGTCACAAAACAGGTAAGTCAGCTCAATTAGGTCAACAAGGGGTGCAGAGCACTAAATTAGGACAAGGTAATGAAATTTATCTTATGTTTACGAACATAAAACCAAATAGGTCACAGGTCTTTTGGGCTACAGACTTACAGAACTTGGTACAGTGTGTCAGATACAAAGATCCATGATAAAGTCTGTGAATGTTGTCAAAAGCATGGAAAATTAAAAAAAAAATCAATATGTCATACCCAGGAGTGCTTCTCTACATTTTCAATCTTTCCAGTTTCCCGAGATTTATAACTCTCTACATCTATTAGCAAAACTTGTATGTGTTCACCCTGACAATTTAACAAGCCTTCATTGAGCATCTATTAAGTGTCAAACACTGTGTGGCAAAGTCTGTTGGTGATGATGGGAGAGATTGTATTCAAAGAAAATAAGACTTTGTCCTTCATGATCTCACAGTTCAAGGATAAAGGAATTGTATGAATAATACAAAAGAGGCCCTTCCATAATAGAAGAAGTTCAAAATACAATGGAAGTTTAGGGATAACTCTTTCTAATTAGGAAGAAGAGAAATCAAGAAAACAGCACAGGATGGAAAATCTCTACTGACATTTAAGGGTGGCGAAGGAAGCTGAGGAAAGGGTCTTCGGGCTGGGGGAAGTGTCTGGGATATGATGTGATAAATAATCCTGAGTCAATGAACTGACAATACAGGGAGAAGGCCGATCTAGGAAGAAGGCTTGAATCTGTGACTGTGGAGGGCATACCAGAGTAAGAAGACAGATTTATTCTGAATCCAATGGGAGGCTTCCAAATTTCTTAATTAGGAGAGTGATAACTGAGTTGGTAGCAGATACAAGGAAGTTATACTAGTAATAGGAAAAAATGGAACTAGGGAAAGTAGATGTGAGATTTTTTTTAAATGATCTCATTTCTATTAACTTTTGAAACTTTACAGCAGTTAAGGCATTTTTGATTCTATGTATGAAGGTTAAAAAATTATTTTTTTTCATAAAATACAAGAGCAATGAATTTCACCATGGAGTAAAAGTAAAAACTGGGATTCTTTTTAAAATTAGTCCAGAGTGGCATTTTAGGAACTTAGTTGTAGGCTGCTGCACTGACACCAGGACAACCAAAGTGTACTGCTGGGTCTTGTTTTGTTTCTGTTTTCTTTTCAATATCCAATGGTCATGAATTAAAGTTCTGGAAATGTGCCAATTGTAAGGCAGGGATCTGTTTGGATTCCACCACGGGTATGCTCCTTGGATTGGATGCTGGAGAGTGAGGCACATTTTGCTGGACCCATGTTGACTACCTAGTAGTCATCAAGGTAAAAAAATTCATCATCTCCTCCATGGTATTCCATTCCCTGGATATCTACTCGGTATCGCAAGATACCTCCAATCCCACCAAATCCTTTCAGAAACTGGGATTCTTCTTGTGACTTATCTATGACAATCTCCAACCTAGCTTCAGGTTTTTTTTTTTGTTTTTGTTTTTTTTTTTATAGTTGTTAGCAAAACATTTCAGCAGGGACATGCTCTCAATCAGCTCATGTTCTTGTCCTGTCTCCTGGTCTGGGAATTGAGATTTATCTCTTATTCTGTAGTTAGAGAATTTTCTCCTTTTCTGTGTCTTGGCAATGAAGAATGTATCTCATTAGATCCAAATTTTCATAGACTATTAGAATCTCTACAGCTTCCAATTTCTAACAGCTCTCATCCCCTTCCCTGGCTGATTTCCTCAAAGTATCATCCTATTGATTTCTTCTTTTGAATGAGTTTTGTGTTGGAGAGGACTTTAGTCAACAGCTTAGTTGAATCCATTTTCACCACTATAGGAAATAACAACTAATTTTTAAAACTTTTGATTGCAGCCTCTTATCAAACATATCAGATGGACTTGGTTCACTTTTAAAGTCAGCTGATCCTGCTAAAACAAGACCAGCCACATTCACTTTGTCCTCAGAATTAAATGGCTGAACAGCAGTCTCTGCTGCTTTCCGAACATGGTTGTTTTGCTTTTCCACTCCTAAACATGCAAAACGCAAGGCTGATTGACCTCCTCTGCCATGTTTCTGTGGGAGATCCACAGTGAATTTGTGTAGGACTTCTCTTGTGTTTCCTTGGAGTGTGCCCAAAAGTGCACCACTACCATCTATTACAATGAAGTCAAACTTGCTGTCACCCAAAAGTAGTGCTGTAAGAGCCTCTGTATGGGATTTGTTGTCACACAAATACAATGATGTATTAATTGGTTTGAAAGGTTCAAAGTCAATGTTGACTTTCTTTTCCTTTCCTTCTTACAATTGTGCCACAGTAAACAACCAGGCCATTTGGAGGCATTTTGTTATAAAGTTTGAGTCTTTGTTTTACAGATGTAATAGCTCTCAGGACAGAAAGGCAGTTTACTGGCAACTTAATGTTAGATGCAGTTCCAAACTTATCTGCTAACATTTTTGGCACTTGTGAAATCTGGTCTTTGGGAGAATGATCAAGGACATGATGCTTGTGCCATTGCTTTGGGCACAAGCTCACATCTGTGGGGTTGTCGCCATCTTCTTGCCTCCTCCTCCCTAAGGGGCCTAGTCCTGGGTGGCAGGGGCTGCTCCTCTCCAGTAGTGCCTCTTGGATTTTTTTAAAAAAAGATTTTTATTTTATTTATTTATTTGAGAGAGAGAGAGAGAGCAGGGTGAAGGGCAAAGGGAGAGAGAGAATCCCAAACAGATTCTGAGCTGAGCGTGGAGCCTGATATGGGGCTCCACCTCATGACTCTGAGATCATGACCTGAGACGGAACCAAGAGTTGGATGCTTAACCAACTGTGCCACCCAGGCCCCCACAGACGTGAGATTTTTATAATCATATGCAGGTGGATGTATAGTAGGGAACTGGGGGAGAAGAGAGGAAAAACCTGTGAAACATTCACAAAAAACTTTTTATAGGATTATATATAAGATGGGGGATGAAAGGAAAAAAAATTAAGGTGACTAAAATTTTGAATTGGAGTAACTGTGGAACAGCTAGGTTTTGCCCATGGGAGGCATACAGTCAGACTTACAAGTTGGGAGAAGCCATTTGGTTTTGATGGTGGCTCAGCTGCGATGATAACTCAGGGCAGAGGCAACTGTGCGGGTTGGAGTGTGGACTCTAGGACTTTGGGCAGAGCCCCCTTACTCCTTTTGCTCCATTGGGCCTTGCAGTTTTTTAAGCAATTCCCTGTGTGAAATGCTCTTCTGTTTAAAATACCTAGAGTGGGAGAACCTGGGTGGCTCAGTCGGTTGAGTGCCTCTTGATTTCAGCTCAGGTCATGATCTCAGGGACATGAGATCGAACCTCATGTTAGGCTGTGTGCTAGGCGTAGAGCCTGCTTAAGATTCTCTTTCCCTCTGTCCCCCACCTTCAAAAAATTAAAAAAACAAAAAACAAAAAAAACAACAACACCTAGAGTGGTTTTGGTTGTGAAACCTGACTGATACTACCTTACCGTAAGCCTTGAAACAATCCCACCTATCCTTTAAAAACTGGACTCTACAGAGGAGAGGATCAATAATGTCAATTTTGAAAAGAAAAGCAAAAGGATGTGACCAACAAATCTAACCATATTCCAATTTTCTTTACACTGGGCATGAAACCGCAAGCTTATTCAGTGAATGCCCTTTGAACAAACTGATTTAATGGAGTTAAAATGATCAAATGAATGTTTCTAGGAGGTCCTCTTGGTAAAGAACATAGACGGGAGCCAGAATGCACTACAGGAAGAGATCGCTGCCTTTCTGTGCCACAGACCAAGCTCCTAATCCAGCTGCCTGATTCCCCAGGTGCACTGACAGTTTACCACAGACTGAAAGGGAAAACAGTGATTGCATATGAACTAGTTACTAATCAAAATAATGAGTCTTATAATAAAAATTATCCAATTTATAGAGCATTAGCCATATGTATGCCTAGAAATATACATAGCCCTTGATATATTTCTTCTCATTTCATCTTCAAAATATTTTATAAGGCTGGCACAATTATTACTGCCACGTTAGCTCCAGATGGAGAAACCAGGGCTTAGAGAAATCAAGTGATTTGCCCAAGGTCATACGGGAAGAAGTGGGCAGGACATGCATAGTTTGCAATTTTAGAGAATGTACAGTTTCTAAAGAAAGAAGAAATATGGAGAAAAACAATGCCTGATGGACTGAGTAAATTGGCCTTAAATTACTATTAAGTCACAACTAAGGCACGCTACATTACAATTTTGGGGCGTAAAGAAATTGTTTTTGACATGAGAGACACCTAACTCTGGGAAATGAAATAGGGGGGTAGTGGAAGGGGAGGTGGGCAGGGGTTTGGGGTGACTGGGTGACGGGCACTGAGGGGGGCACTTGGCAGGATGAGCACTGGGTGTTATGCTATATGTTGGCAAATTGAACTCCATTAAAAAAATAAAAAAAAAAAAAGAAATTGGTTTTGAGAGAGCTATTCAAAGCCAGGATGCCATGTGAATTGTACAAAATACATAAAGTTGCCTCTAACCAAAAATGTCAGGAATCTGCTTTTTTAGAATAATCTATGTTATTTCTTCTCCAATTGGCCTGGAACCACTCTCTTAGGCAACATTTCAATGACAAAGAGATTGTTCCTGAAATGTGGCTGGGGAAAAGCCATCGTTGAAGTAGGAAGAGAAATATAGTGTTCTTTCCCTGAAGAATAAAAAAGTACTAAAATCTTTCCAGACAGTGCTATCCATTATGCGAAGCACTGACAGGGAATATAAATGGAGTCTAGAATGGAAAGGGACTGAATTTAAGGTGACCTAATTCCTGTTGGAGTTTTATTGATTGAACACTGCCAGAGATTTAAAGTCATTTTCATCTTTATTCATATAGTACATACGACTAGACACAGATACATCCAAAAACACGTACAAAAATGAATGTGTGTTTTTATAGGTGAGGGAGTAGTTATCTGACTGGGATAAGACCAGATGAGGTGACAGGAGTTTGGAAACTGGGGGGCAAAGAGGAAATGAGTAATAAGAGGAGAGAATTAATGTCTATTCCAGGGGCATCTGGGAGCCAGCATAATATTTATTTATATCGTATTTTTTAGTTTGCAAAATAATGTGCCATTTGATTCCAATTTATGAGATATGTACTATGATTTTTCTAAAAATCACAGATAATGAAAGTGAGCTTCAAAGCAGCTAAATGATTTTCCTAGGGTCTCAGAGCTTTTCAGAACTAAAGCTGGGGCTTGCGACCCCAGAGCTGGCCTGCTTTCTCCTCGAAAAGCCAAATCTGTTTCTTTTGCCTTCGTGGATGTATCTTGCAAGAAGTTACTATGGCCGAGTTCAAAAAGGGTGTTGCCTGTGTTCTTCTCTAGGATTTTGATGGAATCTTGTCTCACATTTAGATCTTTCATCCATTTTGAGTTTATCTTTGTGTATGGTGAAAGAGAGTGGTCTAGTTTCATTCTTCTGCATGTGGATGTCCAATTTTCCCAGCACCATTTATTGAAGAGACTGTCTTTCCTCCTTAATCGAATATTAGTTGCCCATAAAGTTCAGGGTCCACTTCTAGATTCTCTATTCTGTTCCACTGATCTATGTGTCTGTTTTTGTGCCAGTACCACACTGTCTTGATGACCACAGCTTTGTAGTACAACCTGAAATCTGGCATTGTGATGCCCCCAGATATGGTTTTCTTTTTTAAAATTCCCCTGGCTATTCGGGGTCTTTTCTGATTCCACACAAATCTTAAAATAATTTGTTCTAACTCTCTGAAGAAAGTCCATGGTATTTTGATAGGGATTGCATTAAACGTGTATATTGCCCTGGGTAACATTGACATTTTCACAATATTAATTCTGCCAATCCATGAGCATGGAATATTTTTCCATCTCTTTGTGTCTTCCTCAATTTCTTTCAGAAGTGTTCTATAGTTTTGAGGGTATAGATCCTTTACATCTTTGGTGAGGTTTATTCCTAGGTATCTTATGCTTTTGGGTGCAATTGTAAATGGGATTGACTCCTTAATTTCTCTTTCTTCAGTCTCATTGTTAGTGTATAGAAATGCCACTGACTTCTGGGCATTGATTTTGTATCCTGCCACGCTACCGAATTGCTGTATGAGTTCTAGCAATCTTGGGGTGGAGACTTTTGGGTTTTCTATGTAGAGTATCATGTCATCAGCGAAGAGGGAGAGTTTGACTTCTTCTTTGCCAATTTGAATGCCTTTAATGTCTTTTTGTTGTCTGATTGCTGAGGCTAGGACTTCCAGTACTAACTCGGCCATAGCAACTTCTTGCAAGATACATCCACGAAGGCAAAAGAAACAAAAGCAAAAATGAACTATTGGGACTTCATCAAGATAAGAAGCTTTTGCACAGCAAAGGATACAGTCAACAAAACTCAAAGACAACCTACAGAATGGGAGAAGATATTTGCAAATGACATATCAGATAAAGGGCTAGTTTCCAAGATCTATAAAGAACTTATTAAACTCAACACCAAAGAAACAAACAATCCAATCATGAAATGGGCAAAAGACATGAACAGAAATCTCACAGAGGAAGACATAGACATGGCCAACATGCACATGAGAAAATGCTCTGCATCACTTGCCATCAGGGAAATACAAATCAAAACCACAATGAGATACCACCTCACACCAGTGAGAATGGGGAAAATTAACAAGGCAGGAAACAACAAATGTTGGAGAGGATGCGGAGAAAAGGGAACCCTCTTACACTGTTGGTGGGAATGTGAACTGGTGCAGCCACTCTGGAAAACTGTGTGGAGGTTCCTCAAAGAGTTAAAAATAGATCTGCCCTACGACCCAGCAATTGCACTGTTGGGGATTTACCCCAAAGATACAAATGCAATAAAACGCCGGGACACCTGCACCCCGATGTTTATAGCAGCAATGGCCACGATAGCCAAGCTGTGGAAGGAGCCTCGGTGTCCAACGAAAGATGAATGGATAAAGAAGATGTGGTTTATGTATACAATGGAATATTACTCAGCTATTAGAAATGACAAATACCCACCATTTGCTTCAACGTGGATGGAACTGGAGGGTATTATGCTGAGTGAAGTAAGTCAGTCGGAGAAGGACAAACATTATATGTTCTCATTCATTTGGGGAATATAAATAATAGTGAAAGGGAATATAAGGGAAGGGGGAAGAAATGTGTGGGAAATATCAGAAAGGGAGACAGAACGTAAAGACTGCTAACTCTGGGAAACGAACTAGGGGTGGTAGAAGGGGAGGAGAGCGGGGGGTGGGAGTGAATGGGTGACGGGCACTGGGGGTTATTCTGTATGTTAGTAAATTGAACACCAATAAAAAATAAATTAAAAAAAAAAAGAAAAGCCAAATCTGTAAATGTAAATGAAGAATCTGAGAACAAATCATGTCACTTTTGTGAAATGCAGGTTTAAAAAAATGTAAACATTTTATGATCTCTAAAAGGTATTCTAAATATTGTAAACATTTGGAAGAACACTTAAATCAGAAATGACTGTGTACCTTACTACTGATAATCCAGCTCCAATGTAATTTAGCAGCGGGTTTGATACTTCTTCTGCATCCATTCCAAACCAACCAAACCTGGAATTGAGAAAGTTACACCAAAGTAGGTGTTTTTGAAAATGTGTTCATCAATTGTGTTCAAGAGCATGGACTCAGGGTCGGATTCCTGGATTCAAATCCTAAATCACTCTCTTATTAACTGTGATTTGAAAAAGTTGACTCTTTACCATGCTTCCAGCTCCCCATGTTTAAAATGGGGTACCTACAAGGTAGGTATACTTATTGTATATTATAATACCTTCCTTCTTATGAAGATATTTTAGATGAGTTAGTATATGTAAAAGTGCTTATGAGGGTCCCTTTCTTATTAAGACTAAGGAAGAAGACAAAATAGATTAAGTGGCTAATTGAATGCCAAATAACTGGCTGAAATTTTGTATAGCATTTACTGAAACAGACTTTTAGGTAACTGCTTGGTTAATGATCACTACTTTTTTGCATCACCTTCCCTTTTTTTTTTTTTTTTTTTTTTTCACACCTTGAGATTGTAGCAATCATGACCAACAATTACTATGAACCACTCAGGGCAAGAATGAAAGAGGCAAGAAGAAAAAGCAAAAGAAAATAGCACTTGTGAGAAGCAGGTAGGAGAGTGGGGAAAGGCCAGGAAAGAACAAATTGGAGGTTATTTTGTTCTGTTATTACTGAGGTTGTTATAATGCTTTGCGAGGGAAGAGGAGCCCAAAAAGTAAGAGCGACATAATCCCTTCTACTCCTCTTCCCAAACTCAACTTGAATGTTAATTTTAATGCTAACCAAGGGCAGCACAGTCATACAGAAGTTTCTAGGATGAGGAGGATCTTCTACAGGTGCACTGTATAACAGGGGAGTTCCTAGCCCTCTATGGCTATTGAGCTCTTGACATATATATATTTGGGCAGTGCAGCTGTAGAACTGTTTAATTTGATTAGATTTGAATTCATTTAACTTTAAATATAAATGGACACATGTGGCTTGTGGTGACCCTGCTGGACTCCTCTAGAGCCGGGGTTGGCACACTTTTCCTTAGAGGGCCAGAGAGTAAATATTTTAGGCTTTGCGGGCCAGCTGGTCTCTTGCAATTACACAACTCTGCCACTGTAGTGTAAAAGCAGCCCCAGACAATATGAAATGGATGGATGTTCCAATAAAATGCTATTTTCAAAAATGGCTGGGAAGGTGGGCCATGGCTTGCTGACCCTGGCCCAGGCTCTAGAAGGAATATGTGCTTTAAAACTAGTAGGAGACTGGGGTTTGAAGCCTAGCTTATTCATTCTGTGATATTCAGCAAGTTACTCCATCTCTTTGTCTTTCAGCTCTCTTATAAGGCAGTGCTCACCTCACATTTGTGAAAATGAGGAAAATGATGCATATAAAATGATGCAATATGTCCAGCAAATTGTCACACAATAAAAAGAGAAAATAAACATCAGTTCCCCTCCTCTCTTCCTTCTTCTGTTCTGAGGAGATACTTCTTTACTGTATCTTAACCAAATATCTAGATCAGATATTAGAATTTGGGGCAATAATAATTAAAAATTGCATATTTTATGTGTCTGTCTTCCCATTTGTAATCTCTGTGAAGGTAAAAACCAGGTTATTCCTCTTAGCTAGCCCAATCCCTAGAACTTGCCTTACATCAGTGTAGAGAATCTTAGTTGAAATTGTTTTGCGTTACCTTGAGCTTGCCCAGCCAGTTAATGTATTAAATGATCCCCAGATTAAGATTCCAAGGCCTAAACCAATGGTTTTGATAACTGGGACAACAGCGATGTTCCCTGTGGATGTAACATACAGAAAAAAGATGTTATTTTTAAGACAAAAAATACATTTATAAATTGAATTAACTTTTTAAAAAGATTCATTTATTTATTCATGAGAGATACAGAGTGAGAGAGAGGTAGAGACATAGGCAGGGGGAGAAGCAGGCTCCTTGCGGGAAGCCCGACTTGGGACTCGATCCCGGATCCCGTGATCATGACCTGATAATAGAAATTAGTTCAGTTTCTTTTTTTCTTTTAAGATTTTATTTATCTATGGTGAATTATTCAGGATTGCTGTTTGTGCTATTTTATTATGAACCAGAGTTCTTTTTAAAAATATTTTACTTATTTATTCATGAGAGACACACAGAGAGAGGGGCAGAGACACAGGCAGAGGGAGAAGTAGGCTCCCCACAGGGAGCCCGATGCAGGACTCGATCCCAGGATCCCAGGACTACAAGCCGAAGGTAGACGCTCAACTGGTAAGCCACCTAGGTGTCCTCAGAGTTTGTGATCACAGTATTAAATAATTAAAGAATAAATTATATCCTACATTACCTGTTGCCCAAATGCAGCCCCCAACCATTGCAAAAGGCCAAAATTTAGGGCAATGTAGTATCAGATTGACCACAAGGGCAATCGACCATATGGCAGCACAAAGTACCCACTGGAGAAACATTCCTGAAAAGAAAAGAAACTGGTTTCAGTGGTTCAAACTAAATTAATGCTTCTGAGTATCAAAGAGATATTATTACAGGAATGGCCACAACTTATTGAATGTTTATATGGGGGTACTTTGCACACTCAATATAATTTTTACAACTATGATGCATCTGAGTTAACTCCAGTTTAAAAAATGGAAAAAATGAATGTGAGATGAAGCAACCTGTCTCAACAGCTAACGGTTGGTACAGCTGGAATTTAAACCTACGCCGTCTAGTCCACAGCTTACCAAACACAGCGTGTTCCTGCGTAACATTCTTCTGTCTGTTTCACCTATTAGACAAATCAAGAATTTTCTACCAAAGAGTACTGGCAAGACCAAGTCTACGTACTCTTATTCGAATGCCACAGCTAGTGCCATCTCTCACCAAAACATGGCATTCAGAACTTCAGAACAGCACAACAGTAAGTTGAATCTTTGGGATTGTTTATGCCATCTTTGGGATAAAAACAAAACCACTTATGGCCACATGTAGACCTCTCCCAGTTAGAGTTGAATGCCTGTGATGACCAAACATTACAAACCTGACAATTAGCATTCTGGGTCAGGGCATTCTCCTTTCTGTGCTCTGGGTTGCCATTTGCCAATTAGCTGAAGAAGACACGGTGATAAGAAGTATGTCTGTACCTGACGCTTCTGTACCATCAAGGGTTTGGGGATTAAAAGGTTAAAGAAAACGTTGACACTGGAAGAAATATTAGGGCAGTTATGACTCAGTGTAGCAGTTCTGACTCCCCCTATGGAAGATATTTGCCTGTTGAGATTCAGTCTCATGGTGGAAGAGAGAACAAAAAATGACTGTTAACCTCTAGGACAAAAAAGGGACGATCCCAGAGATGAAAGGGAACTTCATCTTAACAAGTTCTTCATTTTACAAAAAGAGAAACTGAGAACAAAAGAGCTAGTGAGACTTGTTCAGGACCACACAGTTGTGGAAAGACACCTAAAAGCCAGTTCCTCTACCCCTTTGTATATATTTTGTTCTTATTTTAGTCGTTTCCGTTTCCATCCTGCTCGGAAAGAAAAAGACTTGTAATCCTATTGTTTAAGTAGCCACAAGTCATAAGGAGCTGAGGTGGCAAAGTAACTGCTTCCCACCAGGTGCTCAGCGTTAACATCTGAACATCCCCTTCTCCTGGCTGTAACGCTAAAGGCATGTGGATTCAAAAGAGAGAGAGAGAGAGAGAGAGAGAGAGAGAGAGAGAGAACTTCTTGCTTTTCCTTCCCTGAAGTTCACATTACAGGCAGGGCAGCTATAATGTGCCACGTGTGTTCCTAAAAACATTGCGCTACACAAAATCACATAATAAAAAACTGTAGAGTTTTTATGGGGAAGAAGGGAATAGCACTCAAAAAAAATTTCATCAACAACATATTAAAAAAAAAAAAGACAGGAACCCAATAAAAAACAGTAGTACACTTTTACACTGGCTTAGTGGCCCAAAATTCACAAGTCTTCCAAAAATATGGCACCTGAACTGGAACTTGGTGGTTTGCTTCTGGAAGTGGGCATTGGAAGTGTGGCGGCTTGTGACGTTGGGGGATGGGGGGCAGTGGGGGAATGGTGGGGGGATCCTAACCTCAGATGGGACTGGGTGTGGTGCTGAGGGGGCTGGGGATGCTGCAGGGTGTGTGTGCAAGTGCCTTTCAGGCTTTACTGGGCCTCTTTATTCACCTGGGTGCAGGTTTCTTCGTTCACCTGACACTGTATCAGAGTCAAAACTGCACATAAACACAACATTTGTGTTGGGCTCAATGTGTTCTCTATTATATGAAGCATGTTCGAAATTCATGTTTTCAAAACAAGTGTATGTGAGTAGAACCGACTAACCTTTTGTAAACATAACAGATATGGCTAGAAAGCTCTCCTGATGGTCACTCTCTCAGCTTTACCATGGAACCACGCTCACGATTATTCTCTACTGACCAAATCTCAGATAAACTGGCACGAGCACCATCAACTGATTTAGCGTGAGCTCTATTCATTTGGTGCCAGGTACAAGAAGATCTGTGGCCATCATTAAAAAAAAAAAAAAAAAAAGACCAAAAAAGAGAACTTGACATTTAAACATAAAGTTAGCAATGAAGGAAAAATAATTACCATCACCAGTCTCATATTTTTTAAGCGGTACAAAATTTGAGCCAAACAAAAGGACGGCTACAAAGCAGCAGATGAAACCAATGGTTAGGTCTGTTCCGTTACTGCTCATGATTCCAGCGCTGCCTGCGAGTAAGCCGGTTCACTTTTCACACTTGATGTCCTTTTCAAGAGCTTCTGAAATAAATCAAAAATAAAACTATTAACAAAAAAATAAAACCATTAAGAAGCTGTGAGTTCTGTGAACAAATTGTGATTACTATGTGACATTTATTGAGGTTTTCGAAAGTATGCTAAGATTCCTTCCTCCAGATAAAAAGTTAGGACATTATGAAGTTATGTATTATGTTCACACCCCACGTTCATTTGTTTTCTTTTATTATTTTACCAACAAATACTTTTTTTGATCACTAATGTGCAATTAAGAGAAAAATAACTTGGTCTTTAGAGCTGGAACACTTCTAAGATCTGGAAATAATTTTTTTCTTTTTTTTTTTTTTAAGATTCATTCATTGATTTGAGAGAGAGAGAGAGAGAGAGAGAGAGAACAAGTGGGGGGAGAGGCAGAGGGAAAGAGAATCCTCAAGCCATCTCAGGACCACAAGATCACGGCCTGAGCCGAAACCAACAGGTGGATGCTTAATGAACTGAGCTACCTGGGCACCCCTGGAGATAATCCATATTATATTATACAAAATTCTCCTGTGTAGGTGGACTGGTGTAATGAAAAGATTTATGGACCGAGACTCAATTTACTTCAATTGGTTGTTGTGACAATCAAATGAGAGAGGATGTGTGACGACTTTCAGAACTACCAGCCTGGGGTACCTGTGTGGCTCAGTAGGTTAAACATCTGACTTTTCACTTCAAGTCATACATGAGATCAAGCCCTGCCTTGGGCTTTGCTTTAGGTGTGGGACTGGCTTAAGATGCCCTCTCCCTATTTATATATATTTATATAAAAAAAGAACTGTTAGTGCCTCAAAAGCAAAAGGTTTTTTTTTTTTTTTTTTTTAATTTCAAATAGGAGCTTAAGGGCACATTTAGGTTGTATTGCTTTTACATACTCAGATCTACCTAGAGGCAAAGGCACTTTTTGCATCAGTAGTACCCTCATGGTGTGTATTTAAGAAGTTCATGAAATCTTATATCTTTACAACTTAAAAAAAAAACTGCACAGATAAAACAATCTCTTAAAGATCTCTTCAAGAATTTCTTAAATTTCTTCAAGATTAGATCCTTGAAATATCCCTTCGGGAATCTCCTAGACTCTTAAGGATAGAGAACAAACTGAGGGTGGATGGAAGGAGCTGGGTGGAGGACGGATGAGGGATGATGGAGATTAAGGAGCCGGGCACTTGTTATGATGAGCACTGGGTGTTGTATATAAGTGATGAATCACTAAATTCTACCCCCGAAGCCAATATTACACTACATGTGTACTAAGTAGAATTTAAGTTAAAATTTGGAAACAAACCCAAGGACTCTCCTAAAGTGGTGTGATGCACGATACCATCACCTGGTCAGCAGAACAACGTGAGGCGGCTGGTCAGCCACCTGTGCAATCTGGTGGCCACTGGCCACGAGTGGATAATTAAATTTTCATTAAAGTTAAGTAAAAAAAAAAATTCAGATCCTTAGCCAAGCTAATTAAATATCAAGTGCCTGATAGCTCCTCATAGCCAGTAGTTACCACTCTGAACAGTGCCGATTATAGAACATTTCCACCATTACAGCAAGTTCTATTGGACAGCACTGCTAAGCTTATTAAAAAGTCTGAATCCCTATGAAGAAAAAAGGACCCAAATCACAAATAGCCAAGATTCAGATATTTTTCATTACATTTGGAAAAGGCTATGGAACATGATTCATTCACCCTTTTAGTTGTTTAACCTACATGAGAAAAAAAAATAATACAAAAGGACTCTCTTTTATTACAAGAGATAATCAGAGTCTTTCCACAATACCATTGTGAAACCATATTTTGCACATTGACCCTTTGGTTCGCTTCACTTCCTTAAGCCTTCTGGAATGGAAGATAATCAACCCAGTCTTTTTTTTTTTTCCCTCCAGATTTAATGTTGGGTGATGACTTCTTGGGGACATCTGAAATCACCTTTCCTTGTTACCTTATTTTACAATGATATTCACTTTAAAGGTGTTTGGGGGAGCCTGGGTGGCTCAGTCGGTTAAGTGCCCGACTCTTGGTTTCAGCTCATGTCATGATCTCAGGGTCATGAGATTGAGCCCTGAGTCAGGCTCCACGCTCACTGGGGAAGGTTTGAGATTTTCTCTCTCCCTCCCCCTCTGCTCCTCCCTGCCAGGCGCTCTCTCTCTCTCTCTCTCTCTCTCTCTCTCAAATAAATAAATCATAAAAAAAGGTGTTTCATTTTTCCATGTATTGTTTCTTAGGTTTTCTTGTTGAGAATATTAAATATAGGACTACCTACAATATATATTCTTTGGCATTGTTATGGATAATTTAACTGAAAATAGGGATAACTTCAGAATTGCTCAATAAATCTTAGTAAGAAAAAACACCTATTTGAAATTGTATGTGCTGTCTTGAAATAAACCACAAACCAATGTCTGTAAGACAATATCCTCCTTGGGGACGTAGGTGAGAAAGAGACACTGAGACGTATAGAAACACTAACACAATAACACTACTCCAATAAAAATAATAGTCTTACTGTGGTGCCACGTTTAGCCCTGCAGTTGCTTACATGGACTATTGCTCAAGAGTCAGGCAGGTGGACTGCTGCTAAGGTATCAGGACCGGATTAGGCCAGAGGGGCGGGAGTTACCTGGGGAGGATTCACGGGACCAAGAAGATTTGGTTGATAGCTAAGAAATCGTTTTTTTTTTCTATTTTAATTAAAATAAGCAAAGTGAAATAAGCACACTGATAAGAGAAGGCCTAACCCTCAGAAGTGACAGATTTTTTTAGTGAAAAGATGGCTTTCTTAAAGACTGTTGACAGCCCTAAACTTACTTTCATTCCAACTGAAGTACTAATTTGAAGTGCCAATCAGAGGGCATAAACAGCATTTTGACTGCTGCATGAACATTATCAGTGTTAATTTACTTAAAGCTATTGGTGCAAATAAGTGAAATGTATTGCCCACAACTCTGGTACGTTTCAGAAAGCGAGGGATCTAGTTTGCACAGCGGGCTGGCGGGTGGGCAATATGCCCGGTCTTTAAGGAAGAACCCGCCTCTCTAAGTCAATAAAAAATAAGATTTATATGAAAAGGTAAGGCCAGATGGCTTTTAGCACGTTACTTCAATCCTATTGTAGTGCAGACCTGTTGAATGAACAAGTCTCAAACCATTTCCGAACAAAAAATAGTTTTTAAATGTTTGCTTTCCAGTGTCCTCTGAGATTTTTTTAAACCACATTCATTTGTATTTTAATACTTATTTATTAAGTAAATGTTTTTTATTCTCGATTTTGCCTGTCACTGTGAGCTTCTATGGAGGGTCTTTTTTTGTTTTGTTTTTGGTTAGTAGTTGGCACGTTCTGGTCACTAAGGCTCGTTCTACTGCAGCCAAGATTTCACTTTTAGTTTCGCGCTAATTTCCTCCACGCTCCCTCCCGGCGAGCTCCGCCCGCCTCTTGGGTACAGTTGGCAGCGCTGGACTCCTGACTTCTGAGCTTTGGTTTTTCCTTTTAAGCATCAGCGTGTTCTGGAAAATCACGAGAGGCTCCGCCGCAAAGCCCCCGGGTCCCCCGCAGGTGCTGGTACTGGGCCCCCGGGTCCCCCAGGAGCTCGTACTCGGCCCCAGGGTCCCCCGCAGGGGCTCCTCCTGAGCCCCCGGGTCCCCACAGATGCTCCTCCTCGCCCCGGGTCCCCGCAGATGCTCCTCCTGAGCCTCCGGGTCCCCGCAGGTGCTTCTCCTGATTCCCCGGGTCCCCCGCAGGTGCTCCTCCTCGCCCCGGGTCCCCGCAGGTGCTCCTCCTGAGCCCCCGGGTTCCCCGCAGGTGCTCCTCCTCGCCCGGGTCCCCGCAGGTGCTCCTCCTCGCCCCGGGTCCCCGCAGGTGCTCCTCCTCGCCCCGGGTCCCCCGCAGGTGCTCCTCCTCGCCCCGGGTCCCCCGCAGGTGCTCCTCCTCGCCCCGGGTCCCCGCAGGTGCTCCTCCTCGCCCTGGGTCCCCCGCAGGTGCTCCTCCTCGCCCCGGGTCCCCCGCAGGTGCTCCTCCTCGCCCCGGGTCCCCGCAGGTGCTCCTCCTGAGCCCCCGGGTCCCCTCAGGTGCTCCTCCTGATCCCCCAGGTCCCCGCAGGTGCTCCTCCTCGCCCCGGGTCCCCCGCAGGTGCTCCTCCTCGCCCCGGGTCCCCGCAGGTGCTCCTCCTGAGCCCCCGGGTCCCCCGCAGGTGCTCCTCCTCGCCCCGGGTCCCCCGCAGGTGCTCCTCCTCGCCCCGGATCCCCGCAGGTGCTCCTCCTGAGCCCCCGGGTCCCCACAGGTGCTCCTCCTCGCCCCGGGTCCCCCGCAGGTGCTCCTCCTCGCCCCGGGTCCCCGCAGGTGCTCCTCCTGAGCCCCCGGGTCCCCCGCAGGTGCTCCTCCTCGCCCCGGGTCCCCCGCAGGTGCTCCTCCTCGCCCCGGGTCCCCGCAGGTGCTCCTCCTGAGCCCCCGGGTCCCCTCAGGTGCTCCTCCTGATCCCCCAGGTCCCCGCAGGTGCTCCTCCTCGCCCCGGGTCCCCCGCAGGTGCTCCTCCTCGCCCCGGGTCCCCGCAGGTGCTCCTCCTGAGCCCCCGGGTCCCCCGCAGGTGCTCCTCCTCGCCCCGGGTCCCCCGCAGGTGCTCCTCCTCTCCCGGGTCCCCGCAGGTGCTCGTACTCTACTCACCGCGCCGCGGCTCCGCACCGCGCCCAGGAGGCCGCTCGGTCCCCGCCCGTGTGCCCCGCCGCCGGCGCCGCCCGCCGCCTTCCCCCGCGAGGACAGCCACCTGGCCCGGGGCTCGAGCAGGGCGACCCCGAGGTCTGCGGCGTGGCGCCGCCCCGTCGCGGGGACGAGCACAGCGGGCGCTGAGGGGCTGTAACCCGGAGGCCCTAACCCGGGAGGCCGGGGCGGCCCAGGGCGCCAGGTGCGCCGGCGCCTCCCTCCCTCGCCTTGGCCCGGAGACTCACGTGACTCCCGCGGGCGCCCTCAGGCCGTTTGTCAATCAGCCTGGAAAGGCCTCTGGGCCTTTGTAGAGACGGTTGCTCCTGCTGGGGAGCCCTGTGCCCCGCACCCTCTACAAGTCAAGGGGCCGGGTAGGAGTCCTGTTGTTCACGGTGACACAGGAGGCTGAGGCATCTCACACAATCGCAAAGGCTATCTAAAATGGAATTTGTTGTGGCTATCAAGAAATTCATCTGAACCACTAACCCCCCGTGACATCACAAGATTTCCCCTGCAATCACTAAGGCTTCCTAAATGCGCCCAAATCGGTTTTTTCCACCTCTATATTTATCTAATAGGTATTGAGTACCACGTGAGGCCGTGTGTTCCAGGCCTCTCAGACTTGATTGCATGTTACCTTCACAGACGGGGTTTGGTTTTGTTTAGTTTTTGAAATACTAATATCTCTGGAGATGTGGCTTAGGAATCCGTTTCTCCTCCAGGTGATTCTAATGTGAAGCCAGTCTCGAGAATCACATTCTAGATCAAGGGTCAAGTTTTATTCCTGGGAAGAATTACCCGGAGAATGAGTTAAAAATCCAGGTGCCTGATATCTTGATTTCGATTTTGAGAAACATTGCCTTAGTCTTCCACTGTGAGATATGTAACATATGGCTATTTGAATTCAAATTAGAATAAAAATTCAGGAGTTCACTTGTACTGGACACTTTTTAAGGGCTCAGTAGCCGCATGTTTAGATTACAGAACATTTCTATCACTGCAGACAGTTCTGTTGGACAACACTTTCTGGACTCAAGAGCCCTGAGAGTGCAGCAGGGTAACCTATAGGGAGTCCTAGCTTCATATATATTCCAGAATGGCAAGGGACAAGGGACACAGAGACAAACAAATAAATTTAGAAAAGGGGAAGTGCCGGGTTCGGTCCTAGTCTAAGAGATCAAGGAAGGCCTCTCTGAGGAAGTGACATTTAGCAGAAACAATTTAGTAGTTGGTAATGACTGCAGAGTTACAAGAGGGAGAAAGCATAAAGACTGCTCAGAGATGAGGTGTCCTGGAAGGAAGTCCTGCTTTAAACATTACTCATATGCATAAACAATAATGTAAGAAGCAAGGGTGCCTGGGTGGCTCAGTTGGTTAAGCAGCTGATTCTGGATTTTGGCTCAGGTCATGATCTCAGGGTTGTGAAATTGAGCCCCACCTCTGGCTCCATGCTGAGTGTGAAGCCTGCTGGGGATTGTGTGTGCATGTGTGTGTGTGTGTCTCCCCCCATCCCTTCCTGCTCATATTTTTTCCCTCCCTAAAAAATAATAAATAAAAAATAAATAAAATATATAAAAAAACCCAATAGTGTAAGAAGCAGATGGGAAGGAAAAGTATCATGTTATTTAAAGAATTAAGGAAGCTAAGGATTTTCACCCAAGGGAAGAAGTTAATTCGGCACTTCAGTAAAATTTTGAGGAAACAAGTTGCCCTTTTGTCACAATCTGTCTCTCCTCCCAGAATCCAACCCAGAATTGTTTCACTTCATGATTACAAGAGACTTCAATAATCCATGTGTTCATTCTTGCTTTAGTTTCACATTGGGAAATCGAGACTCACATTATTGTGAATTTCCTAAAATCTTAAAGTGAATTGGGGGCTGAGTCAGGATTGGGGACATTTATTATAGGATGTCCCAGGTCCAGTGCTTTTCACATCATGCCACAAATGCCACTCAAACATGGATGATTCTCTGCTTAATTTAAACTCTCCTTTTTTCAAGTTGTTTCATATGCCTTAATGTCAAAACATAAAGACTTGTATTGGAAGAGGCACTAGAAGATCCAGATTAACTTCATATACTAGCCATTTATCTCTGGAAAAATCATTAAATTTCTCTAAACCTGTTTCTTTCATATGTTATTATTGACATAATAAGATCTGGGGACCTCCCCTTTTTTCGTGGTCAAAAGATAAAATGTATAACAAATATTATTAGGATTCTGGTTTCTGCTCTGGCATTTGAAGATCTTGGGAGTTATCCCTCCTGTCATCAGGATAAGAAGAAAGCTGAACACACTGAAAATCAGCAACTCTTCTTAGGTCCACCAGATAGTTGAGACTCCAGGTAAATCACCTCCCTGAAAACTGCAGGGGTAGGTGAATGCAGAAGATCATACCTTATGACCACTAGAGCCAGTAATGGGCAGGGGACTCTTCAACAGTAATGGTGAGGACCTAGTGTCAGGGGAGCACGCATACTTTGAATTTACTTTCAGGAGCTCAGCTAAGTTCTCACAGTGACGATCAAAGAAAAATTTCTCTTGCTTCTGGAAAGGGGAGGGAAAAAGTAACCATTATGAAACATGCTCAGAGTCTTCTGTTCTCTGAAATAAAGAGAACTTTCTAGGTAAAGAGATGCTTTCTAGGTAAGCATCTTTATCAGAGCTTTACCAGACTGGGAATTGGAAGAAGAGCAATTGAGTGATTTGAGCCCCTTCTAGCTTACTTGTCTCTCATGAGGGGAGGGGGGAAAAAGGGTTAGGAAACTCCTCAGCAGGTTTACAGTCCAGGGATCCTGGCTCACTAAAAATGGAGATTTACTCGTTAGAGTATAGAGTGCTTCCACTCCTCAATATCTTATGACCATATTTAAAGTGTTCCAACAATAACAGTGGATTACAACTGAGAGAGCTGCAAGACACAGACGCTGTTTAAGAAGGAGTTTCCAAGAAAACCCAAAGACAAAAGAGGAGAAAGAAGGAAGGACATTAGGCGAACTTGAAATCTGTGACGCCTTACTGCTATAGCAAATATTAAACACAGCCTAAGTTCTGGTGAGATAAAAAGAAAATCTCACACTAAAGGCCTGTTTGCAACAGTGCCTATTATTTGACACGTAATATCTGGCTTGTAAAAAAAATTACAAGGCATAATAAAAGGCAAGAACAAACACAGTCTAAAGAGATAAAGCAAGCCTCAGAACCAGATTCAGATATGGTTTTGGAATTATCAGACTTTGGATTTAAAATGCTTATTATTAATATGCTAAGAACTCTATTGGAAAAAATTAACATACAAGAAAAAATGATGTATTACGTGAGAGACAAAAACTTTAAGAATCAAAAGAAAATGTTAGAAAACAAAACACTGCAACTGAAATGAAGAATGCTTTTTTTTTATAGCTGAGAAATAATCAGTGATCTTGAAGATATGTCAATAGAAACTTTGCAAATGTAAATGTAAAGAAAACAATGGAAAAAACACAACAGAATATCTAAAACCTATGGGGAAAAAAAGTGTAACATAAAGGTAGTGAGAACAACAGAAGGAAAAAGAGAAAGGAAGAAAAGTATCTGAGGTAATAATGGCTGAGGTTTCCTCAAAATTAATGACAAATGATATCAGATCACAGATCCAGGAAGCTCAAGCACTAAACAGGATAAAAACAGAAAATATCGACATGTGGGCATATCCTATTCAAATAGCAGAAAATCAGACAAACTAAAAATAGTGAAAGAACCAGAGGGGGGCAAAAAGCACTTTATCTATGGAGGAGTAAGGATTCGAATTTTATCAGACTTTTCTTCAGAAACCATGCAAGCAAAAAGAGACTATATGAAATACTTTATATTGAAAGAAAAGTCCACCATTTTAGACAACTGAATTAAGTATAATTATTCTTTTAAAAGTGAAGAGAAAATAAAGACTTTCTCAGACAAAAACTGGGTGGAGTTTTTTTTTTTTCTTTTTTAACCAATAGACCTATCTTGGAAGAAGGGTTAAAAGAAGTTTTTCATAGAGAAGGAAACAAATGTAGTTCAGAAAGTTGGATCAAGATGAAGAAATGAAGAACTTTAGAAAAACAATAAATGGAGGCAAAGTAAGATCTTTTATTTTTCATTCCTAATTGATCTAATTGATAGCTTCAAAATAATAATAGCAACAATGTATTAGATGGCTATTATAGATTATATGGTTATATAACTTATAGCATAAATGAAATAAATGACAGCAATATCAGAAGGGACAGGAGAACAGAACTGGGAATAGTCTACTATCAAGTACTTGCACTGTCTGTGAAGAGGTATGGTGTTATTTGAAAGTGGATTTAGATTGGTTGCAAATGTACACTCTAAACTCGAGGGAAATTCCTTAAAAAATGATAAAAAGAAGTGTAGCTGATACACCAAGAGAGAAGAGAAAGTGGAATCATGCTTAATTGAAACCAGAGGAAGTAGAGGAAATTCCTTAAAAAATGATAAAAAGAAGTGTAGCTGATACACCAAGAGAGAAGAGAAAGTGGAATCATGCTTAATTGAAACCAGAGGAAGTAGAGGAAAAATAAAGGTGAAGACAAAAGAAACAAAGAACTGGACAACAAATAGGAAACAACATATGGTAAGAGTATCCAGCTTTATCAATAATCATTTTAAATGTGAGTGACTTAAATACACCAATTAAAAGATAGAGCAAATAAAATACAGAACCCAGATACATGCTGTTTACAGGAAATCTACTTTAATTATAAAGACACGGATTAAAATGAATGGAGAAAGATATATCATGCTAGCACTAATCAAAATGAAGCTAGGAATAGCTATTTTAATTTCAGACAAAGACTTCAGAACAAGGAAATTATCAGGAACAAAGAGGCATAACATAATGATAAAGAAGTTGACTCTCCAAGAAGACATGACGAGAAGAGGTAAGACCTATGCACATCACAGCAGAGTGTCAATACATTAGGCAAAACCAGTTAAAATTGCAAGAAGTCAACACAAATTCACTGTTGTAGTTGGAGTTTTCAACACCCCTGCATTAGTAATCGACAGATCCAGCGGGCAAAAAATCAGTAAGGATATAGTTGAACTGAATAGCACTATCATCATCTGGATCTAATTGACAGTTATGTAATATTTCATCCAACCACAGGAGACTACACATTCTCCTCAAGCTCACATAGAGCACTGACCACAATAGACCACATTCTGGGCTATTTAATACATTTTGACAAATTTAAAAGAATAAATATCATAGAAAGTATGCTCTCAGACCACAATGAAGTTACACTGGAAATAAATTACAGAGAGATGGCTGGAAAATCCCAAAATATTGGAATATAAACAACACACCTAAATAAGTCATGGATCAAAGGAAAGCTCTCAAAATGGAATATACTTCAAACTAAATGAAAATGAAAACACTATTTATGAAATTTATGAGATGAAGTGAAATCAGTGCTTAGAGGGAAACTTATAGAATTCACACATCAGAAGAGAAAGCTTTGGAATTAATAATCTAAGTATATACAATAGGAAACTAGAAACAGAAGAACAAATAAAATCCAGAGTAAGGAGAATTAAAAATAAGGTTGGAGTAGAACTCAATAAAATTGAAAACCAGAAATCAGAAAACCAATGAAACAAAAATTTGGTTATTTGAAGAGATACATTAGTAAACCTCTAGCTAGGCTAGTTTAAAAAAAGAAAGAAGACACTAATTACTATTATTATAAATGAAAAAGATGCATCACTACTAATCCCCTGGATGTTAATAGAATAATGAATATTATGAACACCCCCACCCCCACACATTTGGTAACCTAGATGAACTAGACCAATTCCTTGAAAAACACAATCTGCCAAATTCACTCAAGGAGAAATAGATAATCTGAATAAGCCTATATCTATATCTAATATATCTATTAAAGAACTTGTATCAATAATTCGTAGCCTTCTAAACCAGATGAGTTGACTGGCGAATCATATATTTAAAGAACTCATACTAATTATCTATGATCTTGTTCAGAAAACTGCAACAGAAACACTTCCTAACTCATCCTGTGAAGCCAGCATTATCCTAGTACTAGATGAGAAAATTATAAGAAAGGAAAATTCTGTAATTTGTCTCATAGTTCCATAGATGCAAAAATCTTCAACAAAACATTAGCAAATATAAGCCAACAATGTATAAAAACGAATTATATGACATGACCAAATGGGATTTATCTCAGCTATGTAAAATTGGTTCAACAATCAAAATCAGTTTCTGTAATCTATCATATCAGCAGATTAAAAAGGAAAAGTCACATGATCCTACCAATAGATGCAGCAAAACCATTTGACAAAGTCCAGTACATTCATGGTAAAAATACTCAACACACCAGGAACAGACAGGGAACTTCCTCAACTTGATAAAGAACATCCTCAAAAAACCTACAGCAAACATATATAATGGTGAGAAATTTAGATCTTTCCCGTTAAGATCAGGAGCAAGAGAAGGATGATTGCTCTCACTACTGCTTTTTAACATTAAGTCCTAAACTAATATGACTAACTAATAACTAACTACATAACTAACTAAGCCCTAACTAATATAATTAACATTAAAGTCCTAACTAACATAGTAAGACAGGAAAAAGAAATAAAAGCTAACAGATTGGGAAGGAAGAAATAAAACTGCCTTTGTTCAAAATGATATGACTGTATATATAGAAAATTCTTAAGAATCGCCAAAAAATTCCTGGAACCAATAAACACCAATAGTTGCAGGATACAAGGTTAATATAGAAAAGTCAATTGTTTTCCTGTATACCAACAATGAACAATAAAATTTATAATTAAAAACAATTCCATTTACATTAACACTCAGTAAAATAAAAAATGGTATAAACCTAACAAAATCCATGCAAGATCTATAGGAGAAAAAGGACAAAATTCTGATGAGTAAAATCAGAGAAGACCTATTTCCATGTTCATGAATAGAGGACTTAGTAATGTTAAGATGTCACTTCTTTCCAACTTGGTCGATCAATTCAATGCAATCCGAATAAAAATCCTTGCAAGTTATTTTGTGAACATTGACAAATTGATTCTAAAATTTATATAGAAAGGCAAAATACCCAGAATAACCAATATAATACTGATGAGGAACAAAGTTGGAGAGATGACACTAACCAACTTTAAGGCTTAGTATCAAGTATTGTGATGAAAACAATATGGTAAGAATGAAACAATAGACGCGTGGATTAATGGAACAGAATAGAGAGCCGAGGAAATAGATTCCCACATATATAATCATCTGTTCTTTGACAAAGGACAAAGGCAATTCAGTGGAGAAAATACAGGCTTTTCAACAAATGGTGCTGGAATAGTTAGACATCCGTGTGCAAGACAATGCTAGATGCAGACCTTCCACTTCTCACAAAAATTAATATATACCATAAACCTAAATGTAAAGCACAAAAGTTAAAAGCTTGCAGAAGATAACATAAGACAAAATCTAGGTGAACCTGGGATTCTGATGAGCTTTCATAAACAACACTAAAAGCACAATTAATGAAGTAAACAATAGATGAATTGAACTTATTAAAATTAAAGAAACTTCTGCTCTGCAAGATATTAAAAAAAATGAAAAGGCAACCTTCATACAGGAGAACATATTTGCAAAATACATACCTGATAAACAACTTCCATCCAAATATATTTAAAAGACTCTTAAAACTCAACAACACAACTTGAAAAGCAGACTAAAGATTGGAACAGATGTCTCACTAAAGAAGATGCAAAAATGACAAATAATGATATGAAAAAATGCTCAAAATAATGTATCATTAGGCAATTGCAAATTAAATTGCAGTTTAAAATCATTGTATACTTACTGGAATAGCTAAAATCCAAAATTCTGACAATATCCCCTGATGGTATGTATGGCTGTGGAGCAACCAAAACTCTTATTTCTTGTTGGTGGGAACGCAAATGGTGTGGTTCCTTTGGAAGACAGTTTAACAGTTTCTTAAAAACTAAACATAGTCTTACCATATTATCTAGCAATCAAGTTTCTAGGTATTTGCCCAAATGAATTAAAACTTATGCCTACACAAATGTTTATAGCAGCTTTATTCATAACTGCTAAAACTTAGAAGCATCTGGGGTATCTCTCACTCGGTGAGTGGATAGACAAAACATAGTATATCGTACAATGCAATATTATATAAAAATAAAGAGAAATGAACTATAAAATTACAAAAAGACATGAGGAATTTTAAATGCATATTGCTAAGTGAAAAAAGCCAATCTGAAAAAAAAAAAGACACACTATATGATTCCAACTGTAGACATTCTGGGAAAAGCAAGACTATGGAAACAGAAAAAGGTCTGTGTTTATAAGGAGTTCAAGGAAAGGAGGGGATGGATGAATATGTGAAGCACAGGGATTGTAAGGGGAGTAAAACTATTCCATATGATACTCTAATGTGGGTATTTGACCGTGTACATTTGTCAGAACCCAAGGAACTGTACAACCTAAAGAGTGAGGCCTACTATAAACTCTGGGCTTTAGTTCATAGTAATGTATCAATGTTGGCTCATCAATTGTAATGATGCAACACATCATTAATGGGCAATGATATGCACTAATGCGACATGTTATCAATAGGGGAAGTGTGAGAGGGGAGAGAATCAGTCTACGAAAACTCTGTCCTATCTGCTCATTTTTTTTCTATAAATCTGAAACTGTTCTAAAAATAAAATCTACAAAAATATTATTATTTTGAGCCTGTGACTATTTTATAGCAGTTACACTCTTTTCTCAGTCAGGTAAACCATACCAACTACATCAAATTTAATATATATATATATATTTAAATATATGATAGATGGGGATCCCTGGGTGGCGCAGCGGTTTAGCTCCTGCCTTTGGCCCAGGGCGCGATCCTGGAGACCAGGGATCTAATCCCACATCGGGCTCCCGGTGCTTGGAGCCTACTTCTCCCTCTGCCTGTGTCTCTGCCTCTCTCTCTCTCTGTGTGTGACTATCATAAATAAATAAAAAAATTAAAAAAATATATATGATAGATGTACTTATATATTTTGATATATTTTGTGTCTTTTCAACCATTCACTAAATGAGTACTTATAAAGTGAGACATCTACTGTCAAGTACTATTTTATTCTTTTCTATAGAATCAAAACCAATGTTTTCCATATATAATCTCTGAACTCCTATTTACCATTTGTCACACCCCTATGTTATATGTATGGATATAACAGCTTTAAAAAAATCTCGTTTATTTTCTCTCCTTCCCCTAGTTGCTAAGTGATCCTAGAGGATCCTACAGAATGTGTGTGCTCCTGCTCCCCATTTTGAGGATCTATCTATATAATGAGAAATTATGAATCGTGTGAAGGCAGAAAAAAAATCTTCTGATTCATCAAATAGTGTAATCATGTACTTTAGTGTTTAAAAGAGCTCTTCTGGGGCGCCTGGGTGGCTCAGTTGGTAAGCATCTGCTTTTGGTTCAGGTCAGTACCTCTGGGTCCTGGAACCAAGTTTCTACATCAGATTCCCTGCTTAGCGGTGAGCCTGCTTTTCCCCTCTCCCTCTTCCTCTTTGTCTCTCTCTCTCTCAAATAAATAAAAAAAAATCTTAAAAAATATATAAAAGAGCTCATCCTGAGTTCTTTGGAAAAGAAGGAATCAATTTAACACAAATAATTTCAAGAAGAGTTGTATTATATAATGAAAGCAACCAACATTTTCTAAGAATAATTTGAAATTGGGTAAAATATACTACGGTACTGAGAATTGATGACTTAATGTTGAAATAAATATTCTTGTCTTGATTCACAGCATATATACCAGTAAAATATTTTAGAATAAAGTTTAATTGATGGATGATAAAACTATTACCTTATGTTGACTTTTTATTTTTTTTATTTTTTTTTAATTTTTTTATTTATTTATGATAGTCACACACAGAGAGAGAGAGAGAGGCAGAGACACAGGCAGAGGGAGAAGCAGGCTCCATGCACCGGGAACCCGATGTGGGATTCGATCCCGGGTCTCCGGGATCGCGCCCTGGGCCAAAAGCAGGCACCAAACCGCTGCGCCACCCAGGGATCCCTATGTTGACTTTTTAAAAAAGGGTTCACAAAAAAGTTAAAGCTTTGTTCCTTAAAAAGTTCACATTTCTATATGTGTACTAAACCAATGATGGTTTTAATCTCCTGTTCTGAGTTTAAGAAAACACAAACACTATTTACTTGTTTTTATTTATATTAATTTCATAATGTCTTTGGAACTTGTATAATGAGAACATACAATGAAATAATAAGAATAAAGGATTAAAAACAGGGAACTTGAAAGAATGAGAAAAAAATCAAGAGGAAACAAAAGGTACAGACCCCGAGGACTCATATAATTACTATAATTTCATTTCAATTTTGATCTGAGTTTCACAAGGAAAAAGGCAAACAGTTGGTTAGAAAAGTTTACCATTTAACTGCATTTTTTGTGTGAAACAAAAAAGAAAGAAGAGCCTTTTCTAGCAGTAAATTTTAGAAGCAGCTTTATAAAGTTGGAGTGGGTTGCAAAAGGTCTATGTTTGAAGCCTTTTTAAAGTTACTATTAGTTGGGTATTCTTACAGCCTTCACATTCATATACTCATTGAACAAATCTTTACGGAATACGTACTATAATAAATCAGGCACTGCCCTAGGCATTGGAAGTAGACAAAAATTGCTGCATCAGCTCAGCTTTCGCCTTAATAAGGCGAGCCAGATAATAAGCAATATGCTAGGAAAAAAAAAAAACAAAAATAGAAAAAGGAAGGGATAATGGAGACTGTGTGTGGGTGTGGGTGTAGGTAGGGAAACTGCATTTTTGGAAGGGTAGCCAGGAAAGGCCTCATCCAGAGAGGGACATTTGAGTAAAGACCTGAAAGAGGTGGGGGAGACGGGAGGAAATGGTGGTTAGAGGTCCTGAGGCATATTTGAGGAAGGCAGGGAGGTCACTCGAGCTGGAGCTAAGGTGAGAAGAGAGTGGTGGGAGATGGAGTTGGAGAGGTAATGGAAGATGTCAGTCATCGAGAGGACTTTGGCTTTTTCTCTGAGGAAAACCAAGAGCCACTAAAGTATTTTGATCACAGGAGGTGCACTAGTTATCTACTTCTGCACAGCAAGTTCTCCTGGCTTAAGAACACCATGTATTATCTCTTACAGTCTCTGTGAGTCAAAAATTCAGGAGCACCTTGGGCAGACTCCCACTGATTCCCTCATAAAGTTGCAGTCAGATGTTGGCTGAGGTTCCAGTTAAGATCTAAAGATGTGATTGGGCCTAGAAGCTCTACATCCAAGTTGCCTTACTCACACGACTGTCAAGTTGGGTCTAGCTGAAGACCTCAGTTCCTCTTCACACGGGCTTTGCCATGGGACTGCTTGAATGTTCTCATGACATGGTGCAGCTTTTCCCAGGGTGAGAAATTAAAAAAGGTAGAAGTGTCATTGTCCTTTATGAAGTAGTTTCTGAAGTCACACACCATTGCTTCTGCAGTATTCTATGGGTCACAGGGTTCATCCCGCATTCCATCAGAGAAAAGCTTTCATAATGGCACGGATACCAGGAGTGGGGGATCACTGGGGACTGATTCGGATGGAGACTACCAGGGGAAAAAGGAAGAGAAGTACTGGAACAAAGGCCTTGCCTGGGCATGAGCAGACAGGATCTAGCACGGGAGCAGAGGTTAGCCCTTGTTAGGTACACAGAGAGGTCACTGATACTGAGTATGCAGATGCAATTGCAGGGAGGTGGGAAGAAGTGGTGGGAGTTTGAGCACATTCTCTTCTGTTTTTTTTTTAGTCTCTCCGTGAGATAGAAAACAAGGTCATAGGTCAAGAATGAGGACGGGGAAAGAGGTTTTTGGAGGTTCACATTTAAAGTATTTTAGTATCTCTCAAGAGATGCAGTGGTCCTGTTATATTACTTGCTTCATCATATTAATAAGGAGAAAAACTGTGGCACTTGGGGGGCTCAATGGTTGAGTGTCTGTCTTTGGCTCAGGGCATGATCCTGGGGTCCTGGAATCGAGTCCCACATCAGGCTCCCCGCAAGGAGCCTGCTTCTCCCTCTGCCTAGGTCTCTGCCTCTTTCTTTCTGTTTCTTTCATGAATAAATAAATAAAATCTTAAAAAAAATAAGGAGAAAAAAACCCCTCTTTTTGACCATTGTTGTATTCTAAGAGGCACAGCCTGAGTTTTAGCAAAGTGAATGGAAAACAACTCTGCTTGTTTTGTTTCATTTTAAATCTAATTTTTTTTCCTCTTCGGTCTTAAGAAATTTTTATGTTTATAACATGGAAACTTTTAGCTGTAAACATACTTTGATTTGCAATCAGATCACTTTTTTACTTCTGTTTCTGGAACAGGATAAAATACAGATAATTTAGTGTGCTTAAAGGAGACTCTAAAATATAAGACATGGTCTTTTCCTAGCTCAATCAGCCTGAGACCCCGTGGGACAAACCTGTAGACTAAATAAGTCAGGTTTACTGATTCATCAAGATGTGGGGGACTGCACATCGGAGGAATTGAAGAGTGTTTCAGCAAAGGAAGAAAAGAAAAGAGTTAAGGATTTTGCAGAAGAGTGGAGTTTAGTGCAATGGACACACAGTAGTGTTTCGATGGGCTCAAAGCAAAATACTGCTGAATGTAAAGGAGCCAACATCAGTCCTGGACTGTGAAATGGTCCTTTCTTGGAAAGACTGTTAAAATAGAAGTAAAAAATAAAATAAAATAGAAGTCAAATGCTATATGCAAAGACCCACTATCTGAAGCCCTGCACATGGCCTGGAAATCAAGGCTGCTTCGCTGTGTCACAACTTCGCTCTTATAGACAAGAGTGGGATGTTTTATTCCTACTGAAACAAGAGTGTTTTTCAACAAGAAAACAGTGTTTTCTTTCAAACAAGAGTGTTTCTGATAGTCTATGATTTTAGAGAAGAAGATTTTTCAATAAGAAATCAGTAAATGCTCCAGTAATTGGGTTCTTATGGTATTTTATGGCTACAGATTTGGGAGAAATATTGTTTTCTGATAAATTTGCACTTAGCTTTACCTACAGTTCCAATTCTGGACTGATGAGTGGTAGAGAAGATTTTTGTTTTATTTTACTTTCTTACTTGATAATATTATAACTTCCTAGCTTAAAATATTGATGTACAAGTTGCTGTTTCTTCCTGGGTAATCTTAGTCAAGACACTTAAAGAGTTTGTACATAATTTCAAAAAACCTGTAGTGTAAGGAAGTTGAAAGAAATCCTCATCAGTGTTTGTTTTTCTCATCAGTGTTTGTATATAAAATTAGACTTCTTTTATTTTTAATTCCCAAATTACAATGCCTCCCACACTATGTTTACAAGACCTCAGCATTCAAGTGTCCTGCAATTATATCTGCCAATCTCCAAAGGAAGCCTCCCAGGTGTTCACACTTCAAGTGTGACATCTTCATATTCTTCCTTTCTTGTTCTAGCTCCCCCAGGCTAACAAGCACTACCATCCAAATAATCTAAAAAAAAATCTCCTGTTGTTGTGACTGATGAGTATGTGGCACCATAGCCATGTTCTCACAGCTACAGCTCACCACAGATGCAGAGCATTGTTGGTTCTATAAGGACCTTAGAGGATGTCTCTTCTCATTATGATATCTTCTTGATCTTGGAGCATTCTGTTCATGCTGTCTTTCAGGAAAGCTGCTTCTGTCTTCAATGCCTCATCTCTTACAAGTAATCCTCAAAACTTATAATAAACAAACAAAAAACAATAACGAAATCAAAGAAGTAAGTCAATCAGTAATAATAATAAAAGAAATGGAATCCATATTCTCATAGATCTAGCTCTGATTCTACCTTACGCAAGGACTCATCAAACCACAACACTTGACTTTAGCCTACAGGTCATCACAATTTCATCAAGAACAAAGGGCTTGCCTTAAATTTATATAGTTAAAGGGTTCATCTGTTGATTTTCTAGAAACAAGGGAACGGTTTGTCTAGGTACTTTAAAGTCTACATCTTTAGAAGATCAATAACTTATTATAGTGCCACATTCAATTAAAATTTTTTACTTAATTTTATTCATCGAAAATCTAAAGTCTCTTGATTCCAATCTTAGCCAGGATATCCTTTTGCATAAATAATCTTTAACATGCCCTCCAATGAACATTTGTGGCCTTTTATACCTTGCTAGTTGGCATGACCATGTGATTTTTCTTAATAATGTTTCAGAGGGTGAATGTCAACATAATACTTATGGTGGAATGACACAGGAGAAAGGTCATTGGAGGTTTTGATGAGAATCACAGAAAGGAAAAAAAATACATGATCTCATTTATATATGGAATCTAAAAAGGTCAAACTCAGAGAATCAGAGAAGCACAGTATAGAATGGTAGTTGCCAGAGCCTGGGGGGCAAGGAAAGTGGGGAAATGTTGGTCAAAGGGTACAAACTTTCAGTTGCAAGATGAGTCAGTTCTGGGGATGTAATGTGAAGTGTGATGACTACTTAATAATACAGTATTGTAAATTTGAGATTTGCTGAGAGAGATCGTAAGCATTCCACACCACACACACTCACAAAAGGTAACTGTATGTATGATGATGGATATGTTATAGCTTGATTGTGTTAATTGTTTCACACGGTCTACGTATATCAAATCATCATATTGTAACCTTAAATATATACAATTTTTATTTGTCAATTATACCTCAATAAAGCTGAAAAAACATAATAAAAAGAATACATGAAGGTGAAAAACTTAACACAGGCAACAAATCCAATACGAGCATAAAATGTAGTTCCTTTAAGTTTTGTCTTTACTAGCTTTGATTTTTCTCTCCACTGCTGGTAAGAAGGGAGGTTCACATTTAAAGTATTTTAGTATCTCTCAAGAGATGCAGTGGTCCTGCATTAACTTTAATTTAAAGCTTAGTCTAATCTGTTCACTTAAACAGAAGCTTTATCTAATACTCAGTCTCTCTCAGCAAATAAAAGCCATACAAATAGTGCTCAGTTTTTGAAATAACCTCCCCACACCTGTTTTTTTCTCTCCCTTATGGTGTCCCTGTGTATGGGGGGAGAGTGTGGCTTATGGGACATCATGAACATGGAAGAGTCAGAGTCCTGAGATGTTACATCTTATGCATCCTTTGGTTCCCGGGACTGTGTCCCATTTCATTTCAGTCTTTTCTGCTGGCATCCTTGACTAAAGTGTAACTTTTGCCTTTTGCTTCCATCACTTAAGGGAAACTGTCAAAATCACCAGTGGCAGCCGCTTTGCTAAATCCAACAATTACTTCTCTGTCATTATTTATGTTACCCTTCAGCAGGATCTGTCACAGCTGATTTTCCCCTTCTTTTTGATGTTTTTCATTGATGTGGCTTCCAGAACATCACATTCTCCTTGTTTTTCTCCTATCATCAGAAGGCTCCTTCATCAATCTGCTTGGATGGTTTCTCATTTCATCCCTTTTAATATTGGAGTGCCCCGATTGCTCTTCTGAAATCCAGTAGCATATTTTGGATAGCTTACCTGACATCATCACCTAAATGTCTGAAAGAAAACTCAAACTTACCCAAACCCTGCCCTCCTCATAATCTTCCCTTTCTCAGTTAATGGCAACCTCATTATTCCAGTTGTTCAGATCAAAAATCTTGGGATCTTGAGGCTCTGCTTGTCCATGACTTTGTCTCTCACCCAATAGGGGAGAGACATAGATCAGGATTTTTTGCTCTTGAGGTCTTGCCCCTAGGATTCCAAACCCTTTCTCTTCTCTTCTCTTCTCTTCCAGTGTCACTCTTCTAGAGCACATAACCATCTTAAAATGTGCGTGATTGTTTTGAAAACTGGAGTTCTAGGTGATCTTAGGGATAAAATTATATATATAGGTTACAGTTAAGTTTGCAGTTTATAGTCCGAGGTGACACATATTGTACCCGATATTGTGCTGATAGTTTTAACAGGTCACATTTCCTTGGCCTTCTTTTGGCCCTACACTGGGCCTCAAATTCAACATGTTTAAAACATCACCCTTCCAGTAAAGGACATTGATAGCTATGTTTGCCCTTGGAATAGTACTTCCATTCTTCTTGGACTGTCCCTGTGCTTCCTCCTTGAGCTTCCTTGAATGCTGCTATTTTCTTACCTGAGTCTACCTCACTGGCCTCATTTGATTGGTTCAGGGAGGTAAACCCGGCCCATACCAAGCCAACCACAGTATTTCAAAACCCTGGTTACAAGTGATTGATTTATTATTTTATGATCCTAAGTGGGTCAATTAGAATCCTTTCTAGAATTTTTGAACTCGGAAGCACAGAGTAAAAGGCAGAGAGTAAAACTGTCTTTTACTCTTTGTGCTTCCGAGTTCAAAAATAGGGATAAAACCTTGTTTAAAAATAGAGATAGAACCAAGTTCAAAAATAGAGATAAAACCTATGAAAAGAAAAACTAGGGAGCTGTTGTGGCCACATTTCCAACAATGTAAAGAAAGTGGTCTGTAGTGAGAATGAAACCAATGCCCAGAGAGGCACAGGTGAAAGGTAGAGGACTAGTGATATTTCAGTCCCTAGATCTAGTTTTCCTGAGGCCCGGTTGTATCTCTAGGCTTTTGGAGGTATTAATGGAGAATCTTATGCTTTATATTACAGAGACCCAAGGCTAAGTAGCTCAGGGGAGAAAAAAGGAATTTGTTTTCTTATATGGTTGGGAAAGAGATTACAGTACTAACATGATCAGTGAAATAACTGCATTATACAGGCCTCTATTTATGCCTGGAACTGACACTTTAGAACCACTGGATCTCTTTATATCCATCTCTCATCTCTGCTTGCCTCAGCGTTTGAGTTGGTCTCAACTGAACTTCATGCAATTAGGCTTTTTCTAGGTTGCTGAGGAAGAGACTTGCAAGCTGCTCCAGTCTTTCATCCTTCCTAAATGGTATACCCAAAGATAGAAGCTCTAGAGGAAGGTCTCTGCTATTTTAACAAAAAATCTCATGAGGGCTCAGCTCTCAGCCAATTCAGATTGGCTCAGCTCATGTCTTACGACCACCTCTGAGCTAATGACTATGGCCAAAAGCACAGGGTGCTCTGATTGGCTAGACCCAGCTCATATACTACTTCCATGGGCGTGGGTAGGTCAGACACAGCTGTACTCAAAACAGGAAAACCCTTATTATAAGGGATATTAAAATTTGTTTTAAGAAGGCAACACCATAGCTATCACAGTTTACTACATTATTGTTAGTTTAATCCTTTCTAGATTCCCTTAGATCTAAGGAATCCCTTAGATTCCAGCAAGAAAAGCCATTTCCTCCTCTAATCCATTTGAGTTATTTTTTCTCATTTGCAATCAGGAGTCCTGATGAATACACACTTTCTCATCTTGCTTTTTCTTCTTAGGTGCCTATTTCCCTGAATGAAAGTGTTTGCTGGACATGTGGGGATCCTCTTCAATTTCTGCCTTTCTACCTCTCCATACCCAATTAAATATCCTATGTGAGTTCTAACTCTAAAATATTTCTAAAACCTACCTCATTATCCCATCCCTATTGTCACAGCCGTTGTTCAGGCCTTTGTCATCATCTGCTTCATTTGCTCCCTTAATTAGTTTTCTTACTTTTAGTCTTGTTTCTTCCCATTCTGTCTTTCACTTTATTGTGCAAGTAAAATGGTGTCATTTCCCTGAATAAAATTTTCTCTTGGCACTCATTGCCAATAAGCTAAAAGCTTCCTGGTGTTGTGTACAGGAGCTTTTGTGTAGTGTTGCTAAGGTCCCGTGGTGTTCACGTCTCAGCATCAGTTCTTACCTGTGTATCACATTTACTTGGCTGCCATATTACCTTTGTCCTATTCCTTTCAGGTATTGCTTGCTGCCCTGGTCCTAAACTCCAATCTCATAATTGTCTTTTATTTGGTCTTGGGATGCCTTGATAACCTAACTCTTCCTGCCTTTATTATTTACCAGATTCTCAAACCTAGTATTATGCATAAATCTGCTTTTAAGAAGTACATAGATCTTTACCCAACCCAGATACATCGCATTAGAAATACTTTTTAAAATGCTTTTTAGAGACTCAGAAGCAGATAGTTTGGAGAAGCACTCACTTGGCAAACGCTATGCTTGAATCTCTCTACTGCCCACTATTGAAGTCCTCTGGTTCCTCTTTTCTACTTTGACTGGATTCCTCTACCTGAGGAATCCTATTCCTGAGGCTTCTGATTGGCTGAACTGTCCTGGAAGTCACTTCAGGTTTACATCCTGGTCATCTCTGCCCTGCACCCTTGTGCCATCAACTAGGAATCAGCTATTTCAGCCATTGGCCTCTCCTATAGTTATGTAGCCCCTTCATTATTGAACATTCTTGGATTTATTGTGTCTATTCTTGCTTTACCATCTATACTTCAACCTCTAGTTCAAGTGTAAATTAGTTTTCCCAACTAGTTTGGTTATGTCTCCCATCATAAATTCTCCTCCTCATTTGAGAGCCCTGAATTACCATTGCTCGATATTCACTAGTACTTTAAAATTATTGTAATGGTTCCAATTAGTGCTGTGCTTTAGCTGAGGGCAAGTTGTGTACATCTTTTCCAAATTCCATATTCAATAAAATTGTGTTGTTTGAAATTGGCTGTGGTGAGATTATATACATCACAGAAATCGGCAAATACTCAGAACCTGCTACACCCCCCCCACCCCTGAAGGACTGGTAAATGTTACCTGCATACCACTATTTCCAGTGGAAAACCAAGCTGTGGGAGTCTTGGTAACAACCTGGAGCACCTGGTATAACCCTTGTAGGTAAAAAAATGTGTATTAGTATAGACTAATAGCATCTGGGAGCAAAAGTGGACTGAGCCTGGACAGTTAGTAAGTTAAAAAGGAGAGAAGTAAGCTTCTAATCCTGTTCCAAATCCATTCCACTACTTCACTAATCCATTTCAGTTAATGGCCACAACATTCACAAGAACCTTGCACAAGCTATTTAAGCAACGTGCGTAGCAAGTCCCTCATCTATAAAATGGGAATGCTAATAGCATCTATCTCATAGGGTTATGAGGATTCAGTGAGCTGCGGATTGGCAAAGAACTTAGGACAATGCCTGGAACAATCATGATTTCCTGAAACAGTATATAAGTATTTAAATAATTGTGCAGGTCAAAACCCATAGAAACAGCCTTGCCTCCATTCTTTCTCTCATACTTATATCCAAACTGTCAGGAAATTCTCTCAGCTTGACTACATATATCTCAATCTGACCTCATCTTATTATCTCTACTGTGACTGATGTGGGAAATAAAGGCAAAAGAAAAATTAAATTTCCTTACTACCTACAGTCCATTGAAAAGTCCTTGAAACAGGCAGAGTGACCTTCCTCTAGCAACTCAGCTGCCTCAATGTTACTACTTTGCTAAGAGCAAGAGGCAATGATAGCCCAACCTCCAGGATCCTGGAAGTCTACTTGAACATATAAAAATTCCTTTGGGAACTTTCTTTATCTCTAAACCCCAAGACACATGTTGGCAATTATCCCCCAAGCATATGGCCCACCAGTAGACGTCCTGAAGAGTCTCATGATTGGGTTTTTACTAAAGAGTAATAAATGGCTTTTTCCTAACGATAGCTAGGCCCCTCAGAATCCTGGAAACCTTGTTTCCAAAATACCTGGGAAGCTTACACTATCCCTAACCTCTTCCCAACTTGAATGTATATAATGGGCCCTCCTCATGACCCCAGTGCAGCCTTTTCTGCCCACAGATTCTGTCCCCATGCTTTAATAAAACCACCTTTTTGTACCAGAGACATCTCAAGAATTTTTTCTTGGCCATTGGCTTCAAACCCTAACATCCTTCTTTCATTATGACTGCCTTGGATCAAGCCTATATCATCTCAATCTGAATTACTTTGATGGCCTACAGATGGTTTTCTGGCTTTCACTCTTGTGCCCCTACCAACCCCCCAGACTATTCCTAAAATAACAATCGGAGTGATTCTTTTCCATCATTTTTAGACCATGTTCACTTTTTAGCTAAAAACTTTCCAGTGGTTCCCCATTTCCTTAGGAGTAATAGCCAAAGTCTTTACAATGGCTCCCAGGTCCTTGGCCCTACTCTAAGCTGCCCTCTGACATCTCCTTCTGTGACATTCCCTCACTTAATCCTGTCTAGTCTTTCTAGCCATTCTTTAATGGACTAAGAGACGAGAGTATAGTAGGGCTATGAATAAGAATGGATGAGAAAGCAAGAATGGACATTGTGAATGAAGTGGAGGCAGGTGTGGAGGGTTGAGTTTAAGTAGTACAGGGCAAAAAAGAGTCAGTAGAGTAGGAGCAGGTCAGGAATTTTGTCCAAAGCAAATCAAGTAAGAACAGGATCTGTACCCAGCCACTTGGAAATGGGCCTAATATGAAGGAGCCAAGAAAACAGCCCCAACTAATACCCTGCAGAGAAACTGGAAAACTTGAATGCCCTGGAGTCCTAGGTAGAAACAGGCCAAGTGTGGGCTGGCTTTTTTGTAGAAGTATTCAGTGTGAGAAAGCCTATGCATGTCTGGACAAAAAAATATTTCCATACCTGGTGGTATGTAGAACACATTCCACTAATAATATTGACCTGCCTCTTTTCTAGAAAAATGATGGGAACTGAATGTTCTTTGGGAGCAGCTGGAATGGGGCTAGGATGAGGGCAAGGGTTAACACAGCAAAGAACAAAACTGTGGCCAAGAGAACAATTGGGAGAATCAGCCTTGATCTAGCTCATGGACAGGTTTCTTTTTTTTTTTTTTTTTTTTTTTTTTTGCAGATAGAGAAGGCATAGACCAAGAGCAGACAATACTGAGTGCCATCTTTAAAATATCATCTTGGTAGGGCCAGGATTGTAAACCAAACAAGCATATGGTTAAAAATAAAACAAATTAAAAAAGAAGTCTTTTGCTTCTCCAATTTAAAAGCATTGCACTAAGAAAAAGATCCCAGAAAGGAATCCATTGGAATCCTACAACAGAATCGGGGTGGGATCCTGACTATTGTCTTACAGCCTGGCTTCATCCCCTGATTCTTATTTTCTGGTGCTTCTTTTAGTCTATGGACCCCATTTCAATACCATTCATGTATCTTTTTTGCTGTATTTCTCCTTCATGTGCTCATTGTTATCTCTTTGTTTCTAAGGTTTGTTACCTCTTACAGTCAGCTGGCTATGCCTCGTCTACTCACTACTCACTTTGCTTGGGTCTCTTTGCTTTAGGTGCTGTTGATACCATTTGATCTAGTATTTTAATTTTTCTCTTGCTGCCCTGTTGTTGCCTGTATATACCGACCGCATCCTGGTTTCTTGCATTCCATATCCTTGGGTTAACCCAGATTACCCTGATACATATCCATAGAGATAGACTGTGTCAACATCTCACGGCAGGATAGAAAATTCCATCATACCACATCTGTCCACCAAATAAAAGATTCTGGAGTGCTGACAAGGTCCAAGCTTGGTTTTACACTATGAAAATCGGGTCCAGCTGAGAATTTAGGACCTGGTGATGAACTGTGTGTGCTCATATGCAGTCGATGCTGTTGGTTTCCCATATAGTTTCCCACTAGCCAGTGTATCCTTCCCCTAGGTGCTGAGAGTACAGAAGCTAAGGCTTAGATCTACCACTATTTCAGAGAATCACTCTTGGGTGTTGGGAGCTGTCTCAGCCAGAGATACTTGGGAAATTATTCCTCTCTTTCCCAATCAGTCTACCTGCATTTGATTCCAAACCTCACCTTTGGTGTAGGATGGAGGTGGAGAGGAAGCATCCTATGTAATCACTGTACATGGTTCTCTGAGAAAGGTTAGGTGTCTGACTTTGTGCTGAATGGAATGAGTGGTGCCAATTAAAATGGTCTTGCTTCCCATCTTAAAATAAAATTCACCTTGTGACTTGTTTTTTTTTTTTTTTTTTTTAGTCATTTCAAACTTGAAAACCTTCCTCCAGCTGTGATTAGGGGATTATTTCCAGATGAGAGCTCTGATACATCTCTTGGACAAGCTATCAAGCTCATACTTCATCGGGTATGCCTTACCCCAATAATGACTTGTATCTTTTGAGGTATGATAGCTCCAGACTTATAAAATACAGGTAGGAGGTAGTATGTTAGCCCCTCACATCAAATTGCATTGATGTGAGGCTCTAGAGAGAGGTATTGGATTCTGTTTCCATGGAAACTGGTTCACTGCTCAAGGGGAAAACAGGACAGGAATTGAAGTCTGTGTTAATAGCAGCTCTAAAAATAATCAGTAATGTGTTGAAACAAAGTGAAACACCCAGGAAGGAATAGTAAAAATTATAACCACGCAGGGTGGGATGGAACAATACAGTGTTGTGCAAATATTATTACAACTACAATATACTTTAGGAATTATGGAATGGTTGATGACAAATACATTTCTGAGGAGAAACAGTTATTTCACTTGTTCATTCATTCAGATGACTATTGAGTACTGATTATATGTCAGCTCTGAGGTAGGGCCTGAAGATACAGAGATATGTCAGGATTGTCTCTATCTTCCAGGCTGTCATGGCTTTATAAGACAATGGAAAAAAAATCCACTACAGTTATAATGGATGTTTTGTTTGTCTACCTAACGCCATTTTGTTTTGCACTGTGCAGCAGCCAGGAGATAAGGATTTGTGTGGGATGGATATCACCACATCCGGCTCCAGAGGCAATTCAGAGTCACTTACAACAGTGATTATTTCAGCAATAAGCACATAACCAAGGTGTAAACCTATATGACACTCTTTTATCTATAGTGACTGCCTTCTGCGCAGAGCTGAGAAATCTTGTTTGATGGCTGTGAGATGCTTGTAATCTTTTTTTAATTTAATTTATTTTTTTTACCTAGATGTGAAAGAGGGATCATGCAGAGTCTGTTGCTTCTTCAAGAAGCCACCTTGTGATCAGAAGGAAAGTCAGCCAAGATACAGCTGAAAGGACCACAGAGAAACTTAGCCAGACATGACTGAACTGGGTGGAAGCCACTCTGCCTCTGGATGTTGGAGTGAAACCAGCCAATAATATTTCTTTTTGTGGAAACTTGAGTAGGATTTCTGTTTTTTTTTTTTTTTAATGTTGTTGTTGTTGTTGTTGTTGCCTGAACCCAAGAAGAGCCTCCAACTAATTTCAAATGAAAATACCATTGGGATGAGTGGAAATAACGGCAATAAGTAGAGGGAATTATTGGATGTACAGAGGAAGAATAAATCAAGGGAAGAAGAGGAGGTAACAACTGACTTAATCTTGGGAAAATGAGTGCAAGACAATCAAGTTTCCTGTACTGTGAAGTAGAGAGTTCAATTTTTTTCTGTCAGCATAGTGCCTGCGTGTAAAACTCTGTTACTGGCAAAATGGGTGTCTCTTAACCCAGGCTTCTATGGAGATGTAGCATGAACCCAAAGAAGCTTCAGCTCAAGTGCCCTTCACTTACACTTGCCCCTTTGGGCCTGGGATCATATAGCAGCCCCCCAGCTGCACATTAGCATTCTGGCTGCCCCAACCTAAAGGTCATTCTCTAAAACCTGGTGGTGTCTCTGGGCTGTGGGCAGGGTGAGGGTGGGCTGATGGCACCATTGCACTATTTCTACATTTTTCTGGCTTCTAGTTAACAAGCCCTAGTAAACCCCATCAGGTACCTGGACCTTATATTTGACCTCAGTGATAATGGTAGGAACTTCTTTCTGTTCTCATCTCTGCCTTGAACACTATGGCTCTCTAGAATAGCATGTCTGCAGCCTGAAAGAGAAAATAGGCGAAGTATGGCTGAGCTAGACCAGCTGCTCCAGAAGCCACGTGTGTGCATGCAAGTGTGCATGTGTGTGTAAATTATTCCACAAGGTATACATATACAAAATCATCACATCTTATACTTCAGGTATGTACAATTTTGTCAGTTATACCCCACATAGCTGGAGAAAAAGGCGCTAAAAAATCAGAAATTGTATGAGTCACAAAATAATTGCTAAGGTGAAGGTAAAAGAACAGGAGTTTTATGGTCTTAGATTCAGTGCACAAGTGCTATTAAAAAACCGTAGCACTCGGGTGCCTGTGTGGCTGTCAGTTAAGCGTCTGCCTTTGGCTCAGGTCATGATCCTGGGGCCCTGGGATCGAGCCCCATATCCGGCTCCCTGCTTAGCTTACCCCTCTCCCTCGGCCCTGCTTATCATGCTCTGTCTCTGTCTCAAATGATTAAATAAAATCTAAGCAAAACAAAACAAAACAGTGACACCAACAACAAACTAGATACGAAAAATACTCTGCAATTGAAAGTTCCATAATCTGAATTTCTGTCCCTGCTCTACCTCTACCATGAAGCAGCCTGAGCAAGTGATTTACCGAGAGTTACTTTTTTACATTGTCAGTCTGTTTGGCAATACGGAAGTCAGCAAGAAAGATTTAAAAATAATTTAGTTAAGAAAACATAATTTTAAAATGATAGAATGATCTGTATCTTTGAATAATGCTGCTGACATATAAAGTAAAGAGGAGAGAGAAACTTGTACCGTGAAAACATCACCTAATCTGAATTCAAGAATTCTGATTCCGTCTGTGCATTATCATGCCTTTCTTGGGTCATTTGTTTATACAGTTGTTGATCTGCTTCCTCTCTAAAATCAGGGTGTTAACGTCAGTTTATCTCTCAGACCTCTCCCAGTTCTAAGATTCCACTGTAAAATACAACTATGCCTCAATTATTCAAACTTTATATTGTTTCCTTTATAAAAATGTTTATAATAATCCTTCCTGAGGTTCATAGTATTTCCTGAATCTGAAAAATCAAGGCTGTTTTTTTTTCTTCAAATACTGCTTTAGTCAGATTCTCTCTCCTTTCTTTCTATACCTCAGATTATTCTTGTTTTAAATCTTTTCTCATAACCATGTCTCGTATATAGTCCTTTCTGGATTTTCTATTCTTTTAACTGTCTTTGCTTCATTTCATATGTTTTCGTTTTTGTTTTTTTTTCTGACCCACCTTTCAGTTTACGAATTCTCAGCTGCATCTATTTTGGTTTTTAGTAAGTTGACTATGAGGTGTTTATTGGTAGTTTTCTTTCACATATCTTTTCTCGATCTCTGTGAGTTTTTTTTTTTTTTTTGGAACTTTGAATTGATGTCTTTTGCCAGTTTGAAAATTCTCTGTCATTATCTTTTCCAGTATTGTTTCTGCCATATTGTCTTTCTCTCTTCTTCTGGACATCCAGTTGTACATTAGATCTTTGAGCTGTGTCCAATGTGTCTCTTAAACACTCAGTTTTTATTTTTCTCCATTTTACTGTCTGACACTTAGTTTTTATATTCCCTAGAGACCTGTTTCTGGTTTACAAACCTTGCATTTACTGTGTCCAATCTGCTTTAGAAACCCAAATAAATACTTTTTATTGCCTATGTATATATTTTTTATTTTTCATATTAAGAATGTCCATTTGATTCCTTTTTATAGGTCCCAATTTCCTACAAGTGAGATTTTCTCACTTCTCATCTTTTTTGTTCACCTTTGCTTTTTTAACTTTTATACTATTATATACTAATCTTAGTGTTTTAAAGCCTGAGTCACCTGTGGATTCTTTCTCTCTCTCTTTTTTTAAGAAAAATCATTGTCTCTATTTTATAGGTCAGGAAAATAAGATATTTTATGGAAAATGAAATCCATTTAATGGTGTGTAATACAGTTACAGGTCTTGAAGTAGAATTTGGTGTCTTAACCATCATTTCCCACATTTTAAAAAGATTTCTTTATTTATTTTAGAGAGAGAGACAGACAGACAGACAGGAGGAGCAGATGGAGAGACAGATTCTAAAGCAGACTCCCTGCTGAGCATGGAACCTGATGCGGGGCTTCATCCCATCACCCTGAGATCAAGACCTGAGTCAAAATCAAGACTCGGTCACTTAACTGACTGAGCCACCCCTTTTATTCCCCACATTTAATCAATAAACATTATTACTCTTTGGAGGATTCAAAAAAGTTGCCCTATTAAACATACTGAAAATAAACATTAAACACCGTTAAATGATGAGTAGCTCTAAATCTCTCTAACCTCTTTGCATTCATTAACTAGGACTCCAGAGTAAAAATAATTATGATTTTCTATTTTTTAAAAATATTTTGACTGGATAAAGTTTCCAATTTTGGAAAGAGATAAAAACTAATACCATGTGGTTTTAAACAGAAATATACCTTAATAGTCTTTACAGTATCCACATGACTGTTTAAAGTATAAACACATTTATCCTAAGACCTACATAGTAGGTAAAAGCCTTTTTTTTTTTTTTTTTTTTTTTTTTTGGTAAAAGTCTTTTATAAAGACTATAGCACACGATAGTCATGTGGATACTGTAAAGATTACTATACTTGGTGAAATGTCTTGCCTTCCTTCATAATTTCTTTAACCTTTTTTTTTTTTTACAGTAAACAAATAATCTTCTAAAGTCTGAATCTTGTGAATACAGGTCATTTCCTGGTTAAAGCTGGAGCACCTCTCAGCAGTGAAAAATGTAATGGGCAGTCATTTTTCCCCTGCTTTCTAACGTATAATCCAAATAAAGTTTATAGAAGTTCAGAGAGAAGGACAAAATTTTCAAGTCTTCTTTTACAGATTTTATTTACTTATGCCAGCCAAATTTCTTCTGATAAGAAATTTTCAATTGCCTTTGGGGGAGATGACCACTGGCAGCCTACCACAGGGGCCATTTTGGTGCAGGAGCATGGGAAGAAATCTGGCCAAGCCTGGGCTAAGAGAAGTCTGGTGTGCAGTGAGGTGTGCTCCCAGGTGCCAAAAGTGGCCACATAGCATTGGACTGGGCTTCTCCAGGTAGCCATGACAGCAGCACTCCTGCTTCTATGGTGGCCATGTGGTTGAGGCCTGTATCTTTTTATTTCTTGCCTTTTCTCTTCATATTGATCATTTGCTTTTATTTTTAGTATGCTTATACTTTTCAGTTGCTTTTCAGATTATAGATGATAAACTGTAGAGGCTCTATATGATATTCTCCCAAAAAGGGTTAAGATTTTTAGTCAAAGAGTTACAGTGAATGATCTTGATCCTGTCAAGACTTGTTTTTCAGTTTTGTTATGCCTATTTTGGTTCTGCCTTGACTCATAGGGTTCAGGCCTGAAGTTTCCTCCATCTTGAATATCAATCTTTTAACACCCTGGTGCTGTCTGGTTGCTAAAATCCACCTCAATTCTTGAGCTTCTTGTCTGCTGTTTACCACACTTCTTCAGGATTGCTTTGCACATTCACAGCTCAGAAGCTGACCAACCATTCGATGGAAATTTGAATGCAGAGTTTTGAGCATTCCTTTGAATTCCAAAAGAAAAGTTTTTTTTTCTCCAATATTTTGCTCCTCCAATCCCATCTCCTTTGGTATCCCCAAACTTATTCTTTGACTCCTCAGACCTAGGAGCTTGCTTTCTTCTTGAGCTCTTTCCACTCTTGCCACAATTGGGAAAGTGCCCTCAGGAAAATTCTGAGGTGAATGTGGAGTACATCTTGTGTGCTTTCCTTGCTCAAGGATTCTAGTTGCTCAATGTTACTTGAGCTGGTTTTTCAATGCTTTCAAAGCACTGTTTATGTGCTTTCCCAACATCTGAAGTTATTTTTGGTATAAAATTTAGTTCAACATAAGCTACATTATTAAGTCCAGGGCCAAAAATCTTATCCATTAAATTTTAATTGCATTAATTTGTTTTATCATCTCAGAATATTCTTTTTTTTTAAATTTTTTTAAAATTTATTTATGATAGGCACACAGTGAGAGAGAGAGAGGCAGAGACACAGGCAGAGGGAGAAGCAGGCTCCATGCACCGGGAGTCCGATGTGGGATTCGATCCCGGGTCTCCAGGATCGTGCCCTGGGCCAAAGGCAGGCGCCAAACCGCTGTGCCACCCAGGGATCCCTCAGAATATTCTTTTTAAAATTTCTTTTTAATATGTCATCATTATTTTTAATTCCTTTTTGTTGCATGCTCATTTGTTCTTCCTTTAAACATTTTTTACATATACTAAATTCATATTTAGATTCTAATAGTTCTAAAAGTTCTCAGTTTTTTCTTCTTCTTTGTATGCTTGATGGTTTTATATAAACTAATAAAAATTTGTGAAAGTTTTAAATTTGAGAGTCCTTCCTTTTTAGAAAACTTGTAAATAGTGGATTATATATGTTTTTCCTTATTTATCCTGGGTCTTGGTTTAAAGTAAGAATGCCTTTGAGAGTATGTAGCCTGACATACTGCTGAGGCAGAAGTTATATATTTTTTTTTTAATTATTTATTTATTTATTTATTTATGATAGTCACAGAGAGAGAGAGAGAGGCAGAGACACAGGCAGAGGGAGAAGCAGGCTCCATGCACCCACCGGGAGCCTGATGTGGGACTCGATCCCGGGTCTCCAGGATCACGCCCTGGGCCAAAGGCAGGCGCCAAACCGCTGCGCCACCCAGGGATCCCCAGAAGTTATATATTTTAATCTTGAATTATGCTCTCCATGGAAAACTTAGGAAAGCAATACAAATGTTTTGTGACATACTTATTTTTTTAAAGTTATATTTTATTGGAGTTCAAATTGCCAACATATAGCATAACACCCAGTGCTCATCCCATCAAGTGCCCCCCTCAGTGCCTGTCACCCTGTCACCCCCACTCCCCGCCCACTTCCCTTTCCACCACCCCTTGTTAGTTTCCCAGAGTTAGGAGTCACTCATGTTCTTTCTCCCTTTCTAATATTTCCCACTCATTTTTTCTCCTTTCCCCTTTATTCCCTTTCACTATTTTTTATATTCCCCAAATGAATGAGACCATATAATGTTTGTCCTTCTCCGATTGACTTATTTCACTCAGCATAATACCCTCCAGTTCCATCCACGTTGAAGCAAATGGTGGGTATTTGTCGTTTCTAATGGCTGAGGAATATTCCATTGTATACATAAACCACATCTTCTTTATCCATTCATCTTTCGATGGACACGGAGGCTCCTTCCACAGTTTGGCTATTGTGGACATTGCTGCTAGAAACATCGGGGTGCAGGTGTCCCGGCGTTTCATTGCATCTGAATCTTTGGGGTAAATCCCCAGCAGTGCAATTGCTGGGTCAAAGGGCAGATCTATTTTTAACTCTTTGAGGAACCTCCACACAGTTTTCCAGAGTGGCTGCACCATTTCACATTCCCACCAACAGTGTAAGAGGGTTCCCTTTTCTCTGCATCCTCTCCAACATTTGTTGTTTCCTGCCTTGTTAATTTTCCCCATTCTCACTGGTGTGAGGTGGGATCTCATTGTGGTTTGGATTTGTATTTCCCTGATGGCAAGTGATGCGGATCATTTTCTCATATGCATGTTGGCCATGTCTATGTCTTCCTCTGTGAGATTTCTTTTCATGTCTTTTGCCCATTTCATGATTGGATTGTTTGTTTCTTTGCTGTTGAGTTTAATAAGTTCTTTATAGATCTTGGAAACTAGCCCTTTATCTGATACGTCATTTGCAAATATCTTCTCCCATTCTGTAGGTTGTCTTTTAGTTTTGTTGACTGTATCCTTTGCTGTGCAAAAGCTTCTTATCTTGATGAAGTCCCAATAGTTCATTTTTGCTTTTGTTTCTTTTGCCTTCATGGATGTATCTTGCAAGACGTTACTGTGGCCGAGTTCAAAAAGGGTGTTGCCTGTGTTCTCCTCTAGGATTTTGATGGAATCTTGTCTCACATTTAGATCTTTCATCCATTTTGAGTTTATCTTTGTGTATGGTGAAAGAGAGTGGTCTAGTTTCATTCTTCTGCATGTGGATGTCCAATTTTCCCAGCACCATTTATTGAAGAGACTGTCTTTTTTCCAGCAGATAGTCTTTCCTCCTTTGTCGAATATTAGTTGACCATAAAGTTGAGGGTCCACTTCTCGTTCTCTATTCTGTCCCATTGTTCTATGTGTCTGTTTTTGTGTCAGTACCACACTGTCTTGATGACCACAGTCAAGTAGTACAGCCTGAAATCTGGCATTGTGATGCCCCCAGCTATGGTTTTCTTTTTTAATATTCCCCTTGCTATTCGGGGTCTTTTCTGATTTGTTTTGTGATATACTTAGATTCATCAAGCTTCTTAGACATGTAAAAGCTTTATCTGTAGAAATTCCAAACCCATGTTATTAAACTTATTTATTTAGAAATATGTATTTGAGAGGGAAAGTTACCTACTTGTTATCTGAAATTCAACTAATTTTAAAGGATTTTTTCCTTATTTAAGGAAAAGAAAAATGTCTTTTTTTTTTTCCAGGATCCAATAAGGGGATAAGTGAAAATAAGCTTTGGTTCAGTTTGAAATTTATGATGGATTGGTAGGTGAATTATTCATGAAGTGAAAATGAATAATCTATAAAACTAATCAAGCCAGTCTAGTACTGTTACTTGGCAGATGACAAATTTGGCCAGATTAGAATTGTCATATTTGATGCTATGTGTAGGCATGATCTACAAGACAATGGGAAGACTTGACATCTGAACCTAGATGATGTGTCTGCTAGGTGTGGGCAGGTTCTAAGCGTGGTAGATGGGCAAGAAGGTGGAGAACTGACAGGGCTGAAAGTTTTAGAAGGCTATCTAGTCTGGAAGGTCAGATCCTATATGCCCCTTGACTGCTAGACCATTGAGTATATTTTTTGCACCTACATCCAAAGTGGCTTGACAAGCCTGTCACATAGTAGTCGCACCAAAACAAACAAACGAAAATTAAATAAAAAGTTCCAACAATAATAATGTAGGAGTCTAGAGATAAGGTAACAGGCACCTCAGTCTCTGAAGATCACAAGTTTCTTCATAGTAGGGAGATATCTGCCAGGAGAACTGGAGAGATAAAGTGATCCAATAATTGAATGATCTCTCCCCAGATCAGTATGTAAATGGGCACAATGAACTCTCAATCTCTCTTTGCCCATAATAACTGAATATTTCTAAGGTCTATTTTCCTCATCACAGTCCCAGTAGTGACAGTAGCTACAGAATTAACTTTTTGGTAATGGCTTTTATTTATTTATTCATCTAATCTTTGCACCAATTCTATGAGGTGCTATTATTAAATTGTTATACTACTATTATCATCAATCATTTTTGCCCTGGGAATATTGCTAAAGGCCTAGAAGGAGTGTGTCTAACCAGGCTGAAAGTGTCAAATTGCCTGAGGTTAAATTCTTCAAACTGTGGTCTACACTAAATACCTTATATGACAAATGCCCCATGATTCCACTTACATTGCCAAGGACCCACCTTGCTAGAGTCTCACAGTGGTTACCATGGACTAATTCTAAATACCAATGGCAAAAATGACCAAAGATTTGAATCCAAAGTAGCATGCCAAATATGGTCCTGATTAATTTTAAGCCCTTTGTTAAGTATAGAAGGAGATAGGGAGCAAATTCTGGATAATACGCTGCATTAGTAACTTGGTAAGAATGACAATTATTTCTTGAACCTGAAATTGTGTATTGATCAATGTTCTATCCATCAGTGTTTTCTTGGGGTCTCTTTAGAGAATGCCTAGTCATTAGCATCATCCTTGCAAGAAGAAAAGAGCAAGTCAATGAGCCATTATTTCTTACTGTGTACCATAACTATGCTAAGTACTTTATGTATGACATATTTTAGAATAGCCCAATGAGCTAGATAAGTATAAAAAGATTTTCACATGAGGAAGCTGAGCAAAATGAAATATTTTGGTGTCTTAGTTTGGGCTACAATAACAAATTACCTGGACTGGATGGATTAAAGAGCAGAAATTTATTTCTCAAAATTCTGAAGGCTGGGAAGTCTGAGATCAAAGTGCTAGCATGGTAGGGTTTTGGTGAGAACCTTTTCCCTGGTTCATGGATGGTTACCTTCTTGCTGTGACCTCACATGGCAGAGACCAGAGAGAGGAAGCGAAGTCTCTTTTGTCCCTTCTTACCGGGGCAGCGTTTCCATCTTGAGGGCTCTACATTCATGGCCTTCCCGAAGGCCCTGTCTCCATTTACCTCACGTTTACCTCACGTTGGTAATTAGTATTCCAACATATGAATTTTGAGGGGGTGCATTCAGTTCACAGCACTTGCTGAAAGCACCCAGCTAAGAATATTTTGTTTACAAATTCCTCAACTCAATGGAATTAAATTCAGATTTATTGTCATAAACTGTATTTCTGGCTATTTCTATATTATAAGCAATTAGTACAAAGATTAAGAAAAGGAATGTTGCCTCTGAGCTGGTGATTATCTCAATCAAGTTTGCTTTATTCCCCAAAGAACTGCAAAATAATGTGCATTCTTAACCAAAGCATTGGTTATTTCCTATGGAAAAATGATTGAGGTGTGTTACATGTAGGGAAACGATATGTTCATTCTTATACAAATATTTAATTTTTTTCCATGTGTTATACTGCTTTGTATCTGCTCGTTTTTTTACATTTCAAACCCCATTCCAGGCTTCTCAATAAAGCTTTTGGGCTTATAATTTTTGTCTATGCTACACATTATGTGGCCATGGGAGCCCTATGACTGTCTTTTGGAAAACAGTGTGATTTTCCTATAAAAGGTATCTTTATGGGTACAGAACTGATGATGGCTTGTAGAGGATTTGATTTCTTCCTGTAATTTCTTCCTGTGGAGGATAGTCCCTCCACACCCAGGAGTGTTCCTGGTTTTCGTTCTACTCTCTGTGATTGTTGTCTCTCAGATTTCTTCTTTTCCCAGTACCTACATGCTATGCCCTTGCTCCGAGAAAGGGGCTAGAATCAATAGGGCTGTGTAGGTGAGGGTGCCTCACTGGGCAAAACATGTGCTCTTGGTGTATTTTGTCTTTTCTCAACCAATAGATGAAGTGTCAACGAGGAAAGGAACTCTCATAAAGAGGGAAAAGTTCAAGAAAAACTACATAAATTACAAACGCTGTTTCAAATCTGCTTACAACTTTTTGGTTTATTTTATCCTTCCTCTTTCGGCATTTTTCTATCTTCCTCCTGGCCTGCCTCACTCTTTTTGGCCTTCCTCCATGAGAGCAATGGTTCTCAAACTTTAGCATGCATCAGATTGCCTGGAGGTCTGTCAAATACAGTTGGCCGAGCCTCTCATCCAGAGTTTCTAACCCCGTAGGTTTGGGGTGGGGTTCAAGGATTTGCATCTGTAATAACTTCCCATGGAAGTTGATGCTGATAGTCCAGGGCCACATTTTGAGTGATCATGGTCTAGGTTTTGTGCTTTATTATCTTAATATTTTCATTTGTTTATTCATTGTTTCACTCATTCATTTATTCATTCATTCAATATTTTAAAAATATTTTATTTAATTAGATTTGCCAACAGATAGTATAATACCCAGTGCTCATCCCATCATGTGCCCTCCTTAATGCCCATCACCCAGTCACCGCAACCCCCACCCACCTCCCCTTCTGCAACCCTTGGTTTGTTTTCCAGAGTTATGAGTCTCTCACGGTTTGTCTCCTCTCTAATTTTTCCACACTCCTTTCCCTTATGGTCTCTTTCACTATTTCTTATATTCCACATATGAGTGGAATCATATGATAATTGTCTTTCTCTGATTGGCTTATTTCACTCAGCATAATACCCTCCAGTTTCATCCACATTGAAGAAAATGGTGGAATTAAATAAATGTTAAGTGGCCGTGCATTGCCCTGAGTCTCGGCAGCCTAGGTACCAAGCACTCTTTAGTGGGAGTGACTCACATTGCACAGACTCTTACCCTCTCCTGCATAAAATAAGACCTCCAGCACCTCTCAGACAAGTATGCAACCGTGTCATAGGATAGGGTTTGTCTCAAGTGCTTGTCATCTGCTCAATTCTGGGTGCCACATTCTAGCTTCTCCTGGATGTTTTCTGTCCGTGCAGCTATTTAAGGGTGCCTCACAGGTGAGCCTGCTGCTTCTGCTGCCTTCCATGGGAGGCGTGAGGTCGATGCCAGGGGCGCTGCCTGCCAGGGCACCTGAAATTGGAAAGGTGGCCACAGAGGGATGCTCCCTGACTCTGTATCACCTCTCCTTGCCTGGAAACCAAAGTGGGCTGCTGCTGCCTTGATACCTCATAGGACAAGACATGAACATATCTTCATCTGTGCTTGCCTACAGTTATTTCCTGGGTCTTGAATCTCTAGAGCAGGGGAGGTGGGAATGGGTGGGTGGGCAGGGAATGTAATATTAAGACTCTCTGTCTTTTCTAATCCGGCTTCTCTAAAGATTCATGAATCCTGAGCGTGCAGTTTCCACACCCCAGCAACTTCTCAGGTGTGCCATGCAAGTCTGACATGCAGTGGGAGACACGGCTGAGTCTCAAAACTGCTTGATGCAAATGAAAAAAAGACCCCAAATTTCTCTCTACCTTCTTCTTTTAAGGTGTTTATAAATTATAATCCTGTTGCATTTCTAATATGCCAAATTTAATCCAGTCCCGCCAGGGGGCCTTCCTTTCTCTAACTGTACTCTGCAGCTTATTTCTTTTATGCAAACAATGCCTTAGGTGAGGAGAAAAGAGATCATTTGTAGCTCTGCATAATCTTCTGCAAGGAGCCTAAGGATTAAGACAGCTTTATCCAATCTTTAGTCCTCTACATAGGCCAAAACCCACCTCTGTTTGGGTTTTCTATCTAAGCCAAGAATGAAGCCAAGAATGACCTAGGACCGGATGTCCTAGTTTCTGTGAGTGTGGCCTGGGAGTGGAAGTGGGAGGCAGAGTTTCAAGGCCTTCAGCACCCACGGCTGAAGTAGAGGAGATTAATTGCCTAGGTTGTCCGGGGATGTTTATTTATTTATTTATTTATTTATTTATTTATTTATTGAAAGGCAACTTTCTTTTTTATTGATTTATTCATGAGACACACACACACACACACACACACAGAGGCAGAGACATAGGCAGAGGGAGAAACAGGCTCCATGCAGGGAGCCTGATGTGGGACTCGATCCTGGGACTCCAGAATCATGCCCTGGGCTGAAGGCAGGCGCTCAAACACTGAGCCACCCAGGGATCCCCTGTCCAGGGGCTTTTAGAGGGAACTCAGGTGGCCTCTGATTTACTTAAGTCTTCTCTCACTCCATGATGAGTGCATGCATCTAAGCATTCCTGGGTTTTAGAATTATAAAACAAGTGCTGGTTATTATAACATGCATCAATTATCTAATTATCCAGGAGTAAAATAACAACCATATAAAAACGCTATGGCAAACGTATGTCAAATCGGCTGTCATACGTTTTATTAGTTTCTTGTATTATGCTCTGTCCATATAGACACTGCTCAGTTTCTGGCCATGTGGCAGAAGCAGCCTGACGTGATCACAACTTTATAGAAACGAAATACACACTCCCAGGGAAATGAAACTACATGGATAATTATTGCAGTAGATTTCTATGTTGGGAAAAGGCAAGGAGGCTCGTGTTCTTCTTTGCCAGATTATAAGAGCAGATAGAGGGGAGAGCACCCAGTGCAATGAAATGCCAGGCACTGGGACCCCCTGGAAATATGCCTATCTGGTGCCCTCCTGGTCACACATGAGAGATCAAGCTATGGCACTCAGCGTCACTTTATAGATTTGTAAGGCTAGCTCTGAGTAGACAGGTAGTTCTCTTTGAAAGCGCCTCCTACCTGGCAAGTAGATGTAGGGCTATAGGTGAACAGGAAAGATCCTTCAGTGACCCAATAATCAAGTGTCAGATGGAAGTGCACACATTTTTTTTTAATACAATAGAACACAACGACTGTAACTTCTTTTGCATAAAGCCAGATATAATATAGAGCACTATTTAAGGGGCTACAAACTTTTTGATCCCAATCAAACACCTTTATGACAAAATTTCAAAGATCATAAGGCTAAGAATTCTCCAGTGTTAGGACAGGCCAGCTTGGCTGCCACCCAGGCCTGTTATCAGAATGGACAGCAAAGGTATTAGCAAATTCCGTATAATAAACAAGACAGAGTTCATACCTGAGAACCTAGGCGAAAGCCAGGATTGTACATTTAGAAGGGCTCTAGGTCCTAGAGAGTCAGGAAGGTTTGTAGCAAGGGTCAGGGACCCAGTGGAAGGGTCTGGTCAGCACAGAGCCAGGAACAACGTGTTCATTTGTAGGTCTGTAATCTATGTAACAAGCATGTGCAATAACAGCAGGGAGAAGCTCGAGAGTTTTTCAGTCACTGGAGTCCTAATTTATTTCTCCTCATCCCTTTCTGAATGGCTCTGAGGAGGTGGATAAGCTTGGGCCCACGGTAGCCGCAAAAGGTAGACCTGACAGGAGGAGAGAATTGAGAAATGTGACTGCGAAACTGGAGGCCTAGACACTGTCCCATCCGCTCCTGGGGTCCTCCCCGCCCGAAGGAGAAGCAGCCTTCACTGCACTTGAGCTTACAATCGGAAGCCTTGAAAGATCTAAAGATTACTGCCAGTGAAAACGAAGACTTATCACTTGACTGCAAGAAGGTGTTAATTTGCTTCTGAAGTGAGCCATTTAAAAAAAAAAAGATTTTAGAATTTTATTTGAGACAGGAGCACAAGGGGGCGGAGGAGCAGAGGGAGAGGGAGAAACAGACCACCCCCACCACCCCTATCCCCCTCCACTGCCCTCCCACAGGGAGCCCAATGTGGGACTCCATCCCAGGACCCTGGGGTCATGATTAAGCCAGAGGCAGATGCTTAACCTACTGAGCTACCCAGGCACCCCGAAACTAGCCATTTAACTTCTAGAAGAGTGAATTATAACCCCGCACATTGGAGGTTTTCCAAAGCATGGATTGCTCACCTCGACCTCAGACCAATTAAATTAGAATCTCTGGGGAGGCGGATGAGGCCTAGGTATCTACATATTTTTAAAATTTTCAATGATTTTAGCTTTCTTTAACTTAAATTTACTTTTAAAGGATGAAAGCATCACAAACTGTTCATCGTAAATAAAATTATGTAAAAAAATTCTGACTTCTACTCCCTCTCTATATAGTGTATACAAGATATAAAGAATATAAAGAGAATATTTGTTTACTTACTATCTTTTTCATAAATCATAATGTATAGCCAATAAATTGTCCCCAGATAAGCATCCTTTCATAGGTCAAGAAAACGAACACTATCAGAGGCTCCAGCCCCTGCTCATGTTGCTTCCCACCATTACCCTGTCTTGGCTCCACAAAGCTATAAAAAGTTTTCCAGGAAATTTTAATGAACCATATCATTGTCTTATTGCCCACCTTTCCACTTTGTTTTCTTCATGTTTTTTTTTAATGATGAGAAAGTATTTTAGGTATGAGGATTTGATCTCTCTGATCAAATGATATTAATACCAATAACAAATAATTGGAGTGTTCTATGTGTGCTCACATGTTACCTGTGAATGTTCTATTGCGACAGCAAACTTTCAAGCCATTACTCATTCAAGGAATGTAGGCTTCTTTTCTTTTCTTTTCTTTTCTTTTCTTTTCTTTTCTTTTCTTTTCTTTCTTTTCTTTTTTTTCTTTTTTTTTTTCTTTTCTTTTTTTTTAAGATTTTATTTATTCATTCATGAGAGACACACACACACACAGAGAGAGAGGCAGAGGGAGAAGCAGGCTTCCTGGGAGGAGGGGTCCAATATGGGAGTCGACCCCAGGACCCCAGGATCACACCCTGAGATGAAGGCAGGCCCTCAACCACTGAGCCACCCAGGTGGTTTATTTTTCTAAAACGAAATTAAACTTCTTTCTTGAGCTCCATAGCACCGGATGGTAGAAAATACCTTCCTGTTCAGTTTCGACAGTGACCATGAGCAATAGATGGCAGCTGCTCCCCATTGCAAAATGAGGGTCCACCACGCCAAGGGAATAAGTGGCCACACTGTGAAGCCTGAGCTTGCTGAGGCAAAGGATGGTGATTGTGCATATGGGACCACTTGTGGGGACACAGGTCCAAATGAGAGAGCCACCCTGTTGGCCATTTTAAATGCTGCCCAAGGAACAGCCTGAAGGGAGAAGGTGACCTCAACAGAACAGAGGGCTGCTAGATCCCAAGGGGCTGAAGGGACATCAACAGGCAGCCAGAGAGACAATAACAGTGGTGTTTTGAAATGACCGCAAAATGCCCACCAGATGGTTAGCTTTAATACCTGTGCTGAGCCCGGAGAGCTTATAAACCAATTCATGACGATACAGTGGAGGGGCAAGAACATTTGCGCTGCCACTACTTTTCCGTCCCCACTACCCCTCAACTCTGGAATAGCCAGAGACAGACTCAGAGTGGGGGCAGTGGGTATGCAGGTGAGGGACAGACGGTCTAGACAGGAAAACAAAACAAAACAAAAAACCAATCTAGGATGGATTTCCTCTCCTCCTTACAGTAAGCTTTGGCCATGCTTTTTGAGGGACGGCTAATTTCTGGAAAGGGAAAATACTTTAAACTTAAAAAGCATTTGAAAATTTTGACTATGTTTGGATCAAACATTTGGGTTAGTTTATGTGCAAATTATGTGTGTGTATGTGGAGACATTTAAAAAATAGAAAAATAATGTCTCTGTGTTTATCCAAAGGAGTTGAGAAGCGCTCCTAGGCCACAGAGCAGGTTTGAATCGGCAGTGGGGAGAACGATGAAAATTATTTTCTTTTCCTTTTTTTCTTTTTTTTTTTCTTTTATTTTTTGTTAGAGAAGGGGAGAGAGAGAAAGTGAGTGAGTGGGGGGCAGGCATGGGGAAGGGGCAGAGGGAGAAGGCGAGAGAGAATCTCAAGCAGACTCCCCACTGAGTGTGGAGCCAGATGTGGGGCTCGATCTCATGATCCTGAGATCATGACCTGGGCTGAAATCGAGAGGCTGACATTTAACTGACTGAACCACCTAAGGACCCCGATGAAAACTGTTTTCTGATTATATCTGATGAGCATTCTCATCCACTGTGTTGGTTTTATCAATATACTGACTATCCCAATAATTCAATGCGTGTGTTCCTAATTTTACCATGACAGCCTCGCCCTGTCAAGCTGCCTGGGCTGGGAGAGGGCCTCTGAGAAGTTCAGGAAGGCGCTGGGGGAATAGAAAACATTGACTAATCTTTCGAATTGTCATTCAGGTCACCGTTATCTCATTGAACCACCACAAGAAACTGATGGAGTAAATGCTAGTCTTAGGGAAACTGAGGCTAGAAAGGGAAGGCTGCTTGTCACAAGGACCACAGCTAGAATAGGGGGAGGACTGGGAGCCAGGCTTTCTCCCTGTGGATCCCACTCTGCAAACAGCCCACCCTTCAGCCTCTGCCAGTCCCTCCCACGGCTGCAGGGGGGGCAATGTGCTGCTCTTCCAATAAAGAGACCTTTGTCGCAATGAGGGGCAATCAAGCAAATTTACCAACTCACTCAACTCTCATCTATCTCTGAAACTAAAAGTTTCAACTAAAAGTTGCTTTAGAGGGACTCTGGGGGGCTCAGTGGTTGAGCGCCTGTCTTTGGCCCAGGGTGTGATCCTGGGGTCCCGGGATCGAGTCCCACATCGGGCTCCCTGCATGGGGCCTGCTTCTCCCTCTGCCTGGGTCTCTGCCTCTCTCTCTCTGTATCTCTCATGAATAAATAAATAAAATCTTAAAAAAAAAAAAGATTCCTTCAGAAACAGCCAGTTCTATCTGCTTGTTATAACCTGGCTTCTGCTTTTAAATTTAAGATGCACTTTTAATTTTTAGAACCAGGTCAGTTATTTTTCTGGATATGTGAAAACTATACTGTTACAAAAAGCAACTCAGTCACGGCTTCCTTTCAAGAAGTTAACATTTACTACCTAGAAAATAATTCTGTGCTTATGGAAGTGAGCGTTTAGAATTTTTGGAACACAAAGAAAAATGCTTGTAGAAGAATGCTTGAAGTCTCAAGAAGTTTAGCCGAAATCCACAGGTACTTGTGGACCATGGTCGGTATTGGAATTGTTCTTCGCCTTCCTCCATGTGGCAGGATTTTGAAAAAAGAAAGAGAGGTCTGAGTTCCAGTGCTAAAGTAACAGTTAATTTTTTTTTTTTTTTTTTTTTTGTATTTTACCACTTGGAAGCTTATTCTTTCCTTCTCTCTCTGTTTCAATTCCTTGATCTTTTTTTTTTTTTTTTGCATTGTTAAATGTAGTATTTTAGGATTATACACCATACGCTCCTCTCTTACCGCCCCCTGGTAGCACAGACTTCTTTTCCAGTGGGGCAAACAATCCCTGTCACCTTGCTACCTTCTGATTCTGTTTGCCCTGGAAGCAATAAGAATGGGCTTAAATGAGACCCAGAGGTCATCAACCCTGCCTTTGTGCCAGGACATGCAAACTCCCCAAGCCAATTACTAACCTGTTTTTAAAACCCCCTCTAGTCAGGAAGAATCCATGACTTCTTTTTGTGAGCTGTTGCACTGTGCAAGAGCACACTATAAACGTGCTCTTTATCTGTGTGTCCTCTTATCTCACCGTTCTATTTTTTCCTCATTTGAGTTAACCCTTTCTTACCTTTTTATGAACCTCTAGGCCTTCTCAGAAGAGGTGGGAGACAAATGTCACCCTGTACACAGGCAAGACGGTAAGGTGAGTCGTAGTCCCTGGGAACCTTGGTGCCAAGATCTCCAGCTACGCTGGATGCACAGGAAGGTTCTAGCATTCCTCATTTTATAAGGTATTTATCTGGCTGCTGCTAAGCAAACATTCTCAATCCTTTTGAACTCCCGGAGACTGCCATTTCAGAGTCTGTTTCCAAACAGGACGCTAGAGGGCTCCCAGGGGTTAAAAATGAGTGGAAAATGCTCTGAATGAAAACTGCTTCTGTACGGCATTGGCTACCCACCCCCCCGCCCCCAGAATTTAAAAATTAGAGTTTATATTGCAAACTATTAAAAAACAAAAACAAAAACAAACCCTGACGCGTCTTAAAACTGGGTGACCAGCAGCCAGTTTACAAGGAACCGTTTTTGCTTTGCAATCGGTAGTTTTCAAGGGAGCTTTTAAAGCTGAGCTGAAATATTTGAAATGTGGAACACTCTTGACCAAGAAATATGTTCTACTTACATGCCTCAGCCTCTAAAAGTTCTTTGCATTACAGTCAGGGATTGCATTCTTCCTGGAGCCAAGCGTGGGGCCAGCTGTGTAAGTAAGGTTGCTTCTGGGCTCTTCTTCTTTTTTAATAATTAAGTGAAAAAATAGAGCTAGAGATCCCTTTATTTTCTTTCAGCTGACTTTTGTGGGAAGAGGAGGAATGAAAAGCAGTTAGATTTGTGGTGTGTGTGTCTGTGTGTGACTGCATAGACGTAACTTCTAAGATATACGGACACTTACAGCTTTCTATTAGAATAATTCTTACTGTAGGATGATGAAACACGATGAAGGAAAAAAAAAAAAAAAACAACAACTGTGCTATCAGATTAAGAGAATAGGTTTCTGGATTTGAATGCTAATACTTGGTGCTTCTGCCCAATGCGTAATGCAGGACTTTCACGAATACGCATGGGATGGCTACAGATTATCCTTTTATTATTATTATTATTTAAAAAAAAGCATCTTTAGTTCTCTTAAATCATTCCTAAACTTCAGAAAGCGCCTGCCAGATTTTAATACTTTTCTCTCCGCATCAAATTCAACGAGCGGCCACAAGTTCTCAAACATCCTTGGCTTTTCATGGTTCGTCCTCACTAAATTTAAACTGCAAGTGGAATCTGGACATCTGTGTCGTTTCGCTTTTTTCAAACTTCATCCTTTTAAAACAAACCATTTCACGATGGGGAGATCTGCGAGGAAAGGGTTACTTTTTCCTCTTGAAGAGGAACCGAACCAGTTTGCGACCGTGACTCAGGTCTGTTCCCATTCATTTGCAGGAGCCAGCGCCGCGTGCGCCCGGGGAGGCGGCCGGAGCGGACGAGGCTGCGCCCTGCGCCCTGCGCGCTGCACCCTGCGCCCTGCGCCCTGAGCCCTGCACCCTCCGCCCTGAGCCCTGCACCCTCCGCCCTGCACCCGGCGGCGGGGCCCCGGGGCGCAGGCCACGCTCCGCGCAGCATGCGGGCGCCGCGCAGCGATGACCGGCCCGCGCTCGCCGGGGCGGCTCCTGACCCGGCTGCTGGGCGCGCGCTGCGGCCCGCGGCTCCCTAAGCTGTGCGGCGGCCGGCGGCCCGGGGCGCGCAGGACCCTGCTGCTGGGCACGGCCTGCGCCATCTACCTGGGCTTCCTGGTGAGCCAGGTGGGGCGCGCGGCCCCGCGGCCCCGGGACGCGGCGGGGAGGGCGCAGCCCCGGGGCGGCCGCGCGGCCGGAGCGCCCTTGGCCGAGGGCCCCTGGGCCGGCACCGTCGGCGCCCCCGAGCCCCGGGGCGCGGGCTCCGCGCTGCCGCTCAACGTGGTGTACATCACCCTGCGCTCCCGGCGCAGCAAGCCCGCGCACATCCGCGGCACCGTGAGGCCCAAGCGCAGGAAGAAGCCCGCGCTGGCGTCGCCGCGCCCCGGCCCGGGCCGCCACGTCTCCGCCGCCCCGTCCCCCGGGCCCCGGCGCTCGGCCGCCCACGCGCCCCCCGGGGCTCGCACGCGGGGCTCGGGGGCGCCCGCCGGGGGCCGGGAGAGCGGCATCCGGATCTACAGCGAGAGCGCCCCCTCGTGGCTGAGCAGAGACGACATCCTGAGGATGCGCGCGCTGGCGGACGGCGCGCTGGCCCGGGCCCCGGGGGGCCGCGCGCACCTGCTGCTGCTGGGAGCCGGCGCCCCGGGCTCCGCGCGCCGCTGCGGCCCCCGCGCCTGCGGGCTGCTCCGGCGGCCCCTGGACCTCAGTGAGGTCTTCGCCTTCCACCTGGACAGGATCCTGGGCCTCAACAGGACCCTGCCGGCCGTGGGCAGGAGATCCGAGCTCATCCAAGGTACCAGCCCCCCGGGGCGGGCGGGGGTGGGCTGGGGGGGGCCCGATGTGCAGCTGTTGGGGGTTCGGGTGGCCCTTGCTCCCTCCCGAGCTGCTTCCTCCACCCCACCCCCCGCCTCGCACCCGCACAGCGGCTCGTCCCTCCCGACGCGGGGCGCCCCGCATCTTCCCGGCTCGGGGGCTCCCGGGAGGGGCTGTCCTGGGCGCAAGGGGGTCCCCCTCCGCGCGGCCCAGGGGCTCATCACATCTAATTAAAGCCAGTGGTAATTAGCATGATGAGAGGAGGCGGGGTGGAGGCCAAGGACTCGCTGACAGGTGTGTTATTAGGTCACTATGCGAGTACATAGGATTCCATTCCTTAGGAGTTTTTTAAAAGTAAAGGGGAAAGCGGTTATCCTTCTGCAGCAGATGCAATCTTTATCTATCATCTATCTATCTATCTATCATCTATCTATCTATCTATCTATCTATCTATCTATCTATCTATCATCATCTATCGACAGAGAGACACAGGCAGAGGGAGAAGCAGGCTCCATGCAGGGAGCCCCACGCGGGACTCGATCCCGGGTCTCCAGGATCAGGCCCTGGGCTGAAGGCGGCGCTGAACCGCTGGGCCACCCGGGCTGCCCTGAAATGGAATCTTTAAAAGGCCCAGAGCCTGGGGACCTGGGCGGCTCAGCGGTTAAGCATCTGCCTTTGGCTCAGGTCATGACCCCGGGGTCCTGGGATCGAGGCCCACGTCGAGCTCCCTGCATGGGGCCTGCTTCTCCCTCTGCCTGGGTCTCTGCTTCTCTCTCTCTCTCTTTCATGAATAAACGAGTAAATCTTAAAAAAAAAAAAAAAAGGGCCCAGAGCCAGACCACGTTAGAGTTGGACCTTTGATTCTCTTACAATGGATTTAACCCTCTTACTTTACAAAGAAAATGAAGCAAAGATAGGTGATTTGTTCAGTGCGTATAGTAACCAGCTATACAGTCTCGTTGAGCCTATGAGTCTTATTTATTGAGCCTGATTTCTAAGACTCTGTCACGTGACAAACATTTTGGCGGGTTCTGGGCTGTGTGGCCAGTCACTTTAGTTGCAGGCAAAGGGCCTGGTCTATGGCCATGCTCGTGCCACGTAAAGGATGTTTTCCGAACCTTAAGGCTGTTCCAGGCTTTGCAGACAAGTAGGGTGGGCCAGCGACTTCTGTTTGGAAGCACAATAATCCCAGAAGTTGCCAGTGTGAATCTGGGCTGGCCCGACAGGCTAAAAAGGACCATGAGGGGATTAAAAGCTTAAAGAGTATTTTTATTTTATTTTATTTTATTTTACTTTTTGTCATAAAATTTAGCATTGTACGGAGTCTGGAATGGGATGAATTAAAATTCTTGGGCGTGGCCAAGATCTAAACTGCATTTCCAATGGCTTTAGGATTATAATTTAGTCTTAAAATGGATACTTCTTGAAGTACCAGCGATTTACTTAGAAAGGCTTGGCATTCCTTGCTTATCCTGGCTCGTGTCTAAGAGCTTCAGATTCACAGGTATGTCCTGATGTCTCAAGTTCATAAAACAGCCCGCTATGATTAGGGAGATGTGCGATAACCTCTCAAATATTTAAAAAAAAAGGTTGGTAAAAGCTCATTTTTCTTGGGTGCTTAGTATTTGCTAGGCACTATAGTAATCGATTCATATAGTTGATACATGTCCTGACCCTCTGCTTCTCACGATGGTGCCATCGGGTAGGTACCGTTATTATTTCCTTTTGGTACGTGTGAAAACTGAGGCTTATTTAGCTAAACTAATTGACCTCAGTTTCCACAGCTAGTTAATGGCTAAGTTGGGTTCCAAACGCAGACTCAGAAAACTGCAGAACTTAAGGTTCTTAATCCCTGGCCTTGGGTGGCCCTATAAGTCCTCATCCAAAGTAGACCACCATGGAGTAAAAGAAGGTATTGGTGAGCATTCAGAGAACAGGCATCTGCCCGATCTGTCCTGGGCAAAGCAGAGCACAGCATGGGGTCACTCTTGTTGTCCTGTACTGCCATTCACTGTCATGTCTGAAAGGCCCCTGTCACAGTATCTCTGAATGCCTCAGTTTCCCCAGCTGTAAAAGGACAATAATACCTACCTCATGAGGTTGTCGTTAGTTAATATGTGAAAAACGCATGGAGTGAGGGCTTGTCAGACGGTAGGTCTTCAATAAATATTGACTACTTTTGTTACCACATGACTTGCAGGAGGGACCAAGTTTATGGAATTACTTATGTGGCCTCTAAGCCTCACGTATCATTTCTTTACGTGACACAACCGGGTCTAAAACCCTGGTCTCTTGATTGCTCAGTTAAAGTTTTTAATATCAGGATTCCGTGTATATATTTAGCCCTGTGCTCTGAATATCCAGAATCTTTGTAAAAAGATTTTTGTTGGGTTATTTTAGAGAGAATGAGAGAGAGAGAGAGAGAGAGAGAGAGAGAGGTGGGGTGAGGGGGCAGAGGGAGAGAGGGAAACTCAGGCAGAGTCCCTGATGAGTGTGATGATCCTACAACCCTGAGGTCTTGACCTGAGCTGAAATCAAGAGGCGATGTGGACGCTTATCTGACTGAGCCACCCAGGTGCACCCAGGATATCCGGCACTTATGGGGATGGAGAGGGCAGTTGCATTCGATATGATGGAGGGGTTGGTTTACAATCCCAGTACATCCTGGTGTTCTCTCATTTCAGATGTAAGTGGTGATGGAAAGAACCCAACAAGGTGCTATCAGCATGACTCTCAGTGTGATGACTTAAATGCCCAAGATTACATCTCAAACAATGCTAGATCTTTCCTTGTTTTTTTTCTTTAACACCTTCTCCTGTGTGCTTATTTAGAGACGTAAAATCAAGCCAATTTCCTTGGGAGTCTATGACCTGATTTGAATATAGGTATGAGTCCTCTACACAATATAATTCTACTCATGTAGGCTATTACATGGAAATAAAGTACATAAATAGATCAGTTCTGGTCTTGGTAGGAGACATATAGACAGCCTTAGGTTCTCAGTGTCTATCTCCATCCACCTATTTCTAGGCTTTTCCTGACACGTCTTTCCTCTTTTGATTTCCACAGAAGTGCGTATTTTCCTCTAGGGTCCTCTTCTCTTGGTCTAAGCTTAGATTTATTTCAGGTTCCCTGCTTACCTAAGGAAGTGATAGATCTCATCTAGTTGCCCAAGACCTATTTCTGGTTCGTTTGATGTCATCTCTTTGCATTACAGTTGCTCATTTAATCATCTTTTCATTTCCTCCAGTCTCTAGGTTTGTGAAGGCAGAGGTAGCTCCTGTCTTGTTTATCATTTCTAGATCCTAGTGGTGAGTCTCAGACATAGTAGGTGTTCAAGAAATATTTTTGAATGAATGCAGGAATACATTCGTGGCCCGTTCCACTGAGTCTTCACAGTACATCTGTATTTGCTTCCACTTCCAATACTACTTGTCAGGAGACAAGCGCTACCATCGTTAGTCCTAAAGTTCAGGCTGAGATTTCTCACTGTAGAGGTAATGAAAAATGTCTTTGGCAGCCCCTGTGTTATGCAAATAATGAGGTTTATAGAACTTATTTTTGTGAGGACCATCAGTATGGTCTGCTGGCCTCACACTGCATTGTAATTTGATAATGAGTTTTCTGTAGGAGGAACTGTTGAATTATTTTAGGTATATATTTCTCTGGCGATTTGGCTTGGTGTAAGGATAGATTTTTTTTTAATATCTGGGAGAGTGCGTAGCCAGAAAATCCTGTAAGTAATCCTGCTGTGTTTCTGTTCTCTGACTTTTGATTAATGTTTGTGAAAATAAATTCATGCCCAGCACCAAGAACACAGCGAGTCTGTATTATGAGTCAAATACAGATATTACGCTTATCTCAGTAAATCTTTCCAAAACACCTGTGCAGCAGAAACTTTTTTTTGACCTTAATTTGAAGATGGGAAAAAAGGAATGAGAAAATTGTGCTAGGTCATACAATGAGTTAGTAGTCATCGAGAAAGAGCTTCCTTGTCTTCTGACTTCCTTGGCTTTCCTGTTTCCGTCAACCTACTTCCTTCAACAAATCCTAGAAGGGGCCTTACGGTAGGACTTTTTTGTCCCTTACCACAGTGTATTGGCATATCTGGTTATTTAAAGCAGTGAAATAGATGGCTTATGCAGTGATGCACAAGGACGAGAGCCTTTTTATTGTCAAGGAGGCAGCAACCTTAACCATGGCAAAAGTCATGTTGAGGTTATGATATACTAGGCACCGTTTTAAGTACCGCACATGAATTATCTCATTAACTCCTCATAAAAATTTTACAAGATGAGTCCTCTGTGAGAGATGGTCTGTAGATGTGGAAGTGGAGGCCCAGAGTAATTACCTACTTAGCTCAAAGTCACGTAAATTGCCTGTATGTAAAAAGGATACATGAGATGGAGAGGGAGATGTGAGAGTATTAAGTGCTATCACTAACTGATCCCCCTGCCTGCCCCCTGCCTCACAGATGGATCTCTCTGTTGATTCAGCCCAAAGACAAAAGGTCTCCATTACAAAGCTCATCTTCAGGTTTTGTTTGTTTTTTAATTAGTAAAACTGTTGTGGATGCTCCTATCAGCACGGAGCCGCTAGCTCAGCTTAGCTTGGGACAGGTTCTTGGTTGTGTAACTTGATGAATTCGCTGCGATTCTCTTTGAGCGCAAAAAGTGTGTATGTGAAATCAGTGGACTCACTGACCTGGAGCTGTATACCAGACCTTTCTCCGACAGGTGCTATTCCAAAGAGAACGGAGAAAATGAGAAGGGCGTCCTTGGGGAAAGGCAAGGGTGTAATTAGGTAGGGAGCGCCAGTGGTATACCATGCTGCAAAATCTAGCCATTATCACTGGAACGCAGCCTCATCCTGTGCATATCCATGTGGGAAATGCAAAAGTGAATGGAAATATAGCATCAAAGGGCTTTTTAGAAAAAAAAAAAATCAGGTTTTGCAACAATGGCATCTTCTTCAGCTGCGACTTTATAGTGGATCTAGTGTTAGACGTCACCCAGTTGCGGCACTGCATTTGGTATTATATGTCTATGCATCACTTCCTCATTCTATAAGGAAGATATTATCTCTACTTCAAATATGAGAGTCAGCAAGATTATGAAATTTGCCCAGGGCCACAGAGCTAGTGAGCAGTGGAGCTCGAGTTTGTAACCATCCTGTCGGATACTAAAGCTTCCTCAAGTTGATTCTCTTAACCTACATCACCTCTCAGATATAACTTGGTATAAGTATGGGATAGTGGCAAAAATGGGCAAATTTTAGCATAGTGATTTCTGATTTGCCACTACTACTGTTTCTACCTAATTCCTTTTTCAATTCCACAATTTAACATTGATAATGTTTTTATACAAAGGAAGTATGACATATCACCCTAAACACTGCTGCAAGGTTTCCATTGTCTTTTTTTTTTTTTTTTAATGCAAGCCAGTGCTTACCAGACTTTCTTGTTTTGCTGTAAATGTTCATATATATGCAAACACGAATGAACATATTGGTGTGTTTTCTGCCAGACGATCCTTGCAAAAGTCATAAGTCATTTCAGAGATCACCAGCTACTACATGGTGCCGATACGTTTGATTTTTTTTTAACAAAATATTTTTAAATGTTTATCTAAGATTGGAAAAGCAGACTACATTCATGTAAAAGTCAAGAGCATAAGAAAGCTCAGCACCCCTCTGTGATCTTCAATTTAGCAGCTTTGCCAAAGCTTCCCTAGCAGGCTGCACAGTAATGTGAATGAATCCCAAGGGACACCATTTTGGTAGCATTTAAGCATTGTACTATTTTTCATGCCCAGCATGGAAGATGCATTATGTATGCTTTATTTTTAGGATGCTGCTTTATTGCCACAGAGCTGTCATACCGAATTAAGGTAGCCTAGTTCCAGGAATTCTGTATGTCAAGGCTACTTAGATGACAAACTGCAGGCACCCCACCAGCTTCCATTTAAATTCATTGTGGATCCCAAGTCGCTCACTGTTTTCCAACTTGCATTGCCTCATCTTATTATAAAGTAGGAGAAATACAGTGTGTATTTTCCACTCTCTTTTTGAGTCCTCGTGGGTAGCACTCTTATTTGTTGGGTGATGAGGCAGTTGCCAGGGCAGGCATTTCAAGTGATTTTAGGCTCTCAGTTCAGGACAGAGCATTTTGTAGAGAGCAATGAGGAGAATGTAGATACCCCCACAATGTGGAAACACATTGACTCAAAATTCTAAAAGTCTTGGACATACGTGCAAACTTTCTTAAAAGATTTCTTTGGGAGTCTAGGAATCACATTTTGTTGTGAAAAATCAGGATTGAAAGCACATTGTGTTATCAGAAAAGCCCTGAGGGTGTTACTTTAGCAATCAGATGGAGCTGGTCTGCTCAATACTTTCTTTCACTGGTGAACAAAAGTTTGCTGAACATCTGCTCCAGGCAGCACTCTGCTGGAGTATCCTCTTGTTTGCTCACTACATACCTTCGTAGACAGGTAGGGGTACCCGGTAACCTTCTCTGCCTTGCCTTTGCAACTTGTCCCTTGACCCCCATGTGGCGAGGGTAGAAAGCACAATCAGTGTCATCACAGCGTGAAGATGTACGTGCCTCGGTTCCATGCAATCTGCTTCCTTCTCCAGTATCACATTCATCTTTTCTCCTTCTAAGAAATATGTTATTGAGCTTTGCTCTGTACCAGCTGCTCTTTTAGTCATTGGGGGCCACGTTAGTGAACTAAAAAGTCGAGAATCCCTGCGTCTGTCCAGCTGGCACCAGTGGGCCATGTGAGAGTTTGGTGGCCCAAAGGGAGTCTTCTTCCACCACTGATTTCAGGATCTGCTCAGAACCTTCTTGGGCTCAAGGTTATGATCTTTCCATTAGGACTGAATATGTTATTGTCTTTGGACTGGCCTAAGGAGCATGCAGGTGCAGAAGGACTGGCTTGGATTTTGGATTTTGGTTAATGGGCAAGTATTGCAGTCCTATTGGGTTGTAATTAACGTTTGCTTTCTAGGCCCTGTTTTAAACATGGGGAAGACGCCGTACACTCTCTAATCCAAACAGCCTTGTAGTTAAGGGCGTGGGTTGCCACATTAGTTTTCCAGGGCTGCCATCACAAAATACCATAGGCCTAAACAGCATATGTTTATCTTCTCACAGTTCCGGAGGCTGGAAATCTAGGTGTCCACAGGTTTGCTTTCTGCTGAGACCTCTCTCCTTGGCTTGCAAATAGCCACCTTCTCCCTTTGTCCTCACAAGGCCTTTCTTCTGTGCCTGCCTGTTCCTTATGTCCCTCTGTATTCAAATCCCTTCTTAGAACAGCACCAGGCATTTGGGATTAGGGCCCACCATAAGGGCCTCATTTTAACCTGACTACCTCTTTAGAGGCCCTGTCTCCAAATACAATCCCATTCTGAGGTACTGAGGGCTTCAACGCATACATTTGGGAGGAACATAATTCAGTTCACTACAACTGACGATCTGGACTTCCCGAGTTTGAATCCTGATTCTACCACTTGTGAATCAAGTGGGTTTGTGAGCTCAGAAAAATGAACTTGATAGTCACTGGGCACCTTATTTCTTAATTAGTATCCTAGGGATGACAACAATAAAAATGATGATGTTAACAGTATTTGCCCCATGAAGTTGTGAAAACTAAGTGAGTGATATGAAAAAAATATTTATAAAAGAGCCTAACACAATGTAACAGTCAGTAAATGTTACCTCTTTTTATCCAATTTTCAAGCTGATTCAGCTCTTTGTGATGTGTTTGCCTACATTTTCTGAATGTGTTTATCTAGATTAACATTTACTTGAAGTAAGCAGGCACCTAGAGTGGTCACTGGAAGAAAGTCCTTGGAGTTGATAGTGGCTTATGCCATTATCTCTCATCTGTGGAACACTACGCACTCTACATTCATTATCTCACAAAATTTCACAATGGCCCCATACACGAGGTATTGTCAGACAGACTTTCTGTGGAAGCAATGAAGCTCAGAAGATTATACATGTCCTCCAAAGGGCCACAGGTCTTGTGTAGCGGGGTTGGAAGGAGCCCAGCGCCTTGTTCTTCATCACTGTGCTATCCTGTCCCCCATGAGCCGTTCACCTCGTGTGTTAGCCTCCAGGGGTTGTGGCCTGGAGCTTTCCCAGTTAATCATACATCCGGATTGTAACCTGCTTTCTCCACTGCCTTGCAGTCTGATTCCTGACGTTAGCCGTGACACCTCCACTATTCCGCTTCTCATGACAGTGATCTGGGGTCAGGAGGAGAGAGGCAGGTGGGTGTTTCCAGCACCCTCATTTTCATGATTATTCCAGTGACTCACAGGATTATGGAGACCTGAGAGTGGACTGTTGTTGAGCACAAGCTGACTGGAACCAGCTCGTGGAAACCTCTGCATATCCTCACCTTTGTTTCTCAACTTTCTCTCTGATCTTTCTTAGCTCAGTTGAGAGTGAGGACAGTCCAATCACAGCTTACTGTAAGGATGTCCCACTAATCAAACTTTGATTCAGAGCCCACTGACTGACAGTTCTTTGGAACTTCAGGGCTCTAGATGAAAATTGAAGCATTCTGAAAAATTCATTCATTCTCCAACATTTTTTTTTAAGATTTGTTTGTTTATTTATTTAACACAGAGAGAGGGAGCACAAGCAGAGGGAGCAGCAGAGGGAGAGGGAAAATCTCTGCTGAGCAGGGAGCCTGAAGTGGGGCTTGATCCCAGGACCCTGAGATCATGACCTGAGCTGAAGGCAGATGCTTAACCAACTGAGCCACCCTGGTGCCCCCATTCTCCAACATTTTTGAGTGCTTGCTTTGGTGCAGACATCATGTCAGGACTTAGAGGTCCAAAGATGATTAAGAAATAGTCCCTGTTCTCACAGAACTCTCAGCTTGAAGGGTAGGAGACAGCTAAGCAACTGCACCATATAAAAAAGGTATGAGGAAGACCTCAATGGAGATATTTTGAGGAGGCCTTGCAGGCATAGAGAGGGAAAATTTAGCCCAAAATGTGTGCGTGGTGGGGGGGTGTGGGGGGACATTGTAAAAACTTCTCGAAGAGCTAATGTCAGAACTGGATCTGAAGTCACTGTGGGTGGAGTGAGAGATGGAGTGGGTGTCGGAAGGGGAGAGAGAATAGATGTGTGAAAAACTTGTGAAGGCAGAGGTACTTAGGAAATCTCAGAGCTCTGAAGGACATGAGGATTTGGGAGGGTTGTGAGCGAGGATGAAGTGAGATAAAGCTGTGGTGCTCAAGAGTGCCTGGGTTTGATGTCATGTAAGGACATGGATTTTATCTTGCAGATAATGGGGAGTCATTGAAGGGTTTGAAGAAGAGAAACGATAAAATGAGTTTTGCATTGTAGGAAGGTCACCCTGGGCAGGAATTCATGGCTCCTTTATCTACATTAATGAATACTAAATTGCCCAGGACTGTGGTCATCCCGATGTGACCAGGACCTTGTTCACAAACTACGATTGTTTGTGGAGCCTGGCACAGTGACCATATCATCAGCACCCTCGGAAGTCACATTTGATTTCTGTTTTTTTTTTTTTTTTTTTTAATGGAATATCGAGACAGGAATTTTCTGGGAGTTTTCATTTCTAGAGAGGAAGTCCAGGGCAGAGCTAGAAAGCAGAAGTTCCTGTCCATTAGTCAAAGGTTCAGAAAAGAGAAGGACACTTTGTTTTTAAAGTAGAATTGGTGATTTAGATTGTTTAAATAGCTTGTGACGGAGGAAGTCACAAGATACTCTCCTTTCCTGCTTCACACTTAGCTAACTCTTGAGGAAATATGGAGATTATTGTAACCCAGTCCAACCTAGAGAAAACAAGTGAAAAACAATTAAAGAGGTAAAGAAATACTTTCTTTGTGGTTTGAAGAAATGTGGTATAAATCACCCAGCAATCTATTTCTGAGACAGGACTCGATTGGCTGTACAGAATCTCGACCTATGAAATCTATAGAATTCTCTCTTTTGCCTCTCCTTTTTTAAATCATAAAGACCTCACATAGGTGTGTGTGTGTGTGTGTGTGTTTTTCCAGTATTTGACAAGTGCCACATTTTCAGTATTTCACTGGTTTCTGACTCAACCGTGAGATGATTTGGAAGGCACTCTTCTCATACCTCGGGGAACTCAGTGCCTTAGTCAAGGTGCCTGAGGGATTGGCCCATGTTCCTTGAGGACTAGTGATAAGTCAGGGGTAGAGTCAAAACATTTGTGATTTCTTTTTCTACCCCCTGCCCCCAATATTCTTAGCTCCTTTTCAGTGAAGTTTCTTCCCCTATTGACTGCAACATTTCAGCATATAGCTCTTCTAGGGCACGTATTTCTTCATTTCTTAACTTTGCAGTGAAAGCTCAATCTTTATGTCAGCCCTTCACTTGTTCCCTTCAGACACTTGTCCAAGCGGCAGATATTTTTGTCTGATCATCATTAGGTGTGCACACTTGTCTATTCCTACTAAGCCTCCAACTCTCTGAGGCTGGGGCCTTGCCTGGGAGGGGGGTCTTGTAAGGCTTCCATCTTTGCTGTGCCTCACTGAGCTCTTTCTGTCCGAAACCCCGGGAACTAAGAGGTCCACTGGAAGACAATTGTAAAAACTTGCATTCTGAATAAGTGAATCAACAGTATTTAGAATCCTCAGCACAAGGTAAATCTCATCACATCCTTCAAATTTTCTCCTCCCTTGAGGCTGTCCTGGAATCTTGCATTCCATTCCTGTTTTCCCTTCACCCACCTCCACTGGCTTGTTCATATTTACCCACTCCAAGCCAAGAGATGGTGCCTGCTTTTTCACTTCTTTCACTTCAATCTAATACTTTTAATGGCCCAAACCCTACTGGGAGAGGCACTCGAGAAAAATAGAGCAGGCAATACTTAAGGGATCATTGGCAACGAGACACCTGCTACACTCTCATTGGAGTCACATCAACACCGGCAATTGCCTTTAGCAATTAGAGATCCAAGACACTAAGGTTTTCCTGCAACGCGTTGCTGATAGTTGTGGAACCCAACAGAATCCATTTCTTATAACAAAGACAAGTCTCAAGGTTTGATTGGCCTTTGTTTTAAGAGATTTTGTAGAGTTGTTTTTAATGAAGGGCTCTGAATGGATACCCCCACCCCCACCCCCCAATCCTGTCCTGTCTGGTTCACAAGGAGTCTCGGAATCCTGGAAGGTGGCCCGTATGATAGAAAGGACTTCAGATTTCAGAACTCAGAACGTTTTTAACTTATTTTTGTTCAGTGACAAACGCAGACAGATGCTCATAGCTCCATCCAGCATTCTTAGCATTTACCTGTAGTTCAACGACACTGGGTAGCCGGTGTTCAAAGTGAAGGACATTTAATAAATCCAGGCAAAGGAGATTGTGTATAGGACTCGTTCTTAGTGAATTTTCATGTTCATCTTCTCAAAAGATGTCTTCTTTGTGCTTTTGAAGAAATGTGGTATAAATCATAAATCTTTATTCTTTTGAATAAAGGATGGGCTTGGGAGAACATAAAAAATCAGAGGAAATATTCAGATTTTGGGAAAAACAGTTTTACTGGCGACTCTCATTTTTTAAGGCAGCTGTATAACCTTTAATTCACACAAACACCCACATATCTTTTAAAACCTGCTTTCTCGCCACTCTGACAGTTAGAATTTTATCTCTTCACTGTTAAGATTTCTCTAGAGAGTACAATACTGCATCATTTTGACAAACTTGAATGCAAAGAGATGAATGCTCCTCATCTCTGAAACACTTCAGGGTAAGTTGCTTTAACCAGTTTCCTGTTTTCAGAGGCTATTTTTCTGTCATCCCTTCAGATCTATCAAAGTTCACTTAATTCTTTTAACAGCCATATTTTATAAAAAGTGGAAATCTTTTCTCACTAGTACTTGTAGCTCTGAGGTCTGGAGCCGTACTGACTACTGCAATTATCTCAAGGGCCAGATACACTGAGATGAAAGAAGAAGACCAGTGTGTACAAAGGACCCGTCCCAGCCACACTCTACCTGAGAACTTCTACTCACCCCACTTTCTTCTTGCTTTCTGGAAATCCCCCCTTGCCTGAGGTGCACAGATTTCCAGCAGGGCGGGATGGAACATTTTTATATTATAGTCAGCATTGAAGCTATTTTGCTGAGGGGGCATGGATAGATGTGGAGAAAAACCCAGAATATTAATTGAAAACCAATTATTCCTAGCAGCTGAAAGCTCCCTTTGGCAGTTTGAGAACAGCTTTTAAAATAATAGCGTAGAAAATGTATCATTCAGAAAATTCAATTCATTAAAGTAGAGAAATGGTAAATGAAATACAGTACCCTCTTAGACTAGATCAGGGGTTGATACACTACAGTCTGCAGGCCAGAGATGGCCCCTTGCCTGTTTTTGAATGGCTTATGAGTTACAAATGCTTTCCCCAATTTTTTAAAAGGTTAAAAAACCTCAAAAGAATAATAACATTTCTATGGCTTGAAAATGAAATAAAATGCAAATTTCAGTGTCTATAATAAAGTTTTATTGGAACACAGTCACATCCTCCTGTTGTTTTTGAGTGCTTTTGTGCTATAGCAGAGCTAAATACTTGCTGGGTCAATAGTTGTGATAGACCAGACGGCTCTCAAAGCCTAAAATATTTACTACCCACCTTTGACAAAATGTGCTGACCAGTAGGCTAGATTATTGTATGACAGTTAAACTGATGCCAATTAAATATAAATATTTAATTATAAGAAATGTTTGTGGTAAAATATTTAGTAAGACAATCATGACAAACTGTATATATGAAATAGTCTCAAATAGTTTATTTTCCTTTATCCTGGTGGAAATGTAAATGCCAAGAAAATAAATATAAATTGACATTCATTTATTAATTTAGTTAGGTTCAGTTTCTAGAACAATGCTTGGCACATAGTAGATGCTCGATAAACAAATGAAGGCAGTCAAAAACTGATAAATTGGGGATCCCTGGGTGGCTCAGCGGTTTAACGCCTGCCTTCGGCCTAGAGTGTGATCCTGGAGTCCCAGGATTGAGTCCCACATCGGGTTCCCTGCATGGAGCCTGCTTGTGTCTCTGCCTCTCTCTCTCTCTCTCTCTCTCTCTCTCTCTCATGAATAAATAAATAAAATATTAAAAAAACCTGATAAATTGTGTGATTGAATAATAATATATAATAATAGTTATAGCAAAAGCTTTCTGGAATATGCATACATGTTAGGACTTCAAATGCATGAGCCCATTTAATCCTAAAAGCCAGTTAGGGAAGGTACCTTCTCGCCCCCATTTTACAGAAGATGAAAGCAAGGCTTACAGAGGGTGTTTAACTTGTCTACTGTTACAAAGCTACGAAGTAACGTGACCAGAGTTCAAAAGAGCCTAAGCTCTCACCATAAGCTCTACTTCTTAAATTTCTAAAAACAACGGACATTTTTAGGTGAGAAAGAAAGGGATGGGAAATTCCAGAAGTCAGTATATAAATCACAGAACCAATTACTAGAATAGGAGCTTATAGATGATTTTTGTTTTCTTGGCTTAACACGCTAATGTTTTTCCACATTTCCTAAAATGAGTAGATTTGCTTTTAATTGCCTTAAAAATAAGAAAAGAATGTTTCTAAAGGAGAGGAAAAACAGCCCAAAAGGTTAACTGTTTCAATTGTTTCTGTAGATCATTTCCCTGCTTCTCTGCAGGCCTCATGTCGGTCTGTCTCCTGTATTGATTTGTGTTGTTGAGGTTCAGGATTAGGTTTCAACTCCCTCTGAATTTTCCTACCTATGAGGATCTCAAGTGCTGTCTGCATATAACTTTAGTCCAGAGACACCAATGGGTAGAACTCCTCAGTGTTTGTCTTTACAAGTCCGAAGTACCATGTCTTTGAAAGCTATGTTGTGTTTTCTACCCACTGGGTTACATTGGTCTCTACATGTAGTCTCCCACTCAAGATGGACTGTTTTTACCTGGACTTTACTATCATTATTTGTTACACTGGCATTGTATTTGGAGTCCACTCATTAAAAATTATATTTATCTTATATCTAAGAAGACAATTGGATTTCAGCAGCCCCAAAACCGTTTAGAAAAGTCCAAGGAAATTAAAAAGGGAGATAGTGTTAAAAACGAAGTTCTTTAGTTTGGATCTGTGGTCTCTCTCTCTCTCTCTTTGCTTAATTGTGTGTTGGTGACTGTGGCATACTTTCCAGAATCTAAAGGACTTTTTACATGCCCAGGCCTAAATTGCAAGGCTAAAAGGAGGTAGATTTTTCTTTTGAATAAAACTGGAAAGCAGATGATCCAAAGGATCAAGGGAATGCTACTAATATTATTGAGGTCACCGTAACAGCAAATTCAAGAGGGGTTAGAGAAGACAACTCTTTCTCATAGTAAAGCCCAGACATAGGTAAGAGCTCTACAAAAGGCAAACCAGCAAGAAGGTGAAATAAATGTCTTTGACCAAAGGAATACAGTCATAGATTGAGAACCTCTTAGGTTATTTAAAAGTGCTTTTAAAAATTCCTGTGATGTGTCTTAGACATTCCAGTCATAATTTCAGAGGCTTCTGTTGTCCAGGCCTGTTAAGAATGAGTTAAGTAGGCTTTTCCAGATCGTTGTGACTACCCCCCACCCCACAAGCATCATTTTGATTTTTAACTTCCAAGTGAAGCCGCCTAACATCATCTCTCAGTGACTTTATTTGGCAGAAATGGGGACTGGAAAAGGATGTGACTAGTTTTAAGCTTGAAGTATCATTTAATGGAACCTTAGTGATCATTCCTGTTTGTAACGACTTCACTTGGGCTCATCATTCTTTATCTAGTCCAGCAGTGACATTTCTAAACTATCAGGGGTGAGACAAAAACAATTAGAGTGACAGATTAAAAAAAAAAAACATCTATGTGCATGCAGTTGCAGAAATGACATTTGTTTAAATGTACTTTGTGTGTGAGATTATGTGTGAATAAATGATCCATCACTAAGGGTGCTCCTGTTTCCATCAGAGAAGAAAAAAAGTTTCCATCTTGCTTCTTCTTTCTTTGGGGATTGTAGTGACTAGTGTAAGCCGTGCAATTTCACTTTTAAATTTGTGACTTCTAAAAGTTCCTTTTCTGTGGCCTCAGAAAATCAGACAGTTGCTATTACAAATAGAGAGCAGCTCCACTTAGTTATTGAATACACAATTATAAATGCCTGGACTCTTTCCCTTTTCGTGGTGGCTGCTTTTAGATGTGGAATAAAACCACATTAACCAGAGGACATTGCTATTGGTGATTAGTGGCTTATTCCTGTGCTACATCAATAAAAGGTCTTGTTTCGAAAATCTTTCACTGTCTAACAGGGACTGTGAAATATCATGTAATCAAACTCTTGCATTTGGTAGGTGACAGGGTGAAGCTGTGAGGGACTGCCTAAAGACTCACACTGACTCATGCTAAACGTGCTAACGCGTGTTTGTTTTTTGGATTCTATAGATGGCCGCCCATGCCCTCTCATTCTCTGGGACTCATCTTTATCTCCAGCAAGTAACGAGACCCACTCTTCTGTTAAGCTCACCTGGGGAACTTACCAACAGTCGTTGAAACAGAAGTGCTGGCAAAATGGTCGAGTGCCCAAACCTGAATGGGGTTGTACTGAAATACATCACCATGAGTGGTCCAAGCTGGCACTCTTCGATTTTTTGTTACAGGTAGGTTTCTGAAATCAAATAAGTGGTTCTCTAAGACTGACACTGGGTTATGTAAGTCTAACACTAAGGAATTTTCTATACTTTGAATTTTGATGAAGCCGGAGTTTAAGTTCTGTAATGCTATATTTGGCAAGTATAATACTACGTTGCAAAGTTTTATATTCTTTTGGGAAATATTCAGAAACATCCCTCAGCTCTTTTGTTAGTTTCTGAAGGAGTTCTTCTTCAGTACTTCAGTCTTGCAATTGTCATACTCATTGTAGATCCAATGTATTGAGGAAGCCCATCAACAACTCAAGGTGACTGGTCTTCCCCCATTTGTGGAGTAAACTGATGTTTCCTGAGGTTAAGGACCTCATCCACATTCTGAAAACTTCTAAAAGCTGGAGCTGGGGTTCCCTGGGATCTGTTGATGGTAAAAATTTGACTTCCTTTCACACTGTATTTCCATCATTCCACATTGTGTTTCGTTGGTCACTACACTTACAGCCACCATTTCTCTTGCTTTATAGTATTTTTTTTTCAAATATTTCACTAAGATTGGACATTGGAGAATAATAGAATAATAAATATTGACCATCTACATAATTGACACAGAATGTTACAGATTTCTTATAACCCGCTATCTCCTCTTGGCAAGGATCTCACAACTCTCTTCATTCCTTCATTCTGATTACTGCTTTTCTCTTCCTTCATCTTAGAAAAACCAGTTGACTGCTGTTGTTGCATTGCTAATTAGTATTTTGTGAAAATGTAAGAGTGTCTTAGGACATTTGCAAAACTTCTCTTTTCGGTGACGTGTGTGTGTGTGTGTGTGTGTGTGTGTGACATTGTGGGAAGGAACTAGAGACAGGTAAAAATGTAAGAAGGAAAACAGGTTAGTACAACAGCACAGACTTTCAAGGGATTAGGAACTTTCAAGGAGAGGATGATTTATAGTGTCAGTGTTGTAAAACCACCAGTGAGAACTGAGCTAGAGAGCAGGCCATTTGGCAAAATTGCAGTCAAGAGTCACAAAAAAACTGTGTTAGAGTCCAACTATGAGGCTCAGACTGGTCTTAAGCATTGTATATGTATTAGCTCATTATTCCTTTTATTTAATATACTAACTGTGAGATAGTCATCTTCTCCCCAATTTATAGGTAAGTAAAAGGGAAACTGAAGCATAAAGAGGTTATTATCGAGAACTGTGGAAAGTCTGAGAGCTTACCTTTCTGTAAACTAACAAATTAACCAGCCACATGTTCGTAGATGAGCAGAGGGAGGACAAAAGACTCCTGGGCCAGAGGCCAACAGATGACTTCAATTCTCATGGTATAGCAAGTGGCATGAGCTTCATGTCCCTTTGCCCCTCAAATCCCATTGTGACGATACAGAATGGCCCTGGTGACTGCTACCTGTAGTGGTTTGTTTCACTACAGAGGAATTCTAAGCTTAGGAAACCCCTAATCTTATGAGAGGTTGCTAGCAAACCTGCCCAACATTGCCCCAGAAGCAGACATTATCTTTATCATCTTGGTCAGGAGATAAATCAGATCTGCTTGCCACATCAGTTGGAAACACTCTTTGTATCTTCCAAGGCTGTTTGCTATACTAATATCCTTGGAGAGACAGTGCAGAGCAAAATCTGATGTAAGACGTTTGGAAATGCCATGGAGAATTGTTTCTTAACAGTTATCTAACTTGTTTGATATTACATAACTAGTAAGTTCCTAAACTAGTTTTCAGCAGGTTTGGCTAATACTCGATTCCATATTTTTAATCATTATCGTATGGAAACTACCAGGTTATTCTTAGGTGAATGAAGGGTGTTGGTGTAATAAAACGTGTTAGCAATAAAGTGAGGAATGAGTGAAGATTTCTAGGGCTAAGTAGGTGAAGGCCGTGTGTTTGGAGTGTTGACAGTGTAGAGGTTGAAGTTTCTGAGAGTGATAAGTAGAGGCAGGAGGGTGAAGAGATCCATGAACATGGCAGTGAAGTCTATGAAAAAAGAATGACCCTGAGGCTTGTAGTTGAGGAACAAAGATCTACTCTACACGGAATAGAGGGCAAAACCTTTGAAAGTTGTCTCTAGTGACATTTATGTTAATTCTGGAAACTTCAAGTAAATTGCCTACCTTCTGTCTTTGTCATTCTCCTCTCTATTGAGGGAAATCACAACTATCATTTAATCAATGAAGATGTGTTTATGCAGCATCTACTGAGCATTATACTGTAGAAAACTAACACAGGGGTAGCAAAGTAGTAAAGATGGTTAACCCCCTTGCCCTAACCCAAGTTTAGTTTTATAAAAAATCGCTTAGGAAAGTACAGTGTATGAAACAAATATAGATACATGTAAGAAGGGCTGGATGAAATAATATAAAAGTTCTTACTGGTATGAGGTTAAGGAGGGGAGAATACTTTGCCATGAAACAGTAAAGAAGGAAGAGTTTGAGCAAGATCACAGGCTGTAAATGATAAAGAGGGTGAGCACAAATGTGAGGAAGGATATGGGGTTGGCAATTTTCATATGATATTTAGGGCATCCTAAATATACCATTTGTCTGAAACAGTGTCTTTTAGGGGAATAGTGATGGCTCCTGCCTATAAGCGATATGATAGATCATGGAGGAAGAGAGCTTTTTTCACAAGAGGTGTGTTCACATTGTAACTTCTGTTCATTACCTTGACTAAGAATGAATTCCAGCTGAACCACAGTTCCCTGAGTATATCAGCAGCTTTAAACATTGTACCTACCCATTGTCTATGACCTTGAGGATGAATGTAGACACATCTCTATTATAAGTTTTCAATGACGATAAATATTTTAAGTCCTTAAACTAATACTATTAATAATCTAACAATCATATAACATTTGCTATGTGCTTGGCACTATTCTAAGCACTCTGTACGGAGCACTAAGATATTAACTTATTTAATCCTCATAATGGTCCTATGAAGAAATTTTTATTATTATTCATATTTTAGGTATGAGGAAATTAAGGCAAAGAGAAATTAAATAATTTGGCTAGAGTCACAACTGGTATCCAGTAGGATCTGGAGCTCAACTGAGGAGTTCTGGTTTGAGAGACAAACTTCTAAGCAATGCTTCCTCCTAATCATTTGATAAAGTAATGGCACCATCATTTTCCAATTTCCCAAGCCAAGAATATGGGGATCATTTATATGCCTCATGGTATTGACCCTCACATCCATACAATGACCCAGCCCTTCTTCTTTCAGGAATGGCTTATGCTCCTGTTTTAGTTCAGGCTTTGTAATTTATTACCTGGATGACTCCTTTGAGTCCACTCAAACTGTTTAAGCCAAGATCACCTTTGGCTTGAGATATTGAGAATCAGGCTGCTGTTATCTCTGCAGGAACTGATTCTATTGGCAGGTCAGTTCTATTTGTAATCTGCCTTCTTGCTCTTTCTGCCTGGGGAAGGTTGTGGGGGTGTCTTTCACATTCTTGGTAATCCATGAGCATGTGTGTTGCAGAGATCACATCCTTTTTTACTGGAGATTGGAGTTCCCAATTTTGGCTCTGGCTAAAGCATTGAATCTAAAAGTCAGAAGTTAATTCTATTGTCAAGAGTTAATTTGATTGGCATCTACAAAAGTATTTCAAATTATATATGTGAGGATGGCGTCTATGAGAATAGAGTTTTTTTTAATTCATTCAACATTAACTTGCTTCCCACAGTGCAACAGACAAAACGCTAATTTCCTCCAGATGCTGCAGCATTTTACAATTTTACCAGTAAGGTATTATAGTGTGTGTTTCCCTCTTTCTTGCCGATCTTGGGAAGTGGAGAACTAATTAATATTTTTACTGATTTTATGGAGGGTAGCAAGGTCTTTTATATTTCCAGTTTTTTCATTATGAATGTGATTGAAGATATCATATTTTCAAATATTATCTATAGTCCATTTTTTGTGAGTTGCGTGTTTATATCATTGTCCTTTTTATTGTATTCCATAGCTTTTCCTTTTTGATTTATAAAAACATTTTGTATATCATGAAAATTAATCATTATCAATCCTATATATCTCAAATAGTTTTTTTACTTTGTTGATTTTCATTTGACTTTGTTCATAGTAGATGTCACTCAGAGAAATTGTATGTTTTTTGTAAGATTATATCTTAATTGATCTTTTTACTTCCTGTATTTAGCATCATACAATGTTTATAGAGAGATGCTTATTAAAAATGTTTGCTGAACAAATAATCGAATAAATGAAAATGCGTAGGCCATTTTTCAGGAGTACCATAATAGTTTTCTCTTATACAATAATCCTTCTCATCAGTTACACTGAAATGTTTACTTTAAAGTCAAATATATTCCTTATTTAAACGGTGATTGGGAATGTGTTGGTAGTATATTGGGTGGGTTTTGTTAACAATCTTAGAAAAGTTCTGCCTGAAGTAAACTAAAATCATTTGTTCTATGATGCTACAGCAAGGCAAGAGAATACAGAACCCAGTTGTTAATTTTCTGTACACAATATTCTTTTTGTTTTACCCAATTAACAAATCTACATTCATAAAGGCTATGCCATTTTACTGTAAAATGTGATAGAGGCACAAGTAACCTTTTATTCTTGAAGCGTGGGGGTATGAACTGTAGAGACAAAAATTCACCTTCCTTAGGATGACAAAGAATAGTATTCTAGAGAGCATTTTAGTTTATAAGATTTGGGAAATTTCTATCAAAAGGTCATATAAAATAACAGGAAAAGATTTAGGATGTAGAAAACTTAGTTTTTGAGCTCAGAGATAATCTGTTAGGAACTGATATCCTGGAGCCAGCCTGCTAAATTTCAATCCTAATTTTCAATACTATTTTTTAACATTGATAAGTTACTTAACCTCTCTCTACCTTGGTTTCCTCAGGAATAATAATATTGTTTATAGAGAGAGCTATTGAGAGAATTCAATGCATTTACACACATGAAGAATTTAGAATAATGCCTGGTACATAATAGGTTCAGGGAGTATTATATATTAAGAAATTGACCAGCCAGAAATAATAGTAGAGGGTAATATCAATATAAGAATTAAAGTATTTTATCATTTTTATTCATTAAATTGCCAGTCATTCCCAGATCGTTACATTCTTCTACTCTTATGTACTTATATTAGAGATCTTGGCCTATTAAGTTTTAATTATTTTTGACTAGTCTGTCTTTTTTAATAAGCTGTGAATTTCTCAAGGGCAAGTCCCTGTCTTATCCAACTCTGTAACCTTTCAATTAGTAGTAGAGTATCTGAGATTGTCACACTCAGGGTGTTATTTTTTTTGATTAAAGAAAACTAGTTATATTAAAATATTAAATCAAAAGTGCCAAATTAAAAATGTGAAAGAAATAAAATTGTAATTGCACCAAAGAAATGAAGTTTTGTAAAATAAGAGAATTAGAAGTTTAGAAAATGAAAAATCAAATGAATAGAAAATATTTAATATTTTTACTATTTATTGGAGTTCTTCTTGTACTTACATTTTCTAAGTATAACTTTATTTCATGGGCAATTAAGGAGTGTTTAGATAGAGGAGGACTAACAGAGATGTGTTTTTGGAGCTGTTTGCTTCCACCTTCACAAAATAAGTTCCATATATTTCTTTCCATGTGGACTGGACAGACTTTTTTGGGCCCCTTTCTTTCCCAGACACTTGGCAGGTTTAGTGCTGGTGAGAAGATGGATGAGATCCTGTCCCTGACCTCAAGAGTTATGGCAGTCTAAAAACAGAGACAATCATAACAGAATGTATCAAGTGTCATAACCGAGTTAAGATTAACATCCTTTGAAACAAATAAGGTGCTATTAGTTTTTAGAGATGTTTAGAGAATGTGGACAGAGAATGTGACATTTAATGTAGAGACTGAAGACCTTGCAGGAATCAGGTGAGTACAGGAGACAGGGTTTTGGAGAGAGGGATTCTAACAAAGGGCTAGAGATGTAAAAAAAAAAGTTCTGAATGGGAAAAACTATGCTTATGGAAACTTCCTGTTCCATTAGGTAGTTTCCTCCTCAGTGACTGTAATAAACTTATTTTCATAAATTTAACAAACAACAATAATATGAATTGGTATGTCTTTTATCAACTCTCTTAGCTCTTACCTGGCTTCTAATGATTAAGTTCTGGAATATAATACATTATATTAATAAGTGTAATCTTTGACCTATTCTCTTTTATTCTTTATCTATGCATCATTTTTTTTCAATTAATGATGTGATAATAGTAAAAATAAACATTCCGATCAACTATCATCTAAACAAGAGAAAATATAACTTTTCATTAAAAGAGTATTTGTTTCTGCAGGAATATCCAAATGCTAGGCAGAGAAAGATTCCAACTATGGCCTCCATGATAGATTATGAAGGTCTTCCCAGCATTCTCCTCCTTTTATCCCTACTACTCAGTGATCAAGGATTTTGTCTCCAACTTTCTGAGATCACTCACAGACAGACACTCTGACAGCAAAAGGCATAGCAATCCTGGGTCTTGGACCCTGGGATTTCTAATAGTTTGGGTCAGTTTTGCTGTTTTGCAGAAGTAGCACTGTCAATCTAAATAGCTTGTAGCCTAAATAGCTTGTAGCATTAAGTCCAAACAAGAAAATAATAGAGGTTTTTTTTTTTTGTTTATTTGCTCGCAAACAATGAGAAAAGATGTAAGTCTTATATAAGATATAAGACTGTCTTGTCTTCAAGTAGCAAAGAAGGTGATTAGCTTTGGCTATATTGGTTGCTGAGTTGGCAGGAATTTGGGGAACAAAGATGGCCAAGGATCACAGGGTTTTGAAAATACTACTGCTTCATAAAAAGAAATCTTCACAATTTCTTTTTATGTTGAGAATCACAGGGGTTCACTTGATTGCTGAGAGTCACTTACTAAGGTAAAGGACATGGGAATGTGATACTCTGGGCATCAAAAATGACCAACTCTAAACTCTGAAGGTACTGATGTGCTAAGAACTGAAATCTACTGTGCTTTCTACAGAATTTTAATTGTTTAAAGCTAAGTGTGCCCTTTGTTATAAATGAAATTCAAATGTCTGACTTTGACATAGTTTCTACTATATACATGTCCATACTTTGTCACTAGGAGAAAATATTTTCAGTATTATTGATGCTGTGATGCAGGGGATTATCTTATATTTAAAGAGGCCTCAAAAGACTTACCAAATTATTTTGTGACTTTATAGTTTTATTCTTCTAAGCACTGCTTACCATACATGAGCAAATTGGCCAGAAAAGCTGGTATTTCCTGGGCACCTATGTTTAGATATATAGGGACAGGGGAGGTGATTTAAAAGAAGCATACAGATTTGCTTCTGTATCAAACAATGTAGAGATTTTTGCAGAGAAGAGGAGATAGATGAAATGGCTAACCTATGCCAAGAAAATTTATTAAGGAAGGATTTGGGCTATCTTACTAGTAGAAGGAAGTTTGACTTACATATTTTTTAAAAAATATTTTATTTATTTTTTTCATGAGAGACAGAGAGAGAGAGAGAGAGAGAGAGAGAGGCAGAGACACAGGCAGAGGGAGAAGCAGACAGAGAAGCAGGCCCCACGCAGGGAGCCCAACGTGGGATTTGATCCTGGGCCAAAGGCAGGTGCTAAACTGCTGAGCCACCCAGGGATCCCCGACTTACATATTTTTATTCAGTTATTTTATTATACAACTTCAATTCATGACTTTATTTTTAAATAAAGCATCACAATTGGAGAGGGCACAAAGAATATTTTTATGCATATATAGCTAAACAATACTTCACTTTAAATAGCCAATGGTCATGTCAGCCTTTCTTTCTTTCTTTTCTTTTTTTTTCATGTCAGCCTTTCAAACTTGATATCTAGAAGCAAATTTGTCACCTCATGCCCTGACAGTTTGCTCTCTTGACTTACCTGTTTCTATTCATAATATTACTATTTTTAAAGTCAGTCAGGTCAGAAATTTTTGAGTCAACTTTGAATCTTCCTTTGCTTTGTGCGTCATTTTTAAGAAGCACTAAACTTTGACAGTTCCTCAAAATCACTCCAATTACATGTTCCTTTTCATCCCTATTAATGATATCCGAATCAAACTTATCACTATAGGTCTGATCTCCTTATCTCTATCTTTCCCACCTGCAACTTATGTGTAATCCATTGCCGAGTTGACTTTTTGTACTTTCCTTTAAATTGTTTTAGTTGCTTCTTACAAAAATAAAAAATAAAGCTCTGAAGATTTCCGTATGATTGGAAAATCAATTTTTTTTGTTTTTATTTATTTTTAAAAAAATTTTACTTATTCACTTGAGAGAGAGAGAGCACCAGTATAGAGAGAGGTAGAGAGAGAGAGGGAGAAGTAGATGCCCCGCTGATCAGGGAGCCCAGTGTGGGGCTGGATCCCAGGACCCTGAGACTATGACCTGAGCCGAAGGCAGATGCTTATCCATCCGAGCCACTCAGGCGCCCCTAAAAAAGAAATTTTAATTGTCTTATTGCATTAAAAATTTTTATATGAAAAAACTTAAACATATACAAAAGTAAATGAACCCTTGGGTACCTGTCATCCAGTTTCAACAATTGATCATCAACTCATGACCAGGCTTGTTTTATCTCTATCCCAATCTACTCCCCATACTCACATTAATTTGAAGCAAATCCCAGACATCATATTCTTTCATCCGTAAATATTTAAGTATCACTAGAAAATAAAACTTAAGCATAGGACTATTAAAACATTCAAAAGAAAAATTAGCAATAATTCCAGTAACTTATCCAGTAAATTGTCTAATTTTTAATTGACTTATAAATGTTCTATTTGTATGTTTGTTTGCTTATGTATTTATTATTTAGGTTTGTTTACTTGAACCAGGATTCAAATAAATCCTACACTTTATCATCAGTTGATATGTCTTTTATTTTATAGACTCCTCCACCCCCAACTCTTCCTTTTTTTTTCCCTTACCAGTTTACTTATTGACGAAAACATTTGCCTATCACATGAAATGCTTATCATGGTACCTGGCTGCCTTGGTCTGAATATTTGTGTCTCACCAAAATTCATACATTGAATCTTAGCTTCCAACGTGATGGTATTGGAAGTGGGGCAGGGGGGCTTTAGGAAGTGAGTAGGTCATGAGGGCAGAGCGCTCATGAGTGGGATTAGTGCCCTTGTAAAAGAGGCCCAACAGAGTTCCCTAGTCTCTTCTACCAAGTGAGGACAGAGTGAGATGTTGTAGTTTGCATTAGGAAAGAGGGCTTTTACCAAAACCAGACTGTGTTGGCACCCTGATCTCACATTTCCAGCCTCCAGAACTGCAAGAAATAAATGTTGTTTATGAATTACCCAGTCTGTGGTATTTTGTTGTAGCAGCACAAATGAAGTAAGGCACTGGCAGATAGAAAGTACTCAATGGATCAGCACAGAGATTATCTAGAATCGCCCCGTTTATAAGACTTTGAATGTATATCTATACACATAGCTGTGATTTCCTGAATCTCCAAATACTGCAAGTCCTCAGTAGTAGGGCTCATGTCTGTTTTTTTCTGTGAATTTTCTGCAGCAAAGAGCTGCTCATTATAGCTTCTGATGCTGTAGGAAACCATGAGATCATATAAGGTTGTTTCCATGGACTTGCCATTCAGGTCAAGTTGGGGTAAAGGGCTATCATATTTGCTTAGATGATGGACTTCAGAGAATACATTCTTACATGTTTGTTAGTTGCAGGGTTCTCAGCCTACAGAATCTGGGAAGCTAGTTAGGATTAGATTCTGAAAGTCTGTTTCCTGTTCCTCAATGTCTCTATTCTCTTTGTTGAGACATGGAAAAAAAAAAAAAGCAACAATCCAAAGAACAAAGACTAACAACAAATACCATGTTTCCACCTTCTAGGATTATCCTGTCAACTTTTTTTTTTGTATATTTGCTTTTATGATTTACTCTAGAAATATAAACATATTAAAAATAAGTTAAAGTCCCATTTGACCATCTCTTCAAGTCCCCTTCTGTACTTTCTCTAAATAGATGATCACTGTCATGAGATGAGATTAGGCTGCATCCTTTCAGTCAATTTAAAAGTAACTTTATATGCATAATAAGTGGATATTTGTGTGTTTTTAAGAATCTTACATACTTTAAGTGCAGTTGACCACATGCTATTCCTGTCCTTTTACCAATTAGAGAGAAGCAGGGGTGAGGCAGGCTGTGGTTTTATGATGCCAGAAAAAGGGATGTTGTGGGAGGTGGATATTAGGGAGATTATATTCCTGAGACCATAGGTCTGCAAGGCAGAAGCCAAGAAATTTTCCTTCGATTGAAACAGCATCTTAATGTAACAAATCCCTTAGGGCACTTATTTACTGCTTCTGGCCACTTTGACATCATATGAAAGGCTTTGCTTGGCCTCATAGGTGTAGTATTTAGATGGTTTATTCTATAACCCTTTGTTCTTTTTCCTGTTGTCATAGCATAGTACTCTTTATTTTACTTTATGAACAAAAATCCGGAATTACAAAGAGTACAGGACACTGCTCATGAGATTCAATCAAATTGAACAAACCTGAATCGAGGAATTTCTATGTTCTGTCTAGACAATTCCTAATCAACCTGTGAGGCTCAGTCATCATTTGAGATTTTGTGACTTGGCTCTGAATCTGACACAATGTCATTTCTATGCCTGGGAACTATTGTGCTCTTCTTTCTCAGTGTGATTCCTTTCCAAATGTCCTCTTGGCTAAGCCACATAGCCAGTTCCCCTTTGACTATTCATGGAATAACATCCCATTCACACATGCTGGCTCCTTCGGAATCCTCTCTTCCAAAGAGAGTCTGATGTAGGGAGTTTGTGAAACCTGCAGAAAACCGACCTGCTAGACTGTACCTGCCCCCTCAGCAGTTAAGCATTCTCAAAACCTCAGGCAGATTAGGAAACCAAGAGTAGAATTATATTGGCCAGCACTTCAAAAGGCAAATAGTTTCACTTTTTATGGCCTTTAAGTGGAATGTACGTCTGCTGCTAAAAATTTTCTACAGGAATATGACAGGGTTGAGAAAGTAAACACAAAGGCACTGGCCCATGAGTCCCTGTTTTGGGCTTTGAGATCATCGCTCTAGTAGAGGCCTGGCTTTTGGAGACTACATTGTCTCACTTCACAGCATGGAAGCTATTTATTTGGTTTTTCAGGGAGGCAACTTTGAAGAAAAACAGTTGTCTAGCCATACTGACCCCGGTTTATCACAGAGGCATGGCTTATTGGCCTTTACCACAAGAATGTGTTTTGCTGGATCCTGGTCCGCTTCTCGCGAAGACTTCCCTGTGTCTCAAAGCATCTCTCTCCTGTTCAGGAGCATATGAGCTCCTCAGATGTTGGCTTTCAACGTAAAAGCTTTTAGAATTTTATATATTCTTTCCATCCACCGTCTAGCATTTATTCTCAGAGATTTCTGGCATTGATTATAGCAAAGCCTAATTTGCATAAAATGTGGACTCAGAAATTGGCTCACATAGTCTTTGCTCTTTTATCAGTCTGAATCAAAGGGGAAAATGTCTGGTCAAATAAGTTATATTCGTAAAGTTCATATTGCTGAGCGACAAACAACTCAACATTCCTGGGTCAATTTTAATTTAATTATTAGTCAAAAGCATGTTACGTTATTTAACGATATACTGCTTTTGCTTATTTCAACACTTGCCCTGGGATTTATAGACTGTGCTGAAATGGAGTAGTGCATAGTAACTATGTCTCAATCCTAAATCGTGTTGTATACATAGCTGGACTGGAGAGATCAGGGATTTGAGGAAGCCTGTGTGATTCCATAACAACCTTTTGATATTCAAAGATTGTTTAATGCATCGTTTGAGCTAGCTGTGGGATTGGCTTCCCCACTAATCCTATGCCATTGAACCACAGACAATTTAAAACCAAACTTAACTGCTGTGTTCTGGGGAAATAGGAAGTTTAAGCATCATGCCTGGATAAATCCACCAGGAAGCAAATAAAAAACCATTGAAAACTTAATACAATAGTATATTCATGGGAACACCTGAGAGGCCAGAAAGATACCCATGGGCCTCAATATAGTTATTTTTTGGTATAATTATTTTTAAAAGATGCATTTTTAAAAACTTGCCTGATCCAGTAGACTCAGAGAGGGTTGAGAGCTGGTTCATAAAGATTCTTTTGGTTCCACACTCTTGCCAGCCGTATTCAAGTTGTTATTTAATGGACATAGATAACTAAGAGATAAATGGAGCTTCAAAAATTTGTTACTGATAGGATTGTTTGAGACAATGGCTTTTTTTGTGGCCATTTCAGGGGGTCCATGAGGTCAATACAAGTTCCATAATAATGTTAAGATGGTTTTTGCTTTTTTCACTACGTTGATGTTTGCAGTAATGGGTGAATCTGGTGGTGCCTTAGCATGAATCAGAGCTGGCGCTGAATTATACCAACTGCTGTCCTACTCTTCATTGCCACTGTGCTCACAAGAAAAAAATACACGAAAAAAAATGCCTGATTCACTTAAGAATGTCCTTGACGAAGCAGTGAAACTATTAACTTTCTTAAATCCTCCATGTAAATATGCACCTTTTAAAAATTCTATTTGAGGGGCACCTGGGTGGCCCCATCGGTTAAGCATCCAACTCTTGATTTTGGCTCAGTCATGATCTCAGAGTCATGAGATCAAACTCTTCATTGGGTTCTGAGCTTGGCATGGAGTCTGCTTGAGATTCTCTCTCCCTCTCCTGCCCATCCAGCTCATTCTCTCTCTCTCTCTCTCTTTCTCTCTCTCTCCCTCTCTCAAATAAATACATCTTTAAAAGAAAAATATTTTAAAAAATAAAAATTCTGTGTGATAACCCAGGAAGAATGCCTAGAGCACTTCTAATGCCTCCCACAGAGCAGTGGTTGTCTAGAAAAAAACTTTATGCAGTTGTTTGGATTGTGAGATGAACTAGCTGCTTTTTTCATTAAACATCATTTTTACTTGGAAGAACAATTTCATTTCTCTTATTATTTTGTTAGAAAGTATAGCAATTTCTTTAAAAATACGTTAACATGTAACGGATATGTCAGCTATTTTTAAATAAATTAATACATAAATCATTTTTTCAGGTTTCATTTCTATATGGTAAATAGCCCACATAAAGTAATCCTTTTTGGTGTCTTCAATAACTGTATGTGTCAAAGGTACTTAAAAAAACTTTGAGAAGCATGGCCTGGAGTAGTTTTTCTGAAAAAAACTTTCCTTTGGATGGTTGCTCATAACTTCAAAGGTATTAATTACATTTCTGTGATTCTAAGATTCTGTGATTTTGATTTTAAGATTTTGAGCTTTTTACAAGAAAATGGGTAGAAGAAAACATGGAGGTCTGGCCTAATGAGAGGTCTTTTCATAGTTAGCTATCTGCATTAGATAGGTTTGAAGAGGTGAGATGAGTGAAGCCAGCGTTCATTCTTTCATTTTTTCAACAATTTTTGAGTATGTGCACTATGCAGAATATGGTGTTTTTGATCAATGTGAAAGCTACACAGTGAATCCCACTTAGAAGTGCCGGATTGTAATCTCCACAAAAGTAAAAAGCTTGTCTTTTCTACCTTGGGAGACAGTGTGGTGAGTGAGGCAGACGTCCGTAGAGATTCACATCATAACACTAGTTTAGTCTCCTTGGTAGAGATTCACATCATAACACTAGTTTTGTCTCCTTGGGCAAGTTACTTACCATCTCTGAGCTTTTTTCTTATTTGTAATGTGGGAAAAAAATGTGTGTCCTTTTGGCTTATCTTGATAATTGGAAAGTTTGTGATGTAAAGTGCTTAGCAGTATCCCGGGACTTTTGTATCCAAGCTGAATAAAGGACTTTACTTTATAGCTATTTGCTAACCCAGAGAGCATAAAGATAAATCTGTCTTCAAATGGGGATTTCTGTAAGTACATGTAGCAATAATCTTCGAAAGAAAAAGATTTAATTTTGTAAGGCAGATTTTTTTTTTAGTTGTTTTTTATCCTATTGAAGGATACTTGACAAACACAACTGTGTATACTTAAGGTGTATAATGTGTTGATTTGATGTTCGCATACAGTGTGAAATTCCATGATCAAGGTAGTTTACACATTTATCACCTCACATAGGTACTTTTCGTGTGTGTGCGAGAGAATGCTTACCGATCTCAGGAAATTTAAAGTATACAATACAGTATAATTAATTATAATCTGATCCTCAGAACTTACCCATCTTGCAACTGCAAGTTTCTTTCTTTCTGCAAGTTTCTGGCCAGCATCTCCTCATTTCCCCACTTCCCAGCCCCTGGCAATCACCATTCCACTCTCAAGCAGTGTTTATTTTCAATAAACAGAGAATGAATTGGCTTTTTATAAAGAGGACCAATTTCCATCAAAAGATATGAGTTCAAATAGCTTTTGAATATGTTATATTAGATTGTGTTCATCATTGTTAAAGAAAAAAAATGTTCAGTGACGCTTGTTAAAGACAATAAAGAAGACCTTATTCAGGATGATCCTTTTAGGTAGGGGGACAACTGTAATGGGACTTTTTGGTGAGGAGATTGGGCTCCACCCTGAGTACAGTATGGGCAAGTGTGAATGTACAGCCAAGGAGCAGGAGAGGAGTCAGTGGATGGCAAATTATGAAGAGGAAGCACCAGGGGTAAGAAAAGTTCTGGCTTAACTGGCCTAACCAGATTCTTGCTGAAGATAGACCAGGGCCATCAGACATTGCCCTGGGGGGACTGGTGCAAGATGAGGAGCCCAATTAGATATCGAGAGTGATCAGATATCAATGGTGGGGGACTCCGATTAAACTGATTTACAGGTTCTTGCTAAAACTGGATTGTATATGGAAGTGCACAGACAGGTCTAGGAGAAAGGTGCAGGAGCCTGACTAAAGTTACGTCAAGCAAAGAATCATTGTTACTGTAATCAGAATTGTGTTTTCGCATCATCATTTAGATTATCTTGTTTTTGTCAACTTCCTAATAATTAAATACATTATAAGAGAAGATAAAATTGATAAAAATTTTATGAGAACACTAAAAGTTAATACAGTCAAGTCAAACAAAGAAAGTTTTCAGTGACAGTGTTCCCTCAGATGTAAGTATGTGTAATCTTAAGCTTGCTTACAACTTGATTTAATGTTAAATTGTTAAAAATGGTGTTTCATTTCCTCAAAAGAAGGCACTTTTTAAACATTTTACTTACATTACTCTTGTTTTAATTTTCTTTGTTTAACATAAACCCATTCCATAAATCGAAACTTTATGAAATGTAAAAATTCTTGTTTTTCTTAGTCTGAGTGTTCTTTATAAATCTTTAGAGGAAAGTGGGTGTGCCTTTGGCTGAGGCTATTTCCATGCAGCTCTGCTTGTGCAAATTACAGATGTGAATTTTCTTTCTCTAAAAATAGATTATCACTTGCCTGGTGACTCTCTCCAGAGTCTTTATGTGGCGGAATGATGCTTGACTTCTGGTTCTTATCCAGAGGTACAATATGTGGATTCCCAACATTGCATGCATAGAAATAGATTCAAATGCATTGTCGCATTAAAAATGCTCTTACAAATAAATAAATAAATAAATAAATAAATAAATAAATAAATAAATAAGCTCTTACTTATACATAAAGAAATATTGTCCTGTCTTTACTTATGACTCAGTAACATGGAAGAAACTAGAGATTCTACATTGAATTGGTTCATATTGAAAGGGTTTTTAAATGCGGAATTCTCCAGATTAGGTAGTGTAGAACAGTGACTGCTGTTTACAGAGGCAGAGGCAAAAACGAGCCTATGGCTTTGTTAGATGCATATATTGTGAACTATTTTTACTTTCTCATCGTTCATCAAATGTTCTGCTGGTCACATTTATATGCATAGTAATTTAACAGGCACCTGTTGCCATGGCAGCACAGAACAAATATGGAATCTATTATCTTTTTTTTTTTGAAATCTATTATCTTATGAGGTGAGAGTTCCCGAGTGATGCAGGTGCAGGCTGGTGAGAACACTTTTGCTTTTGCTTGTGTAGCGTACCCACAGTGAGACACTAAGTCTGTATTAAAAAGTACCGTGGGGACTGTAAGATTTGTTTGAGGTTGGTCTTCTCTACAGTCTGGTCTAGCTTCACAATGTTCAGTAGACTACAGGGATCCGTCTAATTTCACTGGCAACCATACACTGGTTCATATCAAGACAAATTCACACAGAAGGATTTTCCAATGTGAGTCATTAGCTAATAAATGCATCTATATGTTTTTGTGTTTCTTTGTACCTGGGGTTGGGCTGATAATGGTAATGATACACACTGTCTTTTTGCCTTTTTGAAATGAGATAATTGTTGAAAATGAGAATTTTTTTTCCCCTCCACACGTTTTCTTAAGACAAATGAGATGTCCAATGAGGTAAATGAAAGTCAAAGAAATCTTGTAGAAAACTGCTAATTATAGAAAAGGATACCCTATTGCTATTTCTGTCCCATCTGATTGTAATGTCTTTCTCAAGTGCCTATTACCCGTAAGGTATTATGGCAGACTCTCTGTGGGATAGAACAGTTTTTGGTCCATGGTTAGTGGGACTCAACCCAAATAAAGGAGCCAACTGAGAGAAAATGACAAGCACAGGCAGTTCCATTTTTTTTTTTTTCTCCCTTCCCATTTTCCCCCCTCTATCCAGTAGAGGCTACTTTAAAAAGACCCATGTCTTCCTATGTCACCATTATTTTGTATTTGATTCTTCCTAACTCTCGACAGTTCTTTTTATAATACACACTATCGAGTGCCTAGTAGGTGCCGGGTATTGGATGAGTTACTATGGTAAATTGTTAAAGTCCACTTTATTACACATCTTATTGCATTATTTAAGCTTCCTCTCTAAAAAAAAGACAGTTTTCTTTGTAAAGGTGCAATTTTTAAGTGGTTAAAAACAAATAACTTGAAAAGAGATGATGGGATCTTAAGTATTGACTCAGCAACCAGAAACACACACGTACATACACACATACACTCACTGAGTCCCTTAAAGAAATGTACAGAAACTGCGGTAGAAAAATTTACAGGGTCACATAATTTAACTAAAAGAGTCGAATGAAAAAAAATATTTGGATTAGGGGAATTTCTTTTTTTTTTTAAGATTTTATTTATTTATTTGACACAGAGAGAGAGAGCACAAGAAAGGGGAATGGGTGAGGGAGAAGCAGGCTCCCCACTGAGCAGAGAGCCCGAGGTGGGACTCTGAGATCATGACCTGAGGTGAAGGCAGATGCTTAACTTACTGAGTCACCCAGGTGCCCCAGATATTTCTAATCTATGTGAGGAAGAACATCTTTATTTTATTCTGTCTTCAGCTTCCAAGAGAGGTCCTGATTCCCTTTAGTTTTCTTTTCTTTTTTTAACATTTTCCCTTGATGTGCTGCTCCCTTGCCTTTACCTTTCTTCCAGCTCAACTTGAGAAAATATAGTGAGACCTGAAGGCACATCAGATTTTTTGGCTTTCCCCTAAAGGCGCAATAAAAATACTCTTATCCATCTTTTGCTCTGCTACCTACCTTCACGTTCCCCTTACCCTCGACAGCTCAGGCCCGCACCGTCCTACTCAAAGTGGAACTCAAGGTCTCTGCTGGTTTACTAGTCCATGACAAGTACAAAAATTACAAGCAAGCACTTAGAAACTTTGATAGAAATGTGGTAGAGGAATTTCATCTGTTGATTCTAACAAATGTTTGGTTGGTATTTTGTATTTTTTTAAATTTTATTTCTCCAGTGATAAATTATTATCATTATTATTTAACAAATAACAATCCATATGAATTGTGAGGCTGAGGGAGAGAAACAATAAAACTACCTGGTCTTTCACTACAGATAGTCTGAGAACTACTGGTCTAACGTACTCTCAGTTCTTCTAAAAATGTCTTTTGATTTCCTACCTTCATGCCTTTGCCTATTTTTTAGCAAATACTCCCTGTCTCTCAAAATACAACCATAATATCCTCTCCTTCATGAGTTTTTATCTGAACTCCTACACTGCATTTTTTTTTGTTATTTCTGCTGAAACCTTATAACCAGCATTTATTAAATGTAGTGACATTTAATATTCTATACAAATGCACTTGCTTTTTTTTTTTTTTTCTTCACTACCACCTGGGCTACATATGAGAGATACAATCAGGATGGGGAAGGGCATGAATATTTGGGTTAGAATCCTGAGTTCTTTCATTTATGAAGTGATGGACCTTGGGTCAGTCAACGAGTCTCTTTGTGCCTCACTTGCTTTTCTTATCAAATGGGACTGTTGGTAGCACCGATCTCTTCAGGTTGCTTTGAGGATTAGAAGCAACAATACGTATAAAGCATTAAGTTTACAGTTCCTGACACATACTAAACACTCGGTAAATGATTGCTCTTATGTTTTTCATTAATATTAGCAGCACTTTTAGAATATTTTTTTTTGCATTTGTTCAGATATTGCTTGAAATTAGTCATTCAATCCCATTGTTTTGAGGAAAAAGAAGCTATGAAGCCGTTGCTTTGATAGACCCACTTTTTTGTTATTTATTTATTATTTTTTAATAATAAGTTTATTTTTTATTAGTGTTCAATTTGCCAACATACAGAATAACACCCAGTGCTCATCCCGTCAAGTGCCCCCCTCAGTGCCCGTCACCCAGTCACGCCCACCCCCCGCCCTCCTCCCCTTCCACCACCTCTAGTTCATTTCCCAGAGTTAGGAGTCTTCCATGTTCTGTCTCCCTTTCTGATATTTCCTACCCATTTCTTCTCCCTTCCCCTTTATTACCTTTCACTATTATTTATATTCCCCAAATGAATGAGACCATATAATGTTTGTCCTTTGATAGACCCACTTTTTGAAGACACATCTAGAATAGGCGTTGTGCAAGAGTGGAACGTCATTGGGTTTCTATAGATTCCTATGGGGCTTTGGGGAGCTGGTCAGTGCAGCAGAGGCCTACTTGCTTAGGTTCTGTAAACATAACTGAGTCACTCATATGATAATTTTTTCATTCAGGCAAAAGTAACACTCCTAAAAGGAAAATGGAATTTAAAAAAAGGAACTTTAGAAGAAAGCAGTATATCTAAAAATATCCCCATGACACCAACAACAAAAAAATTGGCTGGGACACCTGGATTTTTCTGAGTATAATTTTAGTTAGGTAAACATTGAAAAGATATATTTTCCTAAAAGAGGAAAGATTAATTTTATGGAAAATGATGGTTGGTAGTAATCTTCAGATTCAGAAGATCGATTCTATAAAAGATTTTCCTTGTTTTAAAAAGTGAGAGGTTGTGAATTTGAACAAGTTGCATTAATGATGATCAATACTCACAGTCACTAGCCTGATAAAATTTACCCCCAATGAGTCTTCTTTGTAGGATAATTTTCTAAGGACATAGACTTGTGGATGTGAATTACAGTGTTTGATTATGTGGTAGTTAAATGGAATGATTATTTTAATGTGTGCGCCAAAAAATATATTAACACCATATTACGGATTCATAGCTATTGAGGATATGCTTTATTAGGCTTTAAAAAAATAGGTAGACTCTCTTGGAAGTAAGCAGAAATGTATTCAACATATAACTAAATTAAATGCCAAGCAACATGGCATTGAATTTAAGGGAGTGGATTATGGTTTTGTGGTCAAATTATTTTTGGTATAGTGAATGTGAATTCAAAAAGAAGACTCTAAAAATTCTGAGAAGAGCTAGGGAACAAGATTTAAGAGCTACTTAGGCCCTTGCTAGACGAGGACAATAATACAAAGACATAATTTACTGTAGTTAGAGGATAAGAAAAATGAAGTGAAACCCAGATTATTTGAGGCCTTAAAATCTAATTCTATATTTGTAGGTGTATACACACACACACACACACACACACTCAATGTGTGTTAACATACCCACCAACTTTATGTGTAGATCTGAATAAAAGGAAGGGTGAACATTTTCTAGAAGAAGAGTTGAGCTGAACACACACACCCGTTTTTAATAATAAGGTCTGTTAGACTTGAATGGCACAACAGTCTGTCGGGGAAGTGGTGAAATCATCACAGACTGTTGAGTGATTCAAAATTAGATCAGACAAAGCACTTTAAAAATACACTGTAGGAAACAATCTAGGCTGGGAAGGCAATAAAAAATGACCTAAATCGGTCTTTTCCACCTCTAACTTTTAATGTTTTCTTGTAGTTTAAAAATAGAAGAGTGTAATATTTATAGAAATACTGAAAGTTGGGGTCTAAACTCTAAGGCGCTTATTATTATTTAACAATATATTTGCTACTGATGGCTTTGCTGTAGAAACAACAGAAATGTGGCTCTATGTCTTCATCGTTTCTTCACTGATATGAAATTAACAATGAAGAAAAATGTTCAGGGTTCTGGGTACCATTATTAAGCAGTTTAAGGGCTAAATTTCATTTTATTTATTTATTTTTAAAGATTTTATTTATTTGAGAGAGATATAGTGAGAGAATGAGAGAGAGAGAGAAAGAGAGAAAGCAAAAGCAGGGGGAGGAGCAGAAGGAGAGGGAGAAGTAAACTCTCTGCTGATCAGGGAGCCCGGATGCGGGGCTCAATCCCAGAACCCTGGGATTGTGACTTGAGCCCAAGGCAGACCCTTAGCAGACTGAGCCACCCAGTGCCCTTAAGGGCTAAGTTTTGGCGCATAAAACTTAAGTTCTAAACCATTTATCCAACATAACAGACCTTAAATATTGCGGTTAAAATTAAGCAGTATTTAGTTTTTCCCCCATATATAATGTCATTATAACTGGATATAAACATACGATGGTGATGGAGCAAAGGTATAGAGAGTCTTTGAGAATTATTAGCTAATGTATATAACGGAGAAGACGGAGAAGCAGCTTCTAGAAGGGTTATTTTTCATGTCCTCTCCGACTCTCTGATCTTAACTTAAATGATTGCTAATCAGATGCAATCTCTTTATGTCACTTGATTTCTCCTATATTCAAAGGCAGTCAGGATACTACACAAAATGAACCAAATTGTTTAAAGAGAAAGGGCTCCATAAATTTTTCTAATACTTTCTAATTTGTGCTTTTTTTTCATTTAACCTATAGTGATTCGCTTGGGGACACTCTTGCTCACCTTTGGGCGACCCCTGTCCTCATATCAGACAGAGACGCTTTAACCAGAAGTGGGAATTTACTGTTCTCTGCAATCAGCCTATGTGACCTTTTGGATAAATCATTGCTTAGACTTATAGCCCCATGGATCAGCTGCCTGGAACCAATCCCAAGAGAGGCCTCCCTTTATCTGTACGTTGCTTGTAGATCAGCAATGTACCCTCTGCATTATCCAAATGTTTCTTGGCTCACTGACCACCCTTGTCCCATGTGACTGGTTTTACATAAATGACATAGAAGATTGGTTTAGGCTGACTTCTTTTACAATCCCTGTTTCTCAAAATACGCTGGTTGATACAAAGTTCACTTTTGTGCAGAAGACAGAGAGGACGGTCATTTGTGCAGTTCTTAAGGTTTGCTGTGGTAGTGAGGCAACATTAAATGACCACTTCATTTTCCTCTGGGAGTAGTCTTGGTGGGGAGGTGCTGACCATGGGCAACATTTTTTTTTTTTTTTTTTTGTGCCCAGCTCACTGACAGGTGGTAGATGTTCAATAAACATTTGTTGGGTGAATAAATGAATGAATGGGTGGTCATTTCCAAGGAGGCTAAATTTCAGTACTGCTCTTTCTGCATTCCTTTCTGAGCAATTGGCCTCTTAGAGTGGCCAGCCCCACAGGATCTGCAGAAACAGGGGAAGAGAAAGGATGGGAATTTACTGCCAAAGTGTCGGGTCCAGCCATCTTTTGAATCATGAGTGAATGTGTACTCTTTGATTAGCCTTAAACTATTTGACATGATGTACTGGGTGGAGAATCATGAAATTTTGGAGACAAATATAGCTGTGTCTAAATCTTAACTTTGCTACTTAGTTATGTGCTACCTAGAGTGGATTATTTAACCTCCCTGAGGCTCAATATTTCTTCATTAATATGGAGAAATTGCCTTTTGTCTTGGAAGCTTCTTCCTTTCTTTCTCTCTCTTTTTTTTTCTACAATGAGATAGAAATTTTTAGAAATTTTTAGAAATTTTCTACAATGAGATAGAATTTTTAATTTAAATTCAATTTGCCAACATATAGTTTCTAGGTAAATCACTTCATATAGTATATATGTGTGTGTCTCAATAATAATAGCTATTTTCACTTTTTTTTTTTTTTTTTTTTTTTTAGTATCTTCTAGATGCCTGGATCACAGCTGTGGGTGGTGATCCCTCCAGCTAACTAAATTCCCACTAACTGTACAAGGCACAGTGCCATAGTATCATTCCCATTATACAGCCAATTAAATTGAGAGTAGGTGATGTAAAGGACCCTACACAAGGTCATAGAGCTAAGTGAGAGAACAGAGATTTGACTTGAAATTTATCTAATTCCTAAGCTGAGACTTTAATTTATCCCAATTAATAAATATTATTTCTTTCCTGCCCAAAAGAAATGGAGATGACACAATTATCCTTTTCTAATTGATCTGCTTACCTCTTCTATTGGATAGAAACCCTATCCCCATAATAAACCCCACTGGACCCAATAATTTTATTCATGGTGCTCACTTATTTAGAATCTAGCTGTGGGCCCCATATGGGTAGTGCTTTTTGTTATCATTGCTGAATGTCACATCTTTTCAAAAGATTCGTTCTATGTTATTTATTTCAGGTTAGATAGTGTAATTCTAAAGTCCAGAGAGGTCAGAGGATGCAGTAAATTTTTAGAGCCACTGAGATAGCACAGGTTTTCTATAACCCAACTCGAGAAAGAGAACAAGCTATATAGCCTTTAGCTATGTAAAAAGGCAGTGGTTTCTATCTTCTGTCATCAGTAGAGTCAGAGATTCTTCTGGCCATGCGTCTGCATATGATGTCAGTGGGAACTTTGAATATTAAGGGTGGAGATGTCTAACTTGGATGATCTGACTTTGGAGCTGTTAGAAGCTGGAAATGCTTTTAACCATGGCTTAGTCAGAAGGATATGAACCTTGGACTTACTCTGACAGTTGCCTTTAATTAAATGAGCCTGGCTCTATTAGATTCTGGCAAGGCAGCTATTTAGAAAGCACTAATTCTTCAGAAATCTAACTTTCCCAAGTTTTGTTTTTACTCAGCATCTTGGATTTTGTTTTCGTTTTCCATTTTCAGATTTATAATCGCTTAGATACAAATTGCTGTGGATTCCGACCTCGAAAGGAAGATGCCTGTGTACAGAATGGACTGAGGCCAAAATGTGACGACCAAGATTCTGTGGCTCTGGCACACATTATCCAGCGAAAGCATGACCCAAGGCATTTGGTCTTCATAGACAACAAGGGTTTTTTTGACAGGAGTGAGGATAACTTAAACTTCAAATTGTTAGAAGGCATTAAAGAGTAAGTTTTATGATGTAACATCTGTGGGACATCACTTTTCGATTAAATAAGTAGTAAGGTTTTAAGAAAACCCAAATGCTATGTGTGACTGATCTGACCCTTGAATGGAACTGTGGATGTGGAATTGGGGACTGGAGGCCCAGAAATGGGAAACAGACCTAAACCGAACAGAACAAGACTGCGGCCTCAGTGTCACTATCACTAACCCATGCAACCTACAAAACTCCCACTACATTTCACATCTGTTGTGTTGGTTGGGCCTCATTGTGAACATCCGCCTGGGTAAGGTTGGAAGCATGCAGGGACCTCTGGGATAGGAACCGGCAAAGCACGGATGAGTGGGTAGCAGAAACTCCGTTACCAGGGCATGGGGCAGAGGGAAGAACAGGCATGCAGATGTTGACTGGGGGGATGTCCAAAGGCATAATCAAAGGCATAATACACTCAAGAGACTTCTGAATGCAGTGGGAAATTAGAGCTAATCTGCTGGAGACAGTGGCTTTTTGAATTCAGGTAGGAGGGTTTTTGAACTTTTGGAAATCTTTCCGGTAGACATAGACTATGGGGGAAAGTATCTTGAGCTTATCTATTTGGAAATAAAGGAAACAGATTCTTTTAATAATGGCAGGAACCCGCTGTAGAGTCTGGGCCATTCAACTTTAGCTACAGGGATTGAGTGCAGATTTCAGGCCCCCCAGCTCATAGCCGCCCTACATAGCCTTCCTACCTTGTCAGAAATCAGTGACCAAGACATTAGGGTATGTCTGAGACTTGCAAATAGAGGGGAGCATTAGTGAAAGAGTTAACCAGCTTGGTGTAGCTAAGTGACTGCTGGAGAGCACGTGAATGAGTCTAAAATTGAGAGTAGAACCCCAGTCTTCCAAATCCAGGTCCAGTCATTTCTTCTGCAGTGACTTGTTTGTTTATGCTGTTGCTCTTATTAACAACACTCTGAAGCATGTTTCATTAGTTCTTCCTAGTTCTCTGAATCAGGTAATGTGGATTTTATGTACTTTCAGGACTAGAAACAATACTGCTCCCATGAAAGTTTCATGAGCCCCAATTTCATGAGTTCTTGCCGCATCTTGCATACTCATTCTCACATCTCTTTGTGGATTGAAGGTAGACTATATGACAGATTCTTTAAAGTGACTAAACTACAGAAATTCTATGTGTAGAAAAATTTGCCAAAAAAAAAAAAAAAAGGAAAAATTTGCCAAAGGCATCTCTTACTGATATTATGGGGTCTTCTTAAATCTCTAAATTTTCTTTTGGAATTAGGAGTACCTGAGAATATGGTCCAGCCATTCTATACATTCATATTAATATGAATACGGTCTTATTTATGCTTCCAAAGAAGTTAACTTCCAATGAAATTTGAGGAGTAATGAGTTTGAAGTTAAATTTTTTTTTGAATAAGTAAGTCATGCATTGAAAAGCAAAAATGAGGGGATTCCTGGGTGGCTCAGCAGTTTGGCATCTGCCTTTGGCCCAGGGCGTGATCCTGGAGACCCAGGATCGAGTCCCTCATTGGGCTCCCTGCGTGGAGCTTGCTTCTCCCCTCTGCCTGTGTCTCTGCCTCTCTCTCTCTCTATGTGTCTCTCATGAATAAATAAAATCTTTTTTAAAAAAAAAAAGTAAAAATGATGATTTGCTAGCCCAGATTTATGCATAGAATATTCCTGTTAATGTAATGCACATACAGGTAATTTTTTTTGATTTTCCTTATGAAAAGGATTAGTCGCTAAAGAGATCCATGGTTTTCACCGTCTCATCTCGTACATTTTGCCACAGTGAAATTAGTTGAAGGGTCATAGAATTTATAAATCATGGATTATTAATATTTCATAGAGCAAAAATGCTTACTTAATTAATACTATGGCCACTAAATTATATAGTACATGTCTTCAGGGAGCTCAGGGCATCTTATCAGTATTATTTAATTCCACGCTTACTCAGACTCATTAAGCACGTCCAGCTCTGTGGCCTTTGGTCTTTCTGCAGCATCTGGACCTGGATGCCCAGCATTTATGCCCCCTGAATGCCATCCTTAGTTCACTCCATTGGAATTTGGAAAAGGCGTTTAGGAGGCTTGAAACTTTAGGCAAATTGTATTCCTCAAACAAGGATATGTTCTTTTTTCTTTTTTAAGGCGTTACTTATTTATTCATGAGACACACACACACACATACACACACACACACAGAGGCAGAGACACAGGCAGAGGGAGAAGCAGGCTCCCTGCGGGGAGCCCGATGTGGGACTCGATCCCAGGACCCCAGGATCACAACCTGAGCTGAACGGAGGCGCCCAACCGCTGAGCCACCCAGGCGTCCCCAGGATATGTTCTTATTTTAGCTTTTAAGGAGCAATTACGTTTACATGAAATATACCACGTAACCCCAGTAGCTGTACTGTGCTTCCATCAGTATTTCAATGAAAGCTGGATGGGGCCAGTTGGAGATTCAGCAAGACATTCCTTAAGACTTTGAACCAGAAACTTGACAGAGGTCATCAGATAGTGTATGTGCTTGGTTTTCACTTTCTAAATGGAGAACAGGCAGCCCAAAGCACTCTCTTAAGGTCGTTCAACAAGGACCTTTCCAAATTGGCCTCAGGTTTTCCAAAGAAGGTTCACTGTGGAATGCTGGCTCTAAAACTTGAGTTTTGGTAAATTGATTTGAAAACAATTTAGTATTCCAGTTCAGTAAAGTGCTCCCAGATTCTCAAAATTCCTGAAGTGTAGTCTGAATCAGGAGCAATTCCTTATTTAATTGGGCGTCATGGAATGATTCCTTTCTCTTTTTACTACCTACATTTTGGATTATTTCACATTAAAATCAGTCATGCATTTATCAGCAATTTGCTTCTCATATTTTCTTGCATAAAACCCCACGTTGACACTTATGAGGATACTATTCTAACTTGACAGATTGAAGTGGTTTCTATGGGTGAAATGGAGCTGAAGATTGAGGAAAGTATTTTTGCCAGGCTAACAGAACTCTTTTTAATTCTATGCCTCTCTTTGCCTACAGTAATGACTTTAAATAAGATGTTAGCATGTCAAGTTCTCAATGGAAAATTCAACGTAGAAAATTCAGGTCCCTTGAGACATATTCTTCTAGTATATTATTGTTAAGAGAAGTGTCAGCTTGACAGGCTTGACAGTGACAAAAATGTTTTCATTCTCCAGGTACTATTTGATAGTGTGATTTGTGCCAGATTAATGAAGGGCAGAGCAATTGGGTAAGGCATAATATTTCTAAGCAATTACTAAGAATGAAATATCATTTTATCTTCTCAGGTTTCCCGAATCTGCAGTTTCTGTTTTGAAGAGCCAGCACTTACGGCAGAAACTCCTTCAGTCCCTGTTTCTTGATAAAGTTTATTGGGAGAGTCAAGGCGGTAGACAAGGAATTGAAAAACTCATCGATGTAATAGAACAGAGAGCCAAAATCCTTCTCACCTACATCAATGCACATGGGGCCAAAGTATTACCTATGAATGAATAACAAAAGCATCTTCTGGGTATAATACTAGGCATATTTATGCTTTTTTTTGTTTTTGTTTTCAAACCACATGCACAAACCTCAAGCCTTTTTAGGAATGAGGCAGTGTAGATGAATATATAAAACAAATGAATTTAACCAAGTGTATATGATCGGTCTGAGCACTATAAGCAGACTTAAAACCTTTTAAAAAACATACTGCTCCAAGGATTTTTGTCCATATTTTCCTCTAACATCATGTCATGCGAGTCTCAACATCTGATTACAGAATGGTTGTAATCATTATTTAGCTTTGTTAAAACATTTGTCGTGCCTTTTAACAGAACAGTGTAAACCAGAGGTACTGACTCCTTTAACAAAGTGTATTTTATGCCATATTGACTGGTCTGATCAAGTACTGATGGGAACGGTTCTTGACATTCTTCAGTTGCTGATTGTTAAAACAGAGCCGTCCCAATATGACCCAGAGGAGGCAGTTCCATATTGGAAAACTGAGGCATGTGATCTACAAAAACACCAGCACACACAATAATTCTACACGAGAAATGGTGGGTTATTTGCAAAAGCGCCGATATATTCTATCTGCATATGATCGGCCATCTCTGTGAGTCTGAGAAACAAAAATCACAGTTTCACTTTTTTTTTTTTTTTAGAAATTTGTTTTGTTTTCAGTTTTGAAACCATCCAAGTATGACAATTTATACAGTAGGTAGTTTTGCTTCCTCAGTTTTGGTCCAATTTATGTCTAGTGGCTTAGACATTAAACAATTTTAAGGTATAAATTAGCTTATTTGAAACTATACTTCTAGTGTGCCTTTTTTTAATGGATGCTCTTTGAAAAAATGTCATTTTTACAAAGGATATACTATAGTTTTGTATATTTTCTTAATAGGGGATTTCTTTAGATTTGTTCTAATTATATTTAAACTGACTTAAATGATGTTGCTGATATACTGACGATAGAACCAGATACTGAGTGCATTTAGATATGCTGTTTGGCTTATCCTAATATGAAAAATATGAACAAAATAAATTGAAACCTGACTCTTTTCAGTTCTCCTCATTGAAAGCACATGACTAGAACTAAAACAGTGAATTTGGACAATATTAAGCTTCAAATAATTCCTCCCAAACTCCCTCTACCAACTTTTTAATTAGGCACAGGGACATGGAAGTACAGTATTCATGTGTTGGATCTTTGTGTCCTGGAAAGATACCCATGTCATCACATATGATAGATGTTCTTACAGAGGTTTCAAATCTTGAACAAGTCATCATTCTACCCCCCTCACACCTATCCTTATTTAAAAGCTGATATACTGACTTCTTTTTCCCCTGAAAGTTTAAAAATATGATTTAAGAATGCTGTACTACATTCTATTCTGTTTTCTCGAGTCTGTGTGTTATTGCTAAAGTCCCATATCTTCTGTGTTCTAATCAAGGGTCGCTTAATATCACTGTAAAGTAGAACTGTTAAAGGCATTACAACAATAAAGACTAAAATTTAAAAATATATATACCTGTAGATTCTAATTTATTCAAAGGTATAGGGACAAAAATGTCAAAACAACGCCTGCTAACTCTAAGAGAAGACAGGCAAGGAGAGAGGGATCATTTGATCACCTGATTAGAACTTTTCTAGGCTCACATTCAAGTACTACTTTTTAACATCCTTATTTGCTGGGCTAACCCTTAGAGAAGTGGCCTTCAGACCATTCTTCTTTCCCATTATCCCTCTACCACTCTGATTTCCCTTCTCCTGTTCCACATGTCCCGTGCACTCTTTGGCTCTCCCGAGTCTCTACTTTTACCTGCTGTGCTCCGGCTTTTAAAAATCCCCTTTTCTCTCATTAATCAGTATTTTAATAAAAAAAAAAAAAACTGTCCTAACAGAAGCTTGGAGACCCAGGTTCTATTTTGAGCCACTGACTTAAAATAACTCATTGTCAAGTTGCCTTGTACCTTGTCTTATCAAGGTGGCATATTTTCATTTTAATATGCTTTTTATGGAGTAGAGCATCTTTATCCAAATTTGTGATATTAGTGGTGGGAATTCCAGTCTCCTTAGAAATGAGCTATAATGTTGCCTCTCCAGCTGCACTGCTTTGGGGCAGCTTGGTTCTCCCTTATGTGGGTCTGGTTTTGCTTATTTGCCTCCAGTTATTCTGACATGCTTGATATTAAATGAAAGGTCCAGGAACACATGTTTATTTTAGTCACCTTTGCTTTTTAACAATGTATTTTGCTTTATAATCAGTGAATAATTCATGCCGTATTATTTTTGAATAATGGATAGCTACAGGGCCAGGCTTTTACTTCTAAGTAACACTCCTCTTTTTTCTCACTGAAACAATGAGAGTACTCTGCGCCTTTCAGATGCACTCAGATTATGCTGTGGTTTGGTTCACATAAGCATATTATGTGGTTTATTTATAACTTGATAAATTTAAAATAGAACAATTTACCTTGGCAGGCATACAAAAGCTTGTTCTTGTGTGACTTATTTTCTTTAAGCTGATAATATGAAAATAAATACATATCTTAAAAATCTATAATAAAAATATTAGAAAATAAAGATGCGTGCTTTTTATTTTGTAGGTGGGTTTTCTTTTGTACATGGGTGACTTTTCAGAAGTGAAGTACGGAAGACGGTTTGCTACCACTGTCCATGATAAAAGAAACAACTGAACAATTAAGAGTTTTGTTGGATTGTGTTCGTGTATGCATATATTTGACATTGTTACCAGTGATTTTATGCTTTTTCTTGGTGTACATAAAGCATTGTCTTCCGCGGTATGCAAATTAGTTAATAGCTATCACAAACCCTAAGAGACTGATTTTTGTTTTTCTTTGCTGGGGGTGAGTCTTAGAACTATAGTTAAGGTTTTCTTTATAGCATTCAATCTTATTAAGTTTATTAGGTATCCTGGGGGACTTATCAAAATATAAAATGTCTTAGACTTATGCTCAAAAAATTTATAATCTCTAAGCCTGTATTATAGCCTGTTTATTCCATCGTACCTTTAAATATATGTGATATAGCTAATGAATAAAATAACCTAGATGTAGATTTATCTACCCGGTACCTTATGGAATTCTTATGTTTATCTCAGCACAGAATGAAGGAAGGCTCAGTTAGGGTACTAGTCTGAAAATATGGTATGGAAATTGTATGTGGGTCAAATAAAGATGATAAAAGACCTTTCTCCAAAAACTAGTAGCATCAAGAATTAAGAGCTTCCATTCTTGAAACAGAATTTGACTTGTGGGAAAAGTTACTGGACACTTGGAAATAGCCAGAAGAGATTTTTGGGTGTTCTTTCAGTACAATGCTGGGCTTGCTTTTGTATTGAATGGTCTACTTAACAATGTTGTGGGGCAGAGGTTAACTTGTAGATTTTTATCCCATTGAGATGCAAATAATTTCTGCCTGGTGGAAAAGACAACCCTAATGGTTTTACAGTTTATTACCCTGTTGGACATTAGCCAGTTTTATATCTAGTCCAGCAATCTTACCCTAACATTGCCTGTAAATACTTAGCTTTTGAAATACTCTTCGAAATGGTTTTACCATCTTAGCAGTTCCCTTGGTTATTAATTAGATAAAGTCTTTGACATATGTTCGTTTTACATTTGCATAGGAATTGCAATTTCAATTATTTCAAATATTTTGCCCTAATAAACTTTTGACTACAGAGTCATATCTTACTTGTTTGAGAATCATGATTTTAAATTTTTGAAAAATTACTTTAGCAACCTTTCAAAACACAGTTCTATCATTGAAGAACTGAATGACACCATGTGATTAGCCTTTGGAGCTTATTTTCATTTAATCTTTTAATTTTTTAGTGGTTATCAGTGGATTATCTAGTTCAGAGGTCTGACTCAGAAGGGCTTGCGGACAGACTCTGTTTTGCAACCTAAGAGTGCACATGGTAAGGGAATGAAGTGGCAGAGATCTTTTCTTGCAAGAGCACTGCATATTACTAAATTAGTTCAACCTTTTTTTTTTTATCTTAGGAAGTTACCTTTTTACCATCATGACTCCAAAATGCATTTAGTTTTCTCGATAAAAATATGCACAATCATGTGCACATTAAGAAATCTCTATGCATCTTCTTTCTAAAAAAGTAATCTGTATTTCTTAGCAGTACTTGTCAAGATTTCTAAAGCTTCTGAGACAAAGAACTAAAAAATAAAACCTCCCTTGTCAGTGGCTTTAATCACATGCTGCAGAATTAGCTAGCTGTGCTATATTTCAAAAGGCAAACTGGGCTGCAGAGAGTGGGACCAGTCACTAAATGAGACTGAAACAGCTGTGATTTTGCAGGATGTGCCAACATTTTCTTTAGCCCCAGGACACCAGACATTATTTGGCTCATAAAGTACCCTATGTTATTGGCTCAACTTCTGTTTAGGAGAACAAGAGATCTTGTTCTGTATCCCTGTTTCAGGCCCTCAGGGGCATTAAAAAGGGAGGTCAACATTTATTTTATTTATTTTTTACCACATAGTAACTTAAAAAAGTCAACTATGATTCAGATAGCCTCTAACTTTGTGAGAGTACATTATCGTTAAGCTTGCAAGATTCAAGTCTTTCTTAAGAGAATGGTGAAATAATTTACAGCCTCTCTTAAGAGTCCGTCCTCCACATCAGGTAACAGGTGACAGTTACGATGTAGGACTTGAGTTTTGGTGATTCATGTGACAGTGCTATTTGCTGCCCGCATTGTGTCATTTCCTTTGTCTTCCTTACGGTCCGTTGCAAGTAGACACAGCATGTTGTGTTTAAGGAGGAGTGACATGACAGCCTCTGGAGAAGCAAAGTCCTAATTAGAGACACAAATTCCTAATTAAGTCTTGACTTTATCCTGGGCTACCTACTAGATGTCAGTAGTAACACGCCTTTAAGTTGTGACAACAAAAAATGTCTCCTGATATTGCAAAATGTCCTCTTAGGAGGCAAAGTCATTCCCTGGTTGAGAATCATTAGTTCTTCGTGCTTTAGCACCTTCACTGATAGAAAGTCTTCCATAAAAGACAAACCTTTTAATTTTTTTCCTGTCCTTTCGCATTCAGCTTATGAAGATTTTTCTCTAAGTCCTTGTTTTAGACTGTGTTGCCACATGGTATGGCATCACTCAGGGCCCTGAGACGTCTGATGGTTTGGAGAAAGAGATCAATAAAAGTAGCCACTTGAGAGGAGAAAAGAGACATACTGGGCTTTGAAATAAACATTTTAGGTGGAGCATAAATTTAGGAGCATATGACAAATTAAATATCAGCATAAAAATTTGGGAATGGATGGTGGTTGAAGTAAAAGCGCTTGAAAATCTGTGCTCTCCCTTCCTCTGTCCTGGGGCTCGGGATCTGTAGTCTTTGAGAAGATGCCTGGAATACAAAGAAGCCCTGCTCACACCAGGGACCCAACCGCCCTGTGGGATCCTCCTCCAACAGAGGGTCAAAAGAAGTGGAGGGTGTTTCCTTAGCAGCAGGAGGGGAAAATGAGTAGCAAAGTGTGGTAGAGAGGAATTGCTCTACTGTGGTACAGTCAGCAGCCAGTGGGCAGTGAGGAATCGCAGTGGGAAATGGAAGAAGAGAATGGAATATCAACAGGGAAGGCTAAGTAATGCTGTAGTAACAAAACACCATCAAATCTCAGTGGCTTAAAACAATAAAGCTAGATTTCTCACAGCACTTGTCTGCCACAGCTTGGCAGGAGAGCTTTGCTTCAGATAAACACCTAGAGAATCACCGTGGTGAGGCAGCCTGGATGCTTCTATTTCTGTATCTGAGGGAGAGAAAGTTCTGAAGGGCTTTGCACTTCGTCACCACTAACTGGACAAAAGCGAGAAATCTGAACTGTCTGGCAAGGGACACCGGTAACTACAGCAGAGAGTGAGAACTGCAGGGGTGGCTCTGCTTACGTTTGAGGCAATCATATCCCAAATCTATTATTGTTTGTCAACCCTCTTCTTCGAGATTACCCCTGTCCCCCCGGCCCCACCTCACTGACCTCTGTTGACCATGGTTGATGGGGTCAGTGATGTACATGTGCCTTAATGCTGGGCCAGTCGCAGTCTCTCTATTCAGCTCTGTTTCCTGTCATAATTGATTGGTTCGAAACTGAACACCTGATCTAAGTAGGTCACCCAGAAAACTTGCCTCAGAGTTTTAGAACAGATAAAGAGAAAAACAAAACAAAACAAGACCCAAGCCCAAAGCAATAATGGGGCAATGTTCTGGAGATCTTACTTAGACTTTTTTTTTTTTTTTTTTTTTTTTTTTTTGCTGTGAGTGGAGAAAATTTAATGTAGATTGAGGGAAAGCCTCAAGCCTCAGAGGTGCTGGTGGGTGAGATGGGGAGGTCCCATGTCTTCCGACTCCTTCGCATTAGTTGCTTGAGGTGCCTTCCGATTTTTAGTTTCCTCAGAGTCCTTTCTTAATGTGCCCCTTTGCTTTAACTTAATCTAGGCCGATAGCTTTTCTTTTCTTTTCTTTTCTTTTTTTTAAAATTTTTATTTATTTATGATAGTCACAGAGAGAGAGAGAGAGAGGCAGAGACACAGGCAGAGGGAGAAGCAGGCTCCATGCACCGGGAGCCCGACGTGGGATTCGATCCCGGGTCTCCAGGATCGCGCCCTGGGCCAAAGGCAGGCGCCAAACCGCTGCGCCACCCAGGGATCCAGCTTTTCTGATAATTGCAACAAATGGCAAATCTATAATTAGTTTCTAAGGTAATTAGGTCTTTCTCTAATTTGTTAGTTTTAGAACGTATATCATGAGTTCTTCTTATGACAGATAAAGATGTTCATGTTCTTAAATTCCCCCTCCCTCCACTTCTCTCCTTCATAAACCAATATCTAAAATATTTATCATCACGCTTACATGTCAATCTTCCTAATATTTACCTTCTGGTTTCCACTTTGTCACAGGTGCATTAATTCCATATTTGAATAGATTTCCTGCTCACCATCAATTACAACTTCTTCCTTCCTGAGGTTTTTGTTTGTTTTACTCATTCATCTCTTTGCTGATTGGCTTCATGGAAATGATTTTTGCAGACTTACCCATGAGTTCCATATTCAGTGAGCCTTGCTGATTTGCAAATGGCATTGTTTTGTTTATGTATATAAACAACAGCCTTGTGATATAAAATTTGGATTCTGCGCTTTTTAAAAAGTTTTTCAAAACGAAATATCCTTGGAAGTCTTTAGACACTGTAACACTGTCATATAGCATTGAACATTGCAGATAAGATTTCAGAGGTCAGGCTGTCCTTTTTTTTTTTTTTCCCTCTGACTTGTAGGTGATTCGCTTTTCTGGTTTCCATGCATGTTGAATTCTTTTTTTTTTAAATCCTTTCTTTCTTTCTTTCTTTCTTTCTTTCTTTCTTTCTTTCTTTCTTTCTTTCTTTCTTTTTTCTTTCTTTCTTTCTTTCTTTCTTTCTTTCTTTCTTTCTTTCTTTCTTTCTTCTTTCTTTCTTTTTCTTTCTTTCTTTCTTCCTTCCTTCTTTCTTCTTTCTCTTTCTGATTTTATTTATTTGAGAGAGGGAGAGAGAGATCACAAGTAGGGCGGAGGAGTAGAGGGAGAAGCAGACTCCCTGCTGAGCAGAGAGTCAGATGTAGGACTCGATCCCAGGACCCTGAGATCATGACCAGAGCTGAAGGCAAGAGTCTTAACCCACTGAATCACCTGGGTGCTCCTACCCTTTAATTTTAATAAATTCTCAGGATGTGTCTTAAAGCTGGTTGTTCTGCATCAGATTTTCCTGGAACACAACATTTTCCTGAAATCAACATATTTATATTTTCTTTCACTTTGGGAAGATATTTACAATGTATATTTGAATAGTTTTTGGTTCTATTTGTTCTGTCTTCAGGTAAAGACATATTTATTAGGTGTGTATGGAATCTGCTCTGAATCAATTGGTTTTTCCTTATTTGCTTACTTTCCTGTATTTTTTTCCACAAAATGTACTATTTCCCCACGTGTTTCCTTTATATCTCTGATTTCATTTCAGCTCCATTTATTTGGCTTCTCCCTGCTTTCCATTAGTCTTAATTTCTTGTAATGATTTTATTATCTTCAAGTTTCTTTTTAGAGAGCTCAGCTTTCTTTGGTGGCTTTGTTAACTCTTGGTTGACCTTTATTTCTCTTTCTTTTTATTTGAACTAGTTTTTCAAAGAGTTTTTCAAAATATTCTTTGAGACTGCAGGGAATAGCTTTTGGAACTATTAAAATGAAAATTAAATTAAAAATTCATTTCCTCAGTCACACTTGCAGCATTTCAGATGCTCAGGAACCTCATATGCTTCATGGACACTGTGTTACCACATCAGATAGCACCAATATAGAACATTTCCATCATTGTAGAAAAATCTGTTGGCCGATGTTGCTGTAGAGCACAGGTGTGCTCTAAGAAAAGCATTTCTTGTGAGGTGGGGTTTATATTTTCTGTCCTCGGCAGTAGTTCCATCCTTGGGGTTATATTTTTTGTCCCTCCATCCCTCCCCCTTACCTTATCACCAGGCAGCATTATCTAGGTTAGATTTTTGGTCTCTCTCTTAGTTTTTTGGGCTGCTACAACAAATGCCACAGACTAGGTGGCTTTAATAACAGGTATTTATTTTTCACAGTATCAGAGAATGGAAGTTCAAGATCCAGATGCCAGCAGGACCAGTGTCTGGAAAGGGTTCTCTCTTCAGGTTGTAGATGGTCACCTTTTCATTGTGTCTTCACATACAATGGTGGGACAACTGTGGGAGAAACTTTCCCATTCCAAAAGGAACAAATAGGAAAGGGGAAAGGGGTGATGGGTCCCAAGTCAGTCCAAACATAGGCAAATTTCATTGGCTTTTAAGTGTCAGGAATAATCCTCTTTGGCTTGAGTGCCCTGTCCCAGGCTCACTGGGGTGACAGTATCACCCTCACAGCTGCAAGACTTGGTCTTGCTCTTTTAGTTTGCCATCACTCCATGGCTCTCTGCAAGGGACCTGCCCACAGGACTTGGTGGGCAGCCTTACCCCTGAGGCACTAGTGGCAGCATCCTGGCCCACTGGACCAGCAGGAACCAGTTCTGTCCTTGGGGCCTGTGGTGAAAATAGCAGCTCTGATGATCTCTGAAATCTTCAGCATCATTCTTTCCTCTTCTTACTCTTTTTAATCTAAACTGGCAGTGTGTTTGCAGGTATAATTCCCATTTTCTTTTAATTAGGTCTTTTAGAACCCTATTGTTTATTTTCAAAGAAATCTACACAGTGCTTTCTAGTTTGGGTGATAGTTGTTTTATAGCTTTATACTAGATACATCATTCTTTCCTAAGAATAACAGCTTTCTAAGAATAATCTTAAACTGTTTATCCCGTGCCGTGTTTTACTGAGAAGCCATTATAAGTTCTTAAGCTAGGGAGCCATGTGTTAGAGTGGATTGGAGTGTGTGTTGGGGGAGACAGTGGGGAAGACATAGAGAAGTAATTTAGGAAGTTCTGGAAATTACTTAGGCCTAAGATTATCAAGAGGTGAGGTAGGATGGGTCTAATTTTGAGGTATTTTTCATGCATAATTGTGGACCGTTACATATTTTAAGATTCAAAGGGAATTAATTAACAATTCTGAGAAAAATATCCCTGCTATTGGAGACAACTTGAAAAGATATTCTAGAAACACTATGTATAACAGTCTCCTTAGGGCTTTAGATATATTTTCTTCAGCTATAGTCACCACAGCAGGTATGCCTGGGTGGCTCAGCAGTTGAGCGTCTGCCTTTGGCTCAGGGCGTGATCCCAGGGTCCCGGGATTGAGTCCCACATTGGGCTCCTGGCGTGGAGCCTGTTTCTCTTCCCTCTGCCTGTGTCTCTGCCTCTCATGAATAAATATATGCAATCTTTAAAAAAATATGGTCACCACACCAGTATTAACTAAAGAGGCCTATCTAAACCAGACAAGGTGACTGAGTTTGTATCATTGAAAGATTCAGAAGAATGGATGGATACACCACACACATACACACACACACACCACCACCACCACCACCACCACCATCACCACCAACCAGTGGGCATATACATGAAACAGTAAATCTAGATAAGGAGCTAGATTGTTTCCTTTTCTTTTTTCATAATGAACAAGTTGGTTGCTCTTCTCAGTTGATTTAAAACCAAGCTACTTACTATTAATCAGGATTGAGGTTCTGCACTTAGGTTGGGGTGCCCCAAACCATGCGATTACATTTATATCTCAAGATGTTCTGGCCCCATTACCTCTCAGCCAGTGACGATTACAGAGTTTGTTTGCTAATTTGATTTCTCTGAAGCTTTATTTATTCACTCATATAACAAATATTTGTGGAGTGCAGGCTAGGTGCCAGGTCCTGTTTTAGGTCTTGAGATACAGCAGAGAAAAATAGGTGAGCACATGCATCTTTAGCAGCTTTCTGTCCTCAAGTCTTTGAAAATTAAACTGTGAAGTTAATACAACAAAAATCAGAGGCACTGGCCAAAATTTTTCATACACAAGAAGAACTAATTTTATAGTGTTGCCTTAACACTTTAACCTTTCTGTTCTTCAAACGTTCGTATTAAAAACAGAAACAGTATTTTTCAGCTATATTTGTGGACATAATCAGAATCTCTTGAGTAATATTTCAAATATCCTTTACGATGCCTCTAGCCAATGCATTTTACTGGAATTGCATGTATTGTGCAGTTTACATTTTGTTCCTTTTCCATTTTGTCTTGGTAGGAAAAACTACCCGTATTAAGTCATAACAAAGACTACAGAAAGAAATAGTTTGGATTTTTGCCAATGTTGGTAGTATACTTTCAAATCAAGGAAATGTTCTACAATCAATATTTAAATAGCATATTTGGCAAAATGTTCTGCCCTGAATGGATGACATTTTTTGAAGAGTAAAAGTAATGGGAACCAGACAGAAAGTTCAAGAAGCCATCCTCAGTAAGCCTGCTTTCCTTTGTGACAACATAATCCCCTTCAAGGGCCTTCAGCATCTCAGATCTCTTTCTCTATTATGAGTGGCCTTTCTTTTTCTTTTCTTAACATTTTGTTTTTAACTGTATTGCAGAGTTGGTGCTTCTATTTTATCTTTTCTAGAAGTCTCTTCAGTGTAATTTCTGACCATTGGAATAACTTTTCTGCAAGGCAGCCATGTCATTGTTTTGCAAAATCTTCAGTGACTTTTTCTTTAGTGCTGATTTCTCCCTCTTTCTCTAGGACCCAGAGATACAGACTTCAGAATTTTTTCCTGTTCTCATGCTTTCCTCACTTTTCCTAAGGCCCTCTCTACTTCTGCTGCCCTCTATATTTTTGCTCTCAAAAAATTCATAGCTTTGTTTCTGCTGCTTAGACAAATGGCAGCTAATTAACCTGAATACCATACAAACCTCTTGCTTTTCTTGTCTTTTAAGACCTTAAAATTTCTTATATAAGTATTGGACACCATTTAAACCAACAGAAAGAGTATGAAATAAAGTGGGAGGTAAATAATAGTATAGACACCGTTCGAGATCCGGTTGTTATTTAGGCTCATTCATTTGTATTTTGAAAAGGATTGCATATGAGTTCCAGAGCGCTGTGGCATGAAACAATATGGTAGTTCTCCTAATTTAATAACAGCCACCTATATCAGGTTTCTATTATGAGGTTGGCATGGTGTGATGTATTTCAAGAATATTATCCATCCAGTTTAGTCCTCATGAGTCTATCTGACAAATAAGAAAATAGAAGAATAGAGAAGTTAATAATATGTCCAGGAACAAAGAGCTAAGAAGTGACCAAACAGATTCATTTCCAAATGTGTTTGATTTCACAACCTATGCTTATGACGATTAGGCCACAATCCCTTCCAAATTCCATCCGGTGCTCTCTCCTTTCTGTCACAGTGACTTACCTCCAGATAGAATTTGTATTTCTTATGCACACTGAGATAAATTGCAGGAACTATGGCCAATGTTTAAGTGGAAAATTAACAAGTAGACACCTGATAGAGATAAGAAGCAGAAGCCATTCAAGCTTGCAATATCTCTCACATGTCGGGTTTTACTTATGTATGTGAGATGGTGATCTTTAATTTCCCACTATCAGTAACTAATATTTAAAAGTGTTATGTCAAGCCATGTGTTTCAGCTTTATGATTCACAGGAGGCAGAGAGAATTTCAACTCTCAGTTGCAATCTCAACTCATTTGTCGTGACGTTGAGTTACACAGAACTAGGGCACATGTAAAATAAATACCTCTTTCTGTTCCAAGCCTTGATGAGCATTTTTCTTGATGCATTTGGATTCCTCGGGTAAGAAAATCACAATGTAAAGCCATTCTTTACATTCGATGTTGAGTTTGAACAAAGAGCTGTGAGACTGCTGTGGTGTGAAAGCCAGTAAAGTTCACAGAACAAAGGAGGGCAAAGCCCCCTTAAAATCACAGCATTCCACTTCATTTTACTTTGTGTTGTTATGTTGAAAATTGAATTTGCTAGTTTGCAAGTAGATATAATAGCCAGTGGAGCTTTGGTCAACTGATTAGTTAGTGTGTTTTAAAGCAAGAGATTGAAAAAATAAAGAACACATTTAAACTGATAAAAAAATCAGCTCTGTGCTGGGAAAGAATTCTTACTTTAGAGTCATATACAGAAGAGTCATATGAAGAAGCTGATTTTCATGACCAAACAGTAATACTTTATATAATTTTATACCATTGCTGTGATTGAAACACTGTTGTGCATCCTTGCTTCCGGTTGTGTGAGTGACAGCACTCTTAGAAGTGGTAATGAGTCTCCAGTATATGCTCAACGATTAAATATCTATTTGGTTGGCTCAGGTAAACCTTTGGATCTTTATGTTGAGGATCGTGGAAGACTGAGAGGCAAAAATGTACACATCTTTTTTTTACAGATAGACGTGTACAGATTTTCAAGGACACTGGGACTCTCTATGCAGTTTTCTCATCATGAGCATGAAGCAGCATCAAAATTTACAGCCGATGGGGTATCTGAGACTGTGATACACAAAATAATGTGAAATTCATGGCTTCAGTCTAGTTTTGGGGGGTTATGAGGTGCTTTTTAAGAATGCCATATTCTTTCTTACAGAGCTAAGATAGTCTCTCAAATCCCTTTTGCTACCATATTGTGGAAATGAGAAAGAGAAGCCATTCCCAAAGATCTAGTTAGTAAATCCATTTTATGAAGTGCTATTGTTGGAAAACAAAGTTCTATAAAATTTATCTATCAAGACATGCATTTTATGGTAATTGATTTATTTTTGTTAATGTATTTCTCTATGTCATTCTTAAAAGAACTTGGAGCACCCAGTTTCCAGGTAGGGGTAGCAAAATACTTAAAGCTATACACATGCAAATGATGAAGACTGAAAACTTCTGAATTTTGGAAAATAGAAAAAAGGTGGGAAATAAAGTGATTATTTTGAAGATGTCAATATTGGATATAAGACTTCATGGAACAGGAAAAAAATGAGCCAGTCCCTTAGGGACCAAGACAGAGTGTAAGACATTTCTGAACATGTGGGAAAGAAATATCTCTGATGTCAAAACCATATACAAGTTTATTAATTCCATCACTAGGCTTGAAGATTAGAACCAAGTAATAATTTATAAAACATTTTACATTATATATTACATATAAATATGAATTTAATGCATTATATTAGAAATATTATATACATATGTATGATATTATATACATATATGCATGTTTAATACACACATATACCCATGAGATATATACATCTTGTATACATATATGTGCATATGTATAAGTATGTATATAATATATACATGTACATTTTAATATATGTGCAGTTTGTGTACATAAATGTATCTGTATTATATAGCGCATTAACTATTTTGCAGCTGTATATAGCTTATTTCATAGTTTGTATTCCGTCTACACCTAAAACTCTAAGTCGTTATACATTCAAGATTCACAGAACCCCTTCAACTGATGTTAGCCTAGTGATCATTCCTGTTCAATTTCTGATACACATAACTAATTCCTTCAACAAATATTTCTTGAATGCGTGTCATATTCCAGGCCCACTAAAAAGTAGTGAACTCAGGAGACATGGTCTTGATTATTTGAAGCTTACATTAAGGGGAGAATATGCACAGTAATATTAAAAATTGCATAAATATTGTGAGAAATAACAGGGAAGATGTGTTACAGACTGGGGAATGAGTTAAGGCCTTCTGGAGGAGGGGTATTTAAGTTGACATTTGAAGACTGAGCAGCAGTTACCCTGAGAATTGAAGGAAGAGCATTCCAGGCAAAGGAAGAGCATAAAGAGTCGTGGAGGTGGAAAATGGTTCATCTTCCAGAAAATAAGAGAAAGCTAAGGTTTCTAAAGTGTGATGAATGAGAAAGCAGCACAAAAGGTGATTAATGAGATCAGCAAGGCCCTGATCATGCACACCTGACTTGAGGGCCCTGCTAAGGATTTGGGGTTGTACCAGAAGTGCGATGAGATTTCCCTGGAATCAGTGTAGAAAAGAACTAGGCAGGAAAGTTTGCAAGGGAGAGGGCTTAGAAGATCATTTTGTAGCTCTTGTGAGAGCTGATAGGCTGCAATGAGAAGAGTGTGGAGATGGAAATCTGGTGATGCCAGATATATTTAGAGGGCAAAATCAACCAGATTGGCAATAAAAGTTTTAAGAATGACTCTCAGGTTTCTAACTGGAGCAATTATACTCATTATAGTGACCTTAACTGAAATGGAGAAGATCGGTGAGAAACAAATTTGTGAATAAAAACAAAAAGAATATTCTATTTGACACATCAATGTGCATTCAAGAGGAGTTGTCAAAAACAGATGAGTCATATGGGCTAGGCAGGGGTCTCTCAACCCTGGCACTAACGACATTTGGGGTTGAGAGAAGGACCTGGCAGTTACAGGATATTTAGCAGCATTTCTGGCCTCTTCCCACTAGATGCCATAGCACTGCCTTTTTGTTATGGCAATCACGAATGTTTCCAGACATTGCCAAATGTCTTTTGGGGCAAAACCACCACTGATTGAGAATGACTAGTTTAGAAATATGCTTTGGGAATTGACGGCATATAGATGAAATTTTAAATCCATAAAAGTAGAAGAAATCACTCAGGGAGTATAGGTTCCAGCAAAATGGTATATCAAATAAATACAGAAACTCTCCCATTATGTTTGGAATGCTTGATAAAGTATAACAATATCACAAATTTAACAGTGAGAACATAAAAAAAAGAAAATACCCAAGCAATAGAATAATAATAATTAAAAAAGAATGAAACTTTAAGTAAACGTGGAGGTGATGCTACTGTAGCCCTGACACGAGTTGGAGGGGTTTCCTTACTACTGATGAAAATAGCACAGGACCGGATTTTCAGTTACTATATATGGACTGTACAAGGCAAAGAGTCCGAATTCTTTGTAAAAAATGCTCTTTCATAATGTCTGGAATATAGAAATGAAAGGTTGACATAAATATCTCCCCATGACCCAGCATATGATGAGGAAACTCTTATTTGCTTAGTGTCTGGGAAAAAGGCTACTCCAAGCAATCAGAAGCCTGAAGCTGTGTCCCATTTTGGTTTAGAGTCTAACTTTGCAGTATCTGAGAAGGCCAGTTTCACTCAGCTAAGAAATTAATATAAAAGTTGGTCCTCACAATACCGTTGAGATAAATAGAAATGACGCAAAACTTTCTCCGAGGATCATTCCCACAACCAGTCAGCAACCAGACTCCAGCAAAAACCCAGCCCCTCTCGAAGTACAGAATTAAACATTAAAATAGAAAGAACTCATTTATCATAAAACAAAGTTTATAGACACAGCACATAGGAGAATTATTGCTCTAATCATTTGAAACAATAAATAACCTGAAGCTGACTACAAATCAGTAATGTGGAAGATAATTAAAAATATTAAAACAAATACAGAAGAAGAATGAGAGACCAGGACAAAAAAAGGACAAGATGGAATTCTTGAAATGACAACTATAACATGTGAAATTTCAAATGCAATGGAAGCTAAACAGTAGGTTCTTGTTTTGCAGAAGCTTAAGATAGGAAAGAGCTGTGGAAATAAAACAGATTATAGATAATGGGTGGTAACAACTGAAGAGCTTAAAGATAATTCTTTGTGGAAGATAGCATGAAATGAGCCAACGCATATCTATCATGAGTTCCAAAAAGCTAGGATAGGAAAAAGAGAAAAGTGGCAATAATGGAAAAGACATTGTTTATGAATTGCCAAAATTGATCCAAGACATAAATTCTCAAATTGTTTCTTTGGTGTTGAGTTTAATAAGTTCTTTATAGATCTTGGGAACTAGCCCCCCTTTATCTGATATGTCATTTGCAAATATCTTCTCCCATCCTGTAGGTTGTCTTTGAGTTTTGTTGACTGTATACCACCTCACACCGGTGAGAATGGGGCAAATTAACAAGGCAGGAAACAACAAATGTTGGAGGGGATGCAGAGAAAAGGGAACCCTCTTACACTGTTGGTGGGAATGTGAACTGGTGCAGCCACTCTGGAAAACTGTGTGGAGGTTCCTCAAAGAGTTCAAAATAGACCTGCCCTACGACCCAGCAATTGCACTGTTGGGGATTTACCCCAAAGATACAAATGCAATGAAACGCCGGGACACCTGCACCCCGATGTTTATAGCAGCAATGTCCACAATAGCCAAACTGTGGAAGGAGCCTCGGTGTCCATCGAAAGATGAATGGATAAAGAAGATGTGGTTTATGTATACAATGGAATATTACTCAGCTATTAGAAATGACAAATACCCACCATTTGCTTCAACGTGGATGGAACTGGAGGGTATTATGCTGAGTGAAGTAAGTCAGTCGGAGAAGGACAAACATTATATGTTCTCATTCATTTGGGGAATATAAATAATAGTGAAAGGGAATATAAGGGAAGGGAGAAGAAATGTGTGGGAAATATCAGAAAGGGAGACAGAACGTAAAGACTGCTAACTCTGGGAAACGAACTAGGGGTGGTAGAAGGGGAGGAGGGCGGGGGGTGGGAGTGAATGGGTGACGGGCACTGGGGGTTATTCTGTATGTTAGTAAATTGAACACCAATAAAAAATAAATTAAAAAAAATTCTCAAATTGAAAGAAAAAACATAAAAAAATAATAAATTCAGCATAGGTACTATGTAAGGAAACTGCAGATCACTGAAATTGAATACAAAGTATTTTAAAAAGAGTGATCATCAGGGACACCTGGGTGGCCCAGTGGTTGAGAGTCTGGCTTTAGCCCAGGGCGTGATCCTGGAGACCCGGGATCGAGTCCCACGTCGGGCTCCCGGTGCATGGAGCCTGCTTCTCCCTCTGCCTGTGCCTCTGCCTCTCTCTCTCTCTCTCTCTGTCTCTCATGAATAAATAAATGAAATTAAAATTTAAAAAAAAAGAGTGATCATCTAAGTAAAAGGGTCAGAGACAGAAAAGAAACCAAGACCAGTTCCTGAGGAACCTCAAAACTTAGAAAAGGCAAATTAAGTTTTAGAGAATGTTTTGGAGGTTAAAATAAGTTTGAATAGGTTTGTTCCTATGTAGTTTTGCTACTCACTACATACAAGTGAAGAGAGAACAAAAATTAGCCTACCTGTATTTCACTTTTTTCCTCCTGGGCACATGGACCTTCTAACCCAAGGATTAGATTCCCAACATATCAGTTTAGCTTCTTCATGTGTCAGTTTGGTCTTGGGACCTCTGCCTGTTTCAATATACATCAATCAAAGATCCTCAGTCTCAACCCCAAACTTTCACTTGGTGTTAAGAAATTTAAATAGTCTTTAAATTTTAATTCCCCTTTTCTTTTTTTAAGGTGATGAGGAATCAACTTTGTTTCATGAATAAAATAATTTTCTGGCTTTATTGAATTATGATAATCAAAGATAGCCTTTACATTTATTACTATTTTTTATTTGAGATGTTCTTTATATCTTATTACACTTGGTAAATATATTGCATGGGTAGTTGCAATGGATATATTCTCTGAATCACAGAAAATTTTGTACATATGTTACTGTTATCTTTAAAATAAAAAATACCAAACGACTTAAAAATTTTGTTTTGTTTTCCACCGTAGGCTGACAATGCTTGGGTAGAATTTTTTTCTTTCATATTACCATTAATTTTTCCTTTAGTCTCACATAGACTTTATTCTATGTGCTTTTATCTGTGCTCTATATTTGACACATAAATATGTTATTTTTATGTTCACCATATTCTTATTTTTCATTTGCGTATTATTTGACCTTTCATGTATTTTTATAAGTAACAATTCATTAAATTTGGTTTTACATTTCAACTTGAGATACTTTGCTTTTAAGCAAATCGATTTTAATCATTTTATCTTATTGTCAAGATCATTATTCTTGGTATAACTTTAATCTTGTAACTGCTGTATTTTTTTAGATTACACATTTCTGTTTTGTCATGTGTCAAATAAACTTGCTTTCTTTACTCGCATTAATAATTAGTATTCCTAGTTGCCAGATAAATAGTAGCTCTTTCTATGTGACACTTTCTATGTGACAAATGTTTTGTGAAGATTTTCTCTTTTAAGTCTCCTAACAATCTGTGAGGGAGGTACTCTCATTATTTCTGCTATACAGGTGAGAAACCTGAGCCTGAGAGAAATTGGCAGCTCACCCAAGATCACAACACATAAGGAGCAGAGTTGAATTTAAACCCAGAGTGTTGGACTCTAAGGCTAGTGCTCTTAACTGCTAGGCTGGTCTTCTTCCCACATATTAAATCGGGTAATTTTCATGTTATTATCCCATTTTACAGATGAAGTAAATAGCACCCAGAGCATGGAAGTATGTCACACCCAGCTAGTGAGCCATAAACTGGGATTTCCAATCCCCAAGGTCTTACTGGGAAGATTACAGGATCTTTGTTTCCTTGAGAAATTCTATTTTAATCATTTAGTAATTTTGCAAGACACAGCAAGTATAGTAGATAAAAATCCAAAACTGGGGCTAGAGACAAAGCCTGACATTGAATTCCCCACTGGGCCACTTTCCTGCCCTGGGTCTTTGGACAAATTGCCAAACTCTACTGAAGCCCGGGTTCTTCCTCTGTAAAGTGAGAATGGAAACTGTAGTCCCTGCCTAAGCAAGATGTTGTGAAAATTAAGTAAGATACTGCATTTGATATGCCTGTAGAGTAAGTGCGATAAGTTGCTCCACAATAAATTTTATGTTCTAAAATTTTAAGTCATTTAACTAAAAGGAAGAATGGATGCTATTTTGCAAAAGATATGAGGACTTTGGAAACAAATGGAAAATGCTTTTATATTCAAACGCCTGAAGAGATTTCACATGGAAGAGGAAAAATACTTATGCAGGGCTTTCCTCAAAGACAAAAACTGAAGCTGTGGTTGGAAGAGATAGAGAGCCTGATTTCATTCCAACTGAAGACATTTTCTCACAATCACAGCTATTCATAAATTCTCTGAATCTAAGGAAGTTTGAGTAGAGGCTGGTGAATCCCTTCTTGGGTGGGGTGGGTCTGACTCAAGATTTTTAGGACAGAGGTCTGCAAACTACAGATGCATGCCTTGTCATGCATGAGAAAACAGTGTGTTGTTGCAAATTAATCATTTATTAATTAATAGTATTTATTGAGAGTCTAATTTATAAAAAACAATTTATGAACCCCTGCCCTCCTAGAGCTTACATTCTAGAGGGAGAAGGCAGATGATAAAATAATTAATGATGTAGAATGTTGAAGGGTTATAAGCAGGATGGAAATAAAAGACTAGAGTAAGTTGAAGGAGATCAGGAGTGCCAAGGTGAGGGTTGAGGAGTGCCACGGTGAGCATTGTAATTTAAAACTGAGTGATTTAGAAGACCTCCAAAAGGTGACATTTAGGAAATGCTTGAAAGCAGGGAGGGACTGAGATGAGTCACACGTGTTTTGGGAGAAAAGCTTTCCAAACTGAGGGAACATTCCTTCAAAGGTACTGAGGTACCAACTATCTCGTGTTCTGAGAAGAACAAGAAGGCCAACATGACTGGAGCAAGGGGAGCCATAGGAAGACTTGTGAGGGATAGTAACAGAGAAGCAACAAAAGGTTGGGCCATGTAAGGATTTGAATGCCGTTGTAAGTATTTTGGTGTTTATTCAGATTGAAGGATTTCAGGGGTAATAACTTTCCCTTAAATAGGCTCTGTTGACGTGTGAAGGATATACTACAGGGGCAGGAGTAGAAGCAGAGAGGCCACTTAGGAGGCCATTGCTGTAATCCAGCTAAGCCATGATGATGGTTTGGACCATGGTGGATGCTGTGGCCATGAAGGGAGGTGAGCAGATGCTGAACGCATTTTGAAGGTGGAACTAGCAGATTGCATGTGGGTATAAGACATATAGAAGAATCGGTGAAGACCAAGGTGAGGAAGACTGCAGATTGGATAGGTATTAAGGTGGAAAGAGGTTCGCTTTTGGAAATTCTAAGACTGAGGTGTTTATTAGGCATGGAGATCCCTGAGAGGGAGCGACCAGTAAGAGAGATGGAAAACCAAGTCTTTTAGTGTCCTGGAGCCAAGAAAAATAAAAATAAAACATAGCAAGGGAAGAATGAGAAACTGAGTCTGAAGACTGAGAATTGACATTCATTAGGACCTGAGAACAGTTTCATTGGAATAGTGATGGTAAAAGTAAAGTGATTTAAAAAAAAAAAAACATAGGAATAGAAATTGGAGGTAGCGAGTATATACTGAACTACACTCTAAGACAATAAGAGATTAACTTGAAATTCATATTACTGGAGAAATCTTATTTTCTTATATTATTCTTTGGATTTTTCAACATTCCATGACTTTTTTTTCTCTCTCTTTTTCAACTCATCCCTAGAGGATGATCAATACATGATAAGAAAGAGTAATTAATAACCCCAAAACTTATTTGTACATAATATGTCTGAACCAATAGGATATTAAATCAAGCGTAGCTTGAACTCAGCTCTTAACCTACTTTATGGAATGATCCATTAGATAAATTACACATTTTCAGATACCTCTCATCATGGTATAGACTTTTAATATTATGAACAATTATATTTAACAACTCAAATATAAACAAATTGATTTGTAATTTTCCTAATGAGACTTCCTATGCTAATATTTGACTCTAAAGTTGTTTTGATCTCTCAAAAAGCCTAACATGCTGATCTTTCAGTTTGTTCTACGGAAGAATATCCTTATTTGGCAAAGAGAAGAGTCAAATTTGAAAAATATTCTTTTTTATTTCTGGCCTTAAAAACAAGCTCCTGGGACTTTAATGAGGAAGCTACTCCAATGTCAGTAAGGATATTTTAGTGAACATCCCAACAGAGAGCCTCAGGCTGCTCTTTTCTCACTAACTAGCGTCTGTAAATAACACAAATGATGGCAGGTTCTGACTCTCAGGACATAAAGACCAAATTGTACAGTAAATTTCAGGTTATTGTGTTTCATATCAGAAATTCTTGTTCTATGTTTAGTGGATGATCAAACATCCCTGAAGCACCACTTTGGTTTATGTTTTATGTACCTCTTTCTTCCTGCCATACCTTTCTCGACTTTTCTCATTCTGCCTCTCCTGATGGCTTTTAGTCAATCCAATGACTTCTATTTATTGATGACCTTCCATGCCTGTGTCTTTTGGTACCTGCTTAATTAATTACTACATGGGAGTAGCATTGACATAGAGCCAACAAAAGACAAAAAACAAAACAAAACCCTCCAAATAGGTCTGGAGCAAATGAGCGGATGTGGGGGCTAAAAGAAAGGAAGTACATCTTGGACATGGAAACTATGGAATAAACTCTGTACACTTGATGACTGTAGATCTGCTTTTCATATCCTAAGAGGTAAGAAAATATTAGTGAAATATGGTGCTGATCCTTGATTACAGTAGCAAGCATTTGTGTATGGCCCTGAGCTGGACAAATATTGCAGAGATTACATAGATGAATGCAATGAAGTCTCCACTTTCTAAAGTCTAGGATCTACTCCAGAAGGAAAAAAAAAAAACAAAAAAACAGAAATAAAATATCAAGTGCCTCCCTAATAAAAGTAATCAGGGACAAGGTATTACATGAGCTAAATAATCCATATGAGCCAAAATATTAGTTAAATTTAGGTCAATATTTTTCTTTATGAAATGCCTTCTTATTAAAGATTTTATTGTCTTTAGTATTTTAGGAATACTTATAATCATTTCTCAGCCACACTAGAGAAAATAAGCTTCGCCTTTATCCCGAGTGGGTATTGCTTCAAGAGCCACCTCCCATCTCTGCCCCTGGGCTCATGTGTTTCTAGCACCCTCCAACTCCCATCTCCCTGGAGGAGAAATAAAGGAACAAGGCCAGCTGTGAAAACTGGGACTTCTTGCTTAGGGACCAATGTTAACAACCACTTCCTGGAACTCTTAAAATGGGTCAAGATATGCCTGCCTGAACTTATTAGCAGGAAATAAAAATTGTGCTTCTCTTCTGACTAATCACAATGTTCAACTTGATCCTAATGTTCGCTTTTTTCTACCCCATCTCCAAACACAGAGATGGGGTCTGAAACCTGGAAATTCACCTGGAAACTCATAACCAAGCTGACATAAGCAATATCAGATGAGCATAAGGGACCCTTAGCAAGTCCTGAAATCACGGTTAAATCGCAGGCAACAGTCAGAGAGCATTTATTTACCATTTTTACAGACCATTGGATTTCCAAATGCTTCTGCAGAATTACTTTTAATTAGAGCAAATTAATCACTTGGTAGATTTTAGCTTTGATTCTCAATAATCTTAAGATTAAATAATTTTTTTTTCTTTTGCTGAGTATTCACCCATTGCCTAAATTTAGAAATATCTAAACAAACTAGAAAAGAGTGGCATTTGTGTAGCATTTCCTCTGATTTGTGTGGCTGTGAAACAATTTTCACAGTTCCTTTCAAAGATACCTGCCATAATGGCAGAGGTATCCCATTTAATTCCCGCAATTTGGTATTAGATAAATTTCTGTCATTGCTTATTCCTCAGGATCCATAGTCTGTTTTGCAGATTGGAGTTGATATTTAATAGTATTTTTAAAAAATGATTTTATCTCAACGAATAGTAGGGAAAGCTACAGCATTTCATGAAGTTGGAATTGTGATAACTTGAACCTGATTACAAAGCTCTTAGCTAATATTTTTTTTTTTTAATTCCAGGCGAGGAACTCATAATAAGAACAAATCATAATAATGCTACCAGGTTGTCTGCTTTCCTGCTGTGGTGGACATGTACTCCTGAATTCAGTGTGATTCAAGTAATGGGATCACTGGATTCTGACATTCTTGTTTATCCCTCATTTTCTGTTATTTTATTCATCTCTCATTTACTGGATTTTGTCAGACAGCTCTGACCTTGGGTTTTCTTTTTATTATTATTACTTCTGGATAACAGTGTGGACAAACATCTGCTTCTGCAGTTGGCCAAGGTTATCTGCCAAGAACAAAACGCAGATTTCTTAGCATATTTCAAGAGAAAATCCTTAAAAAAAAGATTTCATGGGAATGAGAATATTTTGCAGTTAAAAAATAATGGAAAATATGTCCCCTATTTTTGGAGATGAAAAATATTTATGAGTTATACATTTGCTTGTTGGATGAGAACAAAATCTCTGTCTCACCTTACCTATTTAGACATGTCTGCATTTGATCCTGTACAGATTTCAAAATGTTCTCCTAAACAATAATATTTCAGAATGCTTTCTTGCTTAGGTTTGTATTCACAAACCTCTGTAGGAAGTAAATAGCACTTTATTTGTTCATACTTTTTCATTTTAATGAACTCCTCAAGCACATGTGCCTCTAGGGTTACTCGTACTTTGTACAAATGTGTATACCATTGAGAATAACATGTTTCATGGATATAAGTAAGGAGGTGGTCTCTGTCTGCAGGTGAAAAAAAAAAAGATATCATGTGCAGCCAGTGTTTAAAAAACCACTTATCATCTTTAAGAGGTATCTATGGCCAGTCTTTCTTACAGATTGTGGAAGATCGAAGACCTAGGGGCAAGGGAAAAGAAGTCCTGGAGACTGTTGGATTTTATTTATGACTTGTCACTTCATGATATCTTTGATACTTATTATTACCTAATTTGTCTCTATACAAAATGTTATTAGGGGGTCACACTGTGTGTCTGTATCTTCTCTATTCATATATCTGCAGAGGAGTTAATTCAGATAATATGCTGATATTTTATACTTTTAAATTCCAGAGGAGAAAATGAACCACTTTCTTAGAAACACGACCAGGGTAAAAAGTGGAAATTAATTCAGATTACATTTCATGAGTCATGGCCAAACTCTCATCTTTTATAGCCTTATTAAGAAATGTTATGAAAAGCCTCTTGCCTATCTTTATGCATAAGCTTTCTGATTTTTACAAAATCTTGTTTCAAAATTCATATAAGAAATCAAATAATCAGTTTTAACATGGTAGTTATGTATGGCTTCTGACTACTTTTAAAATGAGTGATTCATAAATCCACTAATTGTTTCCAAGGAAGTTTCTCTTGTATGGACAGGTTTTTTTTTGTTTGTTTGTTTTGTTTTGTTTTACTAAATGTATTTGTGTAAGCTGCCTTAAACCATTTCTGAATTTCTTATTGTTAAGAAATAAGTGAGTAGATTGTCCCCCTCTCCCCCACCTGAAATCATGCATGCCTTTACTTTGATTTCCAGATATCAAACTTGATGTGAATACTCTTGATGTTGAAAAAGCCATCCCTAAAATTAAATGACTCTCTATTTACCCCAGTTCCTTAACTCAATATTCAATCTATAGCAGTTAATTTTAGTAAGATCAGGTTTAGAAAATATATTACATACTATATGTCGTTATATTATATATTATGTATAATATATAAAAATATATTATAGGAACTGTTTAATGCAAATCCAGCATTTGATATAACACCAGTCCATATCTTATGTCCATATCTTATACAAATAGGTCAGCTCTATTTTCTTTGAATTCTGAAGAATATGAGTTTCTAATCCTAGGAATGTTATAAAACAGAACTTGTAAAGGGCTGGCTGAATTGATGTCAAGGAGTGAGTTCTTTACACGTGCCCTGGGGGTTTAGACGATGGTGAAATCTCATCTTGGGGTAAGAAGTGTGTGTGTGTTGAGAGGAGGATGCTTATTTCTAGAAATTGGAAGGTTCCATACATAGAGAAACATTAAGAATAACTTAAAGTTTTCCATTGTAACATATTTGCTCTAATGACTTTCATAAAATCATGTTTTGTTTTAAATACAATATGCAGTTGCATTTAAAAGTGGACCAAAGAAAAATAATCAGTCATAGTTGCATTAGTTTGCTGTTAACCACTGTTCACATTCTGCTGCATTTTCTTTCTATTGTCTTTTATTTTCCATTATTTTATGTTACAAATGCCTTATTTAACAAAGTTTTTTCAGGCAGGTAATAACAGATACGTAACAAGTATTTCACGTGCATTATCCCATTACTTTTGCACAAACATATGTTTGAGGCAGGTACTACTTATTATCTTTGTTTTATACACAAGAAAATTGAGGAAGGCTTATAAAGGTCAATTCAATCCCCAAGGACATATGGCTAGTAATTTGCAATGTCTGGCCTCGAATCCAGGAAATCTAACTTCAGAGGTCTTGATTTGAATGTTACGCCACATTATATCTCTGCAGAGTTATTTTTGTAGACTGAAAATAATGAATTTACATTGATTGAAGATAAAATTTTGTTTTTTTTTTCCAGAAAGAACTCAACTCTATTTCTCTGTTAAACATATAAGTTATAGGCTCCAAGCTAGTTTAAATAGATGATTATACTGTTCAAATTATTGGTCTATAAAATAATAATAATAATTTTAAAAATATTTTATTTATTTTAGAGAGAGAGTATGTACAAGTGTGGGGAGGGGCAGAGAGAGAATCTTAAGCAGACTCTAGACTGAGCATGTAGCCCAATGAGAGGCTCAATCCCAGGACCCTGATCACGACCTAAACCGAAATCAGGAGTTGGGTCCTCAGCTGGCTGAGTACCCAGGCACTCCATCAGATAAATTTGATATAATAAAATTATTTTTATGCAATAATAACAATAATTATAATAGATTATGGTTAGCAATATCCTTGATGAATATTTGGCTTAGTAACTAAGTTAAAATATGTTTAACTGGATTGCTTTACCTGTATTTTTGACTAAATTTTGCCTTCTCCTGTGTAGCTCCTCAATCCTTCCCTTTTCTTTGTGGATGCCTAGCTTAATAAATGAACATATTTAGTGCTGCAAAGATACTTGCATACTGTGAAATATTTCTTCTTTGATTTTTAAAAGGGATTGTGGCAAAATTAATCTTGCTACCTTTTAAAATTTATTCCTGAACTATAAAGCCACAATAATGCTTGAGATTTCTGATTGTACAGAAAGTGAAAATTGGAGAAGGCATGAGTGAATTGCAGTGAAGAAGGTGTAACTTACAAAAAAGTCAATCTGAATTTTTATTGCCCAGTTTTGAGGGCATAAATCATTATTTTATTAAGAATGTGATTGTTCTATGTGTAACTATCTTTTTTATATTCAGAGCAAGACATTAGCAACAGCCCAAGCAAACCCTTCAGTGCTTTTTGGAGCAAATTGCAATGTTGAGAACTAGAAGAATGGTGTGAAGAAAGCTGACTTTGAGAGTTCAGCAGCTGCATAAAACCTGAAGGAGGTTTGGCTTTTCCTACATGCTTATTTATTAGAGTACAGAGTAATAATAACACAAGTTTGCCTTATTAACATACTATAATGTACTCCCAGGTCCTCAGGGTGAAAAGCAGAGGGGAGGATTCCTTTCCTGGAGATGAAATTGGGAGCCCTCTCCTCCACATTGGCTGTAATCAGGGATGGAGAGCAGAAATTGAAATGACGCTACCCCACATATATTTTTGTGAGGTTTACTGGCCTTACAGTATAGTAGCCAATGGAGCAAAAACAGTAGGTTAGACACAACTGATGCCTGGGGATAGCTGGCTCTGTCACTAACTGAAGGGTTAACTTAAGAAATAACCCCTCTGGGTCTTAGTTTCCTCATCTGAGCACAATGGGAAGATTGGATTGTTTGATCTCTTCTAGTAACACATTTATGACATTTCCAGTACCTCACAGTTCTTCATCTGGTGCTGAGCACATAGGAAGCCATGAAATAGCTGCTGATTGAGTGACTGTTAAATCAAGAGTAGGGAGACCTAGGGATAACCACATAACACAGAAGGAAAAAGAATACAAACTTCACACAGGTGATGAGATTATAATAACACATAGATGAGATTGAGGAAAGAAGGATTACACAGCTCACGTTTAACGGCGGTATTTACACCTAAGTGGAATCCTGGCTTAAGTGATTCCTAACATAACTTTTAAATTCTTCAACAGGTAGTGTAATATTATGATTGCGTGTCTCCTTCTCCAAAGATATGTGGAAATCCTCACCCCCAGTGGCTGTGAATCTGATCGTATTTTGAAACAGTCTTTGTAGATTTCATCAATGTAGGATGAGGTCATTAATCCAATGTGACTGATGTCCTCACATGAAGAGGGGGAATCTGGCCTAGGAAAAGGCCACATGAAGATGGAAGCGAAGTTTGGAGTGATTACACCTACAAGCCAAGGACCGCCACAGACTGCTGGCTGTCAGTAGAGGCTAGGAAACAGGCAAGGGATAGATTCTCCCACAGAACCCTGAAAAGAAATTAATCCTTCCACTGCCTTCATTTATTTTATTTTTAAAAAAGATTTTTATTTATTTGAAAGAGAGAACAGAGACAGAGGAGGAGGGAGAAACAGGCTCCTCGGTAAGCAGGGAGCCTGATGTGGGGCTTGATCCCAGGACCCTGGGATCTTGACTTGAGATGCTTAACTGACTGAGCCACCCTGGTGTGCCTGGGCTACCTTCCTTTAGAAGTTCTGGCCTTGAGAACTGTGAGAGGATAACTTTCTGTTGTTTTAATCTGCCCAGTTTGTGATAATTTATGGCAGCTCTAGGAACCTAGCATAGGTAGGCAACTTCTTCCAAGTCATTCTGTGTTGAATGATAGACCTAAAACACATCCCAGTGATAGAAATAAGCCCTGCTAATCAGCTAAATTGATGACTAGAGAGGGAGTCTTTTCATCTGTGTTTAGGAGCTCTATTCAACAACCGCCCTGAAATACCAATCTGTAAAATCTGCAAGACTCTCCTGTTTTTATTTTTGTAAAAACAATTTCAAAGTTTAACTATCTCAAGATTTAAAGAATCATGCCTAGAGGTACCTGGGTGGCTCAGTGGTTGAGTGTCAGCCTTTGGCTCGGGTCATGATCCTAGGGTCCTGGGATAGAGTCCCACATTGGGCTCCCTGCAGGGATCCTACTTTTTCCTCTGCCTGTGTCTCTGTTTCTCTCTGTCTCTCATGAATTAATAAATAAATATTTTAAAAATAAAAAAAAAGATAAAGAATCATATCTAGTGTTCAAGATTCAAGTATCCAGGTATACATATGTGTGTGTTTGTGAGGATAAACAACAACAAATCTCAGTGAGCTACAATGAGGCTTCCCAGTATGGCTGATTAGCTCTCGTGGCAATAATATCACATTATTTTTCTGTTGGCATGTAATGGTATATATAATGTTTCCCGTCACCTTTTCCAAGTTCACCTCTACCCCCCAAAACCAAGGGACATCTTTGGGGTATCAATCTATCTAAATGGCTTAATAAAGACATGAAAAGAATAAGTATAAATTGATCTACCAAGTGTTGTACACTTAAATATCAGCACTGTGACAAGTGCATTGGAGGAATAACAAAATATAAAAGGATAGTTCCTGCCTTCCAGGAACTTAAAATGGAGTGAAAACAAAGATTAGGAATGCAGAGCCTGGAATCGGATTGCTCTGGCTTTGACAGGCCTCACTCATACTGTCTTTAAGACATTGAGCAAATTATCCTTTCTCTGTTTCATTCCTTCATTCATAAAATGAGGTTAATGATAGTAGATACTTTATTTATTTTTAAAGATTTCATTTTGTTTGTATATATATATATATATGTATGTATATATTTATTTATTTATTTGAGAGAGAGCAAGCACAAGCAGAGGGAGAGGGAGAAGCAGACTCCGCACTGAGCGGGGAGCTCCATGAGGGGCTCCATCCCAGGACCTGAGATAATGACCTGAGCTGAAGGCAGATGCTTAATGAACTGAGCCACTAGGCGCCCCAATTCTTATTTAAAAAAATTTTTTTTAACTATCTCTACACCCAAAGTGGGGCTCAAACTTCTAACCTCAAGATCAAGAGTCACATAGCCTTACTGACTAAGCCAGCCAGGCACTCTTGGTAGTGGCTACTTTATATGCCAAAGAAGTTATTTGTGTTAAATCAAGTACTTGGCTTATAGTAAGTGCTTAATAAATATTAGCTATTGTTACGTTACTGATAATACTTATGAAATTGGTTATAAAACATTAACCAGATAATCTTAAAGCGCATATATTTTATATATACATGAAATATATATACATATATACATACATATATTATATCTATAAAATTATTAATAATTAAAACATATATTATATCTATAAAATTTTACATGTAAGTATGAAATAGAGAAGACTATTGGGGATAAATGCTAAGAAGCATCATTGAACCCTGAAACATATGGAGCTCATTGCATATTAGACAACAATTTTAATCTTGGTAGAGACACCAGTATCATAGACCAAGAAAGAAAGGCTTACAGGAGAGTTCTGTAAAGAAAAGTCTCTGTCCAATTAATTTTTTTCATCAACTTGGTGGAAAAGAACAACTTGCAAATTTCTTTTCTTAAAATTTTCTATTTGACTAAATGTTTTTCAGAGGATTTCGGTGAATATCATGCTCATTGCTTAAAAATAATTAGAAAAGTAAAATTTAAGACACCAAATTTCAGTTAGGATAATCATCCCCTAAAGATATCCACAAGTGAATCTTTAGATTCTATGAATGTTTTACTTTACATGGGAAAGGTGACTTTGCAGATGTGATTAAGTTAAGAATCTTTAAAAGGTGGCTGAGAATATAGCAGATTATCAAAATGGACACATTCTAATCACATATGTCCTTAAAAGCAGAGAATTTTTCCCTGCTATAGTCAGAGAGATATGACTACAGAAGAACAGTCAGATAGATACAAATTTCCTGGCTTTGAAGATGGAGTGAGGAAGCCATGAGTAGAGGAATGTGGGTGGTCTTTAAAAGCTAGAACATGCAAGAAAATGGATTATCTCTTAAAGCCCCCAGAAAGAAATGCAGCCCTGCTGACATCTTGATTTTAGACCTCTGAGACCTGAGTCAGACTTTTGACCTACAAAATTGTAAATAATAAATCTGCATTGTTTTAAGCCATTAAGTTTGTGGTAATTTGTAACAGCAGCAGTGGAAAGCTAATCCATCAGCTATTGCACATTATCAAAACAAGTTAGGAAAAGGAATTCTTCCCTGCTCTCTATCTACTGCTTTTTCCTTTGGTCCTTTAATTGTTTTTTAATAGGTAGGGGGGAAGTTCCTCTTCTGCACAAGACATAGTAGCAAGTACTGAAAATACCCTCCTGCTTGTCAAACACACACACACACACACACACAAATGAAACTGGTATATAAAAACTCGTTTCAAGATAAGGGACACAGATAAAGTGAGGCTCATTTCCCCAATTTACAGACCCCAGATGCAGCACAGGGTTGGGTACCCAGGCAGAGCCAAATGCACTCCTTGAGTTGAGAAGTTGGGTCTGAGAGAGTTGGGTCTGGGGAGAATAGGAGACTAGAGTTCTTAGGACAGAGTACTGGAGACAGGAGAGCTGCACAGAGTTAGATCTCTGGAGTTCTTAAGATGGCCCCTGTGAATATTCAACAGAGCACTGATCAGAGCATGCAAGTGAAGAAGAAACTATCTAAGGCTGAGAAAACAACCAACCAAAAGGATTAGAGAGAACAGTGTCTGGCACTCACACAGGCCTGGGAATGAGTCCCATTTCTACTAGCCAGAATGGAAAAACTCATAATTCAAGAAAGGTCTTGCCCAAGTACTAGGAAATTATTAGCCCTAGAATGAATGCTTCTCTGCTTCTGCCTAAAAAAATCAGGAAGGCAAGATCCAAAAAGTTTAAATTATTTCCAAGTTCCTTAATTGCATCTCAGAATAAAGCAAACAAACTAGGCAAAATTCATCATGTTTGTTATTAAACAAGATTACCAGGCATGCAAAGAAGTAGGAAAACATAATGCATAATGAAGAGAAAATTCAGAAAATCAAAATTGACCATAACTGCCACGGTGATAGAATTAGCAAAAAAGGACATTGAAACAATTTTAACTGTATTTCATATACTCAACATGTTCTATGTCTAGGGGCACAGAAAAAGATTTAACTCAAAATTTAAGAGATGAAAACTGCAATGTATGACCTGAAAAATATCTTGTAACAATAGATGAACATTGATGGAAAAAAACATTAGTGAACTTGAAGACATAATAACAGAAACTATACACAATAAAAAGCAAAGAAAAGAGGATTTTTAAAATGCAAAGCATCAGTGAGTTGTAAAAAAAACTTCAAGCAGTCTCATGTACTTATAATTCAGGTTCTTGACGAAGAGAAGTGGAGGGGCAGAAAAAATATTTGAAGAAATAATGACCAAGAATTTTCCAAACTTAATGAAAATCTATTCCACAGATAGGAATCAGTTTATCAAAAGCATATAAGAATTCTAAACATTTGTGCCTCAAGTAAGAGCTTCAAAATGCATGAAACTGAGTGGATAAAACTGCAAGGAAAGATAGAAATATCCTCAGCAGTAGTCAGAAATTTCAGTACTCCTCTCCCAGTAAATAATAGAGCAAGTAGAGAGAAAATCGACAAGACTATGGACTTATCAACACTATTAACCAACTTGATCTATTTGATACTTATGGAATATTCTACCAAACAAGAGAATACTATGTTCTCTTTTCAATTGCACATGGAATATTTACCAAGATAAATCATATTTCCAGTCACAAAACAAATTCCAATCAAAATCCCAGTAGGTATTTTGTAAAAATTGACAAGCTGATTCTAAAATTCTTTTAGAAGTACAGAAAATTTAGAATAGACAGCACAACTTTGAAAAATCACAATTTAAAGGCTAGTACTAATTGGTTTCAAGACCTCTAATAAAGCTATCAGCAATCATATAGTGTAGGTAGTATTGCCATTAAGATAGACAAATAAAAGGCTCCTTGCTCAGTGGTGAGCCTGCTTCTCCCTTTCCCTCTGCCCCTCCTCCCACTCTCTCTTTCTCAAATAAATAGGTAAGATCTTAAAAAAAAAAAGCAAAAACCCAAGATATACAAATAGATCAATGAAAAGGATAGAGGGTCCAGAAATAGACACATACATAGAAAATGGATTTTTGACAAAGATGAAAGAGTAATTTCATGGAAAAAGAATAGTCTTTTCAACAACTAGTATAATAATACTATAATTAATTATTAATTAATTATAATAATTGATATGCAAAAATAAAAACAAAAACAAAATACTTTGATCCATACTATCTCACAATATACAAAATTAACTTAAAATGGATTATAGACCTAAATGTCAAACCTAAAATGGTTATACTTCTAGCTGTAAATATGGAGGAAAACTTTTGTGACCTTGTGTTAAGCTAAGATATCTTAGATACATGAGCAAAAGCATAATCCATAAATTGATAAATTGGATTTCATCAAAATTTTAAAAATCCGCCCTTCAAAATACACTCATAAAAATGGAAAGACAAGCTATATACTAGGAGAAATTCAAGGACTTGTGACTTCAAGAACTCTCAAAACTGAATAAATTTAAAAAAAAAGAACCAACCCATAAAAAATAGGCAGAAGATCTGAAGAGACAGCTCTCAAAAGAAGATTATGGATGATAGATAACCATATAAAAAGATGTTGATTCATCAGTTATTAGGCAAATGATAATTAAAACCATAATGTGATGTCACTGTAGACTGTATAAAATTATTAAAATTATTATTAAAATTTAAAAGACCAACCATGCCAAAAGTGGGCAAGGATATGGAGGAACTAGAGTACCCATTAGCTGATGATAGGAATGTAAAGTAATGCAACCACTTTGGAAAACTGTTTGGAAATATCTTTGAAAGTTAAATATGCAAGTAGCACACGATCTAGCCATTCCATTCCTAGGCATTCACCCAAAAGAATTACCAAAAGTCTTGTACCCAAATGTTCACAGCAGCTTGATTTTGTAATGAACGGAAATTGAAAACAATCCAAACGTGTATCACCATGTGAATAGATAAACAAGTGGTGCTATATCCATACAACAGAGCACTAGTAGGTAATAAAAAGTAATGAACTATTCATACAAGCATCAAGATAGATGAATTCTAAAATAACTATTCTGAGGGAAAGAAGTCAGACAGAAAAGGAGAACATACTTTGTGATTCCACTCATATGTAAATTTAGTTATATTTGTAGTCACTAATACCAGTCTTTAGTAATGTAATCTATACAGTCTGTAGTAACATAAAGCAGATCAATGTTTACCTGAGGAAGGGAGAAAGAAAAGGCAAGTTTGAGAATGGTGGATATATTTATTATTTTTTGGTTGTGGTGATGGGTTTCCCGGTGTGTACATACATCACTCAGGATAAACCGTGAGGATTAAATGCATTTATACAGGAAAAGTCCTAAAAAGTATGATAAGCAAATTCTTACAATTATTCAATATTAATAAAGCATCTGAATTAGAAGATTTCCTATACCAGAGTTTTATCATTTTTCTACTCAATTTCTCACACAGCCATTCTCCTCACCTTCAATGATTTTGTTTTTCATCCTCTTTCTTCTGTGAGGTTTTTGTTTGTTTTTACTTCTACTTTTACTTTTCCTCTAATGATGCAGCCCTGCTGCTATGGAAGTCTACTTCTTTTGCTACCACTGGATTTCTTTGTCAGAGAAAACAATGGATAGTGTCATAGTCTCTGGATTAAAAAAAAATCAACCCAATAAATATTTTTTGGATGAAGAAATTTGTCACAAAATAGATGAAAAATGTGCCTGCTTCCCATAAACTCTCTTAAAGGTGTTTTATATGATTGACCAGCCTTATATTAAGAAACCCAACATTTAAATTGTACAAAGTAATAATAGGACTGAACTCACTGTCTTTCTAATCAATAAAAATAATTAGAGATAAAGAGATTTTTGATTATGTCTAGCACGATAAAATAATGACGGGACAAAGGTAAGCTATTTCATAATTCAGCTTTTTGGTTTTTATTCACTCTGGGCTAAGGCAAGAAAGAGTGAAATAAACTACTAAATCCTATCTGCTCATAGGTCATATAACTGGGATGCTGAATAAGAAATATAAGCAGCATTTTGGTTCTCCTACTTCATACAGGGGTATTAGAAGTGGAAGAAAAGAGAAGCACAGTGTGTCAACTCAAATAATCCATTCTTTATGTTCTGTCTTTTCTTTCCAGTATAGAAAGGAGAAATCCAAAGATGAAGTAAAATGATTGTAGCAGTTCTCTCATCTAGGAAGGACTATGTTGGTGGCACTCAATAGCCCAGCAATTTTCTTTCCATTAAATGAAAGAGGAAGGACGTCTCAAGAGCAGTAGTGATCATTTAATATAGATTAAGAATAAGTCAAAGAGCATTTCATCAGTGCCCTGTATTCCTTGTGTGTATAGCCAAACTTCTTCATATAAATTGAGTTTCATAAACTATTTTGTGGTGAACGTGTACTGAATACACAAATACCATAGCAACCGCTTATGTTGGTCTTATTCAACCACAGAGGGTCATATTAAATATATTGAAGGAGGGGAACAGACTCAACAATTTTATCAATACAGTCTACACTTAAAGAAACGTGGAAGTGTTATTCTGTACAGCGACTCATGAATGTTTCAGTATTTGTAGTCTGTTGCTTAAGAATATTGTGATTTATCCTTTCTTTATTGTTAATAAAATTGATTTTCTATAGAATTATTTGTGGCCATAATATCTTGAGCTGCAGCCACTATTCAAGGCAGTTTGGGCCATTATGTGGGTTAAGAACCTACACAAATTGTTTCCATCTTGGACCTTCTGTATCACCGTGGAAACTATCCATGAATTAGATGCTTGTGAATAATTTGTAGTCCTTGATCAAGCAAACTTTTGATGAATTAAGTCCTTTCATGACCCATTTTTTTTTTTTGGTGAATATTTCAGAACCTTTCCCCTTAAAATTAAGTGCCCAATTTAGTTTTGTTGGTTTTAGTTCTTTAGTTTAGTTACCTGCACGCTTCTAATCTTTGTTTTGTCAACTACACTTGCTTCTTGCAAATTTCTTTGCTTCCTCTTTCAGTTATGTGGTAGTAGAGAATGGATGTTGTGTGCTCTTAGGGAGACGATTCTCAATCTGACATTTCATTCAGTGCAGTGGTGCAAATAGACAAATGTGCTTTCAACATCACCTCTGGCTCCTCTATCTCTTAAATAATTTTTGATATGAAATTAATTTTCGTTCCGCTTTCTCTGTAACAAACTTATAATGAAGCTAAGTGAGCAATCATTCTTATTTATAAGACCTAATCAAAGTATTTCAATCAAGTATTTAAAAACATTAACTTCTCTAATTCACACTATCTATTTTTATTAAAATATTTAGGGTATATAGTTACCTATGTATATGTATATATATTCAGAATTTATATAAAGAATTTATATATATATTTATAATTTTATCCAGGTATCTGAGTATATTCTACTACTTTAGGTAGTAGTATTCTAATTGCTTAATACTGATATTAGAGAATGAGTATACTAACAATTTAATACTTAAATACAAACTAAAAAAATTATTCCTATAGAACTTTAGTAATATAGACTATACTACATGAAAATGTGTGCCAAATCTGGATTTGTTAAATTAATAATTATTTAATGATTCTGAGAAAAAATACATATAAAAATTAATGTACAACCTTAACTTAGGAAATGTGTGTTATTTAAGGAATAAATTTTTAGGTTCTCAACACAGTAGTTTTTTTAATGAATCTTTTTTTTAAAGATTTTATTTATTTATTCATGAGAGACACAGAGAGAGAGAGGCAGAGACATAGGCAGAGGGAGAAGCAGGTTCGCTGCAAGGAGCCTGATGTAAGACTTGATCCCAGGACCCTGAGCCGAAGGCAGACACTCAGTCACTGACCCACCCAGGTGTCCCAGGAGAATGGTTTCTATTCAAGAAGTATGTTGATTTTAAATGGATCTGTACATTTTAAAGCAACTCCAGTATCACTTCTATCTAGTAACACTACCCCAACTATTTTTTTGAGGTAATATATGTATGAGGAAAAAATGAATTGTATTTTTTGTGTTTTCTACAATTCAGATAATTTTATTAGGTTTATTGACATATAATTCACAAGCCATATAATTCATCTATTTAAAGTGTGCAATGCAATGGCTTTTTGTATATTCACAGGATTGTGTAACCATCACTACAATCAGTTTTAGAATTTCTTCATTCCTCCAGAATGAAATCCTATACCCATTAGTAATCACTGGTCAATTATCTGACTTGTAGCTTCAGACTTAAGCAATTACTAATCTGTTTTGTTTTGTTTTGTTTTCAATAGGAATCTCTCAAGGAGTTTATTAGAAGTAGTGATTTCTGGGCTTCACCCCTAAAAGGTTCTGAATCAATAGATTTTGAAGCCCCCGAATCAGTGTATTTATCAAACACCTGTCTTGGTCGATTGAGTCACCATGACAGAATGCCATCAAGTGCTTGGCTTAAACAACAAACATGTATTTCTTATAGGTCTTGAGGCTGAAAAAATCCAGGATCAAGGTGCTGGCAATTCAGTTTCTGGAGGGGGCCTGCTTTCTGCCTTGCCGACATGGCTTTTCCTTGTGCTTGGAGGTAGAGAGAGAGAAAGCTCTGTTTTCCTCCTTGTAAGAGTAATCTTTTCTATTCATAAAGATATGACTGTTCTGGAACTTCTGTATAATAGAACCATACAATATATAATCTACTGTGACTGAGTTCTTTCATTTAGCATACTATTTTCAAAGCTATCCATATTGTAGCATGTAGAGATACTTTACTCATTCTTATTGCTGAGTAATATTCCATTGTACGGTGGCACTTCACATATGTACCCATTTGCCAATGGTTAGACATTTGACTTATTACCACTTTTTGGCTCTTATGAATAATTCTATTGATATCCAAAAAAACCCAATTAATGCATTATGAGGTTGAATTTGGGTAAATGGCCCACAGTGGGCTTTCCCCCACAAAGGGGGAAGGAACAAGCGAGTAGACCTTTTTCTTTGGGCAAAAGCTAAAAGGCAGGAGACTTTGTGTGATGTTACTGTGAGTGCCTCCCGCTGTATTAGTGCCATTGGAATAATACATTTGATATGATGGTAAAGAAGAAGAAGAAGAAGAAGAAGAAGAAGAAGAAGAAGAAGAAGATCGCCGTAGACATTTTTGTGTGGATGTATGTTTTAATTTCTTACAGATACATCCTAGGCGTTGAATTGCTGGTCATATGGTAATTCAATGTTTAACCTTCTAAGAAACTACTAGACTGTTTTTCAAAGCCATTGCAACATTTTACATTCACCAAAGATTTATAAGAGTTCCAATTTCTCCATGTCCTTTCCAGTCCTTGTTATAGTCTGCCTTTTGGATTATAGTTATCCTAATAAGGGCTATGGAGTGGTATCTCCTGGTTTTGATTTGTATTTCCCTTCTGGCTAATAAGGTGAACATCTTCTTGTGTTTATTGACCATCATGTATCTCTTTTGGAGAAATGCCTATTCAGATTCTTTGCCCGGTTTTTAATTGGGTTGTCAATTTGTGGTTGGTTATAGACTTTTTTTTTTAATTAATTAAGACTCCGTACAGCTGTTTTTTAATTGGTGAGTTTTAATTGACTGTATAAAGAATGACTTCCACTTTTACTGTAGAGTCTGTTTTACTTAAGCCTAATATATAACACTGATTTTTATATAAAAGTATCAACCCAAGAAGTATCAATAAAATTTTATACTTTATGTAAAAATCAATAATAGCAGAACAATTAGCAATACTTTTAAAATAATGTTATTTTTTCTTCAAAGATAACATTTTTTAAGATAACATTTCTTGGGGAAAAAACACATCAAGAATATTTTAGAAAGCAAGAACTACTTATTGGCTAATAAACAATTGAACTTGATATGAAAACTTTTACAGTTCCAAGAGGACCTTGGCATTTAGACAATGACAGTATTGTTTGAGTAGAAGTCATTTTTTTAAATGACGCTAACTTTTCCCTATCCTGCTTTGGTAATTTTCTCCTGAATATCTGCATAGGAAGATTAACAGTGTCCACACTAGTTACATGTCTGAATTCTAAATGCTTGAAGTTGGCCGGATGTTATAGCAGGAAATAAAAATATTTTCTGCCGAACATCAGTATTCTAACATATTGATCCTGTAGATCCCTGGAAATATATATTTTATTTTTAACATGCAAACTCTTTGTAGAGTGGCAATTTCGTAATATGTATGAAAATACTAAAAAAGTGGCTTAGAAGAAAGCAGCATTATTAATATCTTTTCTGAGACCATTCTCAAAGGGTCTCTAAGACTAATGTTACTTGTTATTTGTATTTTTGTTGTTGTTGTTGTATATTTGGCATTTTCATCATTTATACTCATCTATCTTTCATAATAAAACACTCATTAAAAAACTTAAAACACTCCAGATTAGTATCTTTTTGTCTTTTAAAAATCCTTACATATAGCTAAAATTTTTCTTAAAGCTTTTCTATAAGTTTCTTGAGTCCAGAGAACCTGGTCTGTGGACCACAGAACTTGGCATATAATAAGTGCTTAATGCATGTTTGTTGAATGAGCGGATTAAAGCTACTTTTTAATTGGTGAGTTTTAACTGACTTAAGAAAATAAAAGATTTCCATGTAGTTAATGTAGATCCCATTCAACTTTGGCTCAAAATATAATATTGAGTTTATTTAAAAGCATCAGTATAATTTTATATTTATTAAATACGGCTCCTCCCCTCTACCCCAAATGAGGGTGCCTGGGGGGAACTTGGTCTGCTTCAACCCAAGAGAAATCAGGAGATTAAAAGTGGTTTGGGAAGGCCAAGAATTTCAGGGATTAAGGAAGGAGGAAATTCTGTGGGAAGGAGGGATAATTTGGCAACTGCGTGAAGGGATTGCCTTCTCCATACTGGCATCCTCTTAGCCCTCCTGGCGGGAGGTTCATCCTGCACCCCCTATGGACAAGTCTGGGCTGCCAGATGCTCCAGGCAGGTGGACAGGAAAGAGACTCACACAGGCTTGCTCTCCAGGGAGCAGGGCGCTGCCCGGCAGCTTCTCTGTCAGAGTGAGGGGGTCTTTGATTGCCACCTTGAAGTTTGCTTATAATTCATGCTTGATCACTACTGGGCTCCTTGGAGGTGGCATAGATCACTTTGCTCTTAAGGGGTGCAGACTCAGGGACCCATAAAATAAATAGCAGGTCCTCCTTCTGACTTTCTTTATTAAATTTTATGACATAGGGTATCTGGAAGAGTTATTGATGAAGAGGTGAATCAAACCTATATCTATGCATTTTTTCCAGCAGGGTTGTGGCTATTGGAGAAGCTCTCTGTAAGCCTTTGGCCAGCTAATCTCTCAGACCGTGAGAAGTCCATCTGGAACCACTGTCTGTTGCAGGTCACAGCCCTACTTCACACACAGCTTCTCAGTGGCTTTTGGTTCATTTCTTTTCAGATTCTCCCTGGGGAGAAAAGGAAAAAGGAAATACATTTACCTTTTACATATTATTTAGCTGATGATTTACAAACAAATAAACATTGATTATACTTGAAAAGATTGTAGACAACTTCAAAGCGTTTGTGCTGCACATCATTCCTTCAGGATTTTGAATATTTTTGGCAAATGCCAAATTAACACTGCAGCAAAGCTGTGTAACAATGACTCTACCAGCCAGTGCTGAGAAATACTGAGAAATAATAGAAACCAAAAGCATCTGGACACAAATCAATGATTTCAACAATTTTCTTTCACTTGTAAGAATGCAAGCAATCTTAGGCATGAGTTAGTATTTTTAGAGTGTTAGTTATAACAAGCTTCTTTCAATTCTAAGCTCAATTAAGAAATTAAAATTGTACAGAAAGGAACAAGCCTGACAATGAACCTCACTTCACCTCGATCAAGAGCACAAATGATTGATTTTTTTCCTCCCTAGTGATATGAAGATACTGGAGATAAGATATTTTTTTTCTGCATTAAAAAAATTGAGAAAGTAAAATATGAAAAAGATTTTTGGGAGAGAAAAGACCTTAGAAATGTAATCTAGTGATTACTCAACTGTTCTTATTCTGCAGAGGAGGAGATTTAAGCCCAAAAATGTTCATATCACAAGAACAAACTTGAGAGACGAGGAAATAACTCTGAAAATAGATTACAGTAACAATCACATATCTACCAAAAGGAAAATATGCAAAAAATAGCCACTTGCTAAACATATGCTTTAAACTCATGGCCAAAGATGAAGAACTTCAGATAAACACTGCCCATTTTTCTGCTACAGAATTAGTAGCAAATTATCAGGGTTCCAAGTCTTTTAGTGATGAGAAATAAATATTAGGACTGGAGGAAAGTCTTCTAGTTGGTTTTCAGTAGCAAAAGAAAAAAAAAAAGATATGTCAGGAAAAAAAGTGACTTCTATACTTTGATTGTAACGTCTTGTAAAATTTGCTTTATTATTCTCTTTTCTGTCTTGTCTCTCTCTGACACATGCACACAATTCTAATTTTTTACCTAAACTATTTGAGAGTAGGATGCATATGTCAGGTCCTGTAGCAGTTAATATTACAGTTTGTATTTCCTAAGAATGAGAATATTCTCTTATAGCTACAGTGCAGTTAACATATTGAGGAAAGTTAACACTTCAATCTAATCTACATTTTCCCCTTGTACGTGACTAATTACGTTAGTATTTAGTTTATTCTCTTTGGTTGTTTGTGCAAAAATAAGCAGATCTGTACATGTTTTCTTATTTCCCTAAATAGAATTGCTTCTACAAAAAGTCCATTAAATATAAACAAATGAAATGCAAAGCCAATTTTTAAGTAAAATTATTCTTATAGATTTTGAAATATTTTTATTCTTTCCTCTTTCTTTCTTCTTTCTTTCTTTCTTTCTTTCTTTCTTTTTCTTTCTTTCTTTCTTTCTTTCTTTCTTTTTCTTCTTCTTCTTCTTCTTCTTCTTCTTCTTCTTCTTCTTCTTCTCCTTCCTTCCTTCCTTCCTTCCTTCCTTCCTTCCTTCCTTCCTTCCTTCCTTCCTTCCCCCATTGTTTGGCACAAGGCAAAGCTAATTTCACAAGGGAATGATGTTGTGAGAAATGAGGAATTGATGAGACGTTCCAAACAGAATTAAAGTGATCAAATCTAAGATTAAGAAAACCAACTGTGGCTGTTGCTTGATGACAAAATGAGGATACGGTAGAGGATGGGGAGGCTAAATAAGGAGGTTAATGAGACTTTCCAAGAAGTAGATATTGAGAGCCCAAATCAGGGTCATGGCCGAAGGAGTAAAAAGTGGAGAAGGTATCCATGATCTGAATTTGGAGAATGAACAAGAGGAAGAAGGCAGAGATTCCATTGAATTTTGTAGCCTTGGAGGATATTGCTGTCATTGTCTGAATTGGGAAGAGAGAAGGCATAGATTTGGGGGATAGGGGGGAAGATGAATGGTTTGGTTGTGAACCTGATGAGTTTGAGGTATTAGTGTCCCATCCATGTGGAGAGGTCCAGGGCACGATGTGATAACATAAAAACACACAGGGAAAATACAGGGTGCTATGCAGATTGGGTGTTAAGGGAATGGCTTGCTGCATGGTTTTATTTTGTTGTTTTTCATACAGAGCCATTTTCTTTCCTTCGAGCCTACACACATGGGCCTTCTGTGAACAAGTGCTGATGCCTATAGGCTTCTTCATGGTTAAACTGGAAAGTGAGGCTGAACCATTATGGTCTTGCTTTTATTCCACATAGTTGCATGAACTATTTGAATGTAGTGTAGCCTTGGTGAAGGCAATGTTCTACTTCAGGCATTTTGTAATAATGCATCAGGGTGTCTGTAAAGAGCTGTGGCTGTTGAATTTCTTTTTCATATTCTCCTTGTAAGATCTGAGTGAGATCTGAGAAGATATACAGAAGTGAGCACGATTCAATGTCCAACCTCACACCTGTTCATGGGGAAAATACATACACACGTTTTATTGGAAAGAAGTCGAACTTCCATTGTTGCTAAAATTCTTTCCATGGAGAACAGATTTTATTTTTCTCTACATATAATTTCCTGTTGTACATGGAAAGGAAATATTTTCGCTTGTTTCTAATAAACAGTCATGCATAGAAAATGGAAAACCTTGTTTGAAAGAGAAATGAGTCTCTATTTTATCCTGTCGATAGCTAGGAAAGAGGACAGTTTTTATATGAATTCTCCATGCCTTGACTCTGCTCCCCCTCCTTCCTCTACAGGTGCAGTATCTGTGCCTTGTCAGTGCCTAGATAGGCCACGAATATATAAAAAGAATCCCTCCACAGTATGTATTAGAGAGAAGGATCCTGAGGTAGGAATGGTGATAATAATCCCCATTTTAGGAACGTGTGGGTAGCTCAGCTCAGCGGTTGAGTGCTTTCAGCTCAGGGCATAGTCCCAGAGTCCTGGGATTAAGTCCTACATTGGGCTGCCTCAAGGAGCCTGCTTCTCCCTCTGCCTATGTCTCTGCCTCTCTCTGTGTCTCTCATGAGTAAATAAATAAAATATTTTTTTTAAAAAAAATCCCTGCTTTAGGTGTATTGATGAAGACAAGCGCATGCCTGTTACAACCTTTCCATCCTCCCTTTGGCCATCACTAAGAGTAAACTTGCTAAGAACTCAAGGTTCCAGAGCCCTGTGCTCACTAAATAATTCTGACTCTAGCCCTGATCTCTTGCCAGCGTGACTTTTTGCCACTTTTTTATAGGGGGGAAGGGCAGAAGGAGAGAATCTTAAAGAGACTCCATACCCAGCAACGAAACTCAATGGGGGACTCAATAGGGGGGTTTAATTTCATAACCCCAAGATTATAACCAGAGCAGAAATCAAGAGTTGGTTGCTCAACATACTGAGCCACCCAGGTGCCCCACTTCTTTGCCATTTTTAACTCCCACCTTACAGTTTGAAGTCTTGAGCTCAATTGATGCCACAGCATAGTTCATTATGATTATAATATTTGTTTTAATTCTTATGCTGAATGCAACTTTTACCCTAACCTAGTACCTGTCAGTTCTCTTCTTTATTCTTGTCTAAGAATTCATGATTTTCTGGACTTTCATAGGAGAAACAGATGCTTTCTAAGTAGTAAGGCACAGCATCTTTACTGTGAAAGGGGAAATGTGATCATGTTCATTCATATATATTTTAGCCTTGTGTGTATTTGTACAATTTCATTACTTTATTTCCACTAGACATGCCTATTGTCTGTTCTTGAACATGAGCATTTGAACATTCTTATTTCTTGGTTTCATTTTGTGTCTTTATCCTACCTTTCTCCCCACAGTTCCCTCTGGTTAATGCCTCAACTCTCTCCACCTACCTGTCTATTTCTTAACTTTCTAGATTTAACTGAGATAAATTTTGTCTTAATCCCCTCTCCTCCTTTCTAAAACTACAGTCCTCTTTTTCTTACTCAGGAATTATATACTGCTTCCTGTCTGTGGTATTTATTTGATATCTGTACTGGCTTGCACTATTAGCTTCTTTTTTTGTGTATCTAAATCTTGACTTTCTAAATAAATGTCATTAGGAGAAGAATGACCAAACCCTTTGGCTTTAGAGCTCGATAGACACAGGCTTGAATCCTTGCTCTTCTGCTTAATAACTGTAAAACGTTGAAGGTACTTAGTCTCTTTCAAAACTAAGTTTTCTCATCTGGGAAATGAGCATAAACATCACCATAAGGTGACGAGATTATATATATATATATATGATTTAAAACAGTGATTAAGAATTGGACCAAATGTTTGCTCAAAATTATTTTTTGACTGATTTTTTAAAAAAAGTTGCTAAGCCCATGATTTAATCAACCTAATGGAGCTCCAATGTTGGGTGAAGAATGACCACTTACTAAGATGATAACTTGTTTGGAAAACACTGGTGCATATGCTAGATAAGACTATTTCAAAATAGAAATCCTTTTTATGGAAGGCTAATAATGACATTAATAAACACTATTCCCTCTTGTAGCACTATCCTAGCTCCCTTCTAATTGTCAGGGATAAATCCCCACACAATGGCAGACTGCCCTGCCTTTTCTTGAGACTAAACAAATCAACCTGGGTGGCAAGTACGTATCAATGTCATTGTTCCTTTGCCCAAGAGGCAGTATGAGCCGAAAATAAATTCAATTTTTTCTGCCACTAGAAAACTGAAGCCTCATTTTATTGTTGTTTTTTCAAAAAGAATAGGTAGGACAACCTCATTGAATGCCTTAATGGAGAAGTCATGGTGCTGTCTCAACTCTTTCCAGTGTACGTAGAAGCAAAGAAGAGAGATCTCCTCTTGCCACCAGCCTAATGCCTGGGACCAGTCTCA